>NC_073709.1:20627140-21230578 GCF_023634085.1 Falco cherrug | reverse complement strand
TCCCCAACCTTTTGATGGCTAGCTGGCAAGTAAAATCCGTTCAAGAAACTGTGTCAAAAGAACAAGCCGGATATATTGGGAGCAGTGTTTGTTTTAACTGAAATATATGCTGCATGCCTAACCCAAGTACAGAAAGCAAAAATCTAGATTATGTGATGCACCTAAAAGGAAGGTTTCTAGACCTCAATCACTGCAGGAAGGGAGGGACATTACCTTAGTGATGAAGTCTGCTTTTGTCCCTGGAGAAATAAAAAAAATGAGCTAGCCAACTACACTAGTTGGGTTTAGGTTGCAGACCCCTGATCGGGTGTTGACAGAAGCTGGGAAAAGGAGGAGGCGGCTTTCTTGGCTTGAATCTTATGTTCTGCTAAAGCTATTTTGAAACTAAGTTGGAAATTTCCTTGCAACACCATATATGATAACAAAAGTGACCTTATAGACGAAATATCTAACTTGCTGCTCCAGGGACCCAGGTGGCTGTTCATATAGCTCAGCCATAAAAAGCAAAAGAAAGAAGACAGTGTATCACACTCTGCTGAGCTGCATAATGCTATGAAGGCTTAAAAAATTTTAGTCATCTATCACCAATATACAGTATACCCTTGGATAAAATTTCTAGTGTTACTCTGCATTTCATTGTCCTTTTATGTGATCTTCCATCAAAGGACTGAAGCAATAGAAATGGCCTGTTTAGCGACAGTAATACAGTCTAATTTGGGGCCAGTGTTATGAACTAAAAAGTGTCCTTTTCAGCAATAATTTTTAAATTGCTTTATGTGTGCAGGGAGTATTTTCTTCGCTATCTTGCTTTACCTATTGATATGGCTGATCAGGAGATCACTGTTTCTTTTCCATAAGAACGGTGCACTAAACCGAGATGGCTGTTGCAGCTGACTCAGTAACTGGGCTGCCCTCAGCTAGCACAGTCCAGTGTAGGAGTGGGATAAGTAGGAGTACTTGTCACTTGACAGAGGAGCTGCCACTGCAAATCCAGCTCTCCCCTTTCCCATGCATATGGTAGCTCTACCAGTCTCTGATAGAGGCCACAGATTTCAAACCATAGTAGAGCTGGCACTTGCAAATGCTTGTTGCTTCCATGCGAAGAACAGTTTGGTGATCTCAAACCGTTTCCTAAAATAGAAGCCACACAGCACAGAGTGATACCTAATTGGGCAGTCTAAAGGCAGAGTCTAGGATGTTTATGCCTGTACAGAGTGATTTATCTATTAACCCTAGGGGTAGTCCATGGCAGATGACACTACAACTGTTGGGAAAGCTGCATGAGAAAGCCTGCTGCCCTGCACCAGAGTCTGTTTGGTACTGGTTCTGCGGCTGAACAGAGGGGCCAGTGTCAATGTTACATTCAGAGAAAGAAATGTTACAGCTCCAGTTAATAAAGGCTGCTGATGTTGGAGTCAGCTAACTTTGGTCAAGCAATAAACTTGGAAGTCTTTTCCCCCAAGGGCTTCCTTTTTTGTCTCTAAAACAAAGGAAAGTGAAATGAAAACAAGAAATCCAGACTATATAGCAGAGTATTATGTGACTAAGCCAGCTGTTGCTCTCATACTGTTATTTTTGTAGCCCAGCCTATTCTGCCAGAAGGGAAAGCCTAAGTCTGCCTACAGACCTGTTGCTTTTGATAGCTAGACAGGGCACTAACACTAGTATGATATTCTTTAGCCCTGTGAACCTACACACATATGATAGCGAGTCTGAGCTGCCAACAATATATAGCAATTGAAAAAAACATTTACTATTTATTTACTTCCACTAGCAAAAAAGAATAGTGGGAATAGTTTGACCAACTGTATTGTTTAGGTACTCATTCATTAGGTGCTTAGTTACTTCTAGCGCTTCACAAAGTGCAGCAAGTAATTTACTAACAACTCCAGCTTCAGCAAAGATGCCCTCCGGCCCTGTGAACTTAGAGCTAGTCATGCATGCACTAGTGTTTTAATGAAAGCCAGGCAAATAGATATCTGACATGGCTGGGTTGAAGTAGTGATGGTGGGGGAGGTTTGCATTAAAATGCAATACAGCACTGAAATCAGTGATAAAGACTAAACAAGAGGAAAGCTTTCCCTCCCTGCACTCATTTAGCAAGCACATGGAAATAATTGTTGGCCCAGAGACACATATCCATAATTCCCATTGTGCTTTGAGAGTCAGCATACCAGCCATGTGCACCCTTACAGAGCACCCCAAGTACTGGAATGCAAATCTGTACACCGAGCGTCAGGATTTGCATAGCCAGTATTCTTAAAATAAGCAACATTATCAATTAGATCAAGACTCCCCAGACCAGGCCAGCAGCCATGAAGCCTGCAGGCGTTCATCAACATGGGAAAGACTTGTTGTAAGTGAAGCAGCTCTCCTGTATTTAAAATAATTGATTTACTGTTCAGGTTTGATGAAGTCTGTTAATCCAGTGTCTTAAAATAAAGGAGATTCTTGTTGAAACAAGTAAGGACAACAACAACAAAAAATATCAATAATGTTTTGTTAATATTTTGATAGAAATTAGTTTTTTAAAGTTCATGAATATTTCAAATAAAATTGTGCGTTGCTTTTGACAAGGTCATAAAATGACCAAAGCCAAGAAGTTTCTTTTATAAGCTGCATCAAGTAACTGAAGAAGGGTCAAAGCTGTGTGTCACACAGACATGTCGAGTTGCTTCACTACCAGTGTGCCAGACCAGTTGAGGTGACAAAAGCAAGTAGGGAGGTGACAGGGCCAAGGGAGGGAGGCAATGATGCTTGACTCCTGCCAGGGAGCATGCTGTCCAGCCTTGCTCTTTCTCCATGCACAGATGACAGCAGGCAGCAGCTCTCCATCTCCATCTGAAATGGCATTACCTCCCCACCATTTTCTGACCCCCCATGCTATATGTTGTGACTGTATCGGTAACTCACAGACCAGGCTGCCATGCTGCCTGGGATTGCAGGAGAGAAAGCTGTCATGTCATAAAAGAAGCGAGATGCAGGGTTGGCTGCCAGGGACTTAGTTACATGAATCAAAGCATAAAATGCCACAGGTCTCAACTCTAGTCTGTTTTGCTCAAGGCAAGCAAGACAGACTTTTTAATCATTTAGGCTCAAAATCAAACATTTAGTAGACTGAGGTTGAGTTTTTCTTTAGGAGCATGGAAGATTACTGTGGATTTGAGTCCGAGTTCTGGAAAATACTCTGAATTACTTTCTCAGCATCAAAATACATTCGTGCAGACAGCACACACTCAATTAGTCAAGAGGACTGTGTGAAAATACGCACTTTCACATTCAACAGGGTCTCTTGAACTCAGACTCGTCTTTACTCACACTGGCAAGGCAGGTGACACTTGGGACAGCACAGTATCAATAGCTAATAGAAACAGAAGACCCATACTCTGGGCCAGACTTGTTATGTGCTTACTTAAGGAAGCAGGAGAGATGTAATTAGTGTGGGTTTATGCCTTTAGCTCTGCAGATATTTCCTTGCATTGGGATAAAGACACAAGGATCGTCAACAAAATGGCTTTGCTAAATTCAGATTAACGACTGAAGTCAGTGCATAAACTACATACACTCACAGTGGGGGCGTTTGAAAGGTGTCAGTGGAGGACTGAAAAACTATTTTTCAGAGAAACACAGAAAATAATTTCTAGATTGATAGGGAAATAATTCAAAAACTAAAATTCTACTTTCACTGCTCGTTTTCATATCACACCTTTACAAAAGAGAAATTCAAAACTGGAACAAATCAGGAAATACCATAGATATATATATTTATAAAAATAAAAAAAATAGAATTTTAAAATGACCATACTGAACTAGGTGCATGTGGAAATATAAAAATATAAACACTGATGTTTTTTATCAGAAAACAACACAGGAAATTAATAATGTAAGGTTTTACTGTCCTATCTGACAAAAGAAGAAACAGATGTCACAATGAACTTTTCTGGTAACTTTATAGCATGGAGACTGTTTTCGTCAACTAAGATGCAGCCACTTAAAGCAAAAGGAAGGTGCAACTGCTTGATTTCTCCCACATACGCCCCACTTTGCTGTTACGGCTATTGTCTCAGTATCTAGACCATAAATTGGAGTTATTTATAATTTAGAGCTGGGAAGCACCATCAGTAACATCAGTTTTCTTGACATAGGGCTGTAAGGGATGGTTTTGCCCCATCCTTCACAGTCCTTTCTTATTAGTGTGACACTATGATTTCAAAACAATAAAATAAAAATTACTGTAGCAGAAATATTGTTGCACTTCAACAGGATCTGCAAAGCAAGTCAAACTAGATTGGGAGTATTTTAGGCTTTAGCTGTCAGAAATCATTCCAGGACCAAAAAGTCCTTGCTCTGAGCCTAAAGTTGTAGTCTTAGGAGAGCAAGATTGCATGCACTCGAGAATACATAGTCAGGCTGTTTGCTCAGAAGCACCGAAATCCAGCCTCTAGTAATGTGCTAGCACCCTTACAAATGATCTATTGTACTTTCTACTGTTTACAAACAGAGCACATCAAATCAGCCAGGTTTAAGCCTGTGCAGAGAAACATACTGGTAAACAATACCGCTAAGATTGTGCTCCAGCATTTGCAGAAGAAGCTGAATGAAGAGTTATCAATTAAAGTCCTACTAACGATAATGCAGTTTGGTTACCTGCAGTCAGAGAAGTCACGGTTCAGTTTTTGACTTCTTCATTTCCTAGGTAAAACATTCTGCACCAGACCAATGAGTAGAGGTCACAGGTCTGTTCTCACAGTTCACCTGTATGACAAAGAGAATACCAGTTAGGTTTATCTCCTCTGTCTCCCATAAACAGGCAGTACAGCTCATTTGCAGAGGTGGGCAAGCTCAAGCTGAGCACAGTAATGTGCTACACCTGGCAGCAAGAATGTGGAACACCTCCCCTAGAAAGCACAGAGGTGTAAGGAATTGCTTCATTCCTTCCTCACCACAATTTCCTTCCATAATTTTTTTGTGCCAAAGGTGTGAATGCTAACCAGCGATTTCAGCTGTATGTTTTTGTAACTTTCTAGACCTCCTTTACCACCAAGTTCATTCACAGACTGTTGAAATCTCTGCTATTACTACAATTCCAAGGTGTTATGTCTTCTCTAGGCTCAGTCTTAACGCCTGGGTAGACTGGAAGTCATGCTGAAGGTATTTTGAGTCATTGTTTGTTTTACCAGCTATCACAACCTTTTAAGGAGCAAGATGGTTTAAATAAATACTGTAAGTAGTTACTAGCAAGTCTTTTCCTCTCCCCTACCCCTGATCTGCAGAATAGTGATCACTGAACCACACTGCAAATTAACTGTAATTTAAAAAAAAAAAAGGGGGGGGGTGGGTGAAGGAGAAGCAAAACATTAAAAAAGCAACTTTGAGCTTCAGAAAGGTCATTTTTCAAAAGACTATTGACAATGGTAAGGAAAGAAAACACATAAATGTTTTTAAGGGGTTAAATAAATATTGTCTAGATGAATATTAGGTATCCATTAATGTCTCTCTGTGTAGCTGTGTAGTCCACCCGAACACCTATCCTTTAGTTATCCTTTTACCAGAGAGAGTGAGAGTTTCCCTGTATTTTGCTTTGCACTCTGATGGTCAACGACAAGAAAAAAAACCATTCTGGCTCTTTTGAATGGATGGTCAAAGGTACCTTTGCGGCTCCTTCACAGGGTGAACTAATCTGTGACAACTGTAGCTAATCTGATAAGAAGGCCCGCATGTGTGCTAATGTGCTAATATGAGGGGATTTAGAGCAGTCAACGGTCGGGAAAAACCACTGCTTCCTAAATGGACCCTCGTATGCAAGAGCCCTGGCAACATATGCGCATTTTAACACCCGCTCACCAGGGAGACAATGCGGTGGCCTTTGTTGTGCAACACAGAGGCGAGATTCTCATGGTGGGAATTTCTGCCTCACAGGCGACATTCTTTCAGATGTGATGCAAGGGGCTGGTGGCCTGGACACGGCCCGGAGCCGGGGCTGGGGCTGCGCCGACTGCTCGGCTTGGCAGAAGTTACATGTGTGAAATGAAAGCCCCTTCACTGACAGACTGAGAACCTGGGTCCTGCCTGCGTGTGTGTGGGGGAGGGGAGGGAAGGAGGCAGAGAAAGGAGAGAAGGAGGGAGGAATTGGCTTAAATGTGTTCAACCAGGTTTCTAGCAGGGATATTATCAGCTTGTAGACTATGGTGCTTCATCTAACAGCTTTAATCAGGACAGGCAGCTTACCTTTAGCATAGACCATGTAAGAAGGAAGAATTCATGGATGGTGAAAATTCAAGAGACTTCAACATTGGTCGTGGCTGTGGTGCCTCTTCTGGACACAAATGTGCCCTGCAGACTGCGCTGGACCCTGCTCAGTTCTCAGCGTTCCTTTGTTTTCAGGTGTCCCATAGCCTAATGCAAAATGGGTATAAAAGCGTGAGCTAACACATATCTGGAGACAAAGTCTACTCACTTAAGAGAGAAAAGTTTACTAACTGCCCCTTGTGAGTGGGGAACAGACTAGGGTTTACTAACCGCTCTTGTGAGTGTGTCTTTGTCTGGTTGGTGCTCAACCCCTTTCCAGTATGGCTGGTGTGAAAACAGCATAGTTACCGTGAGCTTGACAAAAGCACACGGGCAACGGGTGCAAACTGAAATACAGAAGATTCCATTTAAGTATAAGAAAAAAACTTTGTTACTATAAGGGTGACCAAACACTGGAGCAAGTTCCTTAGAGAGCTTGTGAAGGCTCCACCCTTTGGAGATACTCAAAACCCAACTGGACAATGTCCTGGCCAAGCTGCTCTAGCTGACCCTGCCAGAGCAAGGGGCTGGATGAGATGATCTGCAGAGGGCTCTTCCAACCTCAGCCATTCTATCACTTCAAGAGCTCAGCATATTCCCCACCCACAATTGTCTTCCAGATTTGTTTCATTTGACTGACAACACAATGACAAAGGGAAAGCAACACCAATATTAGCTCTTTTATCTCAAATAATATTCCTGCTTTATCACGATAAAAAAAATAAAACTCAAGAACATCTAAGCTGCAAATATGGCCTCAGAAAGGTGCTCATCCAGAGCAATTCAGATTCAAAGCAGTTTGGTCCAAGACGCAGACCAGACAGCCTCTTACTCACAGAAGACCCCAGGTTTAAAGCTGCAGCCTTTTTAGCCTTCTTCCATTTAAAACATGTTCCCACATGAGCCATAGAGAAGTAGCAGAGCTGAAAAAGTGAGATTCATCAAATACTGAGTAGTGTTTAGGGTATCTGTAAAACAATATTATTCTAGCTACTCAACTTGGTTTTTTCTCAGCTCTCTGAGAGTATTGGTGAACAAGAACAACTTTTGTAAACATTTCTAAGTATGTAAATGGAGAAATCTTATTTATTCCTTTCCCCTTTGTTGCATTCAGTAATACTATTTTATGTTTGAGTTTTGAATGCATAACAATTGACCCCTACTGAATAGTGACGACATTTCCTCTCAGAGGAAGTCCTGAGGGAAGGAAGGTCCCACATAAACAAACTTCCACTCAGTACAATAGGGTAGCCCATAAATGTGACCATTTTTTCAGGGCATGGGTGAGGCTGACACTCTCTTCCTGCTCATGTAGTCCAGGGCTTATCGCAGTCCCGTTTCCCTGTAATTTAAATGTTTGCATAGCTTCTAGTTCATTTGTATTTTTCTCTACGCAGTGCAGATGTATCCCATTTTCCTGTTGCTGTGGAACACGGCCACAATTTCCAGCAGTGTTATATAAATGACCATCTGTGGTAAAAAAAAGCTGATGCACAAGATTGCAGTGTGAGAATTTTAGCTAGCTAGCAAAATTTATGCTATTAATACTTTTGACACTTCCTGACAATAAAGGCGAAATGCAGTGTTCCCTCTGTTTTAGTGTACTGTAGCTATATGACAGACAACCGCTGATGCTGCGTGCAGGGAAGCATCTCCAGGGAAAAGTTAAATAAAACCTAGTTGCCTCTGCTTAGCTTTCCTTAACCTTTTCAGGATAGTAAAGGCAGACTAAACTAATTAAAAGTTATTAGTAGTGATCATGAGAGTGGTATCTAATTGCATGGAAATAAAGAAGAACACTAAGATTTCATCAGCATATTTTTAGCATCTTTGCATTTGCTGACTCCCAGAATCAGCAGGGCTGGAAACACTGAAATCCATCACACAGATCTGTGTGACTAGCACAACAGTTGTCATAGTAGATGGTGGCAGTAGTAAATTGCCAGTGCTGGTGTGGATGGGGATAAGAGGAAATAAAGATTTTCAGTGACTTTCACAATCAATTGGTGCCGTTCCAAGTGCTAGAGAGGCACAAAGACCTGCGTTTTTCTGATCACCCCCAGACTTACATTTGCTACCTTATACTCTTCAAAATACTGCTGTAGCAATCCTTCCTTTTCCCTGCCTGTGACTCCTCATTCTGTGATCGATCATATCTCACAGCGAGTCTCTCCTTTTCTTAGGAGTCACCTTGCCCAGACAGTCCTGGCTACCTGCTGGCTCCATAGCAGATTTCACTTTCCCCCACCTTCCTGATCTAAGTTCTCTTAATTCAGTTCAAAGTTCCCCTCAATTCACGTTGGCTATTCTGAAACCTAAAAACCACAGTGACACAGATTAAACCTTTCCAGGATTCTGATTAAGAGTGAAACAAACAGTATGTTTTCTTCATTTTTATTCTTCCTTTTTTAGCAGGTATTGAACTATTATATTTAAAATTTGCAGCAAAAAAAGTGCAGGCAGACATACATCATGTAAAATTCTATTCCAAATGAGTAAAGTTTGTGAAGCCTATATACCAGGATCAGATAGGTTCGGGCAACTTTAATAACTTGAGTCGATAGGCACACACAATCATATATACATGCATGATCTTTTGATAATCGTGCCCGAAATGCTCTCACAAAGTAAGCATATTCATGCACCAACAAGCAAATATGTGTACAAAACAGAACTACGAATACTGCATGTATCTGCATGTACTGTGGCGTCAGCTTCCTCAAACAGGCACTTTGCACTTACACTTCTTTTTCTGCTCTTACAAACACTTTGAAAGTATTTGTGCTCATTCAAATGTCACTTGTGAGTCCTTTTAGCTGTAGCACTGGAGGACCTATCAAACAGTTTTCAACCCTCTGACAGAAAATTATTCTATTGTTACTTTCTACAGATGATTTCTCTGAACCACAGGACGTGATTTTGTTCATTCATAACTTGCAGCAATGAGTAGACATGTGCAATGATAATTGATTAATAACAGACAAGCAGTACAAGGAGGAGAGCAATTTGCTCTGGAGTTCTAGAGAAAATTAATAAGATCAATGAGGTTTTCTTGTGAGATTAACTTTTCATTTCATTCAAATTAATTTCTCTTTTATATTTTTCTTATAGACAAGAAACCTTTGTCCAAGGAAAAGAATGTGAATGAAAAGTAAATAATTCACATAAACAAATATGCTTACACACAAAAGACAAGTAGTAAGAGCTTCCCAAAATTTTAGGCATCTCCTTTTTGCAAAGTTAGGCCAGATTTCCTGCTAATTTTACAGAAGTGGTTAAGCAAGTATCTCCAATTTTTTCAGTAGTCACTGGGAACTTCTCGTCATAACCTTAAGAGACCCTGAGAAACCAAAGCACCTACAAAACTTCTGCTTTGGGATTATTTTGAGTAAAATCAGACATCTTCATTATGCAGTTCTGGAAAAACAATGAATATAAACGTTACATTCAGCCATTCACTTCTAGTTCAGAATACATGTTTTTCTGCCAAAGGACTATACATGGTATATAATCCTTAGCTCCTTCAGGATTTTAATCTGCCATGAAGCATATGGTAAAAAGGTAAGTGTTCTGTAGAATCATTAACTTGCCTAAAGCAATGTGGATGTTCTTTATTTCTTTCTTGAAAGACAAAGAGCATCTGAAAGTAGTTAACAGCCCAAACCCTATAGTTTGCTGAGGCAGCAAAAAATGAACCTGGAAATGTCCCTGCAGGGCTGAGTTTTATGTTAATTAGTCAATTCCCAGGGCAGTGCTTGTATCGACAAGAGTATGTTATTGTTCTGTTTCCTCAGTTAGTACCAAGAATGTAGAGCACAATATATAAATAAATTTATTTATCAGCACCAAAAGCATCAGGGGGATTGTGTTGTATCAAAGCCACAGTAGACAGAAAAATTGCAGAAACCCCAATTCGAATCTCACTCCAGCAAGAGAACAGAACCTTTTTAATGTAATGCCACTCGTTGTAAAAGGGATTCCTTTCAGAATATCGAAAGCCTTAGGTCAAACTTTACCTTGTAAAAAGCCCATTCAGTGGCATTCATGAAGAATGGGGCTTTTAGAAGTACTGGACTCAATCAGCTCCTGGTGCTGAGGAAGACAAAACCACCAGAAAGCAGTCCAGAAGAAAAACAGCCGAGGATTTGCTTTTTTCTAAGGGAGCTGTGGAGCAGCTGAGCGTAGAGGATGAGGCACTGCTGCTTGTCCTCTCTCTTCCACCCCATGGTGGGCTGCAAAGTAGCATTCAGCCGAGGTCAGCCAAGCTCTGGAGAAGCAAACGCCTGGTATGGCACCAGCCCTTTTGTGTTTCCTCATCCAGGCTTAGTGTGGCTGGCGGCTGGAAATACACTCACGTGTGGGATTTTATACACACAGAAGAGGACCTGCAGCAGACAGCATGAACGCTTTATAATTCTGTCCATCGCAGTATTGTTTAATGTTCTCTATACTCATTTGCTGCTGTGATCAACTCTCATCATAAAAAAGGCTAGCAGAAATGACAAGGGAAATGAGAAACTACAAAAATAGTGTTCTGGAGTAAACCCAGCTGAAAACAGATACAATTCATTGAGAAAAAAAAAAAAAAAAAAGTGATTTTTGAATAGAAGTTGACAGAGGCCTCCCTTCTGCTAAATCTTTGGCCTGTCAGGGTCCAGAACCACTCTCCATCTCTGAGGATGAATGGCATTAGTATGGTCTGGACTCACACAACCACCCTCCTCTTTGTGCCTAAATCCAGTTGCCACATGCACGGTACCTCTTGGGAAGAGCCTTAGGTCCGCAATATCACCCAAATGATACTTGGTCATTATCTGAGAGTAGCTCGTCAGCCCAGGCCAAAACTGGGCCAAACAAATTGCAAGGAAGGAAACAGACCGGATGATGGTGCTCAAACCTGTCAGCTTGCCATGATAAACAGAGCTTTTAGAGCAGCATAATGAGATATGTTTCAGCCCATCCCATGTGTTATGTCCAGGGACTGTTCCAGAAAGGGCCTGATTCAAAGCACGTCAAAATTGTTCGCAGTTTTCCCAGCGGCTTCAATGGGCTTTGCGACCTAGTCTTCAACATTTGACAATAATCAGCATTTTCCCTAGAACATACCACTTATATGCAACAAAATCTAAATAAAAAAGTGTTCTCATAATTTTGAAATCCTCATCTGGATCTGTTTCCGATTTAAGAAAAAAAATTAGATTCATTCTTATTTTGCTCAAACGAGTACATACATCTCTGGTTTAAATAATAGAAAGCAGAAAAATTTTTGAGATGATATTTCCAGTGATGAGTTCCAAATTTTTTTGAGGGGGGAGCATAAAAGAATGGAGTAGGAGGTTTGTTAAGCTAAAATGACAGTTAATCTAGTTTGAACGTTAATTGTGCTTACTGGTTTCTTTTCAGTCTGAGATCCCAATATATATACTTTCAGTTTGGGCGCAATATTTAAAGGTTTGTTATAAAACTCTTTTATCTGGAACTTGTTACACAGCACAAGCCCCAGCTGTGTAGGCTGACTTGTTAGTATTTCTTTTTCTAATGCTAAACAATGGAAAGCCACTTCCCATAGCACTGTGACGTACAGTATTTCTGTAATCTTAATATAATTTTCTTTCAACCACAGACTTTATGTGTCCTCGTGCTTTTCTGGGATAAAATTTTCAGAGGAAAAAAATCCTTAAAAAAGTAATTCATCATCTGGTTCTGGTTATGCAAATGGATCAGTTCTGTGACCTTCAAACCTCCCTCCCCCTCAAAGAAAGCAGTAAGAATGTAAAGCACAGAGACAGAGTTTTAGAGGTATTGAGCCTCTGATTCCTACTGACTGTTAAAACAACCTCATCCTCAACCCCTCTCAGAATACATGCTATGCTACAGAGCAGTGGGCCCTTAGTTTCATGCTGCATTTTGATTTTCTTTTATTGATAGATGCAAGTCCTTCATAATTTTACTTTTACATTCTTGTAATTCTAGCAAACTTTCAAGTACAGCTTAAAAATTCCTGATTATCAGATCAAAATTTGCAAACCAATGTTTACCGAAGACTTCTTGAGAGTTCCACACATTGCTTGTGAACTTAAATTCAGTAGCAAAGTATTTGTACGTAACTGATTTTCCTCCTTGAATGAAGCTAATGATCATTTGCATACAACCTTCATCTGCTACACAAATTCTCACCTCAATAGGCTGCTGATGGACATCACTAATGCACTAGTATAGCAGGGTGCCTAACTTTGTATTAGATGACCCATAGCAAAGCAACATCAGACAATGCTGTACTCCAGGAAGGAAAAAGGACAAGTTCTGTGTATGATTTACTCACCAGCGATGACAACGATTCTACCAGGCCCATATTTGGTCCAAACCAAGGTGAAGCTTTTAAGCCCAGCTCCACAGGAAGGATTCAGACAATACCAAGGCAGCCTGCAGCCATTACCAGCCATGGCCTTGGCATGGGAGCTGGGTTTAACTGCTGGTGACCCAAATTGCTTGCTTTCCAAGAGTAGTAATAAGAAAAATTATTTTCTTCCCTCACAAAAAGTACTGCTCATGTACAAACACTGAACATTTTGCATGAGAAGAGAGATATTCAGTAGACCTGCTCCCTGGGTACCCTGATTCCAGACAGCCCTGGACAGCAACAACTGAAGAAGACATGGGACTCAACAGGTTATCAGTAAACTTCAAGATTTTGTGAATTTGCATTTTCCAATGGATGAGCAAGAAATCACCAACACTGTGGTGTTACATTGAAAAGTGTAAGGTTGTAATTATTTCTGTTGGAATTAGACACCAATGTATTGTGAAAAAATTGAGTTGATGTGCCTGTTTGCATTTTGAGGGAATCAAATAATTTTTATGAATCTGGCTTCTATAAATTCCAATCAAAATCAAGGCCACATAGCTGATTAACTGTTCCTGACCCAAGAAGTTTTCAAAGACTAAAAATTTCTACACTAGAAGATCAATCTAAACTTTTTAGACCAGCCTAAACTAGACTCAAATAAGAATTTCTGGTCACCGTTTCTTCAACAGGGAACTGAAATATAGGTAGTGTAAGCAACTTACTCAAGGATTACATGGGAATTGACTGACAGAAGCAAAAGGCAAACTTAGATCTTCTGTGTCTCAAATTAATCCCTGAGCTACAAGACCATGTTTCAAATTCCAACCAAGTGTTATGAACTGATCTTTCAGAGCACTTCTATGTATCCTCTCAATAACTCTTCAGTCTGCAGTAATGGGTTTTAAAAATTCATTAATAGTTATGGTATAAAGCAGTCCCCTTAAATCCTATTACCACTGTGTAAATCCCGTACTGCTCTTACGTGAACTTGGTCCTGAACCAAGGGGGTTCTGTGCATGAAAGACACAGGATGCATGAAAGCAGGATGATACTAATAGTTTTATAATTGTATATCGTGTAACACATTTCTTTTCCTCCTCTTCTTTTTTTCCTTATATATTTTCTGAGTGAATTCATGCAGAGCTAAATTACCCCTTTAGGAAAGCATATATATATATAAAAAAGATCTCCTCTTGAAGCGTAGCATGCATCTTCTCTCCAGATGTCCATATCATTCTCCAGTTGATCTGTAGCCTCTTCTTTGGCAGTGCTAGGCCTGTGCTTTCTCAGAAGTTGTAACATGCTGGAGTATTGGTGGCTGCCTTATTGTTTATATGATTAGTCACTCTTGGACTATTTTAAGGAGGTGATGTATAATTTTTGTAAATTGTAGATAAACTTCATTTATTTTCTGATGATTGATGCTGACCAGTTTATCTGGCTAATTGCATTTTCTAGTATATTTTCCCCAGAATCTGAAAAGCATTCAGAATGAACAAAGGCTTTGCTTGCTTGTGCTTTTTTTTTTTTTTTTCTTTTGAGGAGGGGAGCTGTTGTAATAAAGCTAACAAAACTCTAGCTGAACTACAGCTTTATAATAAAGCTTGTGACAAGTTCTGGGATCTAAGCCAAAGTCAAACCAAATGTACAGTTTACGAGGGTGAAAGGTTTTACTGGCCAGTCTGGTTCTCTTCCAAAATGCCTTCATTTCACATGTAAACGTTAATAGAAACAAACAGTGGTAGTACCATTAACTTCTATTTTTGCCTTACTGCCTTCACGTTGTGAATAAGCCAAAGAAAGAAATTGCAAGTAGAAAATCATGGGAGGGAGAAAAAGCAGGAGAAGGAAGAATGAAATGAAACTCTGTTAGATCCCTCTCTCTAAATTCCATCTGGCCCACTGAGACTTCCTCAAAATTATTGGTAAAATGTGTTATTATTTTGGGAGGAGAAGCGGAAGGTAAAGGAAGGAAAGGGGAGGGCTCAGGCTAACTCAAAAAGATCTATAATTATAAAAAGCTGCTTTTTTGTTTCTCCCAAGCTTTGCTTTGCTTTGCAACACCAAGCCAGCATAGTGGGAAGCACGTTGGTTCATTTGCACATACTGATCATCATTTTGTGACAAGCCCCAATTTCCCCTCCTTGGTTCTGTTTAAGACAAAATTCTTTCTGAAGTCCATGGGAGTTTTGCCTAAATAAGCCACAATATGAAGCAGGAGACTCCCAGGGACGACCCCTAGCTCACTGTGATATTATGCACACAGCATGTCTATGAAAGAGCATGTTTGCACTATTCTTCCCACATCCTTCTCTGTTTCAGCTCTCATCTATTTGTTTGTTTCCTTCCCTGATTGCATCTTGTAATGAACCCAAGACTGATAGCTCCTTAGGGCAGTGGCTTTCCATTTACTGTGTGTTTACAGTATACTTCTGCCAAAAGTACATCCTTATGCCAAGGTTATATATCACTGCCTGAATGTGAAATATTTTTAATTTTTAATTTCAGAGCTATATTAACTAATTTTAAGTAATTGCATGATTACTGGCAATTAGATTTTTCCTATATTTAAACCGCTTGCACTCCCACTGACTTCCCTGTATGCAAAGCTGGTGCTCTTTGGGCCATACCAGCACAACTTTTGCTCAGCACAGTCATTTTCCCCCAAGGAGCGGTTAACATGGAGATCTATGTATTCTGTCCTTTTGAGGAACTGTAGTTAAAACATTTATAAGCACAACACACAATCAAGTTAGCAAGATGGAGCTGTTTCCATTTGTCCATGTGCTGTAACTGCAGAGTACAGGAACTCTTGAATTAGCATTTGCTTTGTTTATCCATGAATAAACTAATTGATTTACCTCATTTATCTGGAGTTGTGCATTTGCAGAAACCTGAATGTAGAGATATGAAAGATGTTAACACATGTTGGATTCTGATCTCTTTAACTTTGAGAATTACTCTAATGCAGTATTCATGTATGTACAATGACAATCGTAGGTTAAGAGGAGAGTTGTGCTGCTTCATCCTTGCTCCAGCTGATGTTATTCCTATCTCTCTGGATGAAGTTAACAGCGTATCTTAGATTATCTTTTCCTGGAAATTGAGAGGAATTTGACAAAAATTTTGCTTTCAGTAAAGTATTAGAATACACATTGTGACAGGAATCAACTTTAAACCAAAACATAATGGGAAGATATTCTTTACCGGCATGTCCTCATCTTATCTTCCTTAGTGTTAAACTATGAAGTATGTGGCACTTTGTTTACAGAATAGTTATGTAAACTTAAAAAAAACTTTATTAAATCATTCATCAGCCTGTTAGAGAACTTAACATAAGATGTAAAAATATTGGTGGGGTCTTCTTGTTGAAGACACTTCACAACACGCCTCTAGGCACAGATGTGCATTAAGGCACGACTGCACTTACTACCCTGATGTGCATACTCATCTGAATCCTTGTGTGGTTTTACAATACGTGCAGGACGTCTCATGGCTGACTCACATTATGTCCACGCTGCAATCAGGATGTGCAATTCCTAAAGACATTTCTTTGGAGGCTTCAACAGACCTAGCCCAAATAGTTGCAACTGTGGCTAGTCTGAAAATGGGTGGCAACTCCTTCAGAGGAGTTTGTGCCTCTGAGCTTTATGACACTTGCACCTATAGGAGAGGCCTTTGTCTTTCCTAGCCATGGACTTGCAGAATCTAGCTAGGAACTTTTAAATGTGTGGGCTAAGACATGTGCAAGGGAGAGAGCAAGCAAGGGCAAATGGAAACAATGGGACCTTCTAAAATCACTGTTGCATGCAGTGCATGCTGTTTTCAGAAGTTATCTTCTGACAAAAAAAAAAAAATCTATAAAAATATAATAGCGTGCCAGGTTTTGTTGAACATGAACGTTTCAGGTTTGACACATGCAATGGACAGACTCCACATAAAGTAACTTCCTTTAATTTAATCCGTTAATTTAGTGACCTGCACACAATGTAGTCTTACTCATGATCACTTTCCATATAGCTCACAGGCATACAATGTTACAAGGAAGAACTTCCTTCTCACAATGCCCTCTGGTGCAATTATGACCTAAAATATGCTGGGAATCAACAGCAAGCATACCTTCGATGCCAGTCTCATTTGCCACTCCATTAGAGTGGATAAATTGAATAACAGTAAATGACCCAAGGCAGGATGAAAGCAATGGTTGCGAAATAAAAAAAAAATAAATGAAAATACTGTGGAAGACCCAGCAGAAGCAGAAATTCACTTAATGATTAACACTCAGCTTGAACAGCAGCAACCTGGAAAGGAATGCTGTAGTGAAACCTTATAGCTCAGTGCAAAAGTGATCAAGAGAAAGTCTACACATTGCTGCAAAAGTTATTTCTTAATAAATGTAATTTAACACTGCCACAGATGTACAACTAAATTTTTATGTCAACCCCCAATTAAACAGTGGCAAGACAACAAGAGTTCAAGTTCATGGCAGTTTGTTTTGGTTTGGGGTTTTCCCCCCCCTTCTTTGTTCTGTCATTGTTTGAAATTGGCCAAGCAGCCGAGATGATTTCGAATCTGGAGAGGGTGAATGGGTAAAGCCAGCCTGAAGTCTACTTCTAACCTGCAGAAGGTGCAACTTCACATAACCATTTACATCCAGCTTCCCTTGAACAAAAACTGGACTGGCCAGAATGGATCAGACCCAGTTTAGCACCAGATAGCTGGGGGCTATCAATACTAGACCACTCATAGTGGTTTAAGAGCTCAGGAGTAGGCAAAAGGGGGACTGACTCTCTTCCCTTCTAGCTCACTGCAGCACTGATTGCAGGAAAATATGCTCAGACCTTGAGATGAGCTTAATGCTGCTGCAGTTACATTAATGTTACTGTAGTTCATACAACTGACAGCAAGTAGACATGTTGTTTGATGTAATGGTGCTTTCCAATGATAGCGTAGACTCCCTTCTAAGTAACTGATGAGTGGTCCAAGCCCCAAAACAGAATTCTTAATCTAGCCAATGGTATTATAATTGGAATATGCTTGTTACCAATTTATAGAGCTACTGAGGCTTTCCATGCTCCAAAGGTGTAATGTTCCTTGCAGGTCTGAGGAGTCATTATCCCACTGCTTATACTCTCTTGGGAGTTAATGAATCTTGTATTCCTTTTCTTCACAATAAATACAGTTTTAACAGAATGATTCACCTTTAACTCTTCTGGCTGTGAAAGTAGAGAAATATCTTTTTGAACTCTTACTCTATGCCAATATCTGCTACACAAAAGATAGATAGGAATAGATCACTGCACCAGAACTTTGGTGAGAAACACCTGACTTTGTGGAGACACAGTTAGCAAAGCCGCAAGTTTTCAGAAGCAGCCCTCACTTCTGCATATTTTCTGATTCACCTGTGATTTTCAAGAACCTCTTACTGAGTAAAGCAACTCTCTACCAAACAGTGCTCATAAGTATTTAATTTTGGTGTGTAAATATGACCCTGCAAGCCAAATGCTTAAATTCCTTAATGGGTATGGACCCAACAGCTCTTGCCTGTCTGCACAGAAGGGATCTAATTTGCTTTAATTAAAAAATATATTCCTCCATTGGCTCTCCTGGGACCTGCCTATGGTTACTAAACTAGGCTTTCTGTATAAACCTGTCTACATATATTCCTCGCTCGTTATGAGGCACATGATTGTATCTTTTTAGAAAAAAAAAAAAGATAAGTTCACTTTCACTGTTACAGTGGCAAGAGGATATATTGCAGCATTTTTCTCTGCTTAGAAGACAACTCAGGCCCCACTCTTAAAAGGACTGAGAATCCATAGCTCTGCTTGAATACAGTGGGAGTGATAGCAAAACAGATGAGTGTTCTTCTAATTCTGTGATATACAGAAAAAAAAACCCAGAAATATGGGCAACTTGAGAAGCTGTCAAAATATTAATGTCCTATTAACTCAGTTTGTTCTTGTTACCTTTTTGTCTTAGACAGCTCAACTCTTCTAACCTACTGCAATGCTTTGACAATAGTGCTGAATTCCTAAAACTTTTTCTGTTTCTGAATTCTGATTGCCCCATGAACATGTGATGCCAACAGTACCCTAAGGGAGCAACAAAAAGTATTTGAATAGCAAGGTATTCCACAATCTTCTCTCATCAAGGAACCTGGGCAGATACTAAAAGCAAACTGATGCCAGAACCTGGTTCTGTGTGTTAAGAACAGGCTAAAGGTATATGAGAAAAGTTGAAAAGAGAGATAGAAAGTAATAAGAAATTAGAAGTACAAGTGAAAAATATCCAGTCTAACACATCGGCTCAGTGCATACAGATAATTTTCTTTCAAGATTAAAAAAAATAACAAACAAAAACCTGAGAAATAATTTTCTTGGGGAGGTGGGGTGTGGAAACCCTGTTTATCAACATTCACCTGTCTTTTCTACCTCAAGGAGACACTCTTCATCTTCCTGGAGCATCAGTCCAATTGGCTGGTTATTTCAGTTCTGTGGATATTCTTCTGATAGCTATAATGTAGATTCCCATGCCAGATACTTGAGTTAATTAACTTGTGGGCTGCTAGTGTCAGACTTGTTTAGTGTGGGGAAAAATAGCTGACAACAAATCATCACTGTGTGAGATCTTGATTATTGTTTGGATGCAAACAGCAACATGCTGGCACCGCCTTACAAGTGTTTTCAATCACAAGAGGGTGTTCTAATGCTAACACAATGATGCTGGCTTTTTTTAGGAGAAAGGACTTGGATCATTGATGGCCCCTAGTCTAACATACTTACTTGTTATTTATTAAAATCTCATTTAGGTAATTCTGTCTTCTCCTGTGTGGTCATAGGGTTAAGGGCCCAGATCCTCAGTATTTAAAGGAATCTCTAATAACCTCTTGCCAAAACACAGGGATGACCACTGAGCATACTAGACATACAGTCCATACTCACACAAATGTTACATACGTGCATTTCATTGGTTAGGGAGATTAACTTGAACACAGGATGAAAAAATACAGGACATCTCCTCCTTTATGTGTGTCTGTCCAACCTATTACCTCTTTCAAGTAAGTGCCACAGACAGTGCCACTGTCCTTTTGAGGAAAATATATATTGTTCACTGCAATTATCCTTGCTTTCGGTCTGCCCTCCACTTGATACAGATAAGCATTATATCAGAGTATCATTCCCCATGAAGCAAAGAGTAGACAAGAGATGCCCAGAGTTCACAAGGCACAGGAATACAATGTCAGTACAAGGCAAGAATTTTCTGTGATTCATCCCTTCGCAATCTTTCCAGCTTTGGAGTGAATTTTGGAAAGGCATGGTGTTCTCGGATAAGATATTTAGATTCTGTGGTGTTAAGATCAAGGAGATAGGCACAAATGTATATATTTGCTTTTGCACTTCTATCTGGACATTCCTGCAGTTGCTTGTTGCCTCATTTTAAGTGTGGTGATAGTCAGATTCCACCCAGTAACGTGGCTAAGTGCTGGTTAGAAAATAAAAGGGACAATTATCACCTGAAATGGTGTGTTAACTGTTTTTCTCACCTTCATTAAGATATCCTGTTGAAAATACCTTCATCTTTGTTCCCCTCATATCACTCCATTATTTTAGTAACAGAAACTATCCAACCTTCTAATGAAATACACTAGTATCAAGGCAATCTCAGTGACTGGAATAAAATTATATGGAAAATGTGGCTTTCCTATGTATATTTTCCACCAGGGTTTTGCAACTTCCGTAGTCTGATCAGGAAAACAAAGTGAGGTCGTAAGCCTGAACCTAGAATCAGAAACCTAGCTGAGTCAGGATGTAAAAAAGCCACAACTTATATCTCCGAGGATACTTCAATGACCTGTTTTGACCTCAGGAAACATTGCTTCTGAATCATCAAACCTCAGTAGGTTGATAGCTGTAGAATCATGGTACGATAAAGAAGGTTCTGTGCTTTGTGAATTTGCACAAGCAGCAACAAACAATTCTAGCATGTAATTAGCTTCTTTATATGTAATTAGTACAATACGTAATTTAGAAGTCTCGGAGTTAATTATACAACCTGCATGCCTGAATTTATTCCATGGGTAGCAATTTGTGCATTGTGTTGTATACCTGGAATCTGTAAACAGAAAAGCTTTTTTGGTGATGAAACATCTCTGGAAGCATGTAAACAGACCAGAAAGTAGACATGGGATTCTTCTGCATATTTTTTTTAGGGGAAACAGATAATGGTAGATTTTATGAGATGTGGAAATGCAATAAAAAATGAAATGCAACTCTCAACCTATCCTTACTGCACTCAAAGACATGGAAAAGCTGTAACAGAAAAGCAATGAACATGATAATAATTTTAGCTGTGACTTGCTTGAAAAGATCTTGATACAGATCCTCTCTTGTGATATTAACCAGACTCACAACTTTCCCTGTTAATTTTTAAGCCTCATACATAACTCAAAATGTAAACCCAAATTTATATTCTTATTTCTCTTCATCCTCAATGAAATAAAGATGCTCACTGAAAATAATAATCATGTACTTTCAACAGTTACATTCCTCCTGAAACATAACCATTTCAGCTTGGGATTGGTGCATCTGGACTGCTAAACAGTACCACGGAGTAAATCTATTTCTTCAAATAATTTGGAAATTTGTGGGGAAGGTAAAGAGCTGGGGAATTCAGAGGGGTTTGAATTATTCATTGCAAATATTTAATCTAGCAGTTTCATTAGATTACAAGGATGTAGCCAAACAGACATGATGAGGCAGTTGGACATGGGAAAAAGAGAATTTTTTAAAATACCATTTTGTCAAATGCACCTTCTGGACCGATTTTCTATTGCACGGTGTGATTGCTTCTGCCAGCTCATCACTGGGACCACTCAAAAGTGTCTGAAAAGAAGCAGTTTGGGTCCAGATACGTTTCCAAGACTGATATTACAAAAATGGCCTGGTAAACTGTGGGAGAAAAGTAGCCAGGGACTCTAAGCCTTGAAAGTGATCCGTGCAAGTCAGGACAGTATCAGGTGTTACACTGATGGTGTTAAATCCAGTGGTAGACAACTGCGGAAATATTTGTTCAGGACAGCACAAAACCAAGCCAGCTAAAAAAGCATCACATATCAAGTGCTCAGAGCACAGAAGGGAGATGTGGACCAGTGTCTGTTACTAGTTACAGAACATAAAGCAGCATAAATCACCCTGATAATTCCTATGAGACTACAAAAATTTGATTAAGTCAAAGTTTTAAAGTGGTAATAAATATAACAGTACAGAATGTAACCACTGTCTAATTATTTCTTAAAAATAGAAATCTCACACTGAAATAAGAACATAAAATAATTCAACACCTACTTCAAATAGCCATTAAGCAGAAATTCTTGTGTGACAGCTGCAGCTCTATCAGCCAGAAAAGCTGCAATTTAGCAAAATAATTTCCTTTAATTAAACAGAGAAACCTATCAAATTCACAAAATTCACATACTGCCTTTTAAGATGCCAGATTTGCTACCTTAGGACAAGCAATGTACGGGCAGGACACTGCACATTTTCAGACTGTTATGTTTCTTCCAAGTAATGCATCTGCAGTCTAACCTGCTTTTTTAATAAAAGTAATCTGGACATGTATACACTCTTTAAGCTCAGGCCACGAAAAAGGGCAAACCACCTTTAGGATTTGAAGCTGTAATGCTTCAGACTGAGTAGAAGTCCTGATTTTATTCTGAAGAATTCCATTTAACAACTTCTTTTTACACTTTTGGGAGGAACAATAAATGAACAGGAAAGTTATGTATGAGGTTACCTAGGAAAGTGATGGAAAGGTGTTACTGTTTGGAATTCATTGAGGGTAAGACAACCATGTTCACTCTGGATCCAAATTAATGTTAGCCCTTAATTTAGGCACAGAGATCAAGACTGAACTAAAGACAGCGGGTTCCCTTGCACAGAAAGCTGTTGAGATGTAGTTGTAGTAGTGTTAATTATGGCTCCCACTCAAAACTGGGGCTTTCCAGTGCTGAAACACATGGAGACATATATCCTGCTCTGCAAGGAGACTTTAGAAGTGATAACCTGGGATACTGCTAAGGCAGGGTTTGTACAGTGAGAGAGAAACTTTTTGGGCCAGATGGTATAGTCAGAAGAAACTTTTTAGGCCCACAAATGTGTTTTCAAGGTGTAGTAAAGTTTTCTAACATTTTCTCATCTATATTAAAAGACTTATTTATTGCTATGCTGATGGTAACTAATGCAGCTGGGTCCAGAGAGAATTGTCCCAACGCTTTAGATACGCAACTTTAATCCCTCTTTGATAAGCGTGCAGTGTGTATCTACTTTTCTGTACATTACAGAATCAGAGGCCTGAGCAGTCAGCAAGTTAAGCATTATCTTTTGTTCTGACTAACATAGGAACTTTATATGAATTAATACCATAGCCACTTCCCCAAGCCAGGAATTTCCTCCTCACCACATAAGTTCACAGGTCAGATAGATAGTCAAGGAGCATATTGCACAAATCATGCATGTGAGCAAAAGGGTTCGAAATAAAGTGCTAGTATAATACGTTTATAATAAGGGATAACCTCCCACTCACCTCGTGGAACTCTCTTCTCCCCATGATTTCTGATGGAGGCTTTCCGCATACATGGGGCGGAGGGGGTGGAGGGAACTGGCTGCTAAATGCAGAATTCCTGTAACTCAGGACACTGTTAAACAAGACTTCTGACTAAATAGTTGAGAGTGGGCAGCCATCACGCTTTTCATTCTGAAACAGCCTCCCTCCTCAGGTTTCTTTTCCTTTACGGTCTAAATTGCAGTGGCCATGACTGGAAACTGAATGACGGTGCCCGAACTTTTCAATGCAATTTAGTTACAATGGCTCAAAAGCCTTTTAAAAAGCCTTCTCTGAAAGACATTATGAAGTGTGTGTAAGCAGAAATAAGGAACCAAATTTGTAAGTTTTGCCTAAATCAAACATTCAGCACCCTATAACAGCAGTGTGATAACTAAATTACTTTCCTTCCCAGTAAAATGCTCCTAAGGGGACAGCTGAGAGGGGAAAAAAAAAAAACCAAACAACAAACCCCACCTATTTTCTGTGGCTCTTAATATATATATATTTTTTTTTTTTATTAATCTTTAACTGTTGCTATGCCTGGCCTGTTTTTGTGGCTGGTGTCTGCAAATGTTCGCAGGGTTGGGTTTTACTGGCAAACATATCAGCAGAAAGCAGGGTTTGGGGGAGGGGGAGAGTGGCAGACATGGCTTTCCAGAATGGAAGGTTTCGTTTGCATCTGCCAGCCTGCGTGCCAGAGCTGCATGTGCGCACACGTAGGCAGAGAGCAGTTAGACAGCACAGCTTTTATTTCCAGGACTTAGTAGTTGTTTATCAATGTAAAATATTAACCCTTCCAAATCAATTTTCTTGCAAACATCCTGAAAGTAACTAAAATGTATCAGATAAATTATTCACTGTTTCATTATTCGCTCAGCTCTGCTTATGTGGGTGTGCTCCCATCAGCATTTTAAAAGTCAGCCCAAATAATGGGGATTACCTATGAGGACAACGTGAGCTAATGATTCACCAAACACAGTTTTGAAATCAGTAACAAGTGTGTTTTTAAAAACTACTTTCTAGCCTCACTCCGAAGCATATTAACATAAAATGTCCCTGTACTACCTAACAAAGAATGTTTTGACAGTACCTTTGACAGACTTTTCAAAGTCAGCTTGACTGTTGGCCACTACCCAGGACAGGAGGACTCTACAAATGGTACAGTTTCTCTCCCGATCAAAATTTCAGCTTCACGTGTGCACCCATAATGGATTTCTTTAGTATGAAGTTCTCACTGGTTTCAGTCCAGAAAAGGTACAACTACATATCCATGACAGTATAATTATAGTTTCTAAGCAATTTAGGCTAAAAACTAGAATCCCTTGATTTCTGCTACCAGGTGTCACTAAGGACCAAGCACTGCTACAGTACTTGCTCACTACTAAGAATGAATTTAGCCTGTGACAAATGCCATGGACTATTTTGGGTACTCTTAAAGTGTTCTCAGACCAGCCAGCTTTTAATTTGACATTCTTCATGGCAAGCATCTCACCTCTGGGCTGATTTGAGAGAACCAAAAGCAAAATCCAGTAAGGCAACAGTGTCTCAAGGCTGGAAGCACTAGAAACATAGGAAAGCTTTACCTGAGAGGATTTCTTCTCAATTTTCATAGCAAAAGAACGTGCTGGTAAACCTGCCAAACCAAAACTAGCTGATGCATTTCTTTGCATAAATACCTCTTTATCCCTACTCTGGTAGACCTTGTTGACCTAGGTCAAATATGAACAGATGAAATCCAGATGGCAGATGATTTAGCTCCTACAACTATTCACACTGAATCATAGAAAGTCAGATACTTCATTAAAATCCCAAAGCTAGTATTTATCTCGAGGGCATAATATAGTCCACATAGTCAACAAAAAAGAGAATGTGTTCTTTCCCCCTTAGTTCTAAATTATTTGATTCCCAAGGAGCTCACTGGATAGTGTATAATAAATAGTACAAAAAGGGCATTTATTATGAAAACATTTGATGAGAGGAAGTAAGATGATATCTATATGCAACTTAAGGATCTTAGATATATTATGTTACAAGCAAGAAGCATGGATGGCAGTCAGAACTCTACTCATCCTTCTCAAGAATAATAAAATCCAACTTCTTCCCTGACAGCATCAATGATCAAAAGGCACAAACAAGCTTTCTATGCTAATGATTGCATTGAAATACTTCCTTAAGTAGTTTAACCGATTACAAGGAACACCAGCCAATAAAAGGAATCTTAATAATGGATTAGTTATTCTGAATTCTTTAAAAGAACTATGTAGTTTTTGCTCATTTTTTCTTGAGACTTTACTTGGTTTCCAGTTTTTTAAAATAAATAAAAAAACCCAACACAACAAAACCTTCCCAAACTCTTAGAAAGTATGAAGCTACCAGCCTCCCTGCTTTTATTTTTATTAGCTTAATTTGTGAATCATTGAAAGTTAATATATTTGTGGTTCACACATGAAAAAGGCGACTTGAAAGTTTAAGTAATATGAGTCTCTCTTCTATGTGAGCTCAGAGGGAAAGGATTTCTAATTGCTATGAACTGGCAAGGACAGCAGAAAACCTCTCAAAATGAAATCACATTTCTGTAATTAGATTTCATTAAGAAGCAGTGTCAGGGTTAAAGTCTGTTTGAAGTAACACAAAAATCTTTCAATAAAAAGTTACTGTGTTTTATTCAGATGGGAGTGGAGAAACAAGGACAGTTTATGGTTCAGGAATATATTGCCTGCAACATGTTTAGAAAAAAAGCATTCTTAACTAAACGTGTCCTCCAGTGCTGATTAGATTAATACTTGGCAAAATTTAGTCATTATACATTACATTAACAGAAAGTCACACTCAGCTGTGAACTCTATTTAGGCCATATGTTGAGCAATCAGTGCTGCAATACAGGAGGATATGTTGAGTAACTCCATGGTCAATTCAGAACTAGCAGGAGTATCACATATGTTACTGTTACCAGAAGCAATGCAGGCTGTTTAAAGGGCGTGCTATTCCTCCGTCAGCTTTTTTAGCTCTAGAGTTAAGCAAAAAACAACCCTATCTTTGTTTCTCATTTATATGGTGTGATTTTCTTTTTTATGTAAAAAAACAATAATATTGCGGAAACACAAAACAGGTTTGGTCAGGGGTTTTGTCTGGAGGGCTTCCTGACCTGTTTCTGCTGTGTCTTAAATTCACATGCCATGATGTGGGACTGGCCTCATCTCTGGTACAACAGGTAAAGTTCTGCCCCTCAGCTGGGCCCGCAGCTGACTGCCAGAACGCACGTCCTCTGCTTCGCTGCAAAGTCCAGCTTAAGCCACATGCATGCACTTCATTAGACCAGGCAGAACATATTAGTCAGGCCCAGCTTGGAAAACTACCAGGGAAGTCCTGCATGACAGCTACAGACCAGGTGACTAGTGAGTCACAAGTCTCCCAAAGCAACATTGCTTTCCAAGGGGAATTTAATTCTTGCTCAGCCAGTCTGCAAGGTATGTTTGGAAGGCAGTCTGGCTAAGCACTTGTGGGGCCATGCTCTGTGTTGGTTCCTACTAATTTCAGACTTCTGATGCCCTTTATATTAACCTGCAGAGTACTCAGCTGAAAGGCAGTGCCCTGCTAACAAGCCTGCTCATGCTCTGGATAGAGAATGAAATCATGGAACAATTCACTTTTTTCTTATTTTTTCTTTTTGTTTTCTTTGGTCAGGAAAAAAAAAGGAAGGTATTTTGAAGTTGAAACTTCAGGGGGTTACACACCACTCTCATAATGTTAACACCCATACATAAACAGAAGCACACGTACTCCTGCCTTTAAAGGGGCTTGGTTTTATCTCAGAGCAGAACAGGAATGTTCAGGAAAATGCAAAAGTTTTGCAGGTTAGAAAAGCATTTCCCACACAGCTCTAGCCTTAGTAATGGGAGGCCTCCAATGGTATTTAATATTTCAAACAATTTTGGTTTCAATTAAATTAATAGAAGGGAAAACAAAAACGAGGCTGGGAGGGTGGTAATTTTTTCCTATCCTGAGGGAAAATTCAATTACTTAAATTGTTCTTTTGCAGAGGAATGAAACAATTGCTGCAGAGGGAACATTGGAAAATGTCATCCAATCTGCTTCTGAAATGCAGTATATGCAGTGAAGCACCATTTGTGTGGATCCCACCAATTCACTTCAATTTAAAACACCAGTCAGTGTTTCAATTTCAGTGTTACTTGAAAACTATTAGTATTATTAACAGTCAGGGCTCCACTCCCACCCCCTTCCCAGAGGCACCTAAATGTTTTAGGGACATGAACCAGTGAAGTTTTAAGTATGCTTCTTCACTAGGCAACTTAAGCTTTTCAGTTCATTCCTCAGAGGCAGTTTAGGCACACAGGTTCTCTTGCCACCTCCAGAGCTGCCTTGGAAGGCTAAGCCCCAGTGACTGAGAGTTACTGTTGTAAAATACAAGATTACTTTCAGTCTTTAGGAATAAAGAGGTAAAGAAGGATACAATGCTGCTTTCCAAAGATGGATATTAAGATTATGTCCATACAACCAGCTGTTGCATATCACCGTACAGCAGCATTTAACACCAAAGCACTGAATGACTATTCTCCAAGGCTGTAAGACACTACCAATCCATACAGTCAACTGGGTTCATTAGTTATAACTGAAGGATGTGGTCTAAATATGATCCCTGAATTGCTAAAAGCTCTGGCAGGTCTCAACTTGGGATTCTGTGGATAGCTCTGCAAATGTTACTCAAGATCTAGTCCATTGTCTTCTGGAAAACGTACACACAATAGAAGTATTTTCAGAGGGATGATTCACTTTCTCTCCCCTTGCTTTTAGCAACAATTTTTTTTTGTAGCTGGTAAGAAAAGTGCTAGGAATTCATATCTAGCAGTCAGGATTGTTGCTCCAGAACACATCAGTGAATACTCTTTCAAAAAAAAAAGTGAATGAAACGAAAGTCGACAAAATAAATACTGTAGCCAAAATCTTCTGAAATATGCCAGCCTTCAGCTGGTTCTTGTCCTGTGGATGCTTGTTCTACCACAGGTACTGCTTTCTAGAAAGCACGGCTAATAAGATAAACTCCAGAGAGAAAAATCTCAAAATAGCATCAAAGAATTCTGAAAAATTTACATCACTGTAAGTATTTATATTTCAGAAAAATAATCTAATTTTCACTAAACAAGTAACCATCCATTTATTCTATATGTGAACAAATGCATGTCATCAGTTTCTTCACCAACTTCAACTATAAACACAGCCATTAATTTAATTAGTTTCAGTAGGCTTTGTCCTCTTCACATCTGAAGCAGTATGTTCACAATGACAACCTTTGCTACTAAGTGAATCTCACATTCACACTGAGAGTGCCAGAGTGCTTTTAAAATCTTGACTCTGTTTTTTCTACTTCTGTCATAAGTCTGCCTGGTTAAAAAAAAAATAAATGCAGCCGAAAGGGGCATGTTCACTTTCAGAAGTCAATGAAAGAGAGGGGGGATGGAAAAGAAACTCTTTAACATTGCTCAAGAAAATACTTTTCAGTCAAACTCCAGCAGTGTACTGCCTAATTCCTGTCTGCAGCAGCCCAGTTAAAGCTGCCTGTGCTTAGGGGCGATTGGCAGTCTGCTCTGGGTTCCTTCACAGCACTGCTAATCTCCACTAATACTCTCCCATGCTTCATTTAATTTCACTCTCAGGGCCTTTTTTTTCAAATTCTTCCTCAAATCTTAAACCAATGCCCTCATTGTTTAGGATTCCTTTACCCTGACAAGGCTGACCTCAGATATCCTCTCCTCTTTCCTGCTCTGTAACTCAGGCAGTCCACTTATTCATACGGTAACCGCACATAATGGCCTCCACATTAATTAAGTAATTTTGGTTCTTTAAGGTACTACAGAGGGGTTTTCAATCTCCCAGTGCCTTTCAGGCCAATTGAACTCATTTTTTTGTTAAACAGGCCAGAGAGTACAGGGAAGAAGAGCCAAGGAGAACATGCTCGCTCTCCCTCTGGGCCATTCCTTTCATGCTGCTTCAGGGTTAGGCCAAAACAACATCAGCAAGTCTAATTTGCCCTAGCAGCGGATGGGAAATGACTAAAAACCCTGCAGATTAATTTGTGTCAGATGTATGCTTTAAAGCAAGTGAGACCAAGAGAGAATGAGAGAGCATTTACAGAAAAACACACTCTTGCTGTGGGACTCAGAAGTGGGACTCTTGTTTCAGATCTCTTGGGAGCTGAGTGGCCCTGAGAAAAAGAAAGAAGTCCACCTTTGCTTAATGTTCTCCTTCTGTCTTTCATGCTTTTCAGTAATCAGACAATTCAGCAAAAAAAACCCCAGAGGGATAAAAAGAAATATAACTGTATAATGCATGATGAGGTTTCAACAACTGCTGGCCCTTCTAGCAAAGATGGGTTTGCACCATACAGAGAAGATGGACATAAAAAGAAGGGGTCTGGGGATTCTTTTAGGAGTGGGTGTCCCACATGATTCCAGAAAAGCAAAAGGTAGTGGAAACTCCATGGTACTAAAAAAAAAAAAGTAATTATTAATGTTAGATAATCAATACTGTAATGGGACAGAGACTGGAGATCAATATATGAATGATACAGAGACACTGCGACTGTGACAGTCATAGGGAAGCTTGGGTCCAAACCAGTTTTCCCATTGAACCAGTAGGCCCAAAGTTACTACCTGATGGCCAGACATGATTAACCAGGTGTGGTGTTCTGATGGGAGGAGTCCTGGAGTGGCCTGTGGAAATCCACCAGCTGCAAGTTAGGTGCTACTCAGTGTGACAGTAGGGAAAACCAGAATTTTGATTTTTTTTTATTTTTTTTTATTTTTTTTCTGTATATGATTAACACATGAGCTGAGAAACAGCATGACTGGCAATGGTTAGACATCTTACTGGTATTCATAGCAAGGCCAAGAACAGTCATCTCTGTGTCCAATCTCTCTGGTTAATGGTGTTGCAATATTGGAGACAAGTCACGTGTGGTTCTACCACTCTGCAGTAACCATTCTGTTGCTAAATAAAGCTGACTTAATTTTGTGCATTCTTAGAACTCATATCCAATCTGATCTGCCCACCACATCTAAAAACTTTTGCTTACATTTTAGGCAGCCATGCTGATTAGTTCTCAGATGACTGCTCACAAATTCTAAGGAAGCTCAAAATAAGCCCCATAAAAGAACTGCAACTTAAACACGGACTCACTTCTGGTGAAAGCTAGTTCTGCTCCAAAAGCTGCAAGCCTTACTCTACATTCACAATGTTCCTAATCCTTGTCATATCGTTATTATGAGACAGAAATAACAATACCCAAAGTCCTACCCAAAGTCTGAATCCTGATCTTATTTGGCAGCATAAACCGAACTGTGAAAAATTTCAGGAGAGTCAAATATAAAAAAATGCCCCAATCTACAAAGACAGCAAAGAAGTTTTGTGGAATTAGACCTTAAAACTTGGTTTCAAAACAGACTAGCACTTAGGAGCCTATATCACAACTTTCAACAAGATGTCAGATATAGTTAATGCAACATTTAATATTGATGCAGTTACACTGGCACTCTTAGAAGTATCACCTATTTCAATCTAGAAAGGAAACAGCAGTACAGGGAAGCAACAACATCAGATGTCTTTATGTCTATAAATGTGGTTGTACTGGGATGTTTTTCAATAATAACACATACCAGTAACCTAAATGGTTGTACTGGTGCCAGATCTTCTATAGGAGACCAAAAGGGCCAAAAGTCTCAGAAGTCTTAGATGTCTATATCACACCAGTTTCACTAGAATTTTGGCAGGTAATAGCATTTCCAGGCCTACATGTAAGCACCAGATCACATCTGAGAAAGAGACAAGGTCTTAAGTTACTTGAGCATTTTGAAAATATTATTTTTAAGACTGATGAAATGTGTAAGAATTGGCAACTTAAAAAGATAAAGCAATCCTCCTCAAAGGAACAGAATCAGACAAAGCCATTCTGAAGATACAGTAACAAAAAGAAACAGAAATCTGTAATAATGCTAATTATATTGGCAAATCTTCTCTCTCCATAACCTATACTTGTGGAAAATAGTAAGAACAGCTACAGCAATATATATAATGATGTCTGAGCTTTTTTATCTCAGACAAAATGATGCTGTTATCTTCATGTATACAAGAACAAACTGAGTCCTGGAGAACATAAATTCAATAATATCTAGATTTTTAATTCCCTGATTTAGGTCCCACCAGAAGCTTAGAAACTTTCAGTGGAAGCAGAAAGAGGAATTTCCTTGTTTTATCTGATCCATGGGAAAACCTCAAGTGCATTGTTATAGTCTATGAGATTGATGGTGCCTGGTGCTAGAAGGAAAAATGTGGCCTTGGCCTGCAGAAAACCCATTTGACTGATCTCTCTCTAAGCTTGTTCACCATGCATTCACATCAGTGCTAGCTCCAGCTCAGGAGGGCAGCTCAAATGCATGGCCATGGGTTTGTGTGACAAGCCTGCTCAGCCCTGGTTTGAGCAGCTTTAGGAGACAGGGAACCCTTGCTTCATGCCATTGCAGAACAAGTCTAGAAGTCATAAAACCGATTGTCTGGATACACTGCCAGAAACGTGGTTGTGTGCCTATGCTAGCTGGCACCCAGTTGTCCAGTACTAATCTTTTCTGGCACCAAAGACTCAGTCATCTGTCCCAGGCCAAACAGAGTACTATGGGAATATCTCATGCTGACAGTTCTGGAGATTCACACAAGATTTGAGAATATGCCGTCAACATTTCCCTCTCCTTACCTGAGCTGCTCTCTTGTCCCAGTAAGAATGGCTCCTATTGCTCATTTTAGGCTGGGCGAAGCCGTCTCAGTGAGGACTCTGGAGTATTTGATCCTCCAAGACTTACAGGATAACATGAGATCTGAAGCTCATGCCAGATACCAGCTCAGTGAGTCTTTCCTGATCTGTGCCCAGTTGTCCTGGTTTCAGTATCACACACAGTTTATTTTCTTCTCAGTGGCTTGTGCAAGGCTGTGTTTTAGATTTGTAGTATGAGAATAATGTTGATAACATACTGATGTTTTCATTTGTTGCTAAGTAATGTTTATACTAAGTCAAGGATTTTTCAGTCTTGCAGGCCCTGCCAGCAAGAAGGTTGGAGTGGCACAAGAAATTGAGACACAGCCAGGACGGCTGACCCGAACTGGCCAAAGAGATATTCCATACCATATGATGTCATGCTCAGTACATAAACTGTGAGGAGTCGGTCGAAGCCTGCCAATTGCTGCTTGAGTACTGGCTGGGCACTGGTCGGAAGGTGGTGAGCAATTGTAATGAGCATCACTTGAGGGTTTTTTGATTTTTTTTCCTTTTGGCTTTTATTCCTTTCTCCCTCTCTCTCATTAAAATATAATAATTATAATAACAATTGTAATTATGAAATTGTTCTTATCTCAACCCAGAAGTTTTAAGTTTTTGCTGAATCTCCTCCCCATCCCTCAGGAACAGAGGGAGCTGAGTGAGCAAGCAGCTGTGTGGGACTTAGTTGCCAGCTGGGGTTAAACTACAACACCCATCTAAGCCCAGACTTGCATTCTGGATGGTACCAAAAGTAAAAAGCAACAATCTTTTCTGAGAACAGAGCTCACAGCTCTGGTATAAAGGTATGGAGGAAGCTCAGCCATGAAGACTGGTAGGGTCTTCTCGTATGGTAAGAAAACTGTACATAAGGAAGGTGATCTGAATGATGGTTGCAGCTCTCCTAGCATTCCTCCTGCCATGAAGCCCTTCAGCCCCATTAAAAGTCTGTGTCTGTTGCCAATGACTATCCACCATTATCAAAAAGACTTTAAGTAATTCATGAAAAAATATCAGGAAGGTAGTAGAATCTCAGCTAATTACTGATCATTATAATGTCTGCATTATATTTTTTAATAACAGAGGAAGAACACTGAAATAATTATGAAAAAATGTTATGGATAGCTTAAGATCTGATATCCTTGAACAGCTGCTTGTATACGTTTCCTCATTTTATTCTACATTTATTTATCCTTTGAATTAATTAAGCACTTAAACACTATTGTTTGCCTATTTACCAATACAGACTTCTGCCATGAATAAATACAAAGTGAAAACTAACAAACTGCTTATCAGCAAGGTACATTTGTTCTGCGTTTTCAAGAACATCTGAAGGTAGAGGTCTGAAGGGTGGAAATTAGATCCTTGGAAAACAGTTTGCCATAGCTGATTCTTCAAAAAAGAAAAAAAAACAACCTCACATGAATTTAAGAAGGCTAGGAGACTTACAATTTTTGCTGTAAGCCTCAAAGATTTAGTTTTAAGACAATTCAGCTAAGGGCTGTGTATTCGTAACAATTCTGAGTAATCAGGTTCTGATTGTCTGAAATCAGCGATTATGAAAAATTAGACCCTAAAATTTATCCATGTAATTAATGCAATGCCTGATATTTCTCTTTAGACCCAGTCCACCGTTCACATTTCTAGGCACAGTAGACATCTGATTTTACTTCCCCTTATATTCGGGTTTTTAGGTACTGGGCCAACCTGTGGCCTCAGCTGTGCTAATGTAAACCAAGCAACTCTATTCACTTGAATGAGTTTCCATTAGCAAAGGCATAAGCAAGACTTGGCTCTCATACCTGATGTGCCTTAACACTGTAATAATATCATGCTGTGATCTCAGAAACAGAAATACTCAAGTGTTCATAACACTGTGCTAAATATGTGTCTCAGTCTATTCCTGCTCAGGCTTTTACTGAAGCACCATTTAAGAAACATTTGGCAAAAAAAGAGCTAGATACTTTGACCTCAGTTTCTAAATTTACCATTTGACCATATATTTTTCTTTAAATGTGCTGTGACTCAGACGTGCATTCACTTGCAATCTGTGTACACAGTGAATAGCTATACACATTTTGTATGACCAGCCCTATTTGCTTTCTGTGTAAAACAGGAGAGGTCACTGTATCTGAAACAAACCTGAACTTGAAGCTAGAGTAATAAGTAACTTGAATGCAAACAAACCAAGCAATCTTGCCCTGAAGTCAGCATTAACCAGTTGATTTTCCTCACTGAACTGCAAATGAGCTAAGTGGGAAAAGCAAAGCATCTGCTTTTGGGAAAGCAAAGTGGAGCATTTAGTCTATACATTCAAACCTGCACAGGACCTACCCTACCTTACCAGGTGATCCCAGTTCTCCCTCCCCAGTGCTGGCATGCTCCAGCAATCTCCAAGGCCCCTCTCCTGGCTCTTGGGAAGGAGGGGAGAAGTCTGCTACACGGAGAAAGAGTTTATAGCTTACCAGCTATAAACCAGAACTTACTTAGAACTTACAGCTTACCAGAACAAACTCAGACTTACTGGGCTTCTGTGAACTGGGCTAAAACAATGAAACACCAGAGCTCAAACCTGATGGTTTATTTCCTTCAGTCCGAGGTTCTGCTGGCTATAAACGTGATCTGGAACAGCACGTGTGAGACTGCAAAGCAAAAAAGAAATGAGAACAGAATGCAATTGTACGTGAGATCAGTTCCATGCTGACGTGATAATACGTTCAAAATTCTCATTTCTGTAGAAAGCTGACCACAGGCACTTCATCAATCAGTATTTCGATTTGTAATGTGTTCCGTATGGTTCTCTGTCATTACTTAATGGGGAACATCCCCTCTGAAAACATCTGACTCGGAGCTCTGCATTGAGAGAGCTGCTCATGTTTCAACCACGTTTCCCAGAAACTGAACACTCAGCAACATATTCATTTTAGTGACAGCCACCACTAATGAGAAACAGCCATGTGTTCATTGAATCTTTTACAACCCAAAGAATTTTATATTAACAAGAACAAAAAAAAAAAATATCTCAGATTCATTTACATGACAACTGAATCTCTAGATTCTCAGTTTTAACATTCTAAAGCTCATACTGTATTCGTGTTTGTACTTCTTTCTTACATCTTGCAGTTTCTCTCACTATTTTTCATCTCTAGTTAGGGCAGTTGTTCTGACATGTGTTCTGCATATCAGAAACAGGAAGATGGGGCATGAATTGAAGGGTTTATCAGAAGCTGAGAGCTAGTGAAAAAAAAAATCAGTAAGTCCATCAGAAGTAAAAGGCTTACACAACAGTGATTATGTTAGATCAGAAAGGCCTAAAGAAAGCAATTACAGAAGCTGAGGCATCTTATTGAAGAGTTATTTTCCTGCATCACTTTTGTTTGCTCAGAACATGAGGAGATTACTAATCTCAAACCTTCTTGGTTTTTGGTTTGGTTTTTTTTCTTTTTTTTGTTTTTTGTTGGGTTTTTCTTTTTTTTTTTTTTGTACCATTTGCTTTGTTTTGGAATAAAGAGGAACAGCTACCTGAGAGTTTGGAATGTCAATATATGAAACAAACAAACAAAACTTACCAGACCCACAAGGCATACAAGTTGTGGAAAAATTAAAATTTTAGACTGCATGAAAGCAACCACTGTTCTAGGATACTGGAGGTAGCAAGTGTTTTACCTTTTTTTAGAAGAGTCTACTGGTTATTCAAGGCATTACTTTGAAATGGTCTTTAAAAGCAAAATAATAACTGGATGTTCAGTATGCCAGAGTCTAATCAGCAGGATTTCTGCAGAGAAAACCTGTGTCTCACTAATCTGCTAAGAATTATTTAAATTAACAACAACATACTGACAAAGGATAATTCATTTTCATAAAAAACCTGGCAGAGACAAAGCAGGATATCAGGCAAGACAGAGCTATGGCAAGAACAAGAGTAGCAACTGTCCCTGCTCATGGGCTGGGTGGTTTATTCCCTTACTCCCAGGGACTTCAGTAGGAGTCATTGCAGGAGTAAATGATGTAATTGAAGGAAGAGTTTTACAACTGTTTAAATTCACATTATGATCTTCATCAAGGCAAAATATAAAGATTTTTTAATTTATGTTTTTTAAAGAGTAATGTAATAAGCAGTGTTTGCCACCTAATTTAGTTAAGGTCAGAGCTGAAAAGTGAACTCATATACTAAGTTGAAAGCATGATTAATTAGCACTTCTCATTTTTTGAAATGCATTTCACAAGAGTGTATTATGTTTCATCACACTAAGAAAGTTTACATTTTTTCCTAAATTCACTGCTTTTAAGACTATGGTCTCTCCAGACCCTCAGTTTAACTTGAATGGCTCATACTTTTCATCTTCACTGTAGAAACTAATGATGATTTGCCTATTGGTAAAAGAAATTAAATCCTAAACTCACAAGTGACACAAATGTCCCCTAACTTTGGTTAAATTACTTACCAGAAGAGACTCTACCCATTGGGACAGTAATCACTGAAATAAAAAAACTCTTGGAAAATACATGAAGTGAGAAGCTGAGGCTCCAAAAAAGCATGTCTAAGGCAAGGGCTATGATAAGTAGAATCAGAAAGGTTTGAGCACTTTAAAATACAAGAAAGAACAAAGTAAGAAATTAAAAGTCCTACTAACTGAAACAAAGCATTTGAGATAGAACATAAGGAAAATATTGTGGCTATAAATGAAAAGTAGCTAATTCAGAGAAAGGGATTAAACAAAGTTCAAAGAATTTTGAACAGAATTTGCAGGCTTACATAAAGGACAGTTACCGAGCTTCAAGACATGACAGGTATCATTTTACAGAAGAAAAAGAGCTAAAAAAAAGGGGGGGGAGGGGGGGTGTTGATAGATTTCTGAAAGCAAAGCTAAGGAAATAAGATTGTGAATGATGCAATCCATAAGCAAAACACACAGCAGCCTGAGCCCGAGCTCTAAGCACCAAAGTCAGGTGTCAGCCCAGGCAGCACTGGTAAGGAGACTAAAGTAACAGGGCACATGTTAGGTATTAGGCTAATCCAGGTAACTAGTTTGCAGGTGTAAAAAATACAGTTGAAATTATGTTTTCTCAAAGCAATAAACTGACTGGAAGCACACTTGAAAGTTGGTTTTACTGTGTGCCTCACTATATTGCTTATCACTCAGATTATTCCCTTGACATTTCAGTTAACTTCATTCAGAAAGTGCATATGTGTGCTTTGTTGAATTTAGTCTTTTTTGTTTCATCTCATCCTTAGCTGTCACAGAATGGCTTTTCCACCTGGTAAAGAGCTTATAGGCTTTATGCATTCCTTGTACCTGTGGGTTGTTTCAGTGTGCTGCCCTAAGATGACATCAGAGGTGAACTTCAACAACTACATGTCTCCAGGAGTTCTTCCTTCTAAGCACTCACATGTTCATCTCTGAAAAAAAAAAAATTATGCCAGATCTGATGCTGGCTAAATTTTGAACTAAAACTTCCCGAGATGTTCCATTTCTCCCAATATGTTAAAGCTGTCAGGGATGCATCTACCACATTTCAGTTGTTTGGAACTCAAAAAATGTTGCAGTGGCAGCAAAAGGGCCACTGCTACCAGTGTCCTCATACCTGACCTGGTGCAAATGTGAAAATTATCCCAGTCCTCCTGTGGTGGCAGGGAGCAAAGTAGAAGTGTTGGACCATGCATATACATATCAACTGTCTAAGAGAAATGAATCAATCTTTACCATACAAAAAAGTCATAAAAGTGGTATGAACCATGAATTATTTTAGTTACATTAATAATTGTCTGGCTAGCTTGCTCAGGTGTAATCCAGCTCCCATTTCTTTTCAGAGAATTAAAAAGGCTACATATATGTATATATGTACTTCTAAATAACAACAGCAGTAAATGGTAATCCCTTGGTACCAGGAAATGTGCAAAACCTGTTGTTTTGTTACTTTTCTTCGGATTGATGTTAAATGTAATAATACTGCCATCCTTATAGGCAGTGAACCGATTGAGAGGGCCAAACTCTGGCTAGTTGCTAACGGGCACAATTCTAGAAAACTAAAGTTTGGATACTCTACCTGTCCAAAACTGCCTTCCTGATGTTAGCAGAAGGTACAGTCCAGGACTTTGTTTCTTTGCAAGGAAAGCTGAAAACCTGGGTGTTGGTGCAAGTGGGCATGCTGACCCAACTGATATGAGTGGCAACAGAATCAGATTTGAATTTGGAAAAACAGATTTCAGTTGTTGGTTTTTTTGAAGGGATTTAAGGATTCCTAATACAGGTGGAGAAGTGCTCAGAAGCACTGCTTTTTCAGTTTTACACTGAACTGAATAGGAGCTCGCCACGCTCCTTCTGGACTTAACTGTGTCCCAGAGAGAAACTGGGACCTCACTGACAGACTGAGGATAAATGGGTAGAAAGAAAGCTTTACAATACCATGAATAAGCAGTTACCCCTGTTTGGGTACTACCTGTCTGGTAGTTTACATCTTGCGCTCAGCCTGCTGATGGCAGGAGATGCGGTGGTGTCCCTACCACATTCCATTTGCCAAGTACCTGCAGGTCAACCAGCCCTGGGCTCCCACTACGACCATGGGCTTCCCACTGCTGATAGCTAACCATTTATAACAAGCGCTAGCACTGTGTTTTCCTTGTTAATAACTACTTATTAGTATTATTGGTGTTACTACTGTGATAGCAGTAGGCTAAATCCCAAGTTCCCAACTCACTTTTATTCAGAATTATTCTCAGTAGGTAAAACCTTACTTTGGCATGATTATTTGGTGAGCATTACTCTTCTGTTTATTTACCATGTACCACCAGTAACAAACTTACCTAGCTATTTTGCAAGAACAGATGAGCTGCCGCTCTCTTCCTCCATTCTGAGGGTAGGGAAAGTAATTTCTAATCTTATTATTGTTTTGGTTTGGGTTTATTAAAAGTCAGAGAGAGGGTGAGTCATGTTTCTGTTTGCAATTCAGCAGCTGCCTCCTACTGTCCCCCTGAATCATCAGTTCGGATGAAGCATTACTGCCACGGTCTTCATCGTTTGTAGAAAGGGTGTAGTTAACCAACCCTTGGTTTCACAGCCTTATAAAACATTCTTGCACAATTGGACTAGATGACTTTTGTTTGGAAGGGATGCAGTGAAGTCTGAGAATGGGACTGTGAGAGGAATTTGCAGTGTCAAATGAAATTTAAACACAATTATTCTTTTCACTTCTTTTGGCACTGATTTAAGAGCTTGCTTTGATATGAGTTAGTACAGGAAAGAAGAACGGTCATTTTAAAGGCAGCTTTCTGCAGACATAGCTGAACATTTTAAATAATTGCCATCTCTGACGTGTCCACCTTTTGAGTTTTCTTAACTCATTTAATGTAGAATTTGCTCTTTTTCTGGAAGACCAGTATATACCTGCTATGCAGAAGATTGGTAGTGACACAAAAAGTAGAGGTACAAACTATGAAAATTTGAAAACTTTGAAATGGAAATTGAAAACTTTAAAAATTATTTGCTACAAAAATTCAGGTATGCCCTTGTGTCAGTCTTATTTTCCACAGTATCACCAATGAGGAATCCCTGTAAATGGTTGCTAATGACACAGATGAACCAAAACATCTGAAGTGCAGATTCAGGTCCTATGTGCAAGACTAAAGAATGTTGTTTTGATCCCCTTTTCATTAATAGTATTGAGAACAACCTCCTAAACACTTTTGGGTCCTATCATAAACTAAACTTTTTGGATGCAGTTTTGAGTGCATAAAGTTGTTTAGGGACTTACTAAAGGCATCCTAATTTTCAATACATTAAATGTTCACTCTGGGGAACTGAGACTTACACCCCATTATTAAGCTTGACCTTTGCATTCCCTGATGTTCAGCATCCTTAAGTAACATTGAGAGGGAATTTATGCCATACTGCTTGTCATGTGTGACTAACGTAGCAATGTGGTCAATTTGCAGCTCTTGTTATGTGCCTTCTGCATAAGAAGGGCTCTACAACAACAATTATTAATGACAAAAATAATAATCACCACCCTAATTTATGTTATTAGTTACATGGAATTACAGGACATCATTCAACATCACATCTGCCCATAAAAATTATGTGTCCCCCAAATACAAATTACATTTAATGCTTAAGAAAGGTTGCTAAGTAACAATAAAAAAATGCCATATTTATTAGGATTAGCACACCTAAAAAGAATACAAAAATCTTCATAAATCTTATTACATAGATTCATTTAGGTTGGAACAGACTTTTAAGTTCAAGTCCAACCGTTATAAACTATGTCCCTAAGCACCTCATCTATGAATTTTTAAACACTTCCAGAGATGGTGATTCCACCACTTCCCTGGGCAGCCTGTTCAATGCTTGACAACAGCTTTGGTGAAGAAAGTTTTCCTAATATCCAACCTAAACCTCCCCTGGTGCAACTTGAGGCCATTTCCTCCTGTCCTGTTGCTTGTTACATGGCAGAAGAGACCGACAGCTGCCTTGCTACAGCCTGCTTTCAGGGAGCTGTGGAGAGCAGTAAGGTCTCCCCTGAGCCCCCTTTCCTCCAGGCTAAACAGCCCCAGTTCCCTCAGCTGCTGCTCCTCACAGGACTTGTTCTCCAGCCCCTTCCCCAGCCCCTGCCCGGCTCTGGACACGCTCCAGCCCCTCAGCGTCCCCCCTGCAGTGAGGGGCCCAAACCCAGCCCAGGGTGCGAGGTGCGGCCTCACCAGGGCCGAGCACGGGGACGGTCACTGCCCTGGCCCTGCTGGCCACACTGTTTCTGATACAAGCCAGGAGCTGCTGGCCTTCTTGGCTACCACACACCCCAGGCCCTTCCCCACCGGCAGCTCCCAGCCCCCTGCCCCAGCCTGCAGCTGCGTGGGGCTGGTGTGACCCAGGGGCAGGACCCGGCACTGAGCCGCGCTGAGCCTCATACGACCGGCCTGGGCCCATCGGCCCGGCCTGCCCAGACCCTCTGCAGAGCCTCCTGCCCTCAGGCAGATCAACGCTCCCCACTGCTTGGTGTCACCTGCACACTGACCGAGGGTGCGCTCGATCCCCTCGTCCAGATCACCGATACAGACATTAACAGGGCTGGCCCCAGTGCTGAGCCCGGGGGAGCACCACTTGTGCCCGGCCGCCAGCTGGATGTGACCCCATTCACCGCCGCGCTTTGGGCTCGGCCCAGCCAGCCTTTTACCCAGCGCAGAGTGTAACTGTCCCAGCCGTGAGCAGCCAGTGTCTCCAGGAGAAGCTGTGGGAGATGGTGTCAGAGGCTTTACTGAAGTCTGGGGAGACACCATCCACAGCCTTTCCCTCACCCACGAAGTGGATCACCTTGTTGTGGAAGGAGATGCAGTTTGCCACGCAGGACCTGCCTTTCATAACCCGTGCTGGCTGGGCCTGATCGCCTTGTCCTATACACGCTGGGTGATGGCACTCAGGATGATCCTCTCCATCAACTTGCCCAGCACCAAGGTCAGACCAAGCCTGTAGTTCCCCAGATCCTCCTTCCTGCCCTTTTTGTATACAGGTGTCACGTTGGCTAACCTCCAGTCTTTTGGCACTTCCCCAGTTTGCCAGGGTTGTTGATAAATGATGGAGAGCAGCTTGGCAGACTCTTCCACCAGCTGCCTCCATACCCTCAGGTGGATCCCCTCTGGCCCCACAGACCTGTGTGTAAGTGGAGCAGCAGGTCACTGACCGTTTCCTCCTGGACTATGGGGGCTTCATTCTGCTCCTCATCCCTGCCTTCCAGCTCAGGGGGCTGGTTTTACTATTAGAGACTGAGGCAAAGAACACATTAAGCACCTCAGCCTTTTCTTCATCTTTTGTGGCAAAGTCCCCTGCCACATCCAATAAAGGATGCAGAATATCCTTGGCCCTCCTTTTGTTTCTGATGTATTTTAAAAACAATTTTTATCTTTTATGGCAGTGGCCAGCCTGAATTCTAGCTGGGCTTTCGCCTTTCTAATCTTTACCCTACTTAACCTCACGATTTCCTTGTAGTCCTCCTGAGGTGCCTGCCCCATCTTCTAAAGGTGGTAAACTCTACTGCTTATGTGATAAGCAAACATCCATTTTATAAAAATATGTAACTTGATATTAACATCTTTTTTATTGTGTCAAAGCAGATGTCACTATCAAAGAGCAATTATTGAATATATTCCTCAAAATAGAAAGAAAAAAAGAAAATCTTAAATTGATAAAATGCAGATAAATGTCTTCTTGGTTATCACTGTTCTACTAATTAGATACTAATTCCAGAGTACATAAAAATTTATGCTTGCTGTAATTTAATTATGTTATATAAATATATCAGAGTTATATAAGTATAGTAATAGCTATTTCTCATTTAATGCTATCCTTCCATAGGCACTAAAAGCAGAAAAAATATCAGATCTCTTTTTGTGCATATAGAGGTCAGCATAAGATAACCAAGTTGTGATGAAAAGCATTATTGTACTTGATCAACATAACCTCTTTATATATATTTGGCCAGCACAGTACTTCTGATGTCTTTTAGTTGTTCTGTTCCCTGTTTTTAAAAAACATAGGTATTTAAAAAAAAGTTACATTAGGGGCTCTAGTTAGACTGGTGTCACCTAATAAGCTTTATTAGATTTCAAAACTCTGCTTTTTCATATCTCTTTAATCATTCCCTGAGTACGACATACATATGAATTATTCATTACGGACAAATAAAGTAATTAATTTCCTGAGATGTTGCATATTTATTCAGGTCTTGAAATCCCTTCCTTTAATAATTGTAAGTATATTTCACTGAATTTGAGTTAGGAACGTTAGCACACATAAATTGGCATTTTCCACAGCAGCAGCCTGTGGATGGTGTTTAGCTGAAGGCACAGCTGTTTGAACAGCTCTTTGTGTGGGTTACCAGGGAATGCCCACAGAAAGCCTGTTTGTGTGCTTTGCTGGGGGAGCTTGCGGGGAGGGCTGCTTTAAATGCACTGAAATGTATTTTCTACTCATGTTGTACAATCTCCTTCCAAGTTTTGAATCTCCTGGCACGTTTTTATGCTCCCTGTTGACCTCATCATCATCATATAAAACATGACTTGAAGAAAGAAAACAGGTGGAGGCTCAATTTTAGTGCTTCCCATTCTGCCCTCACTGCTTCTTTCCACCCAGCTACCCTCCTTCTCCTCGTCCCTCCCCCACTTCAGTTACCCAACAAAAAGCAACAAGTGAAAAACTAACCAAGGAAATGTTTCACAAAAAAAATTCCATGGCACCCTCTCCCCAACACACACACACACACACAAAAGGCAGCCTTACTAATAACCACAACCGTCCAGCAAACCCAAAAAAACCTACATAATGAACGTACGAAAGTGTGAACTGCTAAACTGCGCTATTCAGTTAGTTCTTGCCAGAACAGTTTTAACATAAATACGTTTGACATTTGATTAGAAATAGAATATTTTCTTTCTCTTTTTTCTTTCCCTTCTATCTTTTTTCTTTCTGTTTCGTCTTTTTCTTTTTCTTTTTTTCCTTTTCTTTCTCTTTCGTCTTTTTTTTTTCCTTACTACAAATGAATTAAATTCAGAACTCACTGGAGCATAGATAAATGCAAGCTAACATATTTTTAACTTGATTACATTCTGAAGTGATGTATAGAGGCACATAGCTAGAGTAAGTGATTCCATGGAGAGAAAGGGGGGAGGGGGGGAGGGAGGGAGGGAGGGAGAGAAGGAGGGGAAAGCCCTCTGCGGATATGATAAGGAAAGCTGGGATGAATTGTGGGCTCTGTTCTCTGTTATCCAAGGGTGGCTAGCTGCTGCTGCACTAAAGGCCTTTATTCCCTGCCTGTGGGAAAGTGGTGGGCGAAGGCTGCGTTCTCAGTTACACTGCACATGCAGATTTTAATTAGCTGGATTAAAAACAAGACCGTATCATGTCCTTTAGCAGTATTCTATCTAGAAACAAAAGATTTTCTTTCCTGGCTTCTGCAAGCGGCACAGTACAGCATTAATAAAAAAAAAGGTCACGGCAGTTCAAGATGAAAGGTCACACATGACAGAAACTCTATGTGAAGGGGACATCATGTTTATCTCTATGATAAAGGAGCTCTGTCCAGGCAGGTCAGCACAACATGCCTCAGCAACAGGAAAATATAAACATATGGGGTGGATAGATGGTAGAGTGGGGAGTTTGGCAAAGCAAGTTCAGTTGTGGAAGGAGAGAGAGGGGGGAAAAGAGACCAAATTGTTAGAGAGAGAATATAAGCTGAAAGGTTCCAGCTTTAAAAAAGCTAAAGAGGGTCAAAAAGAGCCTGAGATGAAGCGTGGGGTGACAGCTGCATAGCTGTGTGAATAAGCATCAAGCCTGTGGCAATACTCTCTGCCAGCAGGCAGGGAATACCTGTCTGGGCCACTGGGCTATGTCCTCACATGCTACAGCCCACTCACCCATGGGCAGATCCTGAACCCTTCTGCTCACAAAAAGGCCATGGACATACTAGCCCCTGGGTCAAGCTTCGAGCCCCTGTCTAGTTCCAGAGGATCCCCAAACTGAGTGCTTGGACCCAGACTGGGATTTTTATATTTTGTTTGGACCACTACAACTGTTGTGTTGTGGTTTTGGTGGTTTGTTGTTTTGGGGTTTTTTTGGTTTTTTTGGGTTTTTTTGTTTTGTTTTTTTTTTTTTTTAATGGACGCCCAGGCTTTCCCCCAGTGAAGACCCAGGAATCTACATGTACTTCCAAAGGAAGCCTTCAATGCTTTGCCCTGGAATGCACTGAGCACTTTCAACACTACCATTATCAGTAGGAGGGAGATGCAAGCCCTCCTCAGCTTCTTGCAAGATCAAACTGCAAAAATAAACACATTATGGCCTTGCAAACCCTAACTGATGCAATGTTCTCACTAGGTCTGAGTAGAGCCACTGCCACATGCAAGCATCCATGGGAGAGTGCCTCAGTCTTGAAGGGCAACATGGAATGGGAAGGGAAAGGGAGACAAGGGTAGATTAGGTCAAATGTTCCTCCTCTGCTTTGACATAATTCCTGCTTTTCAAAATCCAGCTCAGAACAAAATTATAAATTTCTAAGTAAATAATTCTGGACTACAACTCTATCCTTTTCTTCATAACATTTTCATTAAGTAAGTTTTGCATAGCCTGGGCCAGGTATGACTACGTACATGTCAGGCTCCATAGCCTCTTTTATGGGACTGATTCACGAATAGGTCAATTAAGAAACAAAAGAGTCTTTTTACCCTAAAAGGAACATTGGGCAAAAGCACACAATCACATTCTCATAGTTCAGCAAGGTGCTGCACATCAAATGACCACATTAATTAACAGCACACTCTTAGTCTGTTGCAAACCTGAGGCAAAATATGTGTTAGTTTAAATGTCATTGAAATCAGTATTTGTCAGCTTCAGTAATTCAATCGTATGTCTGAGCTCTAAGAAAAGTAAAGGCTAGTGCTAGAAACCAGAAACCTTATGGATAAAACAATACAGTTTTTCATTTTGAGCAGCAATTCAGTATAGTAGTTACCTACTAAACTGATAACACAATGATTAAAATGTCCCAATTCTGCTGCTGCTGCTGAGATCACTGGAAAATCATGGCTTAATTCAATACATGTAGGTAATTTTCTGTAATCTCGGTGATACAGCATGGCCTAATATAATCATTTTCTATGATGAGCTTTTTAAACCTACTTGGCCTTCCACTGCCATTTATCTTTGGAATAGAGAAAAAGATGATAGCATGAATTGCCTGATTCTTATTTATATTGCTGCAGGCAGAAGTATAACATAGTGCTGTGAAGGACAGTGTTACATGGGATAATTGATGTACCAGGTGCAGAGTTAGCCCTAGAAACACAGCTTGGGGAGCTGGTGCTCTACCTCACACTATAGGAGGCTTCAAGCTTATCTGAACCCACTTCCAGTGCTCTGACTGTGAAAACATCATGACACAGGGGTGAACACACTGATGTCATTTTTGCAAGATTTATAATAAATTCCCCTCCCAGACACATGAAAAAAGTTGCCACAGAAATCAAAGGGAGTTTTATGTTCACACCAGTTTAGCATGTGTGTGTGACCTCGAGCACCTGGTGTGTTTGTATCTCAACACCTCCCAGCTTTTTACCCTTTAATCCAAATAGGGTGCTGAGTCACAGAAGATCTTAGTTACTTGCTCAAAGCCGTAGGAGATCCTCCATCAGGGAAGAAAGCTGAAGCTGGCTTTTCCAGAACCTCAGCTTGTGGGGAAAACCTCTTGGTAGTTCAAAACTAACAAGTTTTGAGCAGGCAACAACCCAATTTTATTGCTCTATAACACTTTCAGAATGTTAATTTCAGCACTCATTTGGTAAAAAACAGAATGAGAGAAAAAGAATTCAAATGCGAAGGAGGTGAACTAATGATTATATTTCCCAGTGGCTTCTGGTCAATGAGGCCAAGTGGCTTCTGGTCCATGAGGCCAATAGGGGTTTTCCATTGACTCCTGGCAGAATTACTGAGGTTTCACTCTGACACTAAAAAAACTAAACTGGACCAGCAAGGGACAGGCCTGAAACTGGTCATACTACTAAACTGGTCCCTGGCATAGTTTTGCCCCAAACCTGTTTGTGCTCTTCCAGACAATGCCAAAGCAAAGCCTGGGTATTAACCTGGTTCAGGGACCTTCTCCAATAGGTATTTTGGATGTGGTCACTGTGATTTGGAGGGTAACAGAGTTTAACTGTGTGAATGCAAGCTCTTCCATGCCAGTTGGCCTCCAGAAAAAGTCTCTGACTAATTTTGTTTAATAGTTTAGATGTAGGCAGAGTGTCCAGGTCTTTCTTTCCAGTCTTGCAAAGCCAGCAGTCAATGTTCAGTCCAAACACTGGCAGTGTGACATGGTGTATAGCAGGGTGATAGGAATAACGTGCTTTAACCATGCAGCTCTCATAAACGCAACACAATTCATTATATTCCAAAGAAAAGCACTGTTATTTTGGGAGCTGACTGAAGCAGACCTAGAATTAACGAACAGACCACAACATAAAATGATACAAACAATTGAAGAATGAATAGGTCAATTTGTTTCAATTAATTCGGGGCTGGTTCCCTGTTACTGTAAAGATGTCTGCACTGTACGTAAATATATATATGGTTGGTGTTTTTTTATAAATACAGACTGTGATATTATGTAAATTCCAGGTACACTCTTAACAACATTAAAAATAGAAACTCTTTAAGTATCACACAAAACCCGGTAGGTTCTAGATGGAAGAAAACATTTTAAACAAAGACCTTCTCATTTAAAGCAATAACCATAAACATGTGGCTTATGTATAGTATGTGGCAGCTGCAACAACATTCATATCTCAGTGTGCGTGGTCTTAGGCAGAGCAAGGGAAGTGCTGAAAACAGTAGCATTCCTCATGGATCCGCTCCAGATCCCACAGAAGTCAGGGACAATCTACCCTCCATGCTTGCTTTCACACTTGGGCAGCACAGCTAATGTTGAGCAAACAGACCACAGCTATGTGGCTCTCCCCCAGCAAACCAGGCACACAAGAAAAAATTTCTATCCCCTCCCTAAAGCCTGGATTTTGAGGGGGGAAAGAAAGAGTACAGAGGTGACACCAGAGCCGCCAGGTTCCTTATGCAAAGTCTGCCTTGTACTAACCTTGGCATTTGTAAAGGTCTTGAAGACCCCAAGATCTATTGCATAAATAACTATGGTGGAGGTTGTGTTTTAGGGAGAAAAGGGAATATGGTTTAATTGACTATTATCCTTAATATGATGTTGCAAAATACAGTCTCTGCTAGAAATACTCATAACACAATATCAGATCATCACAACATGAACATGAATGTTGGGCTCAGCTGGCTTACATGTTCTGGAAAGATCATTAGTTTAAAGTTTCTGCTGGTGGGAACTGAGAAACAATGAAATCTCTCAGGAAGCAAGTCCTTTTCACCACTGCATTGCACTCCTGATGCTTCTGCGTCACTGCAGATTATTTTGTGGGGAAAGAGAAGGGAGAAGGCTAGCTGATCTCTTCTCCAAAGAACATGGCCATTGCACTGGATAAGAAGGTGAGGGCTGGCTCACAAAGAAGATAAGATCCTCCTACAGCTTCCCAGTGACAGACCGGCTCTTCCACATCCTCAGTGCACATGAGCTAAAGTTCCTAAAGGAAAGCTCCAACAGGCACAGTTGTATCTACCTAGCAGTGGATTGCAGGCTTATCATGTTCAGCTTGCTTAGCTTTCCCACAGTAAAAATATTTTGTGTCAACTCGAGTCAAGCTAAGAACACAGATCCTCATTCCTTGATCAGATGGATTCACTCAGAGGTTTTCTCCTGCCTGCTCTACACTAGGAAGACAGTATGAGGTAAGAAGCAGCACAGAAACCTCCTATGGTGGTGCACATCAGACTCTGAAGGTAGCCTGTTGTGTGGGAACTTAAAATCACACTTGGGAGAGGTGACAGGAGATAAACTAGTTTCCAGGTAGTTTCTAAAATAACTAATTCTATCTTGTTTGTTGCTAGCTTTTTGTTTTTAAATTTGACAGCATTTTTTGAGATTTAATTTCAGGTTGAGGGTGTCTGTTCCTACCGAAAATGCGCATAAATCTGAACTTTGTTGTAAACCTCTAACCTATGTACTTAATATGAAACCCCAGGGTTACCTTGGTAAATGACAAATCATGGAAAGAAACCAACCCATAACTGATACTAAATCATAAAAGTAAGGCAACAAATGAGAAACCCAAATAAATTATTAAGAATCTATTGTCTATGGATCAAAAATTAATAAAGATTTGCTTTAGGGCCTCAGAACCGATAGTAGTGGCATGCACAATGCAAACATGCTTTGCTCCCAAAGACCTGGCACCAGCATGGCTATTGTATAACACAGCTTTAAACCCGCTCTGAAGCAATGCTGTAAATCAGGACTCATTCTGCTGAAGTCAATGGAGCTAAATGACCGTAAAACTGGTATGAGAGAGAAATCAAGTTGTTAACCTCTAAGTAGAGCTTGCACTTGTCTCACAACCTCTGTTTTGTCAGGCTATATTTTATTCATTCAGAGTGTGAAATGAGAGCCTTAAGCTAGTAAATAAGTATTTGATTTCAGTTGAGCTATGCTTGATATAACTTAACGATAGCAAACTTCTAGCATAAATTCTTGGCCCATATCCAGTAATATTGCCTGAATTGGAATGGAGGTGTCTGATTCTAACCTCAAACAGCCATTTGGACCATCTTCTGGCCACACAGTTTAATGATAGGAGAACTCAAAAGCAACTACAGGCTTCCTTCTTTGACCTGGAAGTTGCCACATTTCCTCAGAAACACTTAAGTATCCACTAAGGAAACAAGAGAAAGGAGTAACCTATCAGATAGTAGCAGCAGATAGACTCTGGTTTTTTCTCTTGGAAGTAACTTGATATTTCATGTTACGCTATTATTGAAAACAGGAAACTGAGGCCAGGAACCAGAACTGCAGAGCATCTACCATCCCCTCCACTTTTTAAAACTGAGCTTTACTTGGTGTTTTATTCCTCAGAAGATAATTTTTACCTAAATTTTCAGTGGGCTGACGTACACAATATTGGCTGTTGGCTGGCTGGAAGGGACTTCTCCCTCAGGAACACTGAGGCACCTTCATTGCACTGTAGGATCAAAACATCAGCATGAAATTTAGGTTGTCTAAACTGCCCTGTAGAGGACACAGAATCCTCTGAATTCAGGTAATGTGGCCCTATATCTCCATGTAAGAAGAACAATTCCTTCTTACAGTGGACCTTTAAACTCCATGAAAACATCATCCTAATGCTTGGTAGCAGTCAGCACACAGGATATCAGGAGTCATTTGGAAGGGAAAGGAGAACAACACAGAGGATGTCATTCTGCTATTTCATAAGTTCATGGTGGTTACTGAGTACACCCCTCACCTCCACAATGGCTTAGCAGGAGGAGGAGGGCTACAACAGGGTGCAACAAGGATTATCTCATGTGGAGAAAAACTTCTCTACATGGAGAGTTTAGGTCACAGAGGATTCCTTCTTTTGGAAAAAAAGATAAGTACTTGAAATAAAATTGAAGAAAGTATACAGGAAATAATTATTCAGCATTTCTCAGAACATAAGATCTTGTATGACGTACTAGTAAAGACTAATGCATGATGGACTAGGAAGACTGAGGGACATTCTGTTTTGTTTTATACAGCCATACAATGCTGTAAAGGCCAAAACTATTAAAAATTCAAACAAAATACAATTATGCTCTAAAAAAAAAAAGACCCATGGAAGGCTACTGAACATGGACATACAGACTCATTCGCTGCTTCTTTCTCTGCATGCAATTTGAAGATCTGACCATTTCACTCCACTTAGAAGAGATTCTAAGGCCCATTTCATTAAGTTTATAAAAATGCTTTAGCACTGACCACTGTCCAAAGTTATATATTAAGGCAACAGTTTTACATACATACTCAAAGGAAAAACTATTAACCAAATGTTAAGAAACTGCCACATCCAGAACTGGATTTTAAGTTCTTCACTGTTCAGAGGCATCTGGAACATATTTAATGATTAGTGTTATTAGCTATATGTTATGTGGTAATTTCATACAGATTATGGACTGTGTGCAAAAATTGTTCAGAATGCAGCTCCTGATTGGTGGTTTCTAGCTACATTGTGTTTTTAAAGGCTTTTATTCATGCTGTTTGGTTTTGGCCCTTGTTTGGGTGGCTGAAAATCATGATAAAAGAGCCATCAAAAAATGTGAGGAAAAATTCAAGGAAAGTACAGAGCTTCACACACCCCCACACCCCCCACACCACCTCCACCACCCCCAGTTTCAATTAGAGGCCCCAGAGGGCAAAGGCAACCCCAGAGATTTTGCAACTCCAGCCTGTAAGCCTCTGTCGCTGTGTGGAGGGGAGGAAGATGTCAGAGAGGAAAGGGATGAAGCCCTGGGTCAAGTGTGTGTCTTTCACTGAGCTTGCACCCTGGCTGCCAGGCCACCCTGGCACCAAGAGCTCTTTCCACCCTGTTTCAGTTTCTGTTTTCTCTAGGTGGTAAAGAGCTTTCTGTTTTATCACAGGGTAAGTCTGGGTTTGGCAGACAAAAAAAAAAGTGCATTTCACTTTCTCTGGGAAATGTAAACAGCATCACACCCAGCCAGCACTACCAGTTAAGTGTAACAGCAGAGAAAGCTCTGGTTCATATCTGGATTTCACCTCCCGAGCCGCACATACAGATGAAAAAAGTAAAATAATTAGTTTGAAAAGGTTCATCCATTTATCCTGCAGGCACAAAGACCTTCTTTGTTTAAATTTATGGGTTCTTAAGGATCTCGTTTCCCATTTTTTATGACGGGGAAAAAAAAAAAAAGAAAGAAAAAGATGCTGCTGTGTAAAAAAAGCAGCAACTCTAAAAGCATTCAGAGGGAGCAGTAGTTTTAGCCTTCTGTTTGTGTGATTCCAATAGGTGTATTTAAATGTAAATGCTAGCCTTTCACCCTTGAGCCACCTATTCTTGCAGCCAGCAGAAAGAGAGCATTCATGGTATAATGTCTTTATGAGGACAGATCTTATACTTAATTTCTCATGTGAATCAAACTCTTTTATAACACATTTTTGTGAGATTAAAAGGACAATATTAGTCTAGTGGCTCAGCAGCCAGATCACTGCTCTGTCACATGGGAGACGTGGGTTCAAAGGGATGGCAGGCAACTTAGCAGGGAACTGCATGATTGAAACTGCAGCCACAGAAAGATTCAGTCCTCCCCGCTCACAGAATTGTTTAACTTCACATTATCTCCTCCCTAGGGTCAGCCAGAGCTACCCTCCCTTCAGCTCCTTACTGGAAACTGTGTCCAGCTTCTGCTCCCTTACAGAGAGTTATCAGAAGAAGGGCTTGAGACCCCAACTCCTTAAACTATCTGCATTACAGTAGGGAGGATTTTCAAGGAGAAGGGAGATTTTTTTTTTGCAGGTATTTCCAGACAACGTCCCTTTGACTGCCCAGTTTCACTCTGTGCCCACGCACTGAATCATTGTGTGTTCAGGTTACCCGTGCTCGTGGCATGTGGATGTCCGAACTGCACAGCCTGTGAGCAGGCGACATCTGAGACTCTTAGCAGAAGTACAATGTGATAATAAGACTGACGGAGTACCTTGGACCCTGTTATGTCAGGGCAGAGTCCCACAGGAGCCTAGGGAGCCCTGTGTATTTCTATATTAAGGTATTTTTTTCTCCAGCGGGCAAGAGTTCATTTTTAGTAAAGAAGTTGAAAAATAAATTAGTTAAGCATAGGCCAAGCAAATGGTTGTATCTTACTTTGCCCCCACTGAATCAAATAAGGTGTCATGCTTTTTCAGAATACATTTTTTTGCTCAGTCTGAAGCATGGTGGCATGTGACAAACATCAGACTTTAGCTTGACATCACCTCCACGCAACAATGAATACAGTATGGAGCATGGCTTTAAGATGGCCACAAGACGGCTGTATCACGGACTGGTGCATGTTCAGCACTGCTGATCACTAGAACTATTATTCTTTTTGTGGTGCTGCTCAGAGGACACAGTAATAAGGGGTCTTTCTGCAGAGTGACATTCAAATGCTTAACAATATGATATTTTTCTCCTTGGATCTCACAGTCCAAGTACAGGCCACTGTGTTGGTTTTTTTTCTTTACAAGCTGTGTGACGCAAGATAGAGAAGTCTGTGTATGCCGCAAGTGTAAGCATCAATGTCAGGCAGTCCCACTTAGTTCTCACTTCCCCTTCCCTTGATACAGAGCATATGTCTCGTTGTGGCACCAAGCACATGAAAATTGAGGGGAAATAGCCTATTATTTTAGGAGGTGCAGGACCAAGCACCTGGAACAGTGAAATACTTGGAAAGCACTTCTGTAAATGTTTTAGGCTGTAATATATTAAACAATTAAGAGGTGTTGGTATTTCTGTGCTCGAGGGCATTTAAAACAGGGAAGTCCCCTTTAAAGGCACCAGAGTGGAATGTGTATGGTCATGCTCTTTAAAAGAAAAACTACCTCTTTTTTTTTTCCCCCTCTCTCAGCAAAAAGTCTAAGTTTCAGCTGACTTGCTCTTTCAGCAGAGGAAATGAAGCCAAATTATTTTAATGCTGTTTTACACAGTTAACTCCTCAAAAAAAGAAAAAAAAAAAAAGCGCCCAGTCCAAAGAATAGAATTAGCTACCTTGAAAACTCTACTCAGGTAATTTAGAAAATAGTTTTGCTAATAACTTTAATGCATTGCTTGTATACCCCGGACTGTCAGCACTATAGGTTACTACAGGTTAATCAGTGAATTGCTGATAGCAGCTACAACCAACCCTTAAGAAATCCAGCATCCTTTATGTCTTTGCATCTCTTTTCCTGACAACAATAAACCAGTCGCTGGGCAACATCAAATTAGCATGAAAGAATAAGAAATTAATACTGACAATTCTTAGCTGAGCACACAGTCAAAATTAAGTTTAGTTAATGAATGCTTAGTTTATTCTTAGAAAGCTCTTTTTCGTGCCCTTTGTAGTACATGAGAGTGAAATGCAAGTTCTTTTAGATGGTAGACAGACATGTTCAAGCACACGCACATCCCACACATGTAGCCTACATGCACGTACATACATATAGATAAATTCTAAATGGACAAGCTCTAGGAAATTTTAAATGGGAAACAACAAAAAAATTACCTACTGGTCTCTATAACACCAAGCAGCACACAGATTCTCTGGACAAACCTTAGAATTGTCTGTTCTAACATTTTGTAAGATTATGTTAGCAATCATTTTCACCAAAATATTTTTCTGACAAAAAAACACATTACTTAATAGAACCTAAAATACATTAACAGTGGAAAATGCCTGCTTCAAGTTGCTTGTAAGAAAACAAACACGGGAATTGGCAACTTCTGTGCAGTTTTAATTTCAAAGTGATTAAGGCAAGCTTTTGCTTTAGTCACTTATCTCAGGGCAGCCCATCAGATTAACAAGAAAAAAAAAAAAAAAAAGATGTACTAAAACTTAGTCAGTTACTGGAATCTTCTGGAACTGAAAACTATACAGATGGTCTGCAGCATATTTGTATAGAAGATGCCCAATTGTTGATAGGTTTCCAGCTATTATAGTAGCATAGTAAGAAGGCAGATACTGGGCAGTGAGCACTGAGCAACTGTTGTCACTGAGCCTTCCCCTCTTGGCTGCATCCCCACTTGCCCAACGAGCAGTTTTGGTCTCCCAGAGCAGAGACAAAGGTTGCTTTGGAGAAGCCGGGAAGCCTAAGAACACCATGTAGATTTAGGACTGGATAGGAGGTATTGTGCGGAGGCCATGCCCATTACTCATCCGCTGGCAATGGGCTCTCTTCCTTTTGTCTGGAAAGACGGTAAACTTTCAATGCCATCTGAAAACAGAAGGCCTTTCACGGAGTGCAAAAACTCTGCCATCTCAATCATGTGAAAATATTGTAAACACTTTCCCAGCCCCCATTCAGCTGTCCGAAAAGCAGAGCTAGAAAACACCAAACAAAACAGGAAGGAAAGAAAAGGGTGTGCATTGCGCACTTTGTTTTAATTTATACCTTTTACTCTGAGCAGGAATTTTGCTTGGAATTTTCTTTTTTTTTCCCCTTAATGATAGTGAACAGGGTTAAGTAGCTATTATGGAGAAAAAGCAGTTAAAAGCCTATTCTATGGTTTTATTTAGGGGGGGGGAAAAGGCCAGTGACAAGCAGTTTCTCTGCAGCAGAGCTTCTCTCGTATTTCCTTACAGCCTCAGCAAGAATAGATTTGAAATGTGCTACGGGACTTGGATTCTTCTTTCAGTGTTTACGTTGACCCACCCCTATGAACTTTTTCCAGGAAGATCTTCTCTCCAAACATTTGAACAACACAAGTGCTGTACTACTGACATATCTTAACATATACAATCATGTGTAGAGAGTGGGAAGAGGTTCATAAAGAAGAATATGTTCAGAGAATGCCTGCACATGTGTGTATATATATGTCTATCAAACATACAACATATGCAAAAGTATACATGTCATTTGCACAGAATTCTTAAACTACTCACTTTGGCAGATGACACCTTTGTCTATATAGGTTGTGCTGGTGCAATATACCAATAACTCAGGACAGGTTTTACAGAAAATTTCAGTGCGTTACGTAGTTATGTAAAAGTGATGTAGTTCCTTGCTGAAGTCAGGGACTACTTGACATATCACAGAAACTTTGAACCACAATAACGCATTAGCGCCCCAATTCTTCACTATTTTAAGTATGCGGTTTTCATTCAGGTTGATCAACTTAACACTAGCGAAAGACAAAGAAAAGTAACTATGCTGGCAGGAAATATGCTTTGCTCCTTTGTGTAGAAATCTTGCTCTAGAGCAGGATTTCTGGTCCAGTTTGGTCCCTGATCCAATTCTGAACAGAGCAGGAAGGATATAAGCCTGGAAGTATTCCTGCTCCCTCCAAGGCAAACCCTCTGCTCCTGACCCAGGAAAGGGTCAGCTGTCATCAGTGACTTCCAGAGAGATGTACTGCTGCTATCTTGGAAGGCATGTCTTACAAGTATTCAACAAATGGTGCTCACTGATGGAAATCAGTCCCCAGCAGGCCAGTGAGAACTGACTGCTATAGGAGCACACCATATCGAGGGGAAGCTCTTCTATCCGATTTCCCCTCACTCTGCTGTGGATGCAGACAGTTTGCTGACTGAAAAGGAGACCTCATTGTTTAAGCAGAGGGATATTAGTTTGTAGACCAGTTTTGCTATCCAAGCAAAGAGCAAATGTAAAAATGCAAATCAATTTATGCATAAGCCCATATACCGAAATACATTCAAATATACTTGGTGCTCTGTTCCCTACAGGCACATCCAGCTAGGCTGTCCCTTGACATCCCTTTGTGTGCAGGAGTCCATGTGCACAAGAAGCAGATAGATCTGGGCATTCACCATGCTCTCGGGTGCTACTCAGACCTTGCTTGAGGTTGATTTTGGTATACTCATTTGGCACCTTAGGATCTTCTGCTCTGGCTTCTGCCCTACCAGACATGCACTCATTTATGCTGATGAAACCAGCAGCTACTCAATAAGTTAACATTCCTCTTCTGGATTTGAGTGGAATTCAAGGACTGTAATGCACAAAAATGCATGAGAAGTTATTACCAAGTAGTGCCAGATGTGGCACATTGGGACAGCAGGTTCTCCTTGCCATCTCTCAGGATGCACTTTATGCATTAGTATGGCCTATTTAAAAGTTTTAGAAGTTCAGCACTTGAATTCCATACCCCCAAAAATGAGTGTATATTAGTCCGCTTAGTCACTTAGTCTTTCTATGCACACAGTGAGAACACACACAAGGAAAAGTTGTTGCCAATAACTGAAGCAGGGGCTGATAAACTGACCATTTAAAATTCACAGATGCATTCCTTGGGACTGCCTTGCACATGCTATCTGAATACTTCCCTCCTTCCCTCTTCCCTTTCCATTTCATAAAAAGAAGCTGCAATAAATTAGAATTTTATGAGACTCAAAAAAAAAAAAAAACCTTCACCAAAATTGAAAACAAGACATGGATGTAGAAGCATATGGAAGGTTTATGAGAACACTGGAGGGGAAAAAAAATGATCCCGAGCTGATAAAAAAACCTGTCTGAATTTCTTGGTCTTTACAAACCAAAAATTACAGGAGACAAATGAAGAAGTTTGCTCTACAATACATACTGGTACATCTTCCAGGAAAGAGACATAGTTTTCTTACACATTCCTCTGATGCAAGGCAGGCTAGTAAGAACTACCCTTAAGATCCATTTTCTGACTTTCTTTACAAAATACTTCAAAGTTATACATGGAAATGAGATACCTTTCTGCTTTGATCTTTAGTGTAAGGGTAACCAAGCAGAAGTGGCTTCCTGGCCTTTCATACAGTTTTCTTTGGAACTAAACACTGGACCCTCCGAATTCTGTAACTAGCATTTTAAATGTTTTGTGGGATAAAGGCAGTTTTGTTTAATTTATATTTTCATCTTTGTTCCAAACCTCAAAGTGATTAATTCTGGTCACTGTACACACGGTTTTACTTCAGATTTTTTTTTCCACTACTTCTCCCATCCTCACCACTCTTCCCTTCCAGAATGGTGTGGGTACAGGATTTTGTTTAGCTAAATGGTAGAGTGACTATTAAGGATTCTTTTGCTTTGTTTTTAAATACAATACTCCACATTCCAGATATTTCTACCAGACACAGTGGTTTGGAACTGAAGAACACTGCAAGCAATGAAATTTGGTTCTGGCTCTTAATTATTGCAAAATACTTGAATAACTTTTAGATATTTCCTCTCTAAGATGACCCAAACTTGGGGGCTAAGCTACCGGGTGTATTTGGTTTACATCTTAGGTTAGAAGCAACAATCCTGTAATATGGGGTTTTTTTGCGAGAATATATGCACATTCTGTGTGCAGTGCCCAAATAAGGCCTATGAACTGCTAATTTCCATTTATAGAGGACACAAATGATGCAAATCAGTGACAGATAATATTATGTTGGCTTAGAAGTACACTGTTTTCACGTTCCTGCTAAACTGATCAGTCGTGAAATGGTTAATAATAGTAGCCATTGAATTATCCTTGCTTCCGATACTCAATCAAAATTAATTCAATGGGTGGCAAGGATTGCCCAACATGTCCCATTCTTCCGTGGCCAAAGGCAAACAAATTCTGAAGAGAAGGTGAGAAAACAAAGGTGAAGACATCCCATATCAGAGTGGGGGAAATGTATTTACAGAACAGACATGCTCCTGGTCTGGGGAGGTGGTGTTCCTACAGGGGATTTGCTACAGAGGCTCTGTACTTGTAAGATTCACTCTGGCTTGGAAACAAGAATGTACATAAACAGCATAGAGAGAAACATCTAAAGGGACCTGGGGTTTTGCATCTTCCTTTAGATTATAATCTTGCTGAAACTCAGGAGACCTCTCCTGAGAGTGCTGTGACTTACTCAAACACCATGGAAAGATCATTCTTCCAAAGGCAAAACAAACACAAACAAACAATATTGTGACACACAATTAATGAAGAGCCCTTGTTTGCATGGTGTCCTGCAGAAGTTGAGAAGAATGAATATTCTTGGGTCTTCTGTCATTAAATAGGACAGTGAAGAAAAAAAAGAGTGATTCAGACCTTGATCAGGATTATGCCAGACTTCTTTATTTCATCAGAATTTTGAATGTCCCTTGATTCCTTCTCTTTTTCTATTTTTGCCCCAGTCTTTGGTTCCCTGTGTGCAGTCCCACTGACTTATTCAAGACATTCTCCTCAGGTATCTGTAGAGACGGGGGAACACCACAGTTTTCAGATACTGAACCAGGTATTCATAATTATTCAAAGATGGACCATCTGAAAAAACTCAGCTAGTGAACAAAAATGAACTCTTTATAGCTCTCTTTATGCCATAAGGGATGAACTGAAAAAGGTTAGTAGGTTAATATTCTGCAAGAATTAACTTTAGTTTGATGTTAGGGATTTGAAAGTAATGATAGTTTATTTTCTTTTCAGTTATTACAATAGCTGTAACAAGTTCTGACTTTTTCAGAGTCTATTCGTAATAGATATTGTTTCACCTTATTTATCTTGCCACACAAAATGCTCATACCTAATAGTGTCACAATGAAGAGCATTACAGGGAAGATCAAGCAGTACTGTCAGTCTCTTAAGGTCTTTGGGATCACAATCCCAAGCGAAGACAGGGATCTTCCCAAAGCACGGTGCCTAGCCAGACCGCACACCTTTCTACCGTGGCATTAGGTGGCAATGAGTCCCTTTCCGAGGCACACAGTTCTCCTGGGCAAGGGTATAGGGGACCAGCACCTCATTCAGCTCTAAGGAGACTCCCAAAAGAAGGATGGCTAGAAGTTCATCATTGTGGTCCTATCCCACAATTTCCCAAGGCAAACCTTGCCTCTATTCCTCCCCACTCTATTCCCTCCACACAGTTTATGTTGCCTGGTGCCCCAAACATCTGTATGCCTGCCCCCCACCCCCCCCTCCCCGTATGAGAGATGTAAGACAAGTCCAAACACAGCTGTCAAGTTCTAAAATCAGCATCAAAGCTCAGTAAAAGCAAGAGGGAAAAACAATATGCTTTGTTAAACAACACCGCCTCAGATCTCAAAGGGTTATACAATGAAAGTAATACCCTCTTTGAGTTCTGTATATGGCAAGCATTACCTAACATCCTCAGTCGGAACCCCACTGTTTATGAGGTGATGAGAAAAGAATACAGCTCCCTCCTGTCAGTAGGACATCTCCACTGCCCCGCAGGAAATTTTTTTGTTATATTTCAGATGTATTGAATCTTCTAGACATTAGAAAAGCAAAACATGCACTGCGCACTCTGGAGCCATCACCTCTCTCGGTCAGCTCTTAGGTTTGCCAAGGTCACAGAAAACACTCTTTTACATCATAAGTCTTACCTTTGGGCTGTTGTACTCCTCCACAGGAACCTGAAAGGATTTAAAAAGATTTATCAAACCAGAAATGGAAATATTTATGTTTGGAAACATTGGTATTTCTAAACATTTCTTATTTCTTTCCTTCCCCACTGATACCAATTCCCAGTCTTTGAGCCATGTGGTTTGAAAGTTACTTCTCAGGGAAAAAAAATTGCCTGCTAAATCACCCCCACACCCCACACACAGTTAAGGCTTTCTGCTGCACTACTGGTATTACTACTGCCGCTATGTATGTGTATATATAATGTGTATTTACATGCTTGTGTTACGTATTCATTTTTTTTTCTATACAAGTTAGCAATTTTTTTTTAGTTTTATGGACATCAATTTTTATGGTTAGTATGAATCCTTATGATGATCTAAAGTGATCATCTATTTAATGTAAGCTACAGAATTCACTGGTTTGTTTACACCCTGATCCCAGTACATTTCTTTAAACTGCAACAAAGATGCAGACAGGCAACTGAAAAGCTTTTTTTGAAAAATCCATTTCTTCTGAGATTTGAGACACCAGGGAGGGAGGCTCAGAGCTGATGCCAGAAACCCCCAGTGCATGATCTTCAGGAGTCTGTGGCAAGCCTGGCCCTCTCCAGAGCCTCCTCAAGGTTCTTCTGGCACAGACCGTAAGATATTATCTTGGCATAGAGCAACAGGCTCAGAAAGAAAAAAGTATGTTGAATGGCACAACAAGAGGTTTTGGTTGTTTTTTAAAGCACTCAAATGACCAGGTGAATTGCCCAGCTGTTGGCCCTAAAAGTTCTCTGAGTGGGCAAATCAACCTCAACATTTGCTCACGTGAGCAGGATGGGTGCAGCCAGAAATGTGTTTGGTAATACTGCTACTTTTCAGCAGGGTAAGTGTCTGCTCTTCTCTCACAGCCATGTATGAAACACTTTTTGCTGCCACTCCATTTCAGTTGACGTGGCCTTTTATGTAATAACAGGGTGTGCAATGCTCCATATTTCAAGTGTGAGCAAGGAATGGGGAATACTCTAAATGTTGAGCTACTCTTATGATAAATTCCCTGGAAATGGGAATGGCTTCGCAAGGATTACAGCATACAGTCCTCATTTTGTCTTATAAAAGAACAGAGAAAAGACAAATTTAAGACTAAGTAACACAAACAAATGTTCTCCTGCACAGAGGTTACAACCACAAAATAAAAGCTAGGGCTCTTCCTGCTAGGTTACTCACCAGGAGACAAAGACAATAATCCAGCAGCCATAGCAAGTCACTTAGCAATAAAGAGATGGAGAATACCACCTATCATTCTCCCTCTAACATCCTTGCTATTTTTCCTAAAATGTACCGGAAACCTTCAGCAAGAGAGGCATCAGCTCACCAAACAGAATCATCCAGGCCACCTCAGAACTGCATGGTCTGTTAAATATGCAGGGGGGCTGGACATGGTGATTAGGAATGAAGACACCTGAATTTTTCAGCAATAAAGGCAGCTTGATGTTCCTCCACTGTAAACAGGTGATTCTTCAGAAACAAAGGAGAGAAGGACATTTTAGGGTCCAGGCAGGAAAAATATTAATGTTTCAGCTGGTCTTCAATAAAACAAAAGTGGAAGAACAGGAGGGTAAAAGATCACTTTTCTCTTGGTACAAAATAACTGCTCTATGGTGCCATGTTTCAAAGTTTACCTTAGGTAAGCATCCCCAGGCCATCAGCTAAATAGAAATGTGATTTCAGTATCCCAGAAATAAATACATTTCCCTCAAAATAATTCTTTCCTTTCCATTGTGAAACCCACTCCCTCTACCAGACAGGGGCTGTGCAACTACAAGCTCCCTGGGACCGTTTGCCCATCTGGGACACTGTACCACAAGCATCTTATCTTTGCAAAATGCCTGGAGGTCCACAGAGAAGAAAGAAAACATACACACTGCACTTACATCTTCCTCCTAGTGCTTGGCCAGGCTTGTAGCTCTCAGCCAGGCTTTTGCTGTTACACCCAGTTTGAGCCCAAGCAAATTCCAATCCACTCCTGTTCCTGAGGCTCCCATTTATTTAAACAGGTGGGACCAGAACTTCTGTGCTTCCCAGAGCCTGTTGCAGCTGAACCAGCTTATAAAGTAATTCTGCTACAGGTATCAATTAAGAATGTGCAGTGGGGAATTTCAGGCTGCAGAGGAGCAAGAACAACACAGCAGCCATTTCTAGAGTTTAGGTGCTGGCAAAGTTAAAAACAACACTCAGCTACTCTGTAACTTTCTTAACTCAAAAGACCATTAGCTGGAATTGTTGCATAAACTTAATAACAATTTTTATTTATTTATTTTTTTATTTAAGGCTGTCCCACCATTCTATTATCTGTCATTAATTTTCCATATGTTCCCTTCACCACCGCTCTTAGGCTGGGTTCGGTTTACAGAGTTGGATCAGATTTCTTTACAAGCCAGGACATTTGCTGGCTTGCTTACTAGCTTGAGGCCAGTTATGTTTGAGTGAGGCCCAAGCAAAACAAGTGAGATTTGGTGACTTTCCAGTGAGTAGGCACCAAATCTACATGATCCATGTTGTTTTTTAAAAGTTTAAATTTTTTTAAAGTAGCAGTTCTTCCATTATTTCAGATTTATGCTTTTTTTTTTTCCAAAACAGCCGCTGGCTGATACTTGCTCATATATTGCAGCATCTCTCTGCTTGCTGTAAAACAGAGCTTTTTGTTCTGTTTTATTTAAACTAACCAGTCGGAAACAGTTTATACAGTTTTAATCACAGGTGGGCAAATACACTCATATATTTGGAAAAAAGAAACTGATGAGAAGATCAATGAACTGTTTTGCTTCCAGTATTTGTACTAGATAATGAAGTCTAGTGTTTATTACTCTTTCTCTCAAAAACATTCATGTTTCATGTGAAACCCTCCTCTAGTTCAAATCTGACTTCTTGAAACAGTTCTTACACTATCACAATCTGTGAGTCAATAAAAAATAATTAAAAGTAAAGTGTCCTTCCATCTAAGCCTTAAAAATAAAATAATGAATGTCTGAATAATCACTGATCTAACTATATCCTGAATTATTTAATTCCTTTTTTCTCCCTGTTTTTAGCTTTATTATTCTAAGCACATCTGAGATGTATTTTAAATGCTTTGGGACAAGGACTATTGTAAATTGCCAAGAATATTTGGGGGCCTTATGGAAATGCCAAATAGAATTTCAAAAGTAATTTGCCACTGAAGGACCCACCGGACCTTTGAAAATTTCCCATTTTATACTCCCCACTGCACATGCACAGAAACTTAAGGTAGCAGAACCAGAGTACAGTCCAAACATCAGACAAAAAAAAAATACCAGTTTTAGATATTGCGTCTCAGGTTTAGTCAAGCACCGAGTAGCACGCTAGTAAGCAGGAATTTGAAAATATCTTGAATGCAAAGGGATTCTCACAAAAATATACTGTCTGTCCTTGGTGCAAAGACATTCCCCCAGCTTTCCTTCACAAATTTAAGCACTGTGTTATAGATGTTGCAACAGATGGCATGTGAAAGTTATATGAATGCTGCATATAAGCATCATATAGTCCATATTGTTACTATTCGTAGCACTTATCAAGGTAACCAAGCACCAGACCCTGTAGAGCTAAGCATTTACATAAATACAGATCAATATTTTGTTCTGGACACAAGCAGTGTTTAGGTCCCACGGCACTAAAAACTGCAGCTCCTGAGTGCTAGGAGTGTGCTTGCATGCTGGGCAGAGTTTTGGGGAGCAGAGAAGATAGACACCCCAAACAGAGGGCTGAGCTGGAGCTGCCCAAAGTAGCCATTAGGAAATGTGGAGGGTATTGGAATTAGCTTAAGCCTTTCTGGAATTTAGCCATCTATCTCAAGGCAGGGATCCCCACCCTCCTCCACTGCTATCCATACCTCTTCCACCAAAACAGTAAGAGAAGCGGGTGCTGTTGCTGCCAGGCCTGTTTTACACGATCCGCTACAACCAGAGCTCTCCCTCAGACTGCAGGAGGTGTGAGCTCAGCTCCCTCTAGACATGAAGGGTTCCAAACCTGCATTATCCACACCTGTGCTAAAAACTATCAGGCTACAGGTTATCCTGCTCTGGAAAGGTCCTCCTCTTCCTTCTAAAGCTGTTTCTTTTGGTCTGTTTAGGAAATGAACTCAGCCTAAACTGAACATTATATCACCTCTATTTTATATTTGTCTTTCACATCTGATCTTCCTAAAACAACAGTTTACTTGCTCTCTGGGGCTATTTACAAAGTATCAGTAAGTACTTCCTTAAGTACTGTACCATTGCCATGTGCTAAATTGCATGTGCTTCCCCACAGAGTTTGATAAAGGAAAAGTTATATACAAATTTTCCAACATAAAGAAGAAAAAGGAACTACCATAATCAACCCGCTCAGGCCCTGGAAGTGTTCTGCAGAACCCAGCAGCTCATCGCATCAAACCACAGGGATGTCCTTTTTCTTATGTTTGCTTTATGGTTTATGACATAGGGAGGAAGGGAAGGAGATTGGAAGAGAGTAACAGGTGAGGAAGAAAACAGAAAGACTCAGTGACAAAAGGAAACAGATCAGATAGGAAAAGGCAGATTTGCAGGTCATTGGCAAAAGTGCAGCTGTTTACCCTGTGGTAGGTTGGACAGTGAGTGAAAAGCAGGGGAGAAGAATCTACATACAGATCTCTGCAGAGATCCCTGCAGAGATCAGAACTACTGCAGAACCACCAAATAACCACCAACAACCACCAAATATGGAGCTGAAAAACATAAAATTAGGGGGGATAGCTGGGAAAGAAGAGTCACAGGAGCCAAGAAAGGGCAATATTTCAAGGAGTCGTTGGGGCGAGCAGCATTAACAGCAAGCAAAAGGTAAAGATGAGGTTGCCGGATAGACCTGTGACAGGATCAGGAAAATCCCAGTGGGGGATTAGCTACACACTACGGGTTTCTGTGCTTAGATACAAAAAGCTTTACAAACCAGATTGTTGGCAAAACTTCATGAGTCCCACACTGGAATAATTAAAATAAAAGCTGTTCATTTAAGTTATTTTTGGTGGGCATGTTTGGATCAGAGAGTGGAGTTGTTGAGCACAGTGTAATACATGCCAAAAGTCCTATTATGTGCCTGCCGATGCGCCCTGCCATACTTGGAAATATGTTCAAAAACTGCGGCAGAGTCCTTGTTGGCTTTGCACTTGAAGGACAAACCAGTGCTAGATGTTTCAGCTGGAGGTCGCAGTGCTGGTACTAAGCCATTTCTCCTGGAAGTGAAAGCACTCTCCTCTGAATCTGGGCAGGGAGACGTTTGCTTTGTGGCAGACCTTGGAGTGGGCAGGGGGCTGGTCTAAACAGGGTATTCCTGCTCAAATTCATACATACCTATTCTGAAGTGACAGGGATGTGGAAGTCCACAAAAGCTTATACAACATGGTGATATTCCTATCTGATGAAATGAGGTGCTCATACCAAATATACCTTCACAGCTGAAACAGTCTGGCAAACCAAATAGTAAAGCATTAAGACCCATTTAAAAAATATCAACCCATTCAGGTATAACATTTGGTTTTTGTGCAGTGGAGTTCGTCAAAGGACCCCACAAAGAAGCTGGGTCTTTTCTGAATGTTCCCTCACCTCACAGGCTTTTTTCACTGAAAAAAACCACACAGTATTAAAGTTGCTGTAAATGGAGACAAACAGATTACAAAAAAAGCTCTGAAACAAGTGTGGACCAGAAATTTCATAGGAGACAAAAGACACTTTTTGATCAAGAGCATATGAGGCCCAGAGCCTATCATTGCTTATTTGGAAAACTGGTAGACATCTAACTGAATTCAAACTTCTTTACCCAAACACTAAGCATATGGCTTGAAGTGGCTGAAGCAACCTTGAAGCACTGCAACAAACAACTGCCATTATCAATCGGCTCGGAACCATCACCTCTTGGGAACAGAAAAGCAGAGCACATACTGAATTTGTTAATGGTTCTTCTAGCGAAACCATACCCACAGTACCACACTGCTGCTCCCCTGCCGTTGACCTATGTTGGCAACTTTTTCCACAAGAAAGTTTCCTTCCTTCAGCACAACAGCTCCTGGTAACTCACAACAGGGTAAATTGCCTTCCTTTTCTCTAAAGGTTATTTTTTCTCAACACTGGACAATACAGGTTGACCCTACTTGCTGTTCTGCAAATACAGACTCTAGACAATGATTTTCCAAATCAGGCTTTTACTGAAAAAATAAAGAAAACAATCTGAGAAGGTGCTTATAAAGGAAACAAAAGAGGTACATATCTTCATTTGTTGAAGACTGGTTGGTTGGTTGGGATTTCTTTGAGCAGAGTGGTTGTAATTTACCAGATTCTTACTTAAAGCAGCTTAGATTTACTTACCATTTAACTCAGCCACAAAAGTGTTAACTAGGATATGTGTGAGGGCTGAGACTAGGTTCTTAATAAGTGTTGTATTCCTGTCACCTGAAAGTTAAACATTAGGTTCGGAAAATGCAAATGGTGGCTTCGTCCTCAGAATGGCAGCAGAAAAAAAAATATTTGCACTTTTCCCCCTCTAACAAGAGGATTGGAAAGGAGCAGTTCTTTCAAGACACTCCTCTATTCTCTTGACAGCAAGAGCTGTACTGCTGAGACTGCCTCCAGTCACATGTTATTAATACCCCAGCTTCTCCTGTCTGGAGCCCATGCTGCAAATACTCTTTCTCCCTGAAATTACAGTCTTCATTGGCTTTATTTTGTGGGCATTAGACTCCCTCTGCTCCGCACCCCTGCAAAAGTGCAGGTGACTTTTGTTCAATGAGTCCTCAAAAGCTACACGGCAAAGTTGTCAGAGCTGAGACTTGTCTAGTTTGCAGAGCTGAAGTCTTCCTCCAGCTGCACCTACATAGCTGTTTACCCTCCATTGTCACGGATGTTATTTTGTACATCACAAAAAAATTATCATCTCAATAAAATCTACTGGTTTTTTTTTTTGTCCAGCATCTGAATTTGAGACTTCTGGGGTCAATTATGACTTCCTAAAAATGCAGCCTGGATTTAGACAAATTGTTTTCTCTGACACTTCTCACTGTTTTTTAAAAATAGATAAACATCTGTAAGTATAGCCACATCGCGCTCTTTCAAATCTTACCTTGAAATGTTTCTTTTCTACAAAACCCATTTAAAACCTTAACTGCACTGCCGTTACTGCTGCACTTAGGCTGTGCTGGTCAATATTGCTGCACTGGTACTCCCTCCCCTTGTCTGTCTCCATCTCCTGACTGTTGTACATTTAGATCAAGAGCTCTTCAGCTCTTCAGTGCAGGGATTGTTTTTATCTTCTCAGTTTGGAGAGGAGCTAGCACCATCAACCTAAGCGCTAAGCTAATATAAAGGATCAACGGGGAAGACAGCTTTGCTCTGTTTATGAATGACCGGTCTCTTCAAGACACACTGGAGTTCATTGTGCACAAATAAGAATATATGTACAAGAGACATTAGGCATCAATCTGAATTTTAATCTACAATGTTCAAAATTAAAAATTATTGTGAATACTTTGACTGCTAAAATGTGGGACATCTTAGGAATAATCTTCTTTAAATGCTTTTGACATAGTGTATGTCATAAATATCACTTCCAAGTACAACTTTTCGGTTTCTCTCTTCTCAACTTCTCCTGCCTGGAAAGACGAACTGATTTTGAAAGCTTCAGGGGCCACAGACTCAGGGCCAGATTCTGTTCTCCTTGGCAGCTCTGTAAAACCACAGCAAGTCCACTGACCAAAGCTGAGCTCCAGGGAGGAAAAATAGTATGGGTCCCATGCTTTGTTATATTCTCACCTCCCTCCCCAACCTCTTTAAAACACAACCCCAAAATGCCTAGCAGTATCTGCTGTCCTGCGTGACCGCGCTGGTCAGGGGCTCCCTCACACTGCCAAGGGGCTGTCAGCAGAAGCAGCACAGCAGCTCAGACACTGGGCCTGTCTGCTTTGGTAAAGCTGCCAGAGAGAGACTCTTTGCTACCTCAGATATTCATGCTGCAGAAATATAGGTTACTGTGGTAAAAGTTTCCATCAAGTGGGAGATTCCCAGGCTGGGTCTCTGGAGATTTTTAATTCTCACTAGCATGGTCTGGCTGCAGTAAACGCAGACCGACCGATGGGCTCCCACGTTGAAACCAGCCAGCCAGTTTGCACAAGTCTCTCGTTCTAAAACACGTCTAATTTATTTGAGCTGATATCGAGGATAAAAATCAACTGTCTGTTTCCCAGTTAATAAAAAACATACAATGAGAGCAGAGCTCTGCCAGCATATCTTGTTTACCCAAAAATGTTTGGCATTAAATGTGAAATCGGAAATGAACTCATTATCTGATTATTTTCATTTTGAAGAATTAACCGCTTTGGGGAAAAGGCTTGTCTTAAACAGTCCCCTCATATGGATGACTAATTACAAATATATATCTCTGAAGAATACAGCAAATGCTCGTGGCTCCCAGGGTAGGATGCAGCACTATCAATTTGGACAAGAACATTAGGAGTATCTTCTCATGTGACTTATTTCAAAACAGAAGGAAATCCATTTAAGCTAGCAGCATCATGCTCATACAGGTGAGCAAAGAAGACTTTCCAAAAAAGACCATGCTGTATAATTCTTATCCAGGTGATATGGATAAGAAGTGCTCAACAATTAATTGTAGTGGGTCTGCCCCTTCCCCTCCAAAAAGATAATTATATAGCAGTATGTATAGTTATAACTTTCTAGGTGTAGAAGTATGTTGAAAACAGCATTCCTCAGTGGTATTAATGAACATATCTCAGTGAAAATTAAGAAAGTGGAATCAGATGCCCATTCAGGGCTAATAATGTTTTAGGAAAACTTGCCACTGTAGCACCAAATCCAGGTCACTCTGGATTAAGAGAAAACTGCCTTCAAGACAGCCCATTGGGCTGCATCCTTTTGTCTGTTCCCTGCAGCTTCTTTGCTCCATTTTCATCTGTCTGATCTCTGCTTTCAGTATTTTCTGGTTAGCCCTCTCTGTAGCTGGCTCAACAGTTGCTGCTCCTTCTAGGGTTGCTGATTGCTGTCTCTGCACTCAGAAAGCGGGTTTCTTTTCCTATCGGGGGCTGGTGTGAATTTCAGAAAGGGTACCATGGAACCCTCCACTGTGTGTCAGCACTGTGCAAGTTAAACAAGCGTATGTCCTCCACTGAACATTTGGCTGTTTGGTTCCTCCTCTTTTACTCCAACAGAAATATCCCTGTTCTCAAATGCCCTGTGAACCTATCTGCAATATCACAGCCTGCTTCTTCCTCTTAGCTACATTGATTATTTTTTTTTTTCTTTTGGCTAGCACCACAATCCAGAGGCAAAAGTACATTGACTGGTGTCCAGGAAGGCAGCAAACATCCCAAGATGACTCTGGGCTGCCCAGCCAACACGTTGCTTTGCAGGCTTCATGCAGCCCATGGGCTGTGGTAGCACAGGCAGGGACAGTGCAGATGTCTTCCCTCCAGCTCAGCCAGTATGAAGAGCAGGTATCCAACAATTAGTCAACTGAATCACTATGCATTTGCTCCCTATCACTCAGTTCAGATCTCTTTACAGAGCAGATACAGTCAGGAATAAGAAATTATCCTGTCTGGGTGAATAGCATTGGAGTCCCCAAAATGCTGCAACTACCATTTCTGATTCTTCTTCAGTCTATGCTTTCCATTAGTTGGGGTGGACAGGGAGAAACCAACTCCCCAGAGCATGCCTTTAAACTTCTTAAGTAATTGTAAAGGTCAGATCCCATCAACTGCAATACTCATTCTCTATGATCAGATAAGAACGGCACAGCATTTTGCAGGAAAATGCACAATGACAGGTAGAATTCTAGAGGGGGTGGGGGAGAAGTATCATTGTAGATACTGACTATAAAAGAACATTACAGAAAAAAACCCCTGAAAATGTTACATTCCCACCAGCAAAGATACACATTCCCAGCCTAATGCTGATGTGACAATTTCCATGTACTCTTGTTTCTTCTCTTTCGCATAGCAGTGCACACAGCAGTGCTTGCCTTCTCTCTAGCAGCTGGTCTAAGGCAGTTAAGGGTCACCAGTACTGTTCTGTTTCAGTTCCTGGAGGCTCCCTGCTCTGGCAGAATGCCACGCTTCCTGAGCCACTCTGTCTTGCCCTAGAAGCTGAAGAAATATTCCCTATTTGAACTGCTAAAATTTCATTTCCTATCTGATGTTGTCTCAGCATGAGCAGCATTTTAAAGTCTGTTTTGGTGTTTGCTCTTTTTTCTTCAGATCTCTCAAAAGATCCTACTCTTGACTGAAAGGTACAAATGAGCATGAGCTTTGTGAGTTCTTTGGTATGGCAAATGTAAGCTTTTAAAACAAGGTATTTGAAGTTTTCTTTCCATTAAACTATAGAAAGTAATTAACCAGGAAGTGTAAACAGCAAATATGAACAAAACAGAACAGGCTGTTTGACTCTCTTTTCATTCTAAATGAAACGGAAAAGAGGAAGAGTAATAACTTTCTCAAAGGAATTTGTCACATGTGTTGTTTGCACGTATCTTTCACATCTTGTTCTTTCACAGCCTATTAGATGCTGGAGTTGAAGCTGCATTCTTCAACTTCCTTCTGTAATCCAGACCAAACTGTGTCACCCATAGCTGTTTTTATCCCATTGAATACTAAGCTTTTCACAGTTGGGGTTTTTTTTAATATTATTAATATGGTATCTAAAATAATTTCTAAAAAGTCGAAAGTTACATCTGCTCCCCACATTACCAAAAACATACAACAGTGCTGGTTTCCGTCACTCTTGATGTTACTGTTGCTGACACCTTTCAACACTTGTAATAGTGCTAAGGGTTTATCTCATTAAAAAGTGCAGTCAAAAAAAAAAATTACCATCACCTCATCACCATTACACTGCTTTATAAAGAAAGCAGCCTGTTGATCAATGTTTATGCACAGAGAAGAGCAAACTTGTCCTAAAATTTTCATGGACACAATGTCACCTGGAGTCCTTTCCTACAGTTTCTGCTTTTTAAATTATTTCTCTCAAATTCTTTTGCTTTAATCCAATTTTGGGGTGGGACTCTTCTTTTGAGTTGATGCTGTTACCTGCTCCTTTCAGCTATGGAGAACATGCAGCTGAAGACCCAGTGTGGTCTGTGGTTTCTGTCAGAGTTAACCAGAGACCCCTAGTTAACTTCAGTCCCCAACAAACCACTTATTTAAAACACACCGTACTGTGTCACATAGGTATAGGTAGTGCAAGACCATTTCCTTTCCTTGCCTAACCCTGTAGGCAAATGGGTGGGGATGTAAACAGCAGGTGGGAGGATGCTGTGGTCTTGCTGAGGAATAACTGGTTGATCAGTCTTGCAGCAGCTGCCACAGGCAGATACATAACCAACCAGGGGGAGTTAGGGACTCATTGATACTTTTAGCCATAATGTAAACACTTGGTTTGGAGTGTTGAATGAAGCAATATTAAAGTGAAGTCTCTACACTGTTTGTATGTTTTCATCTGCAAGTTTTGTATGTCACTGACATGGCTTCAGCTTGTCCTAAGTGGTAACGCTAATAATCTATTTTGTTTCACACAAGCTGGAGGCATTGAGAAAAGTTACTTTCCTGTGCTACTTCACCTCTAAATGTGCTAGGTACTGAACCACAATGTCTCTCCGTGAATGCAGTTTCCCTCTTTCCAACAGCAGAAATTTAAAAAACAGTTTTGCCATCTTTTCAGAATCCATTGAGGGCATTAGGAATCCACCTTTTAGTATCAATGAGCTCTGGCTTGGGTGCTCGGTGCTGCATCACAACCTTGTTTTCATGGTACTGTCCTTTCTCTTACAGAGCACAGTACAGGGCACAAGAGGCAAGTTGCACAGGCATCCCCAGGGGCGTGCCTGGTCAGGAACGACTTGAACTCTCAGCATCACAGCCTGAGATCTAGCAGTTCCACAAGATGCACATCCACTACTGTTCCAGTCTGTCCTCAAGAGTAATGAAGGAGAAGGGTAACAGTTGTCAGTCCTCTCTGGTAAAGGCTGATCAACTTACACCCCCCTGTGTTATGGGCTTTGTTTTCATAAGCTTTATTCTCAAAGATTGTATTTTGTTGTCCTGCCAAAAATACGGTCAAGGCTATTGTCTGTTAGCACCTGGCATATTCAGCGGACAGATTCCGAATACACTGGAGTGGTTTGTTGTACTTTCAGGGTAGGGAGAATTGTATGAATCAGCTTTTCCATCAACACAATTTCCCACATGTTCTGGAACCACTCAGTAAGTGTGGGTACCTGGGTTGATTTTCACACTGCTGTTATTGTTGTTCAGTTTTTCTGTGATTTTGTACTCATAACTGAATGCCATATTCCTAGAGAAAGAGAAGATGACATTGAACTAAAGATTGGTTGCACATGCCATTTCTCACAAGATTTTTCAGTTTTTTCTGTTGTTTCTTTTTTCCCCTGTCATGTTGCTTGCTGAAGTGTTCCATTGACTTTTTTTGCACATAGGGTATTCTCTGGTCTTAGTTAACCAGGTCCTTAGGGACTCAGGTTTTCTCAAAATATAAAGCAGACACTACTATGACAGCCAAATGCACTGTCTCAGAGAAGTAGCAAATAAACAGACCCCATTTATCTTCAGGTTAATTTGGAAGATGAGGATATGCAGCACAAAGCACATCAAGTCCTATTGCAGGCCCTTGGGAAAAGGTATGTTATATTAACCCAACTCCATCTGCAGCTCTGGAACTTGAGAGCAGCAGCAGAAATGGTCAAGTAGCTTCCAGCTGAGTAAGCACACATTTTCTACAGCAGCTTGTTTTAATAAAGTATTGTTCGCTGTTATATTGAGGGTCCAAGCACTGTAAGCAGCACAAAATCAAAAAAGCTTAAGTAAAGTTTAAGACTCAAACTGGATAATCATATTTATTAACATCAGAATTTACCAACAGTGCCCACAAAGGCACTTAAAATGGAAATCCATATGTCTCATGCTGAGACACCACAAAGGAAGCGAAACACTGAGCAACTTTTCAGGCTGATGAGGAGACCTTCTCATTCCACCTCCTAGCCCATCTCTGAGGATAGTACTAAATAGCAAATGAATTGAATTTAGACTGCTGCTGAGGTGCAAGGTTAAGGACATATGGAAAAGACATGATTTAAGATGAATACCATTATTTTATGGCACTTCAGGGTCCCCTACACTTTTCAGAGTGGTAAAGGGCATGTAGCTTCTTCTCAAAAGAGAGTGTAACCCATATTGTAGATGATTAAATAACTGTAAATGAGGTGAGAAAGAAGGTAGAGTTAACATGAATATAGAAAATTGTTAATTAAGAAAAAAGCTCTTATACAAGGCATGTGTTTCTGTATTTCCCTAAGAAACACAAATGAAAAGTTAAAAAAAAAAAAAAAAAAAAAACAACTTAAAAATATCTTCTGGAAATATCCACATGCAAGGAAGTTTGCAGCCATAAGAGATGTGGGCATTGCCATAAGTCAAGGATACTTCTGAACACGTGTAAAGGCTACCTACTCTCATTAGCCTTGATGAGATGAAGTGTATCAGAGAAGTTTGTGTTAGCAGTCCTATCACAGGGGCATGTGTATTGCACAGATGAGAGATGTCATAAATGGTCTGGTTTTGGGAAAGGCTTGTTTTGTAAACCCTCTTAGTGTTAGACGAAATGATAATGGGTTCCAGGCCAGGTGGCTGACTGTGGTGGCTGTGGACACGTTTAAATCATTGGCTTAGTCTGTACGTCACATGTTGCTTTTTCCATTTGCCATGTCCTTATGCTACAGGACATATGAGGTCAATACCTTCAGTTCTTTCCAGACTCATCCAGTTCAAATTCACAGCTGCAGCAATCTACTTGATGTCTTGTTTCCAAGACACAGTGTCTCTCTGTCTGTCCATATTTCTGTTTAAATGGCAGAAGGTCTTCCCCACGCTTTGAGTGGATCTTTTTACGCTGGTAATTCTTAACATTTTTAAGCCTGTCTGCCTCTTTCTTCCCCTGAAGTGAACTACAGAAATGACAACATGACCCTTCTTCAGAGAAGCCACACAGAGCTACAAGATACGCTGATTACAGGAGGTACTTCTACTAAAGCGCAGTCTTTGACAAAGCGGTGCTGCCCGCACTGTATCGCAATGACTGTTCTTCTCATTGATGCCTCAAAGAATCGAAGTTTCTACTTCAGATATGGAAATGAATAATCAGTACTTCTTCTGCAGGGTAGCTGCAATGCTAGAATTCCATAAATTGTATATTGTAGCCATTCTAGCCCAATCTGGGGCCTCCCAGCAGATTTTCTGAACAGAAGAAGATTGAGTCTGGCTGATAATTTGGGAAAGAGATGAGAGGGGAAACCCCCAGCACAGCAGGAACTGGTGTTAGTGAAACAATAGCTGAAACTCTGAGTCATTGCTGAAGCAACGTTCAGACATGAGCATCAGAGGACACGCTGTACTGCAGAAAGACCCAGCTTCTGGATAAGCTGCACACAAGGAGACCTGAAAAATGTTTAATTTTGTAAAAGTAAAAAATCCCTATATACATTTTTCAAGACTGAGATCTATATCCCCCAGGTGGTTTTAAATTTTGCCAGACTCCAGCAATTTTAACTGGATTTTAGCCTGGTTTTTGCTTTTCTGTCTTCAACAGTGGTAGAGTACTGCATCTTAAGCAGTATTAACTAATAATTCTCTGCATTCACTTATAGCGAACGAGTGCTTCAAAACTATTTCCTGATTTAAGCCTTATGATCATGCAGAAAGTCGAAAAGTCTGGTAAAGACAAGGAAACAGACTCCAAAAGCTCTCAAATTTGTTGAAATGCCATAAAGGAATGTTCTGTTTGTCAGGCAGACAGTATGATTATGTGCATAGAATGATCACAAAACCAGGAGGAAAAGAGAGAAAAAACTGAGCTCACCTGCCTGCCTAAGGCAAATCTTTTTGGTTCTTAATGCAGCTCTTGCTCTCGCTACCTGAATGAAATCATACTTGGAGAGAGCGCGTCCTTTAGGTCAGAGCCACAGTCACAAGACTGACTTTTCTGTCTTGCCACAGAAGGTTTTGCATTTCAGGAGTTGACGAAATAATCCCGGCATAAGGTAAACAGGACTCAGTTCAGCTGATTATAATAGCTTCACCCAAGGATTCAAGTGAACGCTGAGAACTCCAAAGCACTTGAGGTGAAAAGCTCGGTTTCAGGGACAGATATTATTCACTGCAGTTTTTTAAGAATGAAAACACCAGCTGAGTCAAATTATTCTAAAGCCAGAATATTTTATGTATGATCAGCTTAATAAATGGAAAATGTGTAAATCCACTCCTTCTAGAGCATTATAAAAATGGCATTACATAGAAGATTGATTTCCAGAGCTCCCAGGGGTATGCTCTCTTTTCCTGATGCACATGTCTAAGCACCATTAACACTGTTACCAGGGGAATAATATATATGTCAATATAAAGTACATGATCAGAACCTTCTGAATTACAACTCCCTAATTAGTGTCCTTATGTCAATTATCCCATTCAGGATGTCAAATATTTCACAAGGATTAAATTTCAAAATACACAGACTCTCTGATATATAAAATCCCAAATGGCTGCTCAACGTATATCAATGTTATTATACCACATACAGCAGGTAAAAGATTACAGTCTTTCACATACCTCTACAATTTTAAAGCTACCATGCTTTTGATAGCATTTAATTTGGCACTGCAGTTGCATCCATAAATTTTTACTTGTGGGGATACTTACTCTGTAGAACGGAAGAAAAAAAGGCTTCATGTTTTCAGCCAGCATTTCCTTTCCAAAATAGTGATAACATCGTAATTCAGTACCCAAACTGAACCTCTCTGACCCCTGAATCCAAAACTGAAGGGTAAGGGAGAGAAGAAGAGGAAGAAGAAAGGGGCTTTACAATGCTGACGTCAGAGAAATCTTTGCTTCGTCGTGTGCTCTTCGCTGCCAGGGAGTAAAGAATGTGCATGTGTGCAGCCGGGAGGTAAGTGTATCCAGTTGGAAGTGTTTTGGCTTTCAGATTAAATCAAGTTTCCCTTAATAAATCTGGCTTTCCTGATATACATTAATACTCAAGTTATAACACAAACTTGGCCTCTGTCTAGTAGGGGAAGTAGATCTCCAGGTTAACAACATAACACTGGGCTGATTCAACAGGGCAGAGGTACACACCTATATTAAAACCTCTGTGTAGTGCACAAAACCAAAGGGTTTCCAGCATGAAGATGAACTGGTGAATCAAGATCTAAATTATTTCACACTTAGGACAGCTTTAATACTACACAAATTGAAGCCTTTTAATGTTTGATTTAACTTGTTAACCTTTCCCTTAGTTATCACTTTTCCAGTTACTTTTCCACAGATGTCTCAATCAAAAAGTGGTTACATAAAAATGCTTTAATGAGCAAATTTACTGACTGAAAACAGGACAAAGAATCTTAATTGGCTATTGAAGAAAATGCACAGAAAGCAACTTTTGAGTTTATAATTGTAAATATTGTGTCAGAAACTCAACCCTCACAATGACACTCGTCTGTTTTAGATAGAAGCAAGTACTAGCAAGCCTAATCTGCTCAAATTTTGTCATTAGATCACACAATAGACTGCTCTTGAGCAAGCAACAACCCAAAAATTAGTCCCAGAAATAATTAAGGAAATCAGTTAAAATATCAAAGGAAAGAGGCAAAACATAGCAAATAAATTGTCTATTACAAAGAAATATCTAGAGTCCCGATCAAGGGTTTCTTGTACTTCATTTGTGCTGTAATAGCATATGGAGTGGGCTGAAGGTAAGAGATTAGAAAGAGCCAAATGTTGTTAGAATACAACGATCTAAACTATAGTGTCTTTTAAGATCTCAGGCCAGCCTTGAGAAGAAGGGAGAGAAAAAAGAAAAAAAAAAAAAAAGAAAAAGGAATATGAATGAAACCAAAATGACTAGAGCAGCTTTACACATTCATAAACTACATTTTACCAACTGATTTCAAGGACATTTTCAAAGTCTTGCAGTTAAGCTCCTGCCCTCGATGCTGTCCGTTAGCAGGACCTCCCTTTATCCCACCCCTCTGGGAGCTGTGAAACACTGAAGACAAGGAACCTTTCAGTAGGCAGATGTAGAGTGAGAACTGCAGTGTGGCTCCTCCCTGTGCTCTCATCTCAAAGCAGACCCTGAACAGAACTCCAGTACAAACGCTACCAACAACCACTGACAACAAAATGTTTTCCCATTAAAATGGATCCCTTTTCAAAGTTACCTTTTTCTTCCATTTCCTGTTTCACACCAACTCTATTAATAAAAGCCAGGTATAATTTTCACCCCATACTATCCTTTTTAGTGGTGCCTGAATTCACTGATTCGTCAGTGTATACTACTCTTTAATAAGCCAAGGTCAATCTAATTTTCTCCTCCTAGTGCTCTCCCCCCCACAACTTCTTCACGTGGTTCAGCTTTACTTTGAAGTGACTTCCTTGCCTGGCATGCTAAAATCCAGAAACAGAGTGCCTATCATTGTGGCTGCAGTTCATGCCCTGACTAGTCACAGCAGAAGGAGAATTAGACTATAATCTCCTAAACAATGTAGAATCTGTAAATCAAAACCAAACAGCTCTTTTTGGCACATAGATCAATGAACTGGTGTAGAGGTATAAAAAACCAAACAACTTTTCTGAGGTAAAGTCAACATCAGCAAATGAATTTGTTCAGCTTGGATTTTTTCCTCTCCTCTGCCCTTCACCCCCTAAAAGCAAGTCTTCAGAAAACAGTTTTTATTGCACCCTGAAAAAAAACAGATTCTGCTGGACCAGAGGGCAAAATAGGCACACACAAACATAAGCTCAGAATACAGGCAGCACAGAGATTAAAAACAACCTACCTTCAGTACTACCCAGCCTAGCCTTCTTGATGGTAAGGATGTTTGCATTTCTTTGCTCTAAATATAAGAGTAAACAACAGTAGCTGCGCCAATCAAAGGAGTAATAACATGTTGCCAAAAAAATTTACAATGCATCAAAACATTTATACAGACTCTAGAGTTATTGCATTGAAGAAATACAAACTACCCATAGCCACACAGAGAAAATATTCAGAGAGTCAGAGGAATGGAGTTGCATCTGATGGAGTAACATACAGTTTCTTGGCACGGAGCAATAATTTCCATAACACAGTGCATGAGGGGTTTCTACTTGCAGAACCGAAGCCCTATCATGCTGATTGGTATGTCATCATGCACACAATTTAACTGGGATAGCCCAAGTCCCACTGGAAGTCACTGATATTTTAAGTTACTTGAAACCTCACAGGTGTACAGGGAGCTCTCTTCCAGTAATGCAAGCAGGCCTAAATATAATCCTCCAAAGGAGGGTCCGTAAGATCAATTTTTTCCTTATCTTCCCTAATGAAAAGTGTCAAATCAAAGGTTTATGGGAAAGAGTTTTAAAGACGAATCTTTTCTCTCCAGTCCTCTTTGGTTTCTCAGCTTTGGTGTCTGCCAGGTTAATCATATTTTCTGGGGTTTGTTCCTCAATGGCTGCAATTCTCCGGGAAAGGGGGAAGGCAGCAGAGGCTGATCTGCTGACCACATACACCCAACATGTGCTTCCTAATGCTTCTTCTTAGTGACATTTCCGAAGTGGAAAATTAACAACTATTGTAAACAAAAAATCTGTAATCCTAACTCCTCCTTCCACTCAATTTTTCATGCCAGTGTGGACCAGTGTGGAAAGGGAGGGCCTCCAGAGTATCAGCTTTAGTAGATGGGGACACACAGGATAGTGTGAAACAGTTGGAAGGCCAGGTTTAAACATGTAACCTGAAACACTGGAAACTAGAACTCACAGCAGGGCTTAGCAACAAAATCAACAATATAAGCAGTGCATGACATGTGATCAGCAAAGCAGAAGCAAGGTTGCTTAAATATAGCCTCTGTAGGTATTAGAATATTTCTGAGAAGTACACATCAAGCACGAGACAGATGCTACTAATAAGTAGAGCTTCAGACATTTATTTTTGTATTTAAATATCTAGCCTATATTTATCTGAAAGACTTAACCATACCATTCCTGACAGAAAGGTATGCCAGTTACTTACTGCTGTCTAGACAAAAAGATTTAAAACTGGAAAAGATAAAAACTTTGTAAGGGAACATGGAAAAGTGCTTTAAGATCCATGAGAAGCGCAGTATCTCTGCACTTGAGTCCCCAGAGATCTGGCTTTAAGAACTTTGTCTATTGGGGAATTTAGTATATTAATTATTTTGTTAAGTTTCATAATGTTTGTTCTTGAACCTAAATTGTTTGGGTTTAGGGGGAGTGGTTAGTAAGTTATGAAAACTCTAGAAAGCTGGAAAAATCAATCAGTCCTACAGGCAGGAGTGATGTCTGATGATCATCTGACACTTCTGGAGTTGTGACCATGGTGTGGTGAACCACTTCAAACTAGGACATGAAGATATGAATCATCTACAGTGAGTAAGCTGTCCCACTTCCAAATTTCCTGCAAAAAAAATATTAATAAATCCAGACTATCTGGACACTCACCCTAAGTGTTTGGACAGCTTTAAATGATCCTGTGATCTCAGTGAAGAAGTTGTTCTTGAAATGAGTTACATATTTCACCTCTATTTTTAGCATAACCATAAACCAGACCTGCTAAACAGAGGTTTCCCAATCTCTGCTACAGTAATTTGGTACCATGTGGTACATAAAGCTGGAAGGAAGCAGCATACAAAAGAGTTACCACAGACTTCAAGGCTCAGAAAGGTATAAAAAGTTTCACAAGCTTCCCTAAATATTCAGAAATATATATATATTTTGGATACAGCAATATTTCTGCAACACAACAACCTTTAAGTGTTGCATCACCAGCCTAAACAAATGACAGACTGAAAGCAGTGCTCAAGTAATGCTTCAGAACATCAAGTTGCTATCAAAAGAGAGAGCTTCAGATAGACACAGGAATGACATTTATATCTTCATTCCTTGGGCCCTCAATCACCCTATTGCATTGCACAAAAGGTGCCCTGGAGGAATAACCAAAGACAAAGTCCAGGTGATAAAAAGCTGGTTTTATGCAGCTCATTTCTCCCATTCTGCTGGGAGCGATGTTGAGGTTCAGGTCATGGACACACTGCACGGTACCAAAGTACGCGGTGCTCTGAGTGGGTCTCATAGCCACAACCTCCTGAGACAGCTGCAATCTGAAAGAGCAGGAGTGTACGTAAAGGTGGAGTGAGTCAGTCACCTCTCTTTTCCCAAAACTTTCCATGGGTCACTGAGTAAGCATTTATTTTACTGAACACTCACCCTTATTCCCTAAGTAGATAAAAACACTTCAGAAGTTACAATTTATTTTATTATACTTGTACTAACCTGAACTGCTGATCTTAAGCTTCTTCCATGTATAAGCCAATATAAGTTTAACAAAACAATTCACGTGGCAAGAATGCTAAACAGTAACTTCACCACATCTAGTTCTTGTATGCAGGTAAGTATTGCTCTTGTTCACTAAGAATTTTTCCTGTGATTCAACCAGTCTTGTGGAATTTGGTGTTATTTGAGATAAGCAGGGTTGTAAAATGCATCCCTGTCTTGATATAAAATTATAGGAAATAGAGCTGGAAAGGACTTCAAAAGGTCATCTGGTCCTCAAGGCAGAATCAATATTTGTGTCGCTTGTGACAGATGTATGTTCTTAATGATGGTGACTTCACCACCTCTCCAGGCTTCACTATGTTTATGTTTAGAAAGATTTTCCTAATAACTATTCTGACTCTCCCCTGGTGTAATTTAGCTTGTTATTTCTTATTATGTCTGCCATGAACATAAAGGACATATTACTTCCTTCCACTTTATAACAGTGGGGTTTTTTTTACATCTTAATTATTGCCCTGATCCTTCCATCTTCTTTTGAGTGCTTAATAGCTCAAATTTTTCAAGTTCTCCTTGGCTACAGTGCTCCAAGCTGAGTCCTTACCAGTGTAAAATACTAGAAGGTTACTTCTGCAACTGCATTCTGGCTTTCATATACATGCTAGCTGGTCACTTAGCTCTTTAATAATTCACCAACTCATGTTTAATTTGATTCACTTTCATCCCCAGATCTTTTCCAGAGAACTGCTGTCTACTGTGTTACCCCATCCTGTATTTGTGCAATTCATTATTTCTGCCTCACACTTTGCATTAGTCCCTATTGAGCTTAATCCTATTTTTTTCAGATGATCTCTCCAATTTGTCAAAATCATTTGGGATTCTAACTCTGCTTTCCACATGTTCAGAATCCTCCTATCTCCTGTCATATGCAAATTTACTGCATATACTGTTATCCTCTCATTCAGATCATTCATAAGGATTTTAAAAAATATTTAATCAAGAACAACTCCCTGTAGAAACTTCTCAGTATATTTTGATTAAACAATAAAATTAGGTAATTATTGCCTGAGTTTCACTTTTCATTCAGCTTTGCATTTACTCTCAAGACTATGTTTCCTTAGCTTTCCAATGAGAATATCATTCAAGAGAGTGCCAAAACTTAAGTAATGTAAGAGCAGGAGACTTAATCTGTCCCCTGTATCTGTGGACCTGTTACCTCACGATAGCAGGAAATTAGTTTGCTTTGTCATAATTTGCTCTTGACAAATTATTAACTATTCCCTCTATGCTGCATTCTAGTTGTTTACGAATGTTTAGGACACTAATTGCACAACTTTTTCTGAGAGATTTGGTGATTTTGTCATCAAGTATGCAACTTACAATCAAGTACCAGCACATTAATTTTATGCAAAAATCAAAAGGACTTTTGAGTTCTTTTTCATCAAAACATATTCTTCAAATATTCACTGTTAAAGGGGGCAGCATCTGTAAGAGGTCTTGAGCAAGTATAGAACCACGCATCTCACATATAAATGATGTCTCATTGATCAGCACTAGTAGAAACATCCCCCTAAGCTGATTTATGTCTCAATGCAGTGTTCATAGAAATAAAGGCCCCCACAAAGTATATGGCTATAATGTGGTAGTGAATCAATTATGCTCATTCAGATCACGCTCAAAGCACTTATGTCATGTTGTTGATTCTTCAACCACCTGCTCTTGTCAAGGAGGTCTGGCACACAGTCTTTGAAACATTCCTGATTTGCTCCAGTCATGTCCTGTTCTGATTATTAAAAAAATTGACATTATTTTCATATTGATATCTTTTGAAAAGCCAGCACTATCTGTACATGTGCATAAATGAGATGGAAAAGGTGCGGAAGATACATGGCCTCTTTGGAGGAATACTTGTTTTGTGCAGCAGTCAGATGATATAGGCTATCTAAATACACATCTGTCAAATTAAAATCCAGTTAAAAATGAAGCGGCACAACATCCCTGACCAGATTTACTACTAAAATAGATGATCTACTTTTTATTTGAGGTCATGTGGAAGACCAGGAGGCATTCAGATGTAAGGCTCCAACAAAATTACTCTTGAAAATAAAGATGTTGAATTATTAGACTTTATGCAAAATAAAATAAAAATGCACATTATACCAAAACAAACAACTCTTGCTTCAACTTTCTACATCATAATTAAAACAAAACCCCCACTAATCCTAACTACAGTCACTATAGTCTCTCTATGTATAGGTGTGGGGTTTGTCTCCGCTAATGGAGGAAAACAACCCATAAAAATGAACTGTTCTTAATGAGTCATACGAGAATAAAAACCAATTTGTAGATCAATTTTTCCAGAAATAAATTCTATTTGATCAAGAGCATTACTGAAGTCCTCTCTTCACAGAAGAATTTGTGCAAAACTTATTGTTGGAAGAGCATATTCACTTTTGAAAGTATGTTAAAAAAGTTGGAAAGTAAAATTTCACAAGTTGTTTAGGGACAAATTTTCTCTCAGGTAATCTCATTTTAAATTGTGTTATTCCAGAATTACATGAATAGTTAAAGCGAAAAAAATAATCTTGGCTTTCACATGTAGCACATGATGTCTTTGCTGGCCTTTCACTTCTGGTGTTACTTTATGATGTCTCTGCAAGGAATTAGATCTTTATGGGTATCTTGCCTTGCAAATGTATCCAGAGTTTCTTGCTAGATTTCTTTTGCCAAATAAACTCATCATTCAGGATTAAAAACACTTTATTTAAGTGTATAACCTTTTCTTCCTGAATTTGCAGTAGCAGGAAAAGATTTAAAAAAAAACAACAAACAAAACAGAGTAAGAGAAAATATATTTGAGGCTGGAGCCCAAGACCAAACACATCCACCTGCATTATTGGACATATATGAATTTCTAAATGCAAGAAACATGGAACAGGAGACAGTAAATCTCTCAAACCACAAATCAAAACTAGTGAGGTCTTTAAGAAATGTTCAAGTTACACATGCCTTCAGGACTGGCAACTGTTCTATTCCAGAGCAGGAGTTGTCATCTTGTCAGCAACAGTAATGGCACAAAAGGAGAACAATCTCAGGACAATTACCAGTCCTAAGAATAAGAGGTAAACGTCTTTCCATGCAGCTATGGTTAATTGATATTAATAAGGTTAATATTCCAGTCTCTGTCTAATAACATTTAGCAACTAGCAAAACTAGAAAATTTTAACTAGGTTGATTTATGACCACGCCCTCATTCTTTTTACCCTATCACTGACTACCTGTAAAAGGATGAGATGAAGTGGCCTGCGTGAACTTCCTGAAGTTCATCCTACTGAACTACGAGTGAAAAAACTGACAGATAAGAAAATGCCATACCTCCTTCTTACTAAGTAACTGTCTACTAATATAGTGGAATAGGACAATTGCTTTCTTCCCTCAGTCCCAGTCCACATCAAACCAACCCTTGAAGGGAATTTCCTGAAACGGCACTTTTAGCAATGGGAAAGCATATTATAGGACACAGAGAGAATTTATAAATGGTAACAAGGCTTAAATCCCACAGCTCTGGACCCCCATAACCTGTTGTTAATCTAGTCACACTGAGGAAATGGTGGTATGATGATAATTACTTCTCAGTTCCTCCAAAGGAAGTGCTACATAGTGTACTTTAAATAGAAGGAAAGAATACTATCTTTTTAGTATTTTCATCATGCATTGTTAATCCACTGCATTCCTGTGCTGCATCCCACTGTGATGGAGCCAAGGGTAGTGTCCACCTGATGTATTTTTAGTGGGCAGCAACTTACAGTGCATGTGATTGATGAAATTTATCCCAGTCTAGGTAGCACTGGTTCCTGCTATATTCCAAATACTTGTGACATGACAAAATGCAGTGATCAGAAAAATATCAGAACTGCAAAGAACTTTCCAAGACACTGGCGAAATGGGGCTCTTTCCATTGATTTCAGCAGGCAATGGGAGAGGATCTAGGTGACATTATTAAACACCAAAACTTCACATATGCATGCTTCTGACAAAAATTTTCATTAATAGGAGAAAATTTCAGAAAGTTCACCAAAAGCAGAAAAGGAAGAACCACATAAAAGAGGACTACAATGGACTTCAAGTCATGACACGCACGTGACCCATGCTGCTTCAAAAGACACTGACATTCACCGCTTGCAGGCCTGCCTAATATGCTTCCTTCTCTGAACAGAATATGAACCAAATAATATGCATTTTAAGTGTAACTCTATTGAAAGCTTTCAGCCATGCTAGAACAATATAAGCACCTTTCTTTTTAAATGAAAGAAAATATTAAATGTATAGACAAAGGGACTTTAATGTAGGCCAGGACAGGCCTATATTAACTAGGATGCATCTTCCAAATACAGCCAGCAGTCACAGTGTCAGAAATGCACCAGACTCAAGTCTTGTGTGGTTTATAATATTTTTTTCCCACTACAGAAAGAGCTGCTAATGGGTCATACAAGTCTTGACCAACAACCAATCATGGTGCAACAGGGAGGCTACGCTTTGGTTTCTGCATATACCTTGAGCCACTCAAATTTGACAGTAGCAAGAGCACAGCACTGTGTGTCAGAAGACTAGAAAAGCTTTGCTTCACAGGCATCTACATAGTGGAAGATTTTATTGCCTTTAGTGCATATGTGGTTTGCAAGCACAAATCCCTTTGCCCACTGTTCTATGAAGGCACCTGCAAAAAATGAAGTGAAAACAAAACAAGGATCCTCAGGTCACAAAGTGCACACAGATGCCTATGCTTTGCTTGACTTCCAGTGGGATAACCCAAGTCCTTTCCATGGTGAGCCTCTGAGTCATGTCTAGAATTTTTTGTTCATTCTGGAAGATTATACCCTACCTTTAGCCAAATGTCTTCAAGCATCTTTAGTCCAGAGGGTGAACTGCAAATCCTGGAAAATCAAATTTACTCTTAAGATATGTAGTGCTTCTTATTTCTTCCTGCAAGCCCCCAAAAATTGAAAGTGGTTCACTTCTCCTTTTGCTCCTGTAAATTTACTTCTTCCCTTGGAGACAGATGAGGTGGCAGCAGATGGAATTAGAGGCAAATGTTTTGAATGTGGCTTGTGAAGCCAGCTCCACTCTCAGGAATCCAGAGCACCTAATCTTGAAAGGAAAATGAGCACGTCCTTCAAAACCAAACACCTGGCATCAGATTTAAGCTATCAGCCATAGTTCCAGCCTTAATAAACTAATCTAGAAAACAGCTTGCTTTCCCATACTTGTTTCTTCTCAGTCTTTTCAGCTGAATAGTTGTAACTAGTAGTGGGGACAGAATTGTGGATTCATCATAGATTTGGGAGACAGGAATTTCTAAACCCTAAATTTTAATCTTGGTAATTGACACTGTGTGTATTTTTCTGTGTAGTACTTAGCCTCATTATGTCTTACACTTCTACAAACATCACATACCTCATTAAACATAACAGAGAGATCCTGTGCTTAAGAGGCTGTCTGCAGGTGGTTATCATGTGAGCAATAGATGCATTATTGAAGCAATTCCTTTTTGCACATCTATGCCAGAACATCAACCATTACAATAATTAGATTTTTTTGTCAGCCAAAAAGCTCTGAGGTATCCATCTCCCCAGTTGCTGGCCTTTAGTGAAGACGAGTTGCTGTCTTTTAAAACTTTTATGGGCTACAAGCTGACTCTCAGGACAAATAGTTCCTTTCTCAGGTCAGAATCAAAACCTGTTGCATTAAATTATACTTGCTGTTGCCATGCCAACATGCTTTCTTTGCTCACACTTCATTTTGCACTCTGAATGGCATGCCTAATAAAAAATCAGGACTTTCCATTTTAGCCATCTCAAATGTACATCTGGACTCCATCCCAGACTGTAGGTTCCTTTAGGAAATATTCTAACTCCAGTTAATAATACAGCTCTTAACCATTTAAAGGTAGCTACGCTTAATCTCCCAGCATTACTGAATTTTAATACAAAGCACTTTGATAGAGAACTGCTATTCAGTTTTTTCTGATATTAAGGAATTTTGTAGATCAGCAAGGCAGAACATGAAGTTGTTTTCCATCATGCAGGGTGCCTCTGGAAATTTTAGGAAGAAAATGCGAAAAAAAGAAAGAAACCTGCATCTAGCAAAGAATCTATAGACAAAGATGAGCATGGATGCCCTGGGGATACATTGCTTCCATGTAAAAATGTCTGAAATCTGCCTTGGATGATAGTTTAAAAAGTTACACATCTAATCCTCATCATGCCAGCAGGACAGCCTGTAACAGCACCTTACGGCAGAAGCAGATTTGGCTCTTCTGTTCCCATTCATACTTGATGTAGGGAGCAGGGCTGAGTTGCAGAAATGTTCTCCCTGCTGCCTGGGGCATTCCAGTGGGCAGGGGAGGCACTTTGCTTTGTCCCTCATTGAGCTTAACCCCAACCAAAGAAAACAAACAGCAGGTTTTGAAGACACTGTTAACTTTGCCCTCACAGCTGGAGGCAGAGTGAAGCAGCGGCAGCCAGCAATAAGGGACTGGCGAGAAGAAAACAAAAAGTGATGGAGAGAGACAGCCGTGGCACAAAGAGTTCATTCTGTGCCTCTATTAAGATGACTGAGAATTCCCTACTGGGGAAAAGAAACCATTAAAATGTTCATTAGAAAGAATATCACCTTGGGCATTTATTATTTATTGCAAGTCTTTATAAGCCATTACTCTTCAGATGTATTCCAATAAGCCCCCACGTACTCCCTGTCCTGCTCCAGTCTGTTAGCAGACCAAACATCTCACAGCAAATGCCAGTGCCACTTTGTGGCAGTGGGATGTTCAGATTACAAGGAGGTTTCTTTTACATGCATGGCTAGGACTGATTTACAGTTTGAGCCTTTGTACATGGAGTATTTAATTTCAGATTGTCCAAATGAAGAAAGTTATAACAATCAAAAATAAAGCTGATTGTACTCTACACCTGGTTCAGCAGTACCAGTGGTTTTAAAAAGTATGAAGCAACATTGGAAGCACTGGTCATGCACACATGTACACCACTTCAGCTACGTGTCTGTATTAGCTTCTCATCCCCGCAACATGAAATCCTCTGCCTGGTTTTCCTCTAGTGTTTAGTTGGTTTGCCTTTATCTTCTCCAGATTTTGCTGTAACACAGTTCTTCATTCACCATTTGAAATACAAAGCAAGTTAAGACTATGAAAAATACATATCGAGCTTATAGATTTCTACTTGCACAGTGGGAAAGGCAAACACAGAAGATGACCAGGAGACTTGGCAGATGGCTCTACTTCCTCATTTATTACTAGAAGTAGATGCCAACCGACAGCATACAAAATTTCCTTCGGTATATTGATTTATGTTTTTTTTAAGACAGACTCCCAACTAAACGTTCTCCCCATATCCACTCAGATCCTACTGTAGGGCACCCGGCCTGCTGGAATATGACCTTTCCAAAAATCTACAGCACATCTTCCTCCTGCTCAAGCACACACCACCAAGAAGCCATAGATGCTGGGTTTACCATTATGTATAGGTCCAGGGCTGTATCCATGATGGATCTCCAGCAACAGTATATAATCACAGGTCTGCCACATGACTACAGATAATTCTGCCATTAGCTGGTGCAGACTCCCTTAGATAGCAAATGCTGCCAGAGTACACAAGAAAAATGTAACACAACAGGCCTGCAAACCAGAATGCAAACAGCTTTAAAGATTTTTCACCTCTATTTATTAGGTCACCCTGCAATTACAAAGTATTTCTACTAGTTGGCATGCACTTGTGTGAGGACTCAGAGTCAAGATAACTCACAAAGGTAGAAAAAACCACCCCACCTTTATATTTTCTGCAGAAGAAATACAGAACTTTCCAGAGACTTTTAAATTGGTCATTCCATCACACTTAATACAATAATTTTTAGAAAGTTAGGTTTAACCACTTAACTAGACTCTACAAACCTGCTGGACACCAACAGACTACCTCAGCTCTAAAGACACACTTCATGGAATTAAAACCATAGTAAGCCTGAATCTTAAGCACTTGCCACAAAATTCCTATGTGTTCAATATCTAGATTTTCCCAAATTAAGAGGATTGGAGACAAAATATGGGAGAGACACAACAGTTCCCTCAAATCAAATCTCCTCCATTCACCTAATTCCGTTGATTTTCCCAGAAGAACTCCTGCACTCAGAAATTCTTTTAAATATGGGAATGAGAACTAGGCCCCCCAACAGGTCATGCAGCCCTAATGACAGACGACAAACAAGCAACAAACAAAATGTTAAACCCTGCTTTCTTTCATGGCCAGTCAATAGATAGTTAAACCTAGCGATGATTCTTTCTCAAAGCTGTTTTCAGTTCCCTATTTTATGATGTCATTGCTCAACAATGTTAACGTCAAGGAAATACAGATATGGTAAAATATATTTCCATGTGTTCAGTCACTTACAATATTAGTACAGGGAATAAAAAAAAATGATGTGCCAAAGTATGGAATGGTAAGACATGTTGATCGTAAGTCATCAGTATGTTCTTCCTTTACCTATATGCTACATGGTAAATTCTGGAGACACTTTTTCTCAGGGTGCTTTGGGCAGAAAATGAAGAGGCTTACAACTGAACCATTTTACTCAGTGTGTCTTGTACTTGGGCACACTTAGTCATAACTGTTGACTTGACAAATTGTATTATTTCCCTTGAAATAAGAACTGCTTTCAATATTGCAAAATAGAATTTCACTGGGTTTTCTTTCACATCACTGAACATGAGCACAATGTCCTAGGCACACATACAAAAAGGATTGCAATTACCTGGCAATATGGCATAAGTTAGGAGAAAGGAATAAAATTTATTTTCACTTTCATTATAGAATTCTGTTGTTAAGGTTTAGCTTGCAGGGGACGGGGGGGGAGGATAAGTTGGTTCTTTTTGTCTCTTTCTTATAGAAGGAATTACTCTAAAGATGGTTTTCTAGATTCCTTTTTAATGAATGTGTGCTTTATAAAAGGCAGAAATTCTGTATTTTTTCATGTTTAAAATGCACAAAGACTTAGTCTTGGTTAAGAATTATAAAAATATCAAAGTCAAGAGACTGGAGAGAAAGAGAATACTTTCCGTTATTTGATCTTCATCATCTGCCAGGACACGATTCCTTTAAGAGACCTAAATTTTGGTGCTCTGTCCCCTCCACATGTGTAGGTGCTGTCAGTCAGCCAGGTGCAGTTAGAGTATAAGAATTAGCCTTGACATATGTTAATCACTGTGTCTAAGAACCTGAGGATAAGGTTATGATACACACTGCTGCTACATGGAAAACAGTGTCAATGTAATATAATACTGTAATGAATAAAATCAAAGAAATTCTGTTCAGAGTGTGATTCTGGAAGTTACTGTTTATAATTTGTCCACTGTTACAAACTGGCATTCCAGACACTTTACCATGTTTTCTAAAAAGAGGTTTGATGGCACAAAGGTCTTCTCACTCTCCGGTAAAGGATAAGCATCAAGAGCAGAAGTGTTGTGAATATCTAAAGCCAAGGTAACACACTTGTGCAAACTGCAGAAAAGGAAAAACCAAAATCCTACCTTTTTTTGGCAATTCATATAGCTACAGTTCGTTCCTCTTTGTATTAAACACATCATATTTTTGGATCTATGGAAGAGAGAAGAGGAGAGAAGAGTGAGAGGGAGAAGTAGTGCTATTAGGTAAAATGTGTAAAGCAGACCTTCAAGGAAAGGAACTTCGTCACAGGTCACCATGATCCACATTAAAAAATCTTCGCCATCACTGGACAAGTGGGCTTACAATTTTGCTACACAATGTATACTCATTGATATGAACATGTTCTGAACAGATAAATTAGGATGAATTTATTAGAGTTCCTAACTTTTCTAATTTTCCAGATGCCTCAAAGCAATATGAATGCATAAGTGCAATAATCCCACAGCATTCATGGATCTAGTAATATGTAAAATATGAGCTACATAGTAGACATCCAACACTTCTGTGTGTCACAGGACTCACTGGCTAGAGACAGCTGTCTTCTGCGTGTTTTCAATAGATTTCCTCTATTACACCTCCTGAAGTTACTTGAAAGAATTTAATATTCTCACTTCCTCCTAGGTAAATCACTTCTGGGTTTTTCCTCCTGGAGTTTATTGTCGTCTTCTGTATTGTGTTTAGATTGAGGTCAATAGTTCTGGTTGCTGTTTCCTTCCCAGCTACCCCAGCCCACCACCTCTCTTCCAGGCAGGAAAACCCAAGTGACGGCCACTGGCAAAGTGAAGGTCAGAGCTTTCCTTGGCTGGCCTTGGACACCTTCCCACAGCAGCCTGAGTCAGCAGCACTCCTCACAGATCAGATCTGCCTAGTCTCTTGAGGGCACTCAAAGGAATAAAACTTCATGACTGATGTCTCCTTCATGAAAAATCCAGCCATTTCTAATCCAGTTCCTAACCCTAGCGGAAGGCTCTTCTTTACAAAGTGTTAAGCAGTTTTCTGTTAAATGTTGTTCACATCCTACCCCAGGTAACTGTCAAACTACTGAAGCAGGCGCAAACAGAAATTTGTATCCATTTAACTTCAGCAAGCAGAATTTAATGCACTTTCAATGATTATTTTTTCTTCAATGTTTTAATACATCCTAAAAAGTCTCAGTCAACCCACATTTCACAACAGTTCCTGTTATCAAAATATTTCATTCTTACACACAGTTTTTAATTAACACTCCCTCCTCACCATGCACATGAAATATCATGCTGGAACTAGGAAGATCTATTTTACAACTGTAAATCTAAACTTTCAAATCAGAGTATTGATTCTCATTCCTGATTATCCAACACAAGCCAGTTTACAGCCTTCAAAAAGTGGTATCCACTTATTCTCTGATACCCTATGGAGTTACTGCTATCAACAGTATATAAGCTTTGACTAACAGAACATACTTAATCCAAAGTCTATCTTGAAGCAGTTGTTCAATGGACACCCATGTGGAAGATATGAAATGCACTTCTCAAATAAAAGGGCAAGACTGGCTGACAATACAAGTAAAATGCAGAGAAGTGCTGCAAGGGGTAGATATTTTCATGAAGAGCTGATGGAGAATGTGAAGGTCTCTGCAGCATTTTTTCAGGAATTTCCTTGTTTGCTAGCACAAGTTCTGCTAAGATGGACAAGAACATTACCACTTCAAGGCACCACTTTTTATTTACAGCAACATGATCTACCCTGGAGCGTACAGCTCCACGGCCCAAGGCATTATCTGAGGACATCGGGCACCTGCCTTCAATTTCCCTAGGTCAGTGCTGTTTGTGTCTTCAGTTGGACTCTCATATGGTGACATTATGTTCACTTCTGCTACAGGGGCCCAGCTTCCAGAGCGGACTGCGCAGTCTCAGCCCAGGTAGCACCTCCAGTGTGATCAGGAAGCATTTAAATGAAGAGAGATGGGATTCCCAGCAGCCAGAGGCCTCAGTCAGTCAAGCTGCTGAAGGAAGCGCCAGATGGAGAAGTGTGTCGATCTTTCATTTCTCTGTACCGCAGAGCTTCTTTAAACTCACTGCTGATCATAGGAATTACTTATTAACCCCTCCTGTATTCAGGGCCCTCACAGATCCCTTTGGGTGAGGATGACTAGATCAAGATCACCCTTCTATTTTAAGCAGCCAGTGTTAACATCACCTTAAGCTATAGCACAGAAGTCAGATGACTTCTGCAGAAAACAGGCAACCAGGACACTACACCCACAGCACCCTTTGGATCCTAAATCCACATACCCCCCACTCAGCAGAAAACCCCAGAGTACTTCCACGTAAGCGTCAGTTGTTCTTATCTGAGGTCGAGGATATGGCTTTGAACGTTCATGTGGGAGCTCTGGCACACAGCTCAGTGTTTCACCACCAGCACTGTCCATGCCTCTGAATGGAAGCAGCCACAGCTGCTGACTTTTGTGCTCAAACCACCTCTGTCACCACCAGCAAACCTACCAAACCTGACCCTTCAGGAGACGTCAAACCAGGGAAGCCTGTTTTGTGACTTCTGATGGTGCTTTCACCATGCCAGGACACTCAGCCTTGCTGGGATGGTATTATTTCTGAATAAAGGCAGTGCTACCTAAGGAATTTGCCTGCAAAGTTGTGTCACTGGGCTTTCAGAAACCACGATGACTGCAGATGGCCTTGTGAATTCTCAGTCTGAGCTGAAATTTAGGCATCTCAGTCTCACTTAAGGGGCTTGAGCCCCTTAAGGGATTTGATCAGTACTGATGGGTAGGTCTATGGCTAAGAGCTGCACATACACTGGTAGGTTAAGCAACATCAAATTCTTTTCCTGTTAAAGCGGTGGAGCAGCCCTGACACAGTTTTAGTCTGGGTCAGCTAGCATTTGGGAGAGTTGCAGGTTGCAGCTAATTCCTAGCCACAGCTGAGCAGTTAGTATAGGCCAAAGACTGCTCCAAAAAGTAAATCTGAGTTTTCTGAGTGCAGGAGAGTTCAACAGTATGAACACAGGTCCTTCCCATTGCAAATACATTTAGAGATAAACTTGCTAACGTGGCAGTGAGGGTCAGACACAGAAATCCTTTCTGTCTCAGCAACTATGTTCCGCAGTCCAAGACAGCAAAGCAAAGAAAAGGAAGTATATAAGATTACACAAAGAAGGTTTGTCCTACGTTGGGAATTTTCTGTTCCTGGAGATTAAAAAAAAAAAAAAAAGGGTCAAAATTTTGCGAACAAGACATACCGTATTCTTACATTATAGAGTTGCACTTGTAAAACGGAAACACAGACTCACCGCTGGTACATAGCCAGAAAGAGCATTCACCAAGCTGATTATAAATATGCACTTAGATAGCTCAGGGACTCCAAGGACTGAAATCAAGAGATAATCTACATGGCAACATGGTTATTTAAATAACTCTTCTTCTACAGGGAGTTCAGCCATTTTTCAAAGAGAGGAAGCATATTCATTCCTGAGTGCTCCAGATACGGGACAGTTATGAAAAACTTTCTGCACAAATGAAGTAAACGTGGTATCCCGCAGGGAGAGCAAACAACAGCTTCTGTCACAGCCTCAAACCCGACTCTACCTGAATGAATGGAGGCTGCAAGGTAGCTGGGTTCGCAGACAGCAGTGTTTGTTGGAGGCTGCCACTCCCTCTTGAGGGTTACTTACGTGGGTTTAAAACTTCATACACTTGCAATAGATACAGCTGACAGCATGAAAACAATTAGCTTAACATATAAACAGTTAAGGATATAATGCTATTAAAATAGACGTTCAAGGAAACTAGCCGTTTCTACAGCTGTTTTGGAAGCTCTCGCTTTGGCAGAACATGCTGGATTGTCATTCTAAATGCCTGTGCTTCCCATGCTGGTTTCCTGAGGAAGGGTTTGTGGATGGACTTGTTTATTTATTACATTTTTTTTACCCCTCTGAGCTGTAGCTGTGGATTCCCCAGCCTTGTGAAAGTAGTCATTAGTTGCCTTGTTTGGCCAGGATAAATCTGTAAAGAAACCGGCTCTTGTCCAGAGGGTTCCTGGAATTTTCTCCCAACCTTGTGTAAGAGCTTAATAAAATCAAACTTAATTTTATGTAAGATTTGTTACAAGACCATAGGTGTTTTGTGAGAACAAAGAGTGAAAGAACTGAAAATATGTTTACTGTTCTGAAGTAAATCATACCAAATGAAGTTCAGATGGGACTTGCTAAGGTGATCAACCCTCCAAGGGGAGCAAGACCACAAGGATCAGATCCTGTTGTCTTAAATGAGAACCAAAGGAAATCAGCATCACCTACATCCACATACCCTGAGGCTATTTTGAAGGCAAGTTGCTTGACTGTGCCAGCCTAAAGCTGCAATAAACTCCCACAAAAACAATGGACAATCACAGCATTTATGACCTTCTGTCCCTCAAGTGCTGACCTTTTTTTCTCTGGGAAACAGAAAGTAACCTGTTCTTACACGTTTTTAAAACAAACACTCCACTGCAAATGCCTCCCGCTTTAGAGGAAGGCGTACAGAACAAACAGCTAACGGATTTTAGTCACGTTATTTAATATATGCTGTTAAAAGAGGAACAGATGCTACAGCAAAAAGTGTATTATGAAGCCAGCATAACAGTATAAAACACAGTAGAATACTACCTCTTCAGAGGACATTTATGCACTTGGCAGTGAACATGTGGAGCTCAACAAAATAGTACCTTATGTAGAGTGCAAGTCCTATTTATAGAAGTTATGTCCCTGACAACAGTATCCATCATTTTCTGAACTGAAGTCTGCAGTTCTGTGGTGATTTTCAGCCACATCCATAATGTTGACAGTTGGTCAGCCGCACAGAGCGCAGCATGAAGCGCAAGCACCTGAACACTATTGTTCTGATTATTGATTATGGACTTGTCCTGCATCATTACATACTTACTGGGTGAGAGCAACCCAAAGCGTTATTTCTAGTTCCAGCTGGCTGGAAGGTTACCCGTTCTTGACAAACATCCATTCTGACTAAATTACAATCCTTCCTCAGGCTTCAGGATATCACTAGCTATGAAAAAGCTGCTAAGAAGCTTTCTGTTGGCTAAAGCACCTCCTGCCTGGCCACCTTCTCAAGAAGCCAGAATGACAAGCTGACATCAGCCTGACACTGCTTGCTGTGGTATGCTTATGCATTGCCTGATACCAGATTCAATTTAAGATCCTGTTCTCCAGCACAGATCAAGGACTGGGCCTTGTACATCTCATGTACTACCTTGCTTGACAGCTTACCATGACCTAGCATGACAGCTGTGGTCATCAGTAATCACTGCCAAAAGGGAGGATCATAGGAGTGGGTGGAAAGGAAATCAGACATTCCTGGCAGCTGGCCTGCAGCTCTGAAGCTTCCTTTCACCAAACATCAGACTGAAAACAGATCTCCGCTTGCTGAAGAGAAAAGTATGGGCTTCCACTTTTCAATCGCTTTTCCTTAGCGCAGCGTACAAATGGTTTCCTTTCCCCAAAGAGAAAAAGAGAAAAGAGAAAAGGCAAAGGGAAAAACATATGTGTTCACCCAGCAGAGTGAAAACAAAGGGCCAGAGAAGGCTGTTCCTCCCTGGTCCGTTACTGTCATTTTTGTAAGCAGCAGTAGATTAGCCAGGCAGGGAATGATGGCCCTTGGAAAGCAAAACAAAGAAGTGTTTACCATATAAACACAGAATTAAAGAGTTACAAAACACAGAAAAATTCAAGTTATTTCAAGTTATTTTTTGATGAGCATACTACACAGAAAATTATATATTACAGCAGAATTTAATATGTGCTTTTACTGTTAAATTTTCACAAATTTGGTAATTACCTACAATGCAGCTCCCCTCAAGGGCTCAGCAGGACTGCCTCTGCCTCCAAGGACAATGAACCAAATCTTCTCTCATAAATAACCCACATGAACCCAATGAAATTCTATGGTGTTTAGTCCTATAAACACTTATTTTAGAAATGTGGAAGAGGTTCTGCTCATGTGGCTAAGACTGCATCTTTTCTAGGGCAGATGGAAGAGAAAGTAACAAAGAGGAACAACCACCAACAGCGATTGTGAAATAACATGGGCTACAAACCCATTGATTTGAAAACAAATAAGATTTAGTGGCTATGTCCACCATGGTAAAACCCCAAAATCTGAGAATTTCCCTGGCTTTTGAGCCTGCTGATAATTTCGGAACAGTATTGTGAAATCCTCCAGCTATTTGTTCCAGCTGAGCCTGCTTAATTAGAATTCCTCAGCACTTAGACATATTTCCTTAACAGCAAATGATACAAATGCTCACTTCAGGAGACAGCAGAATATATAACGTGGGCTCTTTTTTTAAAAAAATAAATATTGTTATTATAAAACTGAAAGACAAAAACAATAGCAACAGATCCCCAACAGATTTTTGTCAAACCAAACATGATCAAAACCATCCCAAAGTTTCTGAGGCTGTACACACTGTTGGGTTTAAATCCTCTCTCAAACCCCATCGCCATGACTCTTTCAAGTGAACAAACATGCAAAGACATTTCAAGCACCATGGCAATGTTGACTCGGAGCATTGTTAACTCCTACCAAAAGGCTGTGGGAAGCACAGTAAAATGATAGAACGTTTCATTTATTAACCTGTGATGAAAACCAGGCTTCTGGTGATGGAGGGGGCAGGGGAAGGGTAAAGATAGGCTTGTCTGTTTAATGCTTAGCCCAGATATTTTTTTTTTCTTTAACAAAAAAAAACAAAAAAAAACCAAAAAACAAACAAAGAAAATGCAAGAAAAGCAAGCAGCTGAGTGCATTGCTTCTGGCTGTGTCTTTCCGTAGGTTGCTGGTTGCCAGCACTCACAAAGCACAAGTTATGTAATGCGCTCCTATCAGGAATCCGAGTTCAAAAACATTTCATGAAGTCCCATGCTGTTCTTGCCGGAGTAATTGTTTCTGATAATGAAAAGTCTGTATCACCCTGATTCAGCTGTCTCGCCTCTCTCCAATGGCAGCACTTTGTGCTTTCTCTCAATCTATTCTCACTCCCTCCCTCCCAAAGATTTCTGCTCATTTCTTAAGGACACTATTCTCTTGCCTAAACCCCTTCACTGGCTTTTGCCAGAGGAAAAGAAAAGTAATGGAGGACACATGTAGGTTTGCCCCTCCTATGCCTCTGAAACAGGCTGGTTTTCCTTGCTCATCATTCGGAAAATCCTCATTTATTTGGCAAGTGCAAAAGAAACACAGGATTTACCATCAAAGGTATATTCATCACAACGCAGTATTGACCAAATAGCTTTTCTGACCTAATTTGGGGAGTAAAGACCTAAATTTCAGAACAATTTGTCTCCCAGAAATGTGCTTACTCCAGATGGAATAAATTGAGGCATTTTTCAGGAAAATTCTGCAACTTTTCACAGAAATATTTCTTGGATAACTTGTTGAGTGAGGAATTTCATTTGCAGCCACTCTGCCACTTTGATATCATTAAAATCAATCAGGCATATAGATAAGAGCATACAATTATTTAAGGTATCTATACTAGAGTACATAAAGAGGAAATAATGCAGGACAGCTTTCTCTTTCAATCTGTATTCAACGGTTTTATGCCCTTGTATGAATGTATAAATATTAGTCAAAATATTTCAGTACATAAATAACACCAATCTGCTTCCTTGATAAAATTTAAATAAAAGAAATAAATTTAAAAAAATAAAATTGCAATTGCAGAATTAGTATAAAACACCCTTATTAAATATCTCCTCAAGATACAGGCTTAAACACTATTAAACTGTGCTTTCTTATAATTCTGTTTCCAGTGTAGTTGCTAATATAGGTAAAAAACAGCTTATTCTTTAAAGAAGCATGAAATTTGATTCATATCATTGTATCTAAGTAAATATGAAATTTAGGCCAAAGTATCCTTGGGAAGTTTAATCCATGACAGTCAAAGGATTCCCACTTCTTTCAGCAGACTTCAACACAGATGCTTCTAGCAAGGATATCTGGGAAAAATGTGTTTAATGTTAAAGTAATGACTTACAAGGTACTGGAAAAGTGTACTGATAGAAACCTTCAAAGCACAATTAGACAGATTAACAGATAAAGTATCTGTATGTAAATCTCAATGTATTTCATCATGTGTGTTGAAATAAAGGAGGTGAAAGATGAATACAAAAGTTATTTCTAAAACAGTAACAGAAAGTTTTATTATCTTGCAGACATGGTTAGATTTTGAAAACTTAATTATCTTAAATTTATGAGGAATTTTTCCTTCAAGAATTTTATCTTCAATTTCAGGGATTTAGGTTTTTTTATTTGTCCCTGCTAGTTTCCTTTAGAATTAAAAATGATGATTCCTAGAAAGAAGGGAATAGAAAGTTGTCAGGCACAATTTAGCTTTAATTCAGTCTTCAATTCTTAGTTAGGCAAAGCTCACAAGATTTCTGTTCTTTTAATTTGTGGTCTAACAAGCCTCAAGCCGTATACAAGGAGGAAAACCACGCTTTGTTTCAACAAAAGGAACACTTAAAAACACTACTATTAAACACAGAAGGTTAACATTTATCAGGATTCTCTTCACTTTATTTTAGCAACTCCAAAGATTAGTTAATTCTTGCAGTGAAGCTACAGAAATTGATTTATACCTCTCAGGCAGAGAAATGTTGACCATCTTCCCAAGTCAATAAGAGAATCAGCAACAGAACTCAAGTGTTGCAGGTTCAAGCTCCTAGTTATAAGAAATACCTCAAAAATGAAACAAAACACAAGAGCTGCCTACAGTCACTCAGACCTCAAATCCTACAACGACTTCAAAACCTTGTGTGTCCTTCTTCCACAAGTTCCCGGTGAAATCTAGGCAATACTGCTTAACTGACCACAAGACACAAGTTTATACAAGACCTGCTTCAGTTTTTCTAACTGTAAAATAGGGTTAATAGTACCAAGCCCTTTATAAATGCTTTGAATTTTTTCCGGTCAAAACAGTACAGAGATATACTGATATTGGACCTATGCCTACGGAAATCAAACATAGTTCACAGATTCAAACATGGTTCATAGACTATGTCATCTCAATCTAGAGCTCTGAGAAAAGCGAACAGAAAACTGGCAAGTGTCAGCTTGCTACTTCATGCAAAAGCATTATAAATGAAACACGTAAAAGCAGCAGCTGCATAAGCAAAGAACAGAAATTCTGATTTGTAAAGCTCACACACATTGAGTATCACAACATAGGCAAAATAAAATATTTATTGCTACAAGGGTTTATATAATTTTCTCCCTCCAGCGTATTAAACTTTGAAATCTTAATGACTCATTTATGTTGCACATGCTTTGCAAAATAACACCAATTGCCTATGAATCTACGCAAAACAGCAATTTGCTAAAGATTTTGTTGGCTTTGCATGGCAAAAAGAAACACTCAAACACAGTTAATGCAAATGATGGAAAGCTCCAAGAAATTCTTCAAGTCCTATATAGCAGTTTTGGAGTACGTTTTGAACAAATTGTTGATTAGCTGCAAGAGTTATAAAACAATATTAGTTAATACTTGAAAACTTGCCTGGTATGCCTGAATTAGCCTGAATTTAAATAAGGTGCATAATGATGTACCTAGGCCTAGTGGTATCAACAGTACTACCAGACAGAAGTTGCTTCAGTGTTGGTCTGGAGTGAGAAGAGAATGCGACCACCCATGCTTCTAAAATATTGTTGTGGAAAACAGAAATTAACCAACTTACATGCTGACATGAGTAAGAAAGCAAGTTATGACCATATAAACCAGAGTGAAAAACACAGTCCTGAAATGAACCCTTTGCAATAAACCAATTTCTGAGTGGTACCATTGACTTCAACAGCAGTTATAGAAACCTGGACGCTTTTCAAAATCATTACTGAAGGAAGAGAATTTATTTTAGTATCTAATCTTCAAAACATGATTACAACATGTTCATAAGGTCCAACATCAATTTCAGAAAACACAGACTGCTTGCCTTACAGCCAAAATACACAATGGATTTAGGAAAGCTGGGTGACTGGTGAAAAGCACTGTAGTGGAAATAGCTATTTTCACTGGTTTGCTCCACTCAGTTTCTTGTCACCATCAGTTAAGGCTCACTACAAGGATTTTGCTCAGAACACAGCACAGCAGACTCTCATTCCCTGCTAAAGTTTCAGTCCTGCTTTCTGAAACAAGATGATTTTCATTAGAATATCTTCTAAACTGAGGCTTCTGCACACTCAGAAAGTAGCAATACAGAACTATCACAAGATTTGTGACCCATTCTACATTCCAAGTCAATCACGTTAATTTTGTGCAACTACTCAATGAATTATAAAGTACTGTTGTGTTTGTACTTACGTTGAATAGAGCAGACTCCTTTTTAATTCAGGGCCATACTTTTATTAAATCCTTCTATGTTTCTCAGAAATATGTGCTAAAATGCATTTCACTGCTATATGTCAGTTCCTTACTTCCTTTTCAGATCTTACTCTATTTTAGAGCGTGAGAAGGTATTTGAAGGAGTAAAGTTTACTTTTGTTTGAACGGTTTGGCTGTCTTTGTTGGCAAGATTCATCCCATCTGCTTTTACCTGTGTAAAATTGGGTACCTCCTCTAAACCTTACCTAGGATTCTTGCACACTATTCAACAGAGAAAATTAGGGACTACCACAGAGCAATCATCTCATCCTAATTTCAGGTGGTTTACAGAGTTCAGATGAATCACGCCCTGACCACAGGCCTTTTGCTATTGGTGGTTAAAAAAAAAAAAATAAAAAGGAAAAAAGTAAATGATTTGTGCATTAAAAGCCAAATTTAGACCATGAAGTGTAGGTGAAAAACATTTTACCTTTACTGATCCACTTCAGATCAGGTTATCTTAGACTTACACCATGGACTTTCCTAGGCCACGGTGAGAAAACCTACCTGAAATCTCCACCCATTAGTGAGAAACAACTTACAGATGCCAGCAACTCATATTAAAAACATTAACTATACCAGTCCCTACGGCATAGTGACTCATGAAAGTACATTGTTTATAGCATCTCAAATAAAGGAAAATCTCTAGCCTCCAAAATAAACACTGAAGAAGTGCAGTATTAGAGAAGTTTATAAGATTCCAAGTAGTTAATAATAAACAGGACAAAAACAACATGTCCATATGCTGGCAGAACAACGCCTCATGAATCATGCACCTACTGTGAACAAATATTTGTTGGAGGGGTTCACTGGGGTTTTTTGATGTGTCATACTGCATTCATAGGATGACATCTGAGAAGAGAAGATGAGCAATGAAAGAATAAATGTTTTGGATTATAGTAATAGCTATTTTTTAACCTCTGGCTGGATCTTCTCCAAGACCTTCCAGTAGTACTCCTGCCTAGTGGCAGTCCCATCACAGAGCCTTCTAAAAAATAAAAGAATGAACTCTAGGTGGAATAATTATGCATCCCAATGAACTGGCAATTTACTTTAATGATGTAGGAGTTGACAAACACGTAGTAGTCTCAACATGTGACAGAGGATTTTATGGCTAGTATCGGCCTCACTAATTGTCTTCCTACATAATCTAATGATCTTGTGATCAGTGCAGGAGAGGCACAGGCACTGTCAGATGAAAGACTTGAAACAACTATCTGAGTGTTGGCCAAAATTTCCCCCTCCTTCTCCCCCGCTCCTCGTAGCATTCGAAATATTTTAACTCTCTGTAATGAGAATATGTGATCTCAAAAAGACCTGACAGAAATGAAATAGCTATCTCGGATGCTGAACACACCAGATCTCCCAAATACCCCTTTTTCCCCCTCTACTACATGCTATTGGCAGCAAAATGCTACAGAAGACATGCAACCTTTCTTAAAAAAAAACAACAAACAAACAACCCCCCCCCAAAAAATAGAATATCATACTATTTAATGCTATCTAATATAGTGTATATTTAAAATAATGAAAATTATAAAACATAAAAATAACTTATAACACAACAATGCTGCAACTGTTGTCACAATTTGCTCTGAAAAGGCTGGAAATGCTGTAACGAAATAATCACTAGCCAAAGAACTTTTTCACTTAACACCATGTCCGAAGCAGAAATGGTGGTAACAACAATGAGAACTTTGGGAAGAAAAGGCGATTGCAGACATGGCCTGAAAAGGCTGTGCACATCCAACACCAAGGAAGGATCTTTCTTTCAGGACTCTTGCTGGCCATTCCTTACTGTGTTCCTCTCTGAATACAGCATCCACTGCCTTGTAAAGCCAGTGGACAGATACAATATTGAAGGCAAATAGAGAGGGCAGCACAAATCTCAATTAGACTACGTTTTGAGTAGGAATTATCTTCAAGATGGAGAAAGGAAACTGTTGCTCCAGTGGATGAGAAATCATGAATGCTGCAGGAGGAACTCCTCTTAAAGGAAAGGCTACAAACTCCCTACCAGTGTTACGGACTCACAGTGCCTCCCAGGACACATCTACACAAAGGCACCCGTTCTGGCAACCACAAGATAGGTACATTGAACAGCATGATCCGAATCTCTTTTCTAGGTATTTCGGCTAAACCCTTGCTGAAAGTAGGAAGAAAAAAAGAGAGCCAAATTACTTCTGTGTTATAGTACAATAGTTCTGCCTAAAGTAAGTGGAAGAAGTGGAAACTTACGCTTTCCACAGATTGTACTGAACAAAAAAGAGGAGTGGCCACTAGAAAACTACACAAACAGTTGAATCCATCTGGAAGAGAACATCCTCACATCTATCCACAATCAGATGAAAAACTCAAGAAATGAAGAACAAAGGACACCTAGGAGCGATTGCAGACAATCAGTTATACAACAGCTTGCAACACAGCTGCAAAGATCAGTACAACTTTGGTTGCATGCACATATGCATCCTGAGATAGTGCAGACTGGATATTTTAATGACTCAATTTTGTACAGTTCCCGTATGATCCTACATGGAATACAACAGTCAGTTGAGCATCAGATTACCACAACCATATGATGAAAACTAGGGAAGTTTCTCAGCTGACCAATGCTTTGTAATGTACTATTTAATTTTCTGTGAAAACGCATTTATAGCACATCTAAGAGCTCTCAGAGAAGAGTGTAAACAGCAGACTGGTAGTATTTGCAATGTAAACACCAGGAATGGAGGGCACAAATTATAACTGTAGACAGAAAGGTAATTGAGAAAAGCAAAAAATCTTCAACAAAAAGTGTAAAGCTTTGGAATAATGTCTTAAAAAATATGAGGTAATCTTCACTGCATGAAAACCCATTAGCAGAGCAGAAGACCAGACAACTTTAATAGGTCATTTCAAAAATGACAAATAGGTCATTTTCAGATCCTACCATCTACTAGAGTTTTCTAACTATTGATTGGCATAAGGTGAAACCTAAAGAAATTAAGGACAGTCACAAGCACATGAAAGAGAGTAATGAGGAGCATGTCTATATTTTTCTGTACGGACTCCTTTGATGTTTTGCTTACCAGAAGAGTGCAGAGACATCTGAACTCCTGGTAGGAGGCACAGGGCTAACCCAGGGACCCCACAACAAAGATGAATTAACCAGATATTCTGCAGTTTCTGCAGGCAAATAAGGAACTTCCCAGCTTTGAATTTATTCTTTTTTTTTTTTTTTTTTTTTTTTTTTTTTATGGTTTGATTTCCGATTTTTCATTGCTTTGCATCTTGCAAGAAAGAATTTCTCCAGGATCTATTTCCTTTCCTGTCCTAGGTGGATACCACCTTAAGAAACACGCAAAGTTCCACGGAGATGTCAGAAGCAGTGGGCAGCAATCAGTCACACAGTCCCTGCCTTCAGCACATCAGCTGACTAACTGTACCTGAAGAACTGACTTATCCAGTGCAGAGATTTGTAGACTCTGTGCTATAATTTAACCATTGGCACAGTCAAAATACATTACATTGTCCACTTCATCTTCTGCAAAGGCAGAGACATGCATTTACCTCTTGTCCATCTGCATGGCTCTAGTGTTTGCAGCAATTACTGCTTGCCTGCAGACTTCTGTAATCACTGAGCAGAGAGAAAAGAATTCTTCTAATTGCTGAATGGTTTTAGTTTCCCAAAATAGTTGACCTTCCTTTTTGAAGAAAAAACTTTCCCCTGACTCTCCTCTGCTTGCCTCCCCACCCCCTTCCTGCTGGCAGACACGAGAAGAGAGCTGTGTTTGTTTTCATGGTAAATGGGAGGCCAGGGCAGCGACAAGGCTGATCTCACAGTTTCCAGCTGTAATATTTGATTCTTTACAACCGCACATATACAGAACTCAGAAACTAACCTAGTCCAGTAAGAGCAATACAAGTAAAAATCTCACAGCATGCAAAAAAAAAAAAAATATTGAGCCACAACAGCATGAATCTTGACATGAAAGCAAATATGCCAGCTAAGAGACAAGGGGTTTTTGGGCCAAAACTGCTGAACATTGCAGCTGAGCCTCTATGTCCACATATAAGGGACATGTCGGATTTTCAAGTGCTGAAGGTCCAGGATTTTATAATGAAACTAGACAAAGGCAAGCATTTTTAGGTCACCTGAAACTATCCCTATAGGGCTTAGGAAAGCAATTCAAGGCCCACTTAGAAAGAAGAGAAAAAGCGAACTATCATTAAAAACTTTCCTTTTCTCCCACTAGCAGAGACAACTGTGTATCAGTCTTCGTGACAAAGCTGGTTTGCTGCTTTGAAGCTCATGTGATCTGAACACACAGAATTCCTGTCTTCAGGTTTATATTAAAATTACTGATATTAAGTATTTACATCAATCACTTTCAGACATTCGAAGGGGTTTTCTTTTTTCTTTTTTATTGGACAATGAGAAGAATGACATAAATACATTCCAACAGGAATTCAAACTACATAGGATATTCAAAAGTGAATAGTTAATTCTTTAAAGTAATATTTTAAGAACCTTAAAAAATGTCTGATCTTCTGATGGAGAAACTCAAAACTTCTCCAAATGGAAGACCTGAAGTTTGAGGAGGAAATGGATTAAATATATATCATTATTAGAATGTTTTTAACAAGGCTGTCCAAAATGTTCAGATAATAGAGAACCAGAGGTATAAAGATCTGATACTCCCAGCCCCGGTGTTAACTTCATTATCTTTGCAGTCTTTGTTAACTGTATGTTCAAGGCAGGAGGATAAATTTATTTTTCCTTTATTTTAATGAAAATGCTTCCCTGATGTATAGACTTTCAAACTGAGATTCACCAAGTAGCACACACTTCTGGAAGACTGTGAGATCCTTCCTTTTGCTCTCAGCCCAGCGGCTGGGAGCCCGGCTATCCCGGGGCCCCGGCAAGCTGAGCCCAAGCCTGCAGACTCACCAACACAAACCTGGAAGCCCAGAGGCTGGCTGGCTCCAAGTGTGGCTCCCAGATTCTTAGCCATGGCAGCTCCCAGGCAGGCTGGCTGTGTTGCAGACAGCTAAAAGGGTTTCCTTAAAAAGAGGCACATTTCTTCAGCAAGCCTTTTCACATCTATTGGCAGATCAAAGCTGACACTTCGCAGTACACTTTGTTTCCTCCTGATGAGCTTTCTAACAGAAGATGTTTTGTGGGGAAAGGCTCTGGACAGTTCTAGCTGTCCATGTATTCTCACCTTAAAAACAACTTTGGTTTTTGTTTCAAGATCAGTGACACATAAAAGATCACTTGTGAACAGCACTGTGGCTAGTGTGGTGAGCCTTACTGTTACTCTTCAAGTCATCAGGCAAACCTGAGTTTTGTTCATATTTCCTAGAGACCACCTGGACAGAGTTGGTGTGTGGTCCAAAACCTACTGCTGAGAAGGTTCAGATGGCAGATAATGAGAGCTAGACCACTGCTGCGGACCTGGTGATCTGGGTGTTTCTATCCCTGGCATTAACATCTCTGGAGCCTTTATTCACCAAGCACTTCAAGTTAATGGGAGCTATTTCCACCCTTCCCTGGCATAGATGCTTGCAAATGAAATGACGGTAGGAAGCACTCACATTTCTTTCAAATCTCAGAAATGTTGTTTCAATTTGAGTTTTGGAAAAGAGCTGGGAAGTGCTAATTACTGCAGCTGGTTCATTCCAGGACAAGCACAGAGAGAAGAAAAACAAGGCTCTTTGCTTCTTGTTGAAAAAGAGCAAAGCAGACACAAAGCAGAAGTGGAGAGAAGCAGAGGTATACAGTAAAACAGCCTGGGATGTACCTCAGCAAGAGGTTACAGCACACTTCTTGCTTCCCCTCAACCTGCCCCGTTCGACACTATAAAATATAGCAACTTGGGGTGGCTCTGAATTAGGCCAGGTGGAGGTAACTTCTCCAGAACTGCACACTAGTTGGGAACTGATGTTATGCAGCCACGTTCGCTCTGACTCTGTGCCCTCTGACCTCTTTAGGACAATCCGTAGGAGACCATTGCCAAAGGTGCTCATTCCTCTACGCCCTGACAGCAGGGATTGCTTCCAGGCAGCATAGCTCTCAATGGACTCTTTGCACTTTCAGAGGAGTAACATGGAGACAACCTAGGACAAACCACGTGCCTCAGATGTTGACCAAACACATTATTAATTTCCACAGTTAGCTCAGAGACCCCTCCAACCTGGCACGTCCATGGGAGTGGGACAATCAAAGGACTTTTGCCCATGGGGCTGTGCCAGCCTCACATATGTGACCAGAGTGATTCCAATTGTACTCAGGTTAATAACAAGGAACTTGCTATGTTTTCACAGTACAAAAGACAGCTGGACAGATTGCAGCTAATAGACAATACTTATGTTCATCACCTAATGCTGAACATTAAAGAGTGCTATGATTTAATGAGTGTATGTTTTGTAGAAAATGCTTCTCCTGCATAATATTCGTATCAAATGACTTCAACACTAAGTTCCTACTTGCAGATTTTCTAGCGTGATTCAGTAAATTATTTAGGCAGCCCCAAAACACTACTATCCTTCTAAGTATGCATTTGGGTATCTCTTTGGATATTTACAGTTTATAATTTTTAATTAAAATTAATTGAACTTCAGAGCTCAATATGCTATAGTTCATCTACAGAGTGTTATTCCATATATGGGATTTCAAGAAGATGGTAAAAAGGAAAATAATCAGTTTATTTTGCTCACAGTCCATCTATCCCAGTTTGGTCATATCTGAGAGTACTACAGATTTCTAATGTAAGAGGTTTCATAGTTAGCCTTTTCCTTATCCTTATCCCTCTTTTGGCCCCAGTCCTCTACCCAAAACACAATCCCCCACCCTGACAGAAAGTGCCCTTATGAATACAAATGCCTGTGGACAACTTTTTATTTGGCAGCTGTATAACATTATGGACTTATTATCCGTGAAAGAGTTCTACTTTCCTCAAACTGGAATTAAAGTGCATTAGGAAACCAAGAAAAATGTTGTTATTGCACATCACACTGGGTCAGACAGCTTTAGAGAATCTCCAGAAGTAAAGGAGAAAACCATTTGCTTTTTTCCTGTACCATCAGTATCATCTGACCAACTGCTAATTGTACTGCTGAGGTTTTAAAGACCTCTATTCAGGTAAGTGCTGGCCAAAAAAAACCCGTTCTCATTCATCAAAGCACAAGTACTTTCAAGAGTAGCCTAGTAACACAGAAAAGACTTGAAAATCCTCAAAGTCCAGCCACCTATGGAGCGATCATGTGAAAAAAATGTCAAAGAATCACTTTTGTAAATGCTTAAGACAACTGCTACTGAGTGGTAAACACAAAATACTGTTTAATTGCAATTTTCAAAAATTCTTCCTGCTTTCAGTCATTATATGTCTGTCCCTCTGATGGAAATGGGAATTCTTTCAGTTTTCAAGCCTGTGCTCTCCTTTCATTGCAATGAGGACCTAATTCAGAGCTTTAAACTGTGTTCTGCAATGCATAATTAATCTGGCTTCATAGAGACCTGGACAAAAGACCCCATTCAATCTTCAGCTCCTTCCCCCTGAGATATTGTTATTTCTAAAAACTCCTGCCAGCTGGGCTGGAGGGAAATCTCAGCACTGTGGGAGAATGAACAAACTACAGGCCTCTGAGGGATTTGAAGTAACTATCTGACTAAATTGGATTAGAAAGTAAGGAAGGGGAGGGGAAGGAGAGCTTATTCTGAAGTCTACAAAAGCTCATAAAAAATTCTTAGAAGATTTTCATATGGTGAAGGGGAGAGAAATATGCAAGTTTTTATAACAAAACGGAGAAAGAATTTTAAAACGTGCGTGAGCCAATACACTTGGGGATGTTTGAAGGGATTACTGCTGGTATTATTTCAGGAAAACTGTTGTGTCTGCCTTAGAGCTTTGAATCGGTGTTTCTCTGCAAAATCTGGGCTGCCCTGCAAACCAAAACAGTCATACTTTCCTTCCAGGTATTTGATACATCTCCTGTTTGAACCTATAATGCAGCCTTACCATAAGTTGCTTTAAATTTCCTCCTAAGCACGTCACAATTAAAAGCCTTTGCCCAGAAGGATTTCAAAGGGCTTACGGAAAAACACATTCAGTCTTGTTAAGAGAGCCAGCACCCTGCTTTCATTCCCTGCAAGCTCATTCTCCAAAGTGTGTCAGTGACGCTGCCCAGATCACCTGGCTGCCTCTCACGCATTTCACAATATTTTTAGCAGGCACGCGCATACTCAGGAATACTGCCCCATTTACCACCAGAGTTTTTGGAGGACAAGGTGGAGAAAGCTGATGTCCCCATTGGGAAAATGGGTGGCTGGGGGGAAAGGCGTTTTGGGCTGTCTCCTCTGCCCCACCCTGCTGTCCCCCACTGATACAGACCTGCTGCTCACAGGCTCCCCAGTCCTGCAGCACTGATGCTGTAGTTGAATGAGGTTATGTGGGTGTAGTCCAGGACAAAACTTGGCTCCCTAGCTTCAGAAATATTTTCAGAAGCCAGATCTTTTAGCCACCCTAACCAACACTGCCCATATTTCAACATGCAGCCCTTACAACAGCAATAAGGACAGATTACTTTGTAGGCTTATATAATTTCTTCCTGTAAAATGTAAAAACACCTTGAGAAAGGCCAGCGTCTTCACTTAAAATCCTTCTACTGGCATCATTAGAAATTTAAAAAGCAAAAGCCATAATAGGATCCTGATAACAGGACCAGCTTCCTCTCCTTCCCCCCGCCCATCATGGAGGTAAGACTGCAGGAGGCTGAGCTGCCGGGGCTGCTGCTCATGGGACACACTGCCAAGGCAAAGAGTTAAAAGAGTTAAAAGCACCCATGCAATACACTAATTTCTCCACAGTAAAAAGGAATGAAAACATTCCCTAAAAGTTGATCTACTTAGGACTCACGTGTTGTTACAGAGTGAAAAGCAGGGCGAGTTTTCAGAGGTCTGGCATGCACTGAAGAGGCCAGCATGCACAATTTAAAATGCACCCTACTGGACGATGCATCTGTGTAAAGAGGGGCACACAAAAAAATTAAAATCCATCAGAGCAATCCTAATCAAAGATCCCATTTGTGTTCTATCATTATTCACCATTTCTAGACCTATTATCACAGAATAATTTTCGATAATCTCCCTTTACCCTGGGGAGCAAGTGCACAGAGGAGAGGGAGTAAGGGAGGGGATTGGGGAGGGGGAAAAAAAAAGGAGATTACAAGATTCAGCAAAATCTTTCAAACCACTGGAGCTTTTTTAAGGGTGTCAACTTCATTCAGAAACACTCTCATGTAACTTAGCAACAGCAACAACAACAAAAGTACTGGTAGCTCATATTCCAGACAAACAGAAATGTTTAAAACATTAACTTGTTATACAAAATCCATACAGCCCATTTCCAGTTCCTTTAATTCCTGGGATGAAGGAAAAGCAAGCCAACACCACCACACTTTCTTTCCCAACCAACATAACGAGCCACTTGAGATAACTGTTACACGCTATCCAGATTTGTTGGGTGTTGTCAAATCCACGTTGAGGCATGACATCAAAAATCCTTACTTACAACAGTAATCAAATAACTCTGAATAAGCCTGTGGCATTTCTCAAAAGGGACAACTAAAGGTTTCATATCTGTGAAAGAGAAAACCTGGTGGAGGAAGAAAATCAGTGTCATGGCATTCAGCTAAGCATATCCTGAGTAATGCTAACACATAAGTAAAAGAACTACTTAAAGCAGCGCTGACTTTTCTCAACTGAAGGAAAATTGCTACCATCACTCAGTGGATCTAACAGTGCAGTAAGAGTATTAGACATGTTTTCTCTATTGACAACACCTAGTTCAAGGATCCTACCCAAAACTGGCAGTAGAGACTGTAAGCAGCAAAGGACAGACAGCCCAACCCAAGGCAGCAAAATTCAATGTTAAAACCCATCCCCACACTCTGGACTCTGTGTTGCACTGCTGTAAGCAGGAGACTGCACAGAGGGATCTTCCAGCAGATGACACACTCCCCACAGGCTGCTGAGATACTGTACCCTGCCATGGTCAGGACCTTTCCTAGCAATGCACAAGCAGCCCTCCTCATTCCCACCCTGACCCATCTCCTCCAGCCCACCCATGGAGCTGATGCTGAATGGGGAGCCTCAGCCTGGCTGTTGCTGGAGTCCTGCAGTGCAACCAGGACAGGAGCAGAGCCAGAGCAACCTTTATAGGTGTGTAAGCCAAACCCAAACCTGCTGCTTCAGGAAAACCAAAATAACTCATTGTCCCTGCAAGGATGACAGAAGCCCAGCAGCAGCACTGGGCAAGTGATGGAGGGAGGGTGAGGGGAGCCTGGCAAGGCTGGAGGTCAGGTTTCTGCAGAGGGGCTGAGGCTCAATCCTGCTGCAAGGAAGCGTAAAGGGTGGCCCTGGAAAACAGTGGCAGAGACTGGGGTTTGCAGCTCCTGCTGCTGTGTGAGGGGTGGGGAGGGCATGGAGCAGACCCCATGAGGAACAAGGTCCTTGCCCCCAGCCACACCACTGCATGGAGAGGGAGCGGGGAGATCGAGCCTTTCATTTGTGCATCTCCATAAGTATTTCCCTCTTAGGGAAGAAAACCAAGTCACGACAAGAAGCAGGGTTTGTCCCACATCACAGAAAGGGTCAAAGAGGATCCTGAAAGTTTTGGACACAGCTTCTTATCCACATGCACTTGTGTAAACTTGGCAGGCTAAACAGACACCCTGCTGCTCACCCTGCAGCTGGTCCTACCTGCTGCTGAGCCTGCTCCCAGACCAATCTGCTGCTCAGCCCAGCCCCAGCCCACTGCTTACCCTGCACCCGCAGCCTGCCAGCTGACCCACTCTGCAGTTGCTCCCTAACTTGCTCCACTACGCACACACATTCATCTGTGCATACATACTCAACCCAACAGCTGAAGCAGATCAGCCAAATAACCACAACAGCAACCTGACTCGGTTTGAGTGACATGAGTGAAACGCCTCAGCCCAGCCCTGTGGGGCTAGAGGTGCTCTGGGCATGGTGGCTGCCTCTGCCACCCCCAGCCATGGTTGGCTACCCCAAGGGTCTCATCCAGCCTTGTGTTCCCCCACAGCCCTGACATTTTAAAATTTCATCCTACATAAACATGAGGGAAATTTTAATTCTGTTTTGTTAACTCTACATCAGCTGCCAGACTGGGAATCTACAAAAATTTCTTAAAAAGGGATGAATGAATCATAGAATGGGTTGGAAAGGACCTTAAAGATCATCCAGTTCCAACTCCCCTGCCATGGGCAGGGACACCTTCCACCAGACCAGGTTGCTCAAAGCCCCATCCAACCTGGCCCTGAACGCTTCCAGGGATGGGGCATCCACAGCTTCTCTGGGCAGCCTGTGCCAGTGCCTCACCACCCTCAGGGTAAAGAATGTCTTCCTAATACCTAACCTAAATCTGCCCTCTTCCAGTTCAAAGCCATCACCCCTTGTCCTGTCACCACATGCCCTTGTACAAAGTCCCTCCCCACTTTCCTGCAGGCCCCTTTAGGCACTGGAAGGCTGCAGTAAGGTGTCCCCGGAGCCTTCTCTTCATGCTGAACAACCCCAACTCTCTCAGCCTGTCTTCAGAGGAGAGGTGCTCCAGCCCTTTGGTCATCTTCGTGGACCTCCTCTGGACTTTTTCCAATAAGAAAAATAGGGAAGCAAAGTGATATGAAAGGGGGAAGCAGCACTCGTCAGCAACAATTTTGTCTGCTATGGGGCACTTCAGCTCCACTTCTCAAAATCTGCAGTTTGCTTTGTCTCATAGAAATAGATCATTACCTTCCTTTTTCTTAATGCTTACTCCATGTTTTAAAAGTATAGTCAAATAACTCTGACAGAATTTAATTCCTTGTTTTTCCCCTTCTTTCTCAAAACCTTGGGCTTCAACTGACAGTAATTCCCAGGACAAAACATGAGTACAACTCAAAAGAGCCTAAGACAAGGAAAAAACTGATGAATAAATTAAAGGTCAAATTTTCCTGTCACACTGATATCAGCTTGGATTTACACTGAAAAAAAAAAAAAAACCCAAACCAAAAAAACCAGAGAAAATGGGCCATTACATTCTCAAAAGGAGGCAGCAGTCTGTCTTCAACAGGTCTGCCACACAAATCTAAACAGCCAAAGAAATTTCCAAAGAGGGAATCCCATAGCATGAAATGCAGACACAGAAATACTCCAGAGCAGACCCAGTTATAGTCCCCAAGTCCATCCTCAGCAGCACTCTGTGTAACCCCCTTTCAGCTGTCCCATTCATAAGTTACAAACAGCACTGTCCCACCTCTACCATCTTGTCCTAATCAACCTTTTGAACTGTAATCCTTAAAAATTTTGAGTCTAGGAAATGCATACTTAATGTTTTCAAAAGACTCTGAACAGGGTGTCAAAACCCCAAAATGCTGCTTAAATGGAATGCAAAAATGAATATGAGGCTTCTCATTCAGCTATAACATTTAATTGTGCATAGGGAATAACTTGGGGTAGAAATTGCTAACTTTAAAGTTCAATAAATCTTGCTGAAACCAGCGACGTACAGTCATGCATTTTAAGCATAAAACATAAAGCTCTATAGAAAGCAAAACAAGAAGATAATGGCTTAAATGTAACATTTGTTCAAATTTTGGGCAAAGGCTTCCTTAAAAATTTGTCATTTTTACAGGTGTATTCTTTTCCAGTATTATAGTAATAACAATCAGATCCAGAAGAAATATTTTGGCTTGTCAACTTTAACCAAGATGACGTAGCAGAGGGCAGAGCACAGAGGCAGACCACCACACTGAGATCAGAAGGTTTCCACTTGCTTGGCTCAGCCTAGGCGGAACAATCTGAAGCAGCACTGCTTGGTGCCCAGTCTAGGATGTCCCACACAACCCATGCCACACCAAAACCAAAGTAAAACATAGTTAGTCCTCCTGTTATCAGAAACGCAGCTCTTTAAAGATTTTATAGCAAGCATTTTAATGAAACAAGAAGAGATGTAATCCAATGATGAGCTAAACTGTTTGATCAAACATTGAACAAAACATGAACAGCATCAAAATTCCTTTTTATCCCAGGGCACATTCTTCGGATTACATAAAGACATTACATATACCTATATTTCAGCCTGGGTTATTGACAGATCACAGCTCTAAAATGCAGGACAGACCTCTTCTGCTAATGCTGTAAAAACACTCTGTGGTCTCACTTAGTAACAGTTGTGAAGAGTGCAAAAACAGTCGGGGGAAAGAGCTGGGAGCAGGATGTACTGTCTCCTGGCGTACGGCTCGGTACATGTTCCACCAAAACACAGCTCAGGGAGCTGATGGACAATGACACAGACACACACGTGCTTTCCCTCCCACTCAGGTGGTATTTTTATTTCTAACCCTCTTTTCTCTGGGTTGCAGGGAAGTTTGACAGAGCCACTGACCATGACAAGGGATGCCTAGAAGCTGGCAGGCTCTGGCCTGAATTTTACCCTCTGACCCCAAAGCACAAAGCAGTTTAAAGCTTATGTTGAAATTTTTGTTAACGAGAGGTGATTACAGGTGGGGAACATTAGACTGGGAACATGAGACTGGGAGCACGTAGTGCCTGGGTTCCTCTGATACAGCACATCTGAGGCAGGCCTGGCAGCAAGCCCTCACCACTCTGCAAGACAAGGGGAAGGTCTGCGGGGGCACAGGTCTCTGGGCTTTGGGCAACAAACACATCCCCTGTCCTGCTGCTAGCCAGGCACCCTGCAGTCACTGCAGTCTTAGTGATCAGTTGGTTCAAAGACCACCTCAGTTAAAACATCCTTGCATGGGCTGCTTGATGTACTTATGCAAAGCATTGTATGAACCCATGATCTAATGACTGCAGCTACACAAGCACTGCTTTCTCCGAGCAATTTGTGGCACCTAACAGAAACAACCAAAATACTTAAAGAAAAGCTATAAGTTGTGCCATAGTATGCTATTCTAGAGATATAGAAACTGGCTAAATGGCAACTTTTAAAATTCCGTTTTTCTAGCATATATTCATTTTATCCAACAGGTTTTATTTCAAATGCTGACTTGTAATCAGTGCTAAAAGCATACATCTCACTCATTTCTTCACCCAGTCTGAGCTGAGGTATTAGCACAAGAGACCCCACCAAAACAGAAGCCATTTTGTCCTCTGCTACCATGAAGCCACAGCATGAGTCTCCTCCTATGCATACCAAGACCAGCTTGATGGGTGCAACACTCGTGTAACTCGGATGGAGAAAGAACAGGCTAACTAGTGGTGGAAAGGAGGAAAGGAGGAGCCTGTGCTTTCTCCTCTCAGACATTTTAAGGAGGAAAAAAAAAAAAAAAAAGAGAGAGAGAAAAGGAAAAACACCAACTTCCCCCAAAAGTTTCTGAAGGTTATTGAGGTCATGAAGTCATATAATGAATGACACTTTAAAATAAAAAGCCATCTACATGATATTTTGAGTGGCTTGGCAGATTTAATTCCCTTCTCAAGCATCCTTAAAAAGTGAATTAGGAAATGGAGATTAGAGTGCAGTTGGCATAGGAAGAAACAAGAAAACAAAACAAAATCAACCACTCATCTGCTATTGAAACATCTAATCTAAACCTTTTTATAGTTTAAAAATAGAAACTATTTATAAGACAATGTGTGCTTTAATCAGCACGCTAGAAACAAGCCAATAATTAAAAGTGCAAAATAAAGGTTTAAACTGAAACATAGTTTTGCAACTGCAGTTATAGCCAGATTACAAAATTCCTTTCACACAATGCACATAGCATCCTTTGAGACTTAATGACATTCTGCAGCTGGGGTAGTATGAATCTGAGTTCTTTCTGTTCTGAGTTATTTACTTCTGCAAGAAAATTCCCCATGGCAACTGGCCAAAGGGGCTTGTCTCCTTAGTGTGTGAAATGTGAGAAGATACAAACTTGACACCATATTTCATACCCTCGCCTTCCCTCGTGTCTGCATTCCTAACTGTAAATTAAGGGGTAGCTCTGACTGTTCTGGGGTGGCAGGAAGCAGCTTTTCCAGAAAGATAGGAAGAGGCGGAGGAAAAAAATATTGCAGTGCTTCAAGGCAGGTTCTAAAACTGTAGTGAGATTCTTCTTGCCCACAATCAAGACAAGCTGAAATTGTGCAACAGCTGATTCCCTTCTAAAATTGTGACATTTATTCCTTTTATTGACCTTTTAGAGATGTATTTATCATCTCTATCATACAGAAATCAGTAGAAATTCATCAATACTTGATAATGCATGTCTCTACTTTGAGCAGTACCCTTCTCGTTTGCGGTCTCTTTTCAGGAATGCAAGTTGGGTTTTTTTCTGTGTAGAGGGTCCATGAAAACACAGAATATTTCTGCAACACGGTCTGCCAAAGCTGATTATGAAAGAGGCCATTTGGAACATGGAGCCTCAAGCTGGACTTCAGAAAACAAGAGGCACCTGGGAAATTATGTGCAACTTGCAGAGACTCTAAATACATTCTGGCAAAACCAAAATTCCCCTAAGGACCTCAGTCAGCCAAGGGTGAAGCAGTGACCTTGGACACATGTTTACCCTTCTTGGAGCTGATCTGCATAATGCATCTGCTGTTTTAGCTAAGGGATACCATCAGTGCACTCACTTCCTTTTGCATCCTGGTTTTTGCTCCAATTCCTAAACATACAAGTTATGTGTAGTAGTGACACCAGCAAAACTGACTTAAAAGATGTCTAGTTAACAAGATACATTTTCTGAGAAAGCCTGAAAGAATGTAAAAATATCACTATCAACTTCTAAGCACACTTTGCAACGTGCATTAGGTTATTGCGTCCAACACACTGTCTAGAGAAGTTCAGGCTTCAGGCTGTCCTGGAAAGAGTCTTGTGATTCCTTCTGGTGTATAGGGTAGACACACCTTTCCAGTTTTACTGTAGACCCAAAAAATGTTAATGCCAGGTGTGTGATAACATTTTAATTAATTTCACTTGAAATGAGAGTGTCTTGGAGTTTCAAGCAGCAAGACTGAAACCAAAATTCTGACAGTCCAACCATGGTTTGCTTGTTGCTATTTTCGATGAAGTAACTAACAAGATTAAAGACTTTTGCTCAGTCCTGTGTACTCTCCACGGACTGCAGAGGGACCAACCACGGGTGAAGAGGACCCTTCCGGTCAAAGGGACCCCACAGCAGTAGCTGTGCTCACACCTCTGTTCCCCACAGGAGCTGGGGTCTTGTTCAGACTGGCTGCAGGGGCGAGGCATTCCAGGGCAGGGCAGCTGAGCTGGGCGAGTACAGTGTGCATCCACCGATCCCAACCTGCAAAACACTCCCCGTGCTAGCCCAAGCAAGTGACGACAGATTAGTCCGTACAAAAATCATGCCAGAAAAGCTATCAGTGCAACCAGCTTTAGTCAAAATGTTTGCAAAGCTTAGCAATTCAACTCTTGTTTAAATAAATGAAAAAATTAGGCTGGAAGTTTTGAAGGGAAACCCAGGAAGCTGTTACCAACAGAGGGAATCAACAGGCCAAATTCTGAAGATTTTCCTCTGCCTGTGCTGAAGCGTGCTGCAGAAAATCTCCCATTATAATCTTTGTGACAGCTATTGGATCTGTGAGATGTAGCAATCAAACATGAACGTGATTAAAGCCTGGTTGGCCGGGGTTTATGACAGAAACAGAAATGTAAATGTCAAATAAGGAATGGCAAATTAGGGCTCCCAGATTATTTTTATTTTTTCAGTAGTTCTCTGCAAAACACAAAAACAAGTGATGTAAACATTTGAAGAGGCTCGAACTGTAAATTCTTTTGGTACTGTCAGAATTCGAGTCCCTTAGGATTCTAGGATACTGCTGAAGTATCTGCTCGCTAGTGAGAAGAAGGGTTAACTGTCAGCTTATACATGAAAGGAAGAGATTTTAAGACTGTTCAGAAAAGAAAAGAAGGTTGAAGTGAAGTTTTGTTCTTGAGAGGGTGTGGACGCAGGTGAAGGGGAGGGCTTTTATAGCACCTGCCAAAATAGGTGGCAAGGAGAAAGGAAAAAGGAAAATTTGTTTTGTCCTCTCTCTGGAAAGCCAAGCAGCAATGCAAAGGGTTGGGATCCTAGGAACAGCATGAAAGAGGACATTTTGTCCAGAGTATCTGTAGTTCTATATTGCTCCACACAGCATTTTGTGCCACAAGATTTGTTTATTTTGAGGGAGGAGAAAGCACCACTGCATTTTGCATAGCCTGGTAAACACGCTGAGCAGAGAGATGATCTTCCAGCATCCCCCCTTAACTTACCCAGGGAGCAAAGGCAAGGATCTAGCAGTGAACAGCCCCCAGGTCACTGGCAGAAGCTGGACAGTCTGGGCTGTCCATAGCCACCCTCTTCCAGTTGCAGCAGTGCCATGTGAGGAGGCTACAGGCTCTAACCCAGCACCAGTTACTCATCATTGCCCTTCTGCCAAGGGTTATTGCCATCTCAGATCTGCTGGATGAGCTGCTTTGCTGGTCATCCCTAGCCTGTTTCATTCAAAAGCCCGGACAGTTTAAGCAATTTAAATGTTGGTCTGTGCCAACCCAGCTCACTTTGACTGAAATTGGCAATTGGTAATTGTATCGGAAGAAGCACAACTGGCAGCACTGAGAAGCTTGTAGCCTTCAGTAGGAGTTAGTCACTGCAATTGGTACAGGGTAGAGAGACGTTAAATCTCTCCAGCCATTTCAGCTGCTGCCATGAAAGGACTCGTGCATTTTCAGCCACAGGGGCTGTTTTAGCAAACATCTAGCAGCACCCACTCCAGAACCATACATCAGCTGGAAGCCAGCAGAGCTTTCTATAACTGCTGATGGCTCTGAAAGATTTCCAACCCAGACCCTCCTGCTTCCTTGTTTGGGAAGAGAGAGAGAGATTGTAGCAGTAACTGCACCACTTTACACCTGGGGAGGTCTTAACTGGCCAACTGGGGCCTGATTCTGCTCCTTTGCAATAGCAAAAGGGTCAGAAGAGGGTAAAAAGAGCCTGCTGGGAGGCTGGGGGAGAAGAGTAGAGGGGTATATATACAGAGGAGTCCCACGGCAGTGTCTAAGCAACGTCTCTTGAAAGAATAGCATAGTGTAACAGTTCAGAAAAGGACAAGCTTATAGGAATTTACGTGATCTCACAAGCTGCAATTATAAAAGAACATTTTGAAAGAAAGAAAAAAGACGGAATTAGGGACAGACAAATTGTGCTCTAAAACAGCAATTTGGCAATACTAAGTCAGCTGTTTCATATCATTTCAAAATAGATAGTTTGCGTTTACTTCCCTCTTTTCAAAGATTTCCCTCCCCCCGCCCCAAGTACCATTACCCAAGTTCACGTAAGAGGTCAAAACAACCAACAAAAGGAAAAATCACAAAAATTAGCTGAGGTTCAAAAGGCAGTTACTGTATTAGAACATGATTTTTGCTTTCTATTAAAGGGACCTGCTTTTACACAATTCCTTAGATGGCATAGGTTGGCACTACTACCTTTGTGTCAGGACAGCCTCTTTGATTCACAGGACCTGAAGGTCTGTTCCAGCTGCTCTGAGGCTCAGGCTCTGTGGGACCTGTGTCTGTAGTGCTGAGATGAATAAGATAGCTCTTTTAAAATACTGAGCTTTTGAGAAAACTGGCCAGTAGTCAACTTTTTCAAAACAGCTTTCATCTTTTGAAGAGCTCTCTCTGTTTGGGGGGTGAGGGTGGTGGGGTTTTCGTTTTATTTTTTTAATACAGCACATTTTCTAAAGAAGTTGGCACTCGAGGGGTGGGTAGTATGAGCTGAAAGGCACCCCCTGTAGATGCAACGTCTGAGGAATGTGTCAGTACCATAGCATATATTCTCAAATTTACTTAATACACAAATCCATTTCTCTCCCTTTACGTTACGAAGAGCACTGTGCAGTGCCTATGATTCCTCATAGGCACTCGAACGACTCAATGTACTAAACGCGTGCTAGCTGTCCCAGTGACTTATACACAAATAAGCCTTAGCCCTGCCTAAGTTCACAACAGTGACTTTAACAGCCCATGTACCATCCTCCCAGTGCAGTTTTCCATCCCCATGCTTCGCTCCCATTCACCACTTCAGTCCATCCTTTGATTTCGTGTTCCTCATTCACTCCAGTACTTAGATACGTGACGATGGAGGACAAAACTGATAATGGTCTCCAGAACAGGGAAGCCACTGTCATTTTCCAGACAAGGCAGGAAAGTGATGTTCCAGGGCAGTGAAGGCTCACATTTAAAGCACACTTTTACAACTCCACAAAGGCAGCTGTCAGGTGTCCGCAATGTGGGAAAATCAGGCCACAGGGCAGGATTCTCAAGAGCATTTTCACTTCAAAGAGGATGAGGCACTGAAACCCCCACACATGCTCACTGAGGTAAGCCCAGACCCTCAGAGGTGTCCCTTGGTGGGCACATCTTTCAATAACTGTGCTGAAGCTCACAATTTTTCACTCAGACCCTACCACCTTAGTAAAAGTTAAGCCTATCTAGACAAACAGGGAAACTGAAGTTCTTATGACCTCTGTGGCTAAAAGATTCAGTAAAGATAAAAAGCTAAAAGTCCTTTGAGGAGCTTTCACTTCCATTCATTAACCACTAGGATCATACCAAATAACAAATCTTGCCTTCATTATACTTCATTTGTAAGTTGTAAGAAAAAGAACAAACTTCAGATGTGGCATATTCTTTACCCTACCCCTTTCCTCCTAGGGAACAGAAGGTGGAATCATTTTTATGCAATTTTCATTCTTGTTGGTATTATCAGTTGGCTTTTACACCACTGAGACCCATATTATCCATCAGCTTGGCACCCAGGAACTCATCCCAGCTGAGCAAGCTGTCAAATCAGAGCCAAGACTCTTGTCTCAGCAACATCCCACCAAAGAGCTCTCAGGTGGGAGAAACGTACAGAGATGTAGAAGAGGGAAATCAATGGCACTCTCCCAGATTGTCCTTGAGAAATACACTGGAATTTTGCCTTCCCCCACTCCTGCTATCCTTTGCTGGACCTTTTCAAAACAATCATCCAAATTTTACCCCAAGAAGGACACTAATATTGGCAGGAGATCTCAAGCAGCATCAGGTTGCTGAGAAGTCAGTAAAGATGTCCGTCTTCGCAGCAAAAGCTTCCTTTCGTAGTAGTCTGAAACTGCGCTCAGCTGTAGTACGATTTCAGAGTATTTCAATTCCGGTTCCCACATGCAGCACAGGGGTGCCTATAGAGCCAAAAGAATTTGGGCCAAACCACTAAGAGTTTTCTCCTTTATTAATACACACTTGACCACATACTACTGGGCAAGGCATGCAGTCAGCATTGCTTGTATCAGCTTACTGAAAAGACCACAGCCTTGTAAACTGTGAAGTTTCTTCTCACACCGAATTGGGAAGGGAAGGAAAGGAACTTCTGCTGATGTTGTGCTGAGTAGAATTTTTTTTTTTTCCCAAAAAAGGAAGTCTTCTCATAATAGGACATTGTAGGATGTATTTACTACTGAGCTCATCAAGGCACTTGCTTTTCCTTTTTATATTATCTGTATCTTTCACCAGAGTGACGTTAGCAGTTGAGCAAATATCACGCCAGCTTTGGAGGACCAGGTTAAAAATATTGTCTCCTGCTCAAAAAAATGTTCTTTTCATTTGAACAAGTCTATTCTATGGCTTTCCAGCATTTCATAGCCACCAATCCCAAAGCACTTCTCAGAATGAGAGCATATGCAAGTTCACAACTTTCCTTCTGAAGAGATAATAAATTTTAGAGATGAGGAAGTATCTGGCATTATTTTCAAAATTGGAAGCCTAGAGAGTTAGACCTGTAAGCTTATAATTTGCTTTTCCAGAGACAGAAAAATTCCATTATCCATTTTCAAAGATGGAAATTCAACACCTCTGAATTTCAGTACTTCTTTTTAGGTATTAAACTATAGTTTGAAAATATTTACACTCATATCCTTTTCAGACTAACTCAAAGTCCTCTGGCTAAATTGAAAGATAATTTAGCCACAAGTTTTTTATTTAGGCATAAACCAAAATGTTTCCCCAAACTATTTATTCACATCTGGTGATACACACATACTGGTTCGCACAGATAAGATGGAAACCAATTATCACTCTGTACAATCGAACATTTGACAAGAAGTATAAAAAGAAATATCCCCCAAAAGAAGCAAGACAATCCACAAACACACAGACTTGTGCACACATTTTTTTTAGAAGGACCAAGGACAATGGTACCTACCTCCACTGCTCCCCCCACCTCAGCCAATCTCAAAGATTGTTCTCCCTTACAAATTTATTGCTGACACTTAAGAGCAAATGCAACATAACAATCTAATTCAGGGGATGTTCTTATTTTGGATAAAAGGAGTTTCATCTAATTAAAGTCTAGCTCAAAATTCCCTTACAAGAGGAGATTTCAAATGATTTATCAAAATTTTGGTTCAGATATCAGAGTAACAACAGCACTGTTCAATCCTAATCCCACAATTGATAAGTATCAGATCAATCTATAAACCCAACCTTTCATCTTATTGTTCCGATACAGATTGCTCCTGTTTGGCTGCTTCCTGAACTTCAGGGCTTGGAAGAAGAGCTGAAAATCAGCCTGAGCATATGCAATAGCTCACTTGGCTCATAAAGGCACTGCTTCCAGACATTAGTTGAGTTGCATTTGAATACAATACTCTGTTAAGCAAATGCAATGCAACACTCCCATATGTAATAGTCACGGTAAGAGTGATGTTAAAATGCCTATCTCTTAGCATCATGAGAAGGGAGAGCTATATCCCATGCCAGCCTAGCTGGATACAGAAGTTTAACACTGTTTTGGTGGACATATCTGGATCTAGAATTTAGCCCAATCTATAGGGAAAAAAAAATAGCAAGAAAATTAACAGAATAGGGAGACAGTTTGCAGAAATGTAATTTAAATTTCTCCCAAGTCCACACCAACTTCTGAACCAGGATTTGGTATGAGCCAGTATTCACAGTAAATAAAACAAATTAATATTTTTTCACATGATAAAGATCAGAAATTACTGTCTTCATAGAAGCAATCATCGTCCCTTGGAAGATCACCAGGAGGGCCAGGACCTTCCAAATCTAGGGAAAAATCTCAGCCTTCCGTCATGACCCTCCAATAATGCAGATCTGTACTTGCCGTCTGCAAGGAGTCCATGACTAAATGTATCAATCCACTGTACTCTGAGTAAAAGCAACAGCCTTCCTTTGTTTACCTGCTTGTTTATATGCTAGATTATAAAAATTTCAAAAATTCAAGGCTCACACTTGTTTTTTGCTTTCTAATGGAAACGCTTAAGTAATTTGCAATCTTAATTAGTACACAAGAGTATAGTAAATTACAAGGAAATAAAAGTTCCAGCATAACAAAAGCAGGATGTGTGGAAAGTATAAACAACTTGATTCAGTAAGCATGCAAGGGATTGAGGCCTGTGTGTCACCAGATCTCCCCCAAACTTCCCCCTGGAGTGAAACTCAAGAAGCATGCATGGACAAAAGCATGTCAGGACTTGGTGGGGAAGCCAATACAAAAATAGCTGCAGTAGTAACAGTGTTCCACATTCATGAAGATCTTGGGTTACCAAGATAAATTCAGCTACAAGACTCACCCTTCTACATTCTTAACCCCTTCACTGAAGGGACCTTCGCACAGGGTGGTGCAGGGGGTGCAGCAAGGGAACACTACGAAACCTCAGGAAGGGCTGTTTCTTCTGGTTGACAGCAACATATATGCTACCGTTCAGGTTTAATCTTTTTAGAAATTTTAAAAGTCTTATTTAAGAGGTAATGGATATTACCGTAGTTATAAAGTCTTTTGCCATAAAACCATACCAATGTGATTAAGACAGCTACTTTTCTCATATTATGAAGGCATAAGACCGGCTCATCCCAGTCTCCCCAAATGCAAAATTAAAATAATAATTGAAAAAAAAATCGTTATAGTACTTCCAGGTCACTTTTTTAAAAGTTTCACTTCCTGCAGCTAATAAATGGTATCATTTGAGGTAATGGCTTTCTTTTCCAGTTTCCAGATGCTAGACTACCTGCAGTGCCAACAAGACAAACAGCTATGATTTTTATCTGCCTGAATCATAATATTACAAAGCTATTATTTCAGGGTTTCCAGTTTTACACTAACTGGAACCTCTATTCTTCCCTTTCAACAGTATATTAGTACAAACAATACCAAGGAAAGAACATTCCCTCACCAACATATCTAATTAAATTTCTTATTTTAAAAATATATTAAATAAAAGCTTTTAATAAACGCTTGATTATGTATTTAACTGTGTTTTAAATTTTCTTCTTACACAAATATAAAGTTTTTTATGTTTGAAAAAAGCCTTGGTTTATTTTTTTTCTCCTGAAATGATCAGCAAGAAGTAGAGGAAATATTGCAACAAAGACTACTGATATGACAGGCTCAAAACCTATTAACAGGTCAAATTTCAGCTATGTTTTTATCAAAACTCAACAAAGGTTTTCTCTGTTCTTGCTTTGCTGGAATTCTGTGTTGTGATCACTCTGTCAGCATCAATGCTGACATCTGTAATTTGGAGATCCACAAACAGTTCCCTCCATGGCCAGACAACTATAGGAATAAAGCCATGCATTTTGGGGTAAGATCTGGGGTAAGCTGGGAAGGCCAGCTCGATCCTAACAGCAATCAGTCCTTCCTCACTCGGATCCAAGCACTCAGGTTGAATCCCACTCTGAACTCTTCACCTCCTCTCCAGCACGCTTCCCCTCTAAATATAAACTGCACTGCTGACATGATTGCAGCTGGCATTAATCTTTTCAGATGTTTTCCATGTTGTCCTTGGTTTTGTTTACTATGATAAATCAGGGGGAATTCTGATATAAGCAGCAAAGAAATAGCAAAAATATATGCAGATGAAAATAAAAAAATAAGTAAAAAAAAACCATAGGAACAAACAGAGTGCGTGTAGGAAGACAGAAAAAGAGATTCATAGAAAGCAAGTGATCTGATGACCTCTAAGTAAGCTGAGCTAGTAATGCTAATCTGAAACATTAAATATCCTGCAAGTGTTAGAACCTCTTTCATCTGTAATTCTAACAGAAACACAACTGTACACTGGGAACAAAACATCTTCACACCAGAGATCTTTGAACTCCTTTAAACATTAACAAACTACTCAGAGCTTAAGTTCCTCTGGTATTTGAGCAGCTAGAGGAAGAACCTATAGCAGAAAGATTGCAGACAGCAACTGTCTCCAGCTTATGTCATTCAGTGGAGGTGTATGAACCTCAGCTCAAGTCTGTGTACAGAAGTGTGGGACTACATAAAAATTTCAAACTTACAAGTCTTTTAGGAACTCACAGCAGCTTGCAAAGCTAGCACGAACAAAAGCAAGAAAGCATTATGTACTCTAACAGAGGAACTTTATCTCATGCTGTTGGATCTCTAACTTCTTCATGAAAACACAAGTGATAGCAATAAAAGGCTGCTGCTTTTGCTGATGTGGAGTAGTGAACATTGCCACAGTATGCAGACAATCCAGGTATGGTACAACAATCATACAGACATGTTGTGCGTTGCTTCTGATTTTTCCACTGTAATAAAAATGGTGGAAGGTGTGAGTTTTGGAGGTGAGGCAGCAGGAACAGGGTTCAGAGTTCTGAGACAAAGAAAGAAGATGGAGGGAAGACCTGCTAAAAAACTTAAACCAAACCAAACCAACAAAACACATGTAAAAAAATGCCACTATTACCTGAACAGCAAACAGACCAAGCAAAGCTGAAAAACACCAGAGCCCTGTTTTCCCAATATTGCTAGCTGACGCTGACTGCAGCCTTTCAAAGAGAGCAAGGTTCTATACCTGAAGGAAGGTTTAAGAGACAACGTCCTTGCAGTGACATCTGCTGCATGTTACAGTTCCTCCCATTCCTGCATGGCGAAGCTGGAGGACAGATGGATGAAAAGGCATAATCAGGTTCTCATTTAACAGCTACAGCCCGAGTACATACATGCTCTACATGTATTTAGCTAGCATACTGTGGCCTGCTGTGCCTTTCTCCATGACTACCAATAAACAAGCTTTTCTATTTATGTTTTACAGAATTTTCATACATCTACCCCTTATCTTAACATTGCACACCACTTAAATCACCTAAACACTTGCATAAACATATAGGAAGGGAGAGAAGGGGGCTGTTGCTGTTTGATGAACCAGTGTACAGCATAAAATGTTTGAGCTAGCGTACAAAATCATGTATCTATATCAAGCTGTAATAAGCATAAATATATGTATTTATGTGCTTTTATGCATTTGCTGCATACTCAAAAGTAACTTTAAACCTGAAGCTTTATCACCGTGATGCCCTCTGTTTCTCTTTCATCAGACGGACATTAATCTCAAAGACTAACCATATTCATGTAAAAGACTTGGGACAGAGAAGGGTCATTTAGCTATAAGGACAAAGGAGAAATAGGGATGAAGTTAACAAAATAATACTAGCAACACAAGAGTATTTGGTTGTTATGCATTGGAAAACAAGAATAATGTCAGTAAGTTTATAAAGGATTTGTCCTCTGAGCTTTGTTTTGCTCCCAGTCCAAATAGCCCCATTTCTGCCTCTGGGAGCCTAAGGATAACCAACAAAATCCCCACTGAGGGTTACTGTGCACATGCTCGAATGAATGAGAACTCTTTAATGCAGTTAAGCTAGTAACATTATGTATGTTATGAAAAAAAAGAATAGGACAATTTTGTATCTAAATAAGTCTCTAAATACTATGCTTCAGGACACAAACTGATTCTCTGCAACAGTCTGTCTAATTTATACCTTCTATGTTACATTGTGCAATGAACAGTTGCTCATAAAGTATTTTTCTTGCTGGAAAGCACTGGATATTCATTGCCCCTTGGGTACTAAGATGCAAACAGTCAGATTTGGAGAATCACAGCTCCTGCATTTCTAAGTTAGATCCTTAGCTAGCAAGGGATAAAATAATTCAGAAACTAATGCACTGTTGACTGTCCTGCTAGATAACTAGTACTTCACCAGGAAATTCAGTGAAGTATTTGACAAGGGCCAGAAAGAAACTTCAGCCTCCCAGCCTGTTCCTCTGCACAAGGTTACTTCCTTACCACAGCAGGACCTGTAAAAGAAAACTGTCTGCACCTCGCTCACTTCATTGCAAACACCTATGTTTCACCATAAATGCACCACTTCCACAGGAAATTTAAGCTAACAGATCAGACGATGTGTGGAAGTCACGAAGGGGACACGCTGCTTTCTTCAAACCCTGCTGAAGGGGGGGAGGCTTTGGCAGAGCACGGGGCAAGAACAGCCACAGCTTCAGGACTGCTGCAGACTTTTCTGCTCTGTTTTCTGTTCAAAGCTATGTCATCTGGGGTTGCAAACTAGCACCAACAAGAATTCCTAATTTGCCTCTAATCACATACAGGCAAAGGTATTCCAGTTCAATAAATCAAGATTACCAGCTCGTGCACTAGCTTACTAGTACTCTTTTTTGTGCATTTGGAGGGAGGGAAGAGGGGTGGGAAAGGTGCAAGATTTCCTGTAGGCAGTTAATATGCATAAGCAATTAATTTTTCTTAACTGGCTGAACTGGGGAATTTTAGGTAGAACTCCTTATAACTACTGCTGGTGGCAGAAGTTCGATTAGCACTGCTCAGGGCTGGCACTGCACTGAGGGCAGATTTCCGTGGACTGAAAAGCATGGCACTAACCACTCCAAGTGTGCCATAAGGGGGTGGAAGGGCTCCGTGTAATTACACTTCTTGCCAATCTACAAAAACAAGAGCCATCCGCTTCTGCAGCCCAAATATAAAACCTGGCAGAAGGGGACTAGACATTCACACTAATCGGCTGGCCTTCTGTTTCAAATGACACATGCTTGTAAACAAACAAAAGTACATTTAGGTTTTCAGACTATGCCAAGAAGAAAAAGAAGACTTTTTCATGCATTGGCTAAAATCTTAATACACAAACCATCAGTCAAACTCTAATTGCCCAAATCACTAAAAATGCTTTGCAAAATTACTGCAAACACTTTACCTAATGGCTAACATGGAGATATTAAACTGCAAATTAACGATGACTCTGCTATGGCATTAACATAGGAGACCTGAGAAAAATGAAAAATTAGATCATTCCAGAGGGCAGGCAGGGAAACACACAGCTTTCTTGCATTGCCTACATGTTTGCAATGAAAAACCACACAAAATTTGCCTGAGTCTAGATTTCATTGCAAATATAAAACTTAGCTCAAGGGAAAATTTGCTAATGTTTGCATAACTATTCAGTCAGCTGGGGCCCAGCCTCAAGCAGAGCTTTGTGATCTAAAAAGCCATGAAAGGTGCAGTTTCATATCAAAACTAGGTGAAATAGGGAAAAATTTGACAGTTTCATTTTGAATTGTGAAAACACTTTAAATGAAACTTCAGACGTAAATGCAGTAACAATGCAGATTGCATGAGCACAAGTGAAGGCTAAAGATAATATGCTGGTAAAATAATAAAAATAATTTCTAAAAAAAAGTTTAATCTTGTTCTGACAATCCCTGTCAGAGTAAAACCCATTCTCACCCTCACAATACACCTAAGACATGGGGGGCACTCTCTTAGTTCTGTGTTTTAAGTGGGAAGTTGAGGCACAGTGTTTACACGTGAGCAGCAAAGCCTATCTCTGAACTCAATTGCCCATCTAAACATCCTTCCTCTCGCTCAGATTTACTTCTGCCTGCAAAACCAATCCACACACACATGCCTGCTTCAAGTGGCCCATTGGCTCTGAAGCCAAACTAGAGTCCCTCTAGTCTCACTTTGCACATACTCTGACCATATTACCCAGGTAGGCTCCACATGCGGTTACCCATTTGGATTTCCTTACATCTTCCTATCAACACCTGGTGCCATCTGTTTTCATGCAGTACTTTCTAAAGCAGTTTTCATCCATCTTCTGCATCTGCCTTATTAAGTCATTCTGGGCTTTGACATCACTGCGGATGAATTCATCCTGCCAGAGATCTTCAATGATGGAAACACTAATAGGCAGTCAGACTGGCCTATGAAATAGTTGGCAATCCCACAGCTGCCCCAAAATTGTATGTTGCTGTATTGAGTATGTCCCTTTACATATAGAGTCACTAAAACAACCTCCCACACCCTGTGTGACCAGAGGATCTCCCTTAAGTGAAGAGAACAGTAACAGTGAAATATATCTTTTGTTATGTCAAAATAGGATTTTACATCGAGATAAGGAACAGAAAAGAAGCATGGCTTATTTTATCTCAGTATGCATAATTACAGTCAGACATATAAACTGTCGTCACACTGTTGGGGAGGAAGGGAAGAATAGAAGGGGATTTTTTTTGGCAGAGGGAAACTGGTGATTTTCTGTTTTGCTTCAGTTTTACAGTGGGCTTGTTATCTCAAGATCAATATTCTTATGGGAGGAAAAAACCAAAACTAAATTGCCCATTTTATGGTGAAAACACAGCTTCTATCCTCTACAATACGAAGGGTAATGGTGGAAACATTAACAGTCACTGTCCTTGGAGAGTAATTTATTACTGGAATAGAATAGCCTCTGCCAGCAAGATTACATTCAAAAGTGAACAACATTAGAAAATCCCAATGACAAGGCCTACTTAGCAAATTACATAGCTAAGAAATATTTTCTGACTCATTTTGGTCCCCAAGTTAAAAACATGTTAAAAGGCTGAGTTCCCCAAATGGAAAGAACACTTGGCCCAGATTATAAAACACATAAGTTGCTTCTGATGGTATTGAGGTCTAAACCACATAGGAACAGGAACATTATTTTTCAGAAGCATTTTGGCAAACCAGAGCAATTGCCACACTGCAGCTCAAAAAGTCTGGGATAGCACCAACTCAGAGCAGTGCCTCCACACAGCCCAGTCCCACAGTTACAAACATGAACCAGCACAGATGCATCCGTACACTGATTTAGCAGGTCCTGCCTGATCTGCTATAGCACCACATTCATCCAGCTACATATTTTCCATTTCCAGCACCACCTCTGATAACTCTGGCATCTTTTTGCCACCCCTTTTTGCATGGCATGCACATGTGCGTTGCACTCAGAAGTATAAATCAGCTCCAAAATCAGACAGACCCTAGAGTCATTTGGCCTCACTACTTTAAATGATGCTTAAATTCCATTTAAAACTTGAGCCAGGGTCACCGCCTGTCCTGATTCACTTCTCTATTGTATCACCCCAACAACAGCTGGTAGATGTGCTCTGAACGGCTCGTCTCTTGGCACCTAGTGGATAGCTTTCTTTCCTTGCATGAGGAATTGCTCCAATTCTTCCCTCTTCTTTATTCTGTGCAGGATATTAGGTGAGCCTTCTGGATAACACCTGAACTGACCAGGATGTTTTTAACATCGACAGAATAGAGTTCCTGGTTCTGAAATTAAACAAAGTTTGAGAGTGACCTACTGTAATCCCATTTGGATCACACCCTGAATTAAAGGCATGTGATTTTGTCAATTGTGGTATCAAGTACAGGGGCACTGTCAGCAGCTGCTGCTTTTCGAAACTGTTTCAATAAATCTGCAGAGTGTTTCCTTAAACTTCTAAACCTTTCAAAACCAATGCTCTTTTTTTTTTTCCCTCCATTCACAATATGTTACAGAGACAATAAAAAAATAAAGAACCCTTCCTTGAGATGATAGACACTTGGCAATGCCACCTAGAATTTCTCAAGGCCAATTCAAGAGCAGACAGACCAAGCAGACTGAGAGTTATAAGTCAGAGACAAATGTAAAGTGTCCAAAGGGAGACAAAGCCCTGATGCAGAGAGCGCATCCAAATTTTAATGAACTTGTTCAATCAGCAAATCCTGGAGATTTGGGGTTCACCCACTAAACCCAAGCCAAGCTTCAGCCCCTAAATAGATGCTCACTGACCAGATGTTTTAAAAGTCTTTAGTAAAGACTTCTTGGGTAAGACTAGCTAACATTTTTCCATCTTTTTTGTAGGGAATAAGTAAATCACAAGCACTGTTGGCCAACCAAAGTCACAGATGTTTTATGTATATAAATGATCATAAGAAATAAAACAGAGGGACATTTTGTATTATTGTAATTGCAGTTGATAGACTCCAGAAATACAGGATGTATGACACATTAAGAAAAAAAAAAAAAAAAAAGATGAATATGCAAGCTTAAACTATGCACTTGGTGTGATCTTCATAATATGCACTCTCAGTCTGAGTGCTACAGGCCAGCAGCCAAAATCTACGCAATACTTTTGGCAGTAAACAGGTAAGAAAAAAAAACAACCAACCATCCAAATTCATCATCACCCTTTTTTGTTAAGGAATGCCTTCAAGGTACTTTGGAAATTGCTCTAAGTCACCTCTATGCCATAGCTAAGTCACCTTGCAGCCTTGACCACTGTTTCTATAATATAAAGCATCTAGGAGGAGTATCTCTTTTCTGCCATGTTGAGCAGACATGTCCCTGACTTCACCTCATAAAAGGTCTTCTGTTCACCCTCTCACCCATTCCTTACCACAATACCAAGTCATTCTATTTTTAACACAGAGGGAAGTGTCAAGAGAAAATATCAAGGGTGGTGTACCAGAAAGCTGACCTACCACAATTTTGCACACATTAAATAAGGCAATTATCTTCAAGGCTCTTTGTTTTCTCAAAATAGAAGACTGTAGCCAGCAAGACATTGTTAATGAGAAACAGTGTGATGAATAAAGGGGGGGGGGGGGGGGGAATTCAGTTACTGGTGAGAAAGCAATATAGTAGGTTTGCTGCTGTCAAGAGGGGGAAAAATGCTGAAAAGTTGAGGGTTGGGGTTTTTTTGTTATTATTTACATGAACTCTAAGTGAAAAATCATTGTTCGGTATTATTTTGAATAGCCTGCTAGCAACATTTCAAAGCTGCTGGTAAATGCTTCAAAGCCTATTTGATGAATAAAGTAATGCAGATTTAAATTTACCCTTTTGTTGTTTTGATCCTGTCAATCTTTGTTGTAAATGTCTATCCATTTACAGGTCTACATCTGTGGCTCTACTCATTTATTTTACTTTGAAACAACAAAAAAAACAGTTTTAGAGAATAGGCAACCAAACCTTTGGAGCTCTGATCTTGTAAAGAATCACAAAGGCAACTCTACTGAAACAAAAGTTTTCAGTATTGTATTGATCATGTCCATGAGTAAAATGCAGAGGAACAGACTGTGACCTCACCTTCAAGAACTGAATTGAAAGAAAAGTACTAGAAAGGTCTTACCAAAGCAAGCCCTCCCCACAGCATTGTAACAGGATAAGGGCCTGTGTTACAGAAAGCCTCATAACCTGTTCCAGCTGTAATCCCTATCATCAAGATTCCCAGCAGAAAGCACAAGAACTGGACTGAGTCCTTTGTATTCACAGAAGTCAAGGTCATTCAGCCACCTGCCATTGAGTCCTGTAAGCATCTCTGTGATATCGGGTTCAAATAAGTTCCACACAAGCATTGTTGTCATCTTGATCTTCTGCAGCTTTCCAAAGCACATGCGATTTAGAAATATTCAACACAATGTTTTCACATGTATAACCCACAGGTTATGGGTAAAAAGCAAACCATATTTCTGCAAGAGCTGCACCAGGGGAGGTTTAGATTCTTCACCAAAAAGGTTGTCAAGCATTGGAACAGGCTGCCTGGGGAAGTGGTTGAGACACAATCCCTGAAGATATTCAGAAGACAGGTAGACGTGGCACTTAGGGACGTAGTTTAGTGGTGGACTTGGCAGTGCTGGGTTAACAGGTGGACTCTATGATCTTAAAAATGTTTTCCAACTTAAATGATTCTATGATTCTTCATGTTTGCCCAAGGCACAGAGGGGAAATCAATTCCTGAACTCACTTTCTTTTGGTCTCCAAAATCCACAGCTCTGCCCTCACTATCCCAAAATGTCTCCTGCTCCTACCTTTCCACTGCACACTCAGTGTACAGGTATTGGGGGAAGAGTAAATCAGATGGCAGGTCTTGTTCTCAACTGCTGCTGAAGAGTTGAAATTCAAGAGAGATGCACAAAATCCACATTACTATATTTCATATTATTATTTAAAAACAAATGCAGTCCACGTTTGACTGGAGCAGCAGAGTAGCTGCAATCTACTGCAAGGCAGAAGCACACACCACCACCTCCAGCTGTAACACAAGAAGCTGACAGAAACCTGGTAAATTGTTTCACAGAGAAGCAATTATGGAGGAGGCAGAAATTCAGCAATAATTATTTTAATACTAAAATGTTAGCAACATACACCATGGCATGGCATATCTTTTGCAACATGAAAGTGGCTGAGTATCACCATTATGATGCTTCAGGATCTTTCTATGACAGGATAGGAAAGGTAGGCTTTCCACTCCAGCAGAACATTTGAATTTAAGCAGCTGTGTAGTTTCTTAGTCTTTAGGTTGGCTGTAGGCAAGATTTGAGAATGAAAGGATCAGAACTATAAATCTAGATGTCACAACAAAGTGTTCATCGGTAAACAGCAACCTGACAAATTTGACAGGCTAATCTGGTAACTGTGGCAAAGTGAGAAATGAAATCTCTGTGCAGATTATTTGCAGAACTGGCTGGATGAAACTTGTCTCAATGGTTTCTGTATATGTTTATGTGCATGTGCATATATCATTGCAGATATAAAATCACTAATCTACAAGTTATCACCTTTATTCTCAGCCACAAGAATCCAGTGAGCAGTGACGCATTTTAGATAAAACACCAGCAGCACAGACAAAAGTAACTTAAGTTTAAATAGAGTGAAGGTCTTGCTCAGACTTTTCGTTATGCTGTTCCAAATTTGGAGATAATTATTCCCAGCAAGAGAAGTATTTATTTTTTGCACCCTTCCTTTAATAAACAGAAATGCCTAGTTGACAGATTGTTTTGACTTATCTTTACATATACTGAAATATCTTTTTCCATACTCTGAACCTACAGTCTGTAAACTGTGCAGCCTCAGAATTCTTCCAGTTTGCTGAATTCTGGGGTGCAAGCTGTTACACTGGTGCATTAAAGCTGTGCTGCCCTACACTACAGTGAAAGCAGGGGTAGCTTTAGTACTGGCTGTGTCCTGTGTCACACCACAGAAACATCCACTTACAACCACTGCTATTATTGAAACTTAAAAAGCTTGAAAAGCACCAGTTAAATCCCTCAACGCTGCAGACACACTGTCACAGGTGCTCCAGCCTTCTACATTTATTCTGAAAAGACTTTTAAAGAATTTTTGTTGGCCTGTTTCTTAGTTTCACATACTGCCTCTGCCCTTCCGACTCTCCTGTAGCAATTATAATAGCTTTCCAAACAACAAGGGAGCAAACTAGTAAGTACTGGACCCAAAATACAGCACAGGAATAGTTTAGCAGAAATGGTGTCACATGAATGTTCATCTGTCTTCACACTGATCAACTAGAATTCCTTCAAGACTTTGTGAGACTTATTTCATTTTTCACAGAAAATATCCTTGATTCTTTCCTTTTCTGAGGGTTGAGGGAGATGCAGGATGACAAAGGGAAGAAGGATAATGTGCATGCAAGGAGACACTTTTTCTTTTGTTCTACTGAGCACCCAGGGACCTCAGCTGGAGGTTAAAACATATCCATGGCTTAGATTTCTTTTTTCCAAATAGTTATTAATTGTTCCTGCCTAATAGCATCTGCTGACAATTAAGTAATAAAAGTAATAAAGTAATAACACCATGCTTTATTAAAGAGGCTTTAGATAGAAGTCCAATTCCTCACTTTGCCAGAAAAGCCACATACAGAATAAACAAGACTCACCAACCCTAATCTGCAGCTTGGTAACAGCTTTCAAAAACCACATTTTGCGTAAGCTATTTGCAATATGGTCAGGTACATCTCAAAATCTGCTGATCTCCATTTAGATTTCATGAGTGCTTTGCATCAAGTACCTACTGAACAAGTTACAAACTGTTTTTTTCACTTCAGTATTAGATGTACATATCGGCTATGCACTACTGCACTGGTATCATTAGAAATATGTTCCCAGTTTATTTCCCCATATCACAGCGGGGTACACAGACTTGCAATAGGTTTTGGTACATCTGCCAAAGGCTCAGAGCAACACAAATCTCTAAAGCAGAAAATGTGTGCTGTGCATTTAAAATCTTGTTCAGATGCATTTTTTATTATTAAATCACTAGATACTCTTTGTGTGTTTCATAATGAAATAAGATGCTCACATAGGTCTAATCATGCAGTCCATCAAGTAAGCAAAATTCAGAAGGCAGTAAGTCTGATATTGGAGAATGACAATACCATAAGAACCACAGGTAACTTCCCCTGAATTTCAAGCCCTCTTGGCAACTGTGCTAGGACTGAAGATGAAAATAAACTGGATGACAAACCTTTGAAGAGCAGACTTTCAAACGCTTACTCAGGCTCAACAGCAATAAGCTGCTACTCATTTCAGGAGTGTCTAAAAAAAAACCATCAAAAAACACTGCTCTGTCGGAAGATAGGTGTCCAAGTCTCATCCACAGAGATTTTGGTTTTACTTCTCATTGCATGTGCATAAAATTTCTTACATGATGAAGGCAATAAGCAGAGAAAGAACAGAAAGGGTGGAGACATCCATGGACCTGAGGTCAGTGGAAAAGGCTGCTTGCTAACGCTTCAGCAAATCATGATAGAGGCAGCCACAGCCTGTGATTTTCAAGCAGTCCAAGCAGGAACTCTGTGTAGGGAGATAACACCTTCCCAATGCAGAAGCTGCAGCACAACCTCAATCCTCAGCTTTAGGAGTACCAGAGTCATCACTCCTCCAGACATGCTCCGGTACACCTGAGCACCCTCTGCAGAAGCTTTGGGCCCTGTTGTCTCCCACTTTTCAAATGCTCCTGCTTCCTAATGATGGTACAAGTCTTGTGTCTTTCATCATATAAAGAAATATGCTGCTCACAGGTCAGGCAGATGGGTCACCCCTGAGGCAGAGTCTCTTACTGCTCTCCATGGGAATTTTGTTCAATAGCAAATCTTGTGATATCTATTGCAGAAAAAGATGCCTTATTACAAGGCCTGATTCTTCTGCTTAGAGCTTTACAATTGCTTATGATGTCTAAAGGTCTAGCTCTTTGACGATTACTGTCCTCTAGAAGAAAGTCATCAGTTCTAATGGCTTTGGGGGGAGGAAGGTGCAGTGCTAGTTTGTGACTATTTGCAAGTATCATCTCTCATCACCAGTATTACACACCACATGGCTTTTGCTCAGTGCAAGGCAGGAGACAGCACGTGGCTTCAGACTGCATTGAGTGCACAGCCTGTTTTGTAGCACTACCTACATCACCCACTGCACCCTAAACCATAGTTTCCTGCTACAAAAATTTATTTTCCCGAACTTGCAATAGAACCGAGCAAACAGATTCCAACTCGGGGGTCAGGAGACTATCTGAAGAGATGAGGAAAGCCTCACCGTGGTTTCCTGCAGCTGTCACTGCAAGAATGGACTCGTCTCGTAAAGTCAGTATGGTAACTATCTTTTTCTTTTGAGGTCTAGTGATAGCAGCTTTCTCATCTAACATTTTTGGACTCTTGCACCAGGCATATCAGGCATCTTTGTTACTTCAACAGCATCAGCACAAACAGTTTTCCGTGCAGTCCTGTTCTGCCAGCTCTCAAAGATGGATTTGTTTGCTCATTCAGAGTCATTAAACTAGCTAAATGTTAGCATTGCTGTAGAAAATACACTACAATTATCAGGCAGCCATAAGATAAATGAGCATTAAGTTTGCACAAATCCACCTGTATTCTGAAAAAGACACTGGTTTCTAGCATAAGACCAGGATGATCAAGTGACATGCAGCAAGCTAAGGATGCACATACTGAGCTATGAACTATTCTCTCAGCCTATACAGTTTTGTCTTTAAATATAAGGACCTCAGACATAGGGGAGAAAAGACACTGTGTGTCTGGAAAGAGCAAAATATCCTTCATACTGCCTATAAATCTGCAAATATTTAAAAGAGATCAAGAGATGAGAAGGTTAGTATCCCTAAAACAATATGGGAGAGTCTGTGAAGGAGCAACCGTATTCCAGCAAACTGCCTCTCACACCACACATACCACCTCAAACACCAGCTTTCAGTACAAACCCTTTTCGTTCCAGCACTCAGTGCCGTCATGAGTTGATATCCCACAGGCAATCATACTCATGATTTGGTATGGCAAATCTACCTTTAACCTGAATACAAAGCTTTGTTGAAATAAGTGACAGAAATTTGCTGCAGGCACTATAACTAGGCAACTTCGTTCTGCATAGATTAAAAATATGGGGAATATGGCAGAAACTCAAGAATCATGGCTTGGTTTGTGAAAGGTTCAAATGTTTCTACTTGGAGTCCATTTGAATGCATCATACAGCATTCTCCAGTTCTTTTCATCTTGATATTTTATGAGTCTTCATTTTAAGACAGAACCAGCACATATGCACTGTTTTCTTCTGTGCTTAAGCATTTTATCATCCCCCCACGTTCTTCTGGAAACAATATTGCAGGAAACACTGGCTTTCGCATCCATTAAGCTGCAGGTTCACTAATTAATACTGCATGTCAGATTACATCCCATTTTTATTCAGATCATCATCAGGCTCCCATACAGAGGTCATCCTAGATGGCTGCCACAAATACGTGCTTAGCAAAGGTATGATGTATATACAATGAAAGAACAGTAGTTACGCAGTCCTTCAAATTAAATCTGTTTGGACCAGGTCAAGAATCAAATATTTCTGACAATTCTTAGTCTTCTTAACACCCTTCACCCCAAATTTAAACAGGATTACAATTGGCTTGACATGTTATTAGTTCTATAAAATGTCAACACATAAATGTCAAAGTAACCAAGTATTTCTGGATACAGATATTTTTCCCAGGTTAAAAAGTAACAAACTCGTTTTTGATCCATTAGGTCCTGAAAGAAAGCATTCAATTAACACTTTCCTTGTATCTTTCCCTGTATGTAATGTAATGGATTTTCTCGACTGAAAACATGGTGCCAATGGGCACAGCTTCTGGACATGGCCACTGAGTCAGCATACATTGGGGACATTAGATGTAACTTGTGGAAGATAGCAGCTTATGTCTCGTCCAAAATGCACATGAAGCAGTATTTTTTTCTGGAGTTTGGTTGTCCAATAACACTACTACTCAAAAAGTATGGGCAACAGGTTACAGAATAATAGAAAAATTAGCCCGCAAAAGTTCTCAAAAGGCCATTCAGGTTATTCCACTGCCCCAAAGCAAGATAAACTCTACCTATGTCTTTCCTGCCTCATGGATTTCTATCACTGGAGGTAATTTACAGCTTCCTCAGACAATTTTTACCACTGCTTTACCATCTGCCTGTCTTTACCAGTGGAAAAATGACTTGAGCCTTTTTGTGCTAGTTTATGTCCGTTAACTCCTCTCCTATCAGGGACATGGTTGTCAAACTGATCCCTGCCTCTTCGCAGCTGCTTGGTACATACTTCAAATCTAGGATTTCCTCTTATTCTTCTCTCATGTAAGTAAAGAAAGCTTGATTTCAGTACTCCAAGCAGATCTTTTTTTAATCTATTAAAACTCTGTTTTAGTTCTTCTCCCCAGCTGATCTATAACTGCACCCAAAACTTAAACCCAGGAGGGTCATGTGAGATCAGAAGGCTCATTTTATGCAGCTTGCAAAGCCATGTCTTTTTACACCCTTCTAGCACCTGCTTTTTCCTTCTTGCAATCACATGACACTGTTGGTTTCTGTTCAGCTGCATAGCCATGACAGCACCAGACTTTTCCACTAAACAGCTACCTACATTGTTCTGTCCTGCATTTGTGCTGCTGCCTGTTCAAGTCATCTCTCCTTTGCGCTTACTGCTATTGAGCTACATCCCATTTCTTCAGACTTTTTCTTCAATTTCTCTTCAAATTTTAGTCATTCTTCAGCAGGTTTGGTTTGGATGTTATCTACAGACTTAAAAGACATTGTGCAGATTGTGTAATTTTTCAAGAACCAAGTTCCAGAGAGATCTCCACAAAGCCCTGCTCAGGGGCACACTATTATGACAAAGGATCATTGATAACGTCCTCCTTCCAATTAGTTTGTCACTGAATCTCATCCTCTGTTTCCCTGACTTCCTTATGAGGATGTCATGTAAACCAGGGTCATAACTCCAGCAAATTCATGATATAAATTATTCTAAGTTATACAATACCTTTTAGCTATTTTTAGCCTTCCCTCCCACAGCCACCATCCAAGGAGAAACCAGAGCCTCTGAAACAGGACTTGTCACCAGAAGCAGCATGAACACGACCTTGTGGTCACACTCAGCAACAATACTGCACAAGTCATCTTAAGACATCTCTGCTCTCGGCTGCTCTTCCACACCTTCATACTGCTTAGATCTAACCGTGTACGTTACAGTTGCGTGTGAAAAACAGGATCTGAAAACCAAACCACCCAAACACCCATACAAGCACAGGGAAAAGGCAGCATTATGGTTCCTGCTGAAAAAAAATAAATTCTTCAATTACATCAATATTTTAATACTAACCTGAAATTGAATTTCTAGCATTCTAGCTCAGTTACAGATTTCAAAGAGAAATCCAGTTGCTTAAGCTGTACAAAAGTATTAATTTTGTCAAGAGCCAGGCAAGCTGAAAATGTAAGCATCTTGTGGTGCTCATCACCATCTGCGTGCTTGCAATTACTGACTTAAGACCCACAAAAGTAAAGCTACAAGCAAATTCAGTTTCTTTTTATGTCTCTGTGGAGAACTATGCACACTGCAAGTTGCAACTGGTGGGCTGTGCTGAAGCATTAGAGGTATTAGTGTCTTCAGCCAGCATAGCTAGACCCTAGATCCAAAAATGGTCAACCTGTTTACAGTCATAGTAATTCTCGTGCACCTGATCTCAAACCAAAATACCAGTTTCACATATTATTTCCACTTCAAAAGAAAGCTGGAATCCAAAATTCACAAAGCACAGATAGCTCCTCCTTAGGATAACATATGTTGGATCTCAGCAAAGCGAGATAAGTAAGTTTTCCATATATGCTTCAGAACATAACACATCCTTCCACAGGTCTTATGACTCATATAGCCTAGCTTACCTGTACGTACATAGGACCCAATCCAGAATGACATCATCACACATGCTCAGCATGAGCATGTTCCCTTTCAAACCATGGGACAACTCACATGACTGAATTTAAAGTCAGTGCCAGAAAGGGGATAACAGCACTTGTTTCTTGTTAATGTGGCTGTCTCCCTGTCACTGGATTAAATTGTAGATGCAAAAGCATGTTTAAAGTTCTAACAGCAGTGGCAGAAACATTCATTTGCCTTCTGCTATTTTGGACATGACAGCAACTTTTTTTTAATCAAGTTTCCATTCATAATTGGGCTTCCAACATGTGAGTTCAATGTTCTCTATTTGATTATTTTAATGGTCCCCTGCATAAGCCAGCCAAGGCTATTATTACTTTTATTTCTGTGTGTGAAAAGGCAAAGACTCATGAAATAGTTTACATTCCTACAGCCTGTTGCCTTTGGGCAGGAGTGCTCTGGATCATCAACACTGGCAACAATAGACAGTACTGTAAAAATAGCGTGTACACATGCAGCGCAAGAGACTGGCTAGCCATCTTAGGGCAAGAGAAACGCAGCTCACTTATGACCTCAGTAATAGTTGCCTGTGCCAGTTTAAATCTCCAGCAGAGGAGTTTAAATGAATGTTGATAACTGCCCAAATAGACTCTACCTTCAGTAATGGGATGAATTCTTATTATTATTGCCAGTTCTGTCTATAATAAGGATGGAAGGTCTTTTTAGTAACATATGGAAAATCATTATAGCCACAGTCCAAAAATAATTGCCAATGGGCAGCATGCTGTCGACTCCTTTCAGTTTCTTGCTTCATCACTTCACCCATGACCTGGAGGAATAATTTCTCCTTCCACAGTATAGCAGCAGTTTAGTTTCCATGCTCATTAATGCCTGGTGCCTCTTAAAATTATAGTTCTCAGCAAAACCAAAAGCCGTAAAACATTTTAATGTCTGTGAAATTCTATGTCTACCATGACCATGTGGTACTGAATTCTCAATTTATGTTAGATTCACTAAATGAAATGATACAACACATTTGGCTTTTGGAAACAAATTTGGAAGATGGGATACTCCGTTTGCCATGGAAAAGCCCAGAGAGAAAATCATACTGTATTGGCAAAGACGTGGACAATATGATTAGAAAGAACCCAGTATACATAGTCCAGTTTCAGACTTCCCAAAGATGATAATGCTCACATCCTCCATGAACTGGAGCCAGCTGCAAAGTTCACACCTTCCATGAAAGATAAAGTTAGGGAACATCTGAATTTGTGGGCTCAATTCAAACCATAATTAAAACTATTACATTTTTCACACTTCCAGCTTTTAATATTTTACCAGGTGTCAGCTAGACATAGAAGGGAATGGGGCTCAGACATGACCATCACTGATCTGGCTGTTCCCCTTCTGCCTGTACCTATCCCTAGTCAGCTTTGAACTGGTGGGCAATTTCAAGTTTAGAAGCTGAAGAGATATCTCAAAGATAAAGTTTTGTAAAAATCTGGGGCCAAGAGGTTTTATTCAGTGCTTTCCACTTGAGAAAAAGCAGGCAGAAACCATCAGTGGCAAGTCCACCTGACATCTGGGCAGTTAACACATACACCCTTCTGAATTAGCACAGCGTAGTAGTCTCTTGCTGAGTTAGGGAATCTAGGAGTAACTAAGGAGGAGGAAAGAGCAAGAGGTGTTTAAAGGCTACGTATCCATAGGAAATGCTGGCTTCTCCTAACCCTATTGCTCATGAGCCAAATTTGTTACTGAGGTTATAATTTAAGAAGATTAACAATCTAAACCACCTTAAAATGTTACAGATTGAATGACTCTCAAACTCAACAAATCAAAGCTTTTTTTTTTTCTTTTTCATTTTTGATAAAGGAAATCTCTATTTAAAATTAGGACTGGAAGATTTTTGCCTTTATTATTTTTGAAAGACTTCCTCTGGTTCCAGACAGAAATAATTCAAGGAAGTCTTACATAAGATTTCTGACTAGGTGATCCCAGCAGTCCTCTCCATCTTCAAAAACCTATGAATCTGCTTCCAGACACAGCATAAAAAATATCAAGAAACTGAGTCGCATACAAATTCTCTTGAGGATTCTTATCAAAGAAAAACTGGTTTGCATATTTCTAAGTCAAGGCACATGCAGAAAAATGGTAAATATCAAACAACTGAGATTTTAATTAAAAAAAAAAACCACACGCAAACAAAATTAGACAATGAAGATAAGTTTACACAGTGAGAGAGTAGATGTATAGGCCTCCAGCTTTTCAGATAATCCTCTTGGCTACCTTTACTTCAAACCACATTACCCAACCCCTTATGCCAGCATACCCCCACTTGTACCTGTCCCTTTCAGTGACCTTAACGTTCAGTTACAGCCTGACCTCTTGTGCAGGTACTAAGAGGGTACACCATGATCTGCATGCCTGTATTCAGATCCCATCTGTTATTTCAAAGGAGGAATAAATACTTTCTTCCCATATGACCTCTGAGATCTGACCAGAACCTGTAGTTAGAGCAGCCATTTGTGTTGGGAGGTGTAAGGTCAGAAATAGTGTGCCTTGAACCCCCATCCCTTCCTGATAATGATGCAATGATTCAGTATATCCACACACTGTCATGTTATATGGAATAAAAACACATTGTGAATGAGTATGGATGTTACTAATGCATGGAAAAACATGAGACATGGATAAACCTTGTCCTTGGTATGCCTCCTTGAGGAAGGAACAAAGGCTACTCTTAAGTACAGAGCTGAAGATGCCATGACAATGAAGGTCTAGGAATTCGTCATGCCAATAATTTCCTACATACCTAATACAGATGCAAGGATATACCCCCCAGTTTGTTGTGGTTTTTTCCCCAAATTCTTCCTTGTCAAGCCATCTGACCTGTTTAGAATAGGAAAAAAGGCTAAATAGAGCAAGATATTTTTAGCATTCCTGAAGGAGCTTCTTCCAAATGTCATTCATTATAGTGTTACGTGAAATCATCTCTCTGGACATTCACTCCAGAATCTAGGACAAAGTGAACGACTTCATCCACAGCCCACCTCAGAGAAACACTGCATTCCCTGCTCCAGCATAATGCATTCAATTCAAATTGGTTTGTTCCTCAGCCAAGGGACACAGCAACATAATTTACTACTTCCCTTTTGAATATCCAATACAGAATAAATCTGATCTGCTGGGGAAGTGTTTTGAAAGTCTAGTCTGAAAGCGTATCATCTGTTTCCTGGAGCTTCCTTCCAAAGATTCAGTAGCTAATTTTACACCATTGCACCCATGAAGTCCTTAGAAAAAGCAGGTAAGAGGGGGGGAATTAAATGGTTTACAAAGCATGAACAAAACAAAGTTTCTAAAAAACTAAGTCGACAGTTTATATTCTTTACCCTTTTGTTGCAAAGCATCTGCAATGTCACACCCCAAAAGCTAAGACTTCTAACTTGAAAATATCCTAATAATTCTCTTCTCATATAACATTTCATGCTAACCTCTCACAGCACTTTTGAATTTCGAACCAAATTGCCACTTGTTAGTGGAAGGAAATACAAATCGAATAGTATTGTCTAGCAGTAACATGACTCATCTTTCTCTGTCATACTCTTGTTTCTTTCGGGGGCCGTTTTTTCTGTCTATGCATTATTTTAAGACGCTGTTACATGGTGAACTGCACACAAGTAACATTTGGGTTTATATTGCCTACTTGTGGTCCTCAACTCCTCCCAGCCAGCTGTACATAAATTACACACACTGGCATCACATGAAAAAGCAAATGAGTTTCTTCAGTGCTGCACATACAACATATCTGGATAGTTCACCATAGCTGATGCTCTTTACTATTAAGAGTAATTTCTTAGGGACAGACACCTAAATCATGGACACAGCACTCCAGTATTAATGACAAGAGGAACTCACTGTGGGACTTGCGGGAAATGCAGGCAATATAGGGAGGGATCTACCTCTGAAGCACACTCCTCTTTGGATCCCACTGTGACAGTCATGGGTCCCGAAGCCCTGGGACAGTGCAAGGGTGCAGGAAAGTAGAACCCACTTATCACCGCCCTCAGCCTCTCAGCTTTATTCAGGTGTGGGATGACGCCAATTCAGCATTCACTGACGCTGCTTCTCCAGTTCACAGTAGGGCTCTGATCCTCAGTGAAATTTATGAAAGCAGAAGTTGGATATTTAGTACCTTTTTGGATTTGCAACTAAGCTTTTAGTCCACCTGTAGTTTTTTTGTACTGTGAATGTTTAGATGGTTTACAGAAAGGGACCAGTTTTCAACACAATTAAGTGGGCAGACCTAGACAAGAATAGTAGTGCAAAGAAAAGCTCTCATATGGGTAACAAAAACAGCTGTGATGAGGGCACTTTTAACAATGGCAGGTCAACTGTACTTCCCTTTTATTCAGTATGACTCAGCTACCCATGTCTGACATTCCCAGAAGAAAGGTCTCACGTCGCTAAAATTTGGACAGGAAAAAAGAACAAAAGCAAATATTTTATTGAGTCATACTAAAGATTTTGCCAGAAAACCATATTTCACTGCTTTTCTCCTATGAGGGAAAGGGGGAGAAAACCAAGAGACAATTATAATACTTAACTAGAACATACCCCTGGAGGAGGGTGCGATACTCAATGAATCCCTGCATTCACTGTGAAGGATATATAAAATACTGATGTGGACCTTCTCAGCCATTGGTTTTATCCATTTTTAATATTATTCCATTTCCACTGTCATTTATCCTTCAGGTTCTCTGCAGTTCCTTGTTTCCTTTCTTTAATTCTCTAGTCCTCCTTTATTTATTTTACTTCTCACACTTCAATAGGGTTCAAAAAAATAGACCCAGTTTAAAAAGCCTCTCTCATGTTTTCAGTACATCTCTATATATTTGATGACAAGTATAGGAACAAGGAAGCCTGGTGCCAATATTATTATCCACCTACAAAAATCACCTGAAGGTGCAATAAGTCAAGGAACTGACTTTCGCTCCTTTTCCTCTTTCACTATGCTCCTGCCTTCTGTTGGTTTTGCTTGTGGAATGTATAAGTGTACCTTGTGATGCATTATGTCCAGTGCAGTTCGGTCATTTTGTTATTCATAAACCCTGAATATGCACCCATGGGTGGAAGAAACCCTTCTCAACCAAGTTAGTAGACCCATTTTGAAACCCTATATAATCTAACCTTCATGTGCAGACAGTTTAAGCAGAGCTCCTATCTCCACTGTCAAATCCTTTAAGTGGAGGTAAAGCTGACACCTGCTAAATGGTCCTCTTCTGTACATATATCACTGCCTGAGCAAAGTAAGAAGTAGCGGCAAAAGGGCTTCTCAGCCACCATCACTTAACCTAAGCATAGTTCCAGGGTACTTTCTTAAATTGTTGTTTGTTATATTTTTAAAGCTTTCAGCCAGTGTTGGCAAAGTTTGTAAGCACGGACAAGGCATCAGTAAATATCTGAGAAGAGATACTGTCAGGAAAAGCATACCCAGCTTAGCCCAAAGACATTATTTGTTAAATAATTAGATTGCTTTATCATCCTGCAGTTGGGTAAGAGTAATTTTTTTTTTTTTTGAGTACTCATGAGGTTTTGCCAGTTCAAGTACACATACAGTGGAAACAACTTTTCATCTAATGGTAATATAGTTTTCAAGGCTGCCTGACTCAACAGTAAGCGAGCTTATGCTCAGCCCCGTGCTTAAAAATCAATCTGTGTCTACTGAAATCCAAAATCCTCAATTAGGACCCAACGATCTCTGTAGAGCACATCAGAAGAAAGTAGTGTCAAAGATGGCAATTCAGACAAAAAGTGTGAGGCAGGAAGTGACCCAAGTTAGCCAAGAGGAAATGCTGAAAAGGAGGTGATGCAAGATGATCATCTCTAAAGGGGATTCACAGCCCTGAAACATGTCCAGTCAGTAGGAAACCACACCTGCCTTGTATCACATACTACAGCTGATCCCACTATTACTACAGCCCAACAGAGGTAGAGCTTTCCTCCTCCTACCACAAAGGGTTAACAGTGAAACATGCTTAAACCTGTTACTTACTTAAGGGGAAAAGGAATATCATCCAGAACACTTTAAAAATATTTAATTAGTTTAATATTTATTATTTAATATTTAAAATTAGTTTAATTTTAGCCAGTAGGGACCAAGTTTCCTTTAGAAAGCTTCAGCAATTCCAAATGTCTTCAAAAGCACAAAAGAGAACAAAGACTGCAAAGCCTGAAAGTGAGAAAAAGCGGGAGAAGAGCCAGGGAGTATAAAAGTAACAGTACTGGAGGATACCAGGAACTATGACCTGTTAGCATCTATCTGTGTATCATATAGGCAATGAAGGAATTCGTAAGCAGGTCTGCAATGGTCATTTCCCAAGCTTTGAACTGAAAAGGCCACCAGGAGCCCTAAAAGTAACGTAATCATACATGTCAGACCATTTCCAAATGTTTTATTTTCACTTATTCAGGCAGGAGGTCAGGTGTGGACCACTTGCGCCAAACACCAGCAGGTACCACAAGCCTAAAGAACACAATGTAGTAAGAAACATTGGCACAAGTTTTCCAAGAAGAAACGAAGTAACATTAATCTATTTTTTTCTGATGACTGAGTAATGAGATACATGCATAACAAGGTAGTGCATGCATGTACCTTATGTGTACACATACACAACCGCTGGCTTGTCTGAGGTCTCAGTTGAGTCCGTTAATATTCTAATGAACATATTAGGGAAATAATTATGAGATACACAAAGCTGGTTGGGAAAAAAACCCAACTAGTACTAGAAATGTGAACCAGATGAAACTACAGAAAAGCTGCTCAGCCCGAGCCCTAAACCAGCCCCCAACCAATCAGCCTGGAATAATGCAACAGAAACAGTTGCCCTACCCTAGAACATACTGTGCAGGTGCAAAGCACATCTGCCATATATTTTAAGGGAATCTATACATCTGATACCTCCATGCTGAGTGGAAAGGTTGTGAGGTTCTACACTTGGGCATTTGCAAGAACCACAAAAGAGAAGCACTCTCAAGTCCTACCCAAATCCCTCTATGCTGAGCGTTTGGCCATTAGTTCCTCCTGTCCCAGCTGGGTGACAGTTTCTCCTGGTGGCTTTGTTGGGCTTTTTTGTCAATTCTGCTTAAACATTTGCTGGATTCAGTGCTATACCAGATGTGCTTTTAAATATCTGGTAATTTGTTTGTAATCAGATGAAAACTTTTTTTAAAGAATAGATACTCAGGTGATGATCCCAAAGCAGCTTCTGCAGTGACTTAGGATCAAGAAGTTTAAGTGAGGTAAATATTATCCTGCAGTATCCTTCTTACTTTATTTCAAAGAACCACAGAACACTTACACACATATTTCTGAATTTTAAATCATGCTTTTCTGCTCCATATCTTCAAAATTACATACACAGCAAATAAAAAAGCAGAAAAAAAATATGTTTTGTATTAATAGTTATATTTAAACTCCAGCTATCCTAAGTAAAGCTACAGATTATACTTGATTGCTATGCAGTACTGTGTATGTTATTACGGCAACTCATAAGCTATAGATACATTAGTATCTATCAGCTGTCAGAGCTTCTGCAGATCCTGCTAAAATCCAGGAGTGCCTTCAGTTCCCTCAGCTTTGCAAAAGAGTACATGCATCTGGTGCTGTGTGCACCACATATATGAAGTTCATGGCCAAGCCCAGCATTCTTTAAACAGGAAATTTCTAGGGGCCAAATCTCAAAGTTGTTATTCAGTCCTGTATTGTGCCAAGAGTCTTTTTGTTTCCAGCATGGTCCTACAAACCAAAGCAAGTCTCTCTCACAAAATTCAGGGTTCAGCCCAATGACTTAAGATTCCTTACTTTCCTTAAGTGAGGGCTGCTTCAGGATTTGATCCTCCATGACTAAGACAAAAAGGTTTAGCCATTTGGGACTAACGTGGCCAACAAAAGTTAAACACAATCTTTGTCTTTCCCTATTTTGCCATAAGGTCTCAAGCAAACTGCTATGGCACAGCTCTGAGCACAAAACAAAGCCGAGAACTACTCTACAAGGAAAAAAGTACATATGTCCAAGGTCATATCTGGGAGAAAAATCTTTTAAAGCTACTATGTCACGTAGCTGACAGTCAACGTAACTAAAACATAAATTGACCGGTAACTGGTGTTTACCATCATCCAGTCTGCTATGTCTCATGCCTCCTGTATTACAGTTATTCTTTCTCTGTAACAATTGTAACAGGTTACTTACCAACCTGGATGTCAGAGGGATGAGAACAGTGACTTTCAAAATAAACTTTTTTCTAGAGGTAGATGAAAACTTTCCAGGAAAATTCAAAATCCACCATTTTGCAACAGATCCGTTATACTCCTAGCTGACAGACTCTTCAAGCATTGATAATAATCCATGAGATATTACAGGAACAAAGATGACATACTGATAGCAGAACCAAATTTGTACTGAAGGGACATGAAACATGAATGATGGTTTTCAAATCACAGCAAGTGTTTCACAGACTTCACAAAGAACCTGAGTCAATGCTACAACTACAATAAAATCCAACTTCCTAACTACAAAGACAAATTTTGATTCTTCACATCTCCAGGAAAAAAAAAAAAAAAAAAAAAAAAAAGGGCAATTCATTAGTCACTCAGTCTTTTATTATGCTTAGAAAACAAGGGACAGTGCTATTTCTTGTGTAAGTAGTTACAGAGAAGCTTTTAGATTGTAAAAATACAGAGCCAAACTCTGTTCGATAGACAATCCCCTGCAGATCATAGACCTGCATGGGGCATAGTGTGGCAAGGACATTAGGAGCCACTGAAAATCTAGAATGAGCTGTAATAAAGAAGTACTGAAAGACTGATTATAAAGCTTACAGAGAAATAATTCAAAAATACTATTACTGACTTGAGAATTAGACAGTGAGTTTCATTCCTTCTGTCTCCCTAGGGTGATATTATATAGAATTTAAAAAGCATAGATTCTTGTACAAGCATGAGTAGGTTTGTGTTTATCCATTAATCTCTGAAGAACTCCAGCAAAGTGTTAAGAAACTGGATATTAGCAACTGCATTCAGCGCAGTAAACCTGATCACTGCTCATTTCAGATACCTGAAGAGATGCCCAGGTTAAACATGCCCAGAGAACAGGGTGGCAGTATGAGTAACAACCTGGTTTTTGCCCTCTTCTCTGCACCCCCGCCTGCCCACCCTACCCCTCACCCCCCCACCCCACCCCCACAAAAAAAAAAAAAAAAGGGAGATCCAGTAACAATTACACAGAGGGAAATTTTGACACTCTGAGTTTTGAATGAATATAATGGACCAACGGGATCTGGCCCAGCTGTGTGCTTTCTCATACAGCCCTTATTCACCCCTGTGCGCGTTCTCATACAGCCCTTACCTGCTACTTTCATTTGCAGGTAGCAGAAGCACATATATCCTGAGGTATGAACATAGCACAGAAACTGGAAGAAAAAAAAAAAGGCACTGGCACCCATCATGCAGGGAAAAGACAGAAGAAAGACTACCTCTGCAGGTTTTGCTTTTCTGCAGTCCATCTACATTGGGTATCATAAAGGCCAGTTTCAGAGTCTTTCTTCTCTGGGCTTTTTCTGCTCCATTCCTCCTTTATTCCACTCCATCCCCACCATGATTGTGGTTTAGAGTAAAAGGCAAAACAATTCCTATCCCTGTTGTTTTCTTGTCCTGCATTTCTCAAGCACAGTATATTCACTTCCTCAAATTTTGATGGAGCTCCAATTTATTGAAACAGCAGCTGTTCTTTACTGCTTGTATTAAACAGAAAACACTAAGGACTCCACTTCTAAGCACAGGGTTCAAAGAATCCATTTTTGCCTCTAAACTTCAGATTTTATGCATTAGCATCCATGCTACAAATTTAACTCTACTTCTATGCAGTTATTTCTCTTGCATCTTTCAAAATCCCTTTCAAGAATCCCCATACAAATACAGCAGTAATAAATCACTTCTCTCTAAAAAGGCACTTAACTGCTGATGCGCTGCAGTGACTGTGAATAGACTTTAAGTACAAACTTTATTTTAGTTCTCATTTAACCAAAGCTAAATCTAGACAACTTTTAGATTTTATACTGAAGACACCTTCCAACTCAGAGGTCTTTATTCAAATAGATGTTTTTGGTCTGACACAACTATAGACTAAGAGAGTATAACAAAATTAATTGGACTTCTAACAGGAAAGCTTTCTTATAGAAGAACGGAAGTATACAACGACTCAGCAAACCATTAAGTCTATGTTTTTGCTTTCTGTCAGTTCCTTTAAGCTGTGCTACAGTATCACCTCTGCAGAAGTTTATGTGTTTCCTTATCGATAGGTTCAAATCTCAGAAAATCTATTATGTTGTAGCTGACGGTTCCATAAAATCATAATGCCATTTCTTTTGGGAAATGTTTTTCTTCAAGTGTAATAGAAGTTTTTAATCACAGGTTTACATGCAACTTTTGGACCTTTCAGCACACGTGAAAGGAGAGGCTTGAAGCAACATCACGTTTGATTGCCAGTCAGACTAGAAGTGGCAGTGAGGTTTACATGACATTTTTGCAGAAATCACGAGAACCCATCACTTACAAGATTCCAGTATACATACATTGTAGCAAAGTGTCTTATTAGTTTGCAACATCAGATTAGAAGCTATGAATTAAGTTTTTGTATTTGAATTGCAGAGACAAATAATTTGTCTCTGTTTGAATTGGACCAGCCTTCTGCCTATTCAAGGAATTAACAGTCCAGTGCATCTGCACAGAAGAGAAAAACAAAAATATTAAATAAACCCTGACAATCAAAAGGAATCTGACCCAAAAGCTGGCAGTCTTAGACCCAAACATGTCTACAAGAAAACATGAACCAGATCCCTGAAAACGTATGCTGCCTAAATCCCTTCTTTTACTGTGGTTAGTCTCCTGTGCTTCAGAAGAGAAAGACCAGAGAACCTAAAAAACACACCGAATTATAACTTATCATGGGGAAGTTTTTCTTTCATGACCCCATAGATGACAAGTGAAATCCCCAAAGCATGGCATTATTAACCAAGCATACTTTTATCTTTTTTTTTTTTCTTTAATAAACACCAGCAGGCGACATCTTTGCTTTGGATGTGATAGGAAGTTGAGGTTCAAAGTCAGACCACTCAGGAACAGATGTTTCCTAGTGGAAAGCTATGCATGAGGATTGAGATTCTCAAAAGGAGCCAAACAATCATTGGGTGCCTTTCCATGATAAATTGTTACACTGTAATCATCATTAGTAATGCTACAAACCCAGACTCCTAATTGTACAAACTTGAGTTAAAGCTGTCTTTGTTCCAGGATCATTAAAGTCCTAACTCCATCATCACAAAAAAAAAAAAAAAAAAAAAAAAAAAAAATCATGAAACTCTGAAGAGGGCAATTTCTCAGGTGGAAAGCACCCTGCCACCATGTTCCAGTCTGATAAGTAATGGAAACAAGTCATGCTTGCTTCTAAAAATGTCTCTTCAAACATAGCCTGCCCCCAAGTTTCAAATTAAATTTGAGCATGGTGAAGTACTGTTTCAACTGCTATTCTGTTTTGGAGATCCTGTGTGCAAGAGTAGTGCACAGTGATGAACTTTCCAATTAAGAACTGTTTAGTAAATGACCTAATTTATAACAAGTTTCTTTCTAGACTCTCAAATTCATCCCATTTTCAAAGAGTGGATACAACATTTTAGGATAAGACTATATAAGTAAAAGTTGAATCCCTACATGAAGTACAAAATTGAAATCAACATTGACCACAGATCTGAGATCAGCTCTCAATAACACAACAGCTGCAGACTGTGGTTATCATCATGTCCTCTAGAGTATTTTTGCAGATGCTTCATTGCATCAAACTGGAAAATTTGATTTTTTTTTTTTTAATTATACTTTCAATTTTAGAGAACGTTATGAAGACAAAGTAATCTCTTACTATAATTTTACAATAACAAAACAGCAGTTCAAAAACTGGCAGTTCCTGAATGTCAAACATTAGTAATTACTTGGAAAATTCCTAACAACCAGACACGCAGCTCTTTAGCATTTTTAAGGCTCCTTTGCACAACTTAATTAGCACAACGGACACTTAAATCTGTCCTAAAGCTGACAATGCCTCAAGCATTTCCTTAACAGAGGGCAGTACAAGTTCAGCTGTGTCAGGCCACACCAGCTGCCTGGCACATCAGTCCGGGCATGGAGCAAAATAAAGGAGAAATACAGTGACTCTCCTTCACCATCAAGGAGTCTGAGCTGTACTAGGGTCAGGACAACCTGGTAACTTCTGCAACTGAACAGGGCAGAAAACACACAGAAAGGCTGAGGGATAAACAAGCAAACCCAATGAGCACTGCTGCAATACATCTAGCCAAATGCCTTCTCTCTGGGCAGGTTAATATTGCGACTGTGTACTCCATATCAGCAGCAACAAGCTTCAACTTGCTACCAAAAACACCCTATACCTTTCACGGGAAAAGCAACTATTTTTTCCCCCATGTAGACACACACCCTTTCTTAGAGCAGAGAAACACCTCAGACTGCATGCCCTACATTCCCTTACTATATGGAAAGGCTGTCAGAAATCAGAATTTGTTTTGCAAGGGGAGAAACAAAAGAGATTCCGAGTGATAGGCTTAAGTTTTTATGGCGTCTAGAAAGATCTAAATAAAGTTAATTTATAGCCATAAAAAAATAACACAGTACTAGATGTATGTATCGTACACTAAACCAGCAAGGCATTAAAAAACTTCTCTAGCATTTTAAAGACAAAGTCTAAATTCAGACATTTCGAAGGATGGAAAGGATCAAATTTTCCCCAGTGAAAAAAACAAATGCTTACAACCTTTATGTTCCTATGAAATACCACAAATTCAACAAAACTTCATTTCTGAAAATAGAAATACTTCAAATAAATAATTTTCATTACTAGCTCCAATAATCTGTTACACAATAACATCTAGTAGCTCCAGAAGGTCTTCTGTGAAGATCACTCTACAACAAAAAACGTGCTGGCCCTGAAACTACACTCTCAAGTTTCCACCCAAGTTTTGCCAAAATCCTCTCTGATAATCTCACATTTTACACACACAACTACTTGACCACTTCAGGACAACTTTCCTAGCTACAGTATCGATGCGTTAAAGCAAGCAATATACACTAAATGGTAACCTGCATCTCTTCCATCATAGTCACTTCTGAGGTCAGAGTTCTGTCCGTTAACTTAAACGGATCATGGCCAAACAAGATGAATCTGTGGCACTGAAGTGGATGGTTCTGCTCCCATTGCCCCTTTCACCTATGCTTCTCTGAAACAAGGAGCCTGAACTTGCTGAACATTTTGCAATTTGCAGCAATAAAATTGCTCTGTCCTTCTGCTATACTTTGGCACAAATTATACTTCAACTCCTGCAGCTGTAACAGGAATTAATTATCTGCGGGTTTGTGTTCGTTTCATCAGAGGCCTTAGTGCACCTATTCATACTGATGCTATTGAAACACACAGTGAGTCTCAGCTAACAGCTAAGGACTCTGAGGGACAAGGTGAGAACCAAGCATTAGGTACAAAAGGTCCATTTGTCTTTAGCATCTGAACTAATCTGTTCCTGGATTTGTTTCACTATCTTGTTTTCAGTTGTGATATGCCTTCTGAAAACCCAGGCTCCTTGAGCCATGCAGCAGTGTTCCATCAGCCAACACAGTGCAGCGGATGTCAGCATCGCCATCCTCCTGGAGCACAGCCAGCACTACACAAAGTATCCAGAAAGCAGTGGGGACCACTTTCCTCCTCAGAAGGTTTTCATTTTAATATTCTTTAAGGGTGCTGGTAAAAAAGCTAAGAGGTCACTGCAGAAACAAAGTCGTCCATCATTAAATTCAAGCTTGTAAAACAGATGGATCCAAGACCTACAGCTTAAATAGTGACTCAAGCTTCTACAAAATTGAGGAGGGCAGATTCTGTTACGTATTTTAATTTTCTTAATAAAGCAAGGAGGCTAACCAAATTTTCAACAGGCAGAGAAGAAATTTCACTGTGGTCCTTTAATGTCCATCTCAGTTTGAAACAATCTTACTGGTTCCAGTGAAATCATACCTGTTCATGACCTGGATGAGCAGAGAATCAGGCTTTGGCATTTTCCTTTAGGACATTTTGGATCTAAGAGTGAACTGTAAAGCTCAAATACAAGAGTTATGTTTGTATCTACACTACTTTTGTTTTTCTTGTGTTACTTTTTAAAGCTATAAAAAAGGGCTCTAATACATACCATAAGCAAATAAGTCACAAGCCAGACTAATTATATCACTCTTGCCCTTTGCTTAGAGCAGTTTTAACTCATCTCTAAATTCCAGTCATCTGTTTCTAATTCGAGTACATTTCAATTTCCTCACTCAATATGAGGAGCAGCAGCACTAGTGCTCACCAGGGGCCCTCGCCAAGTGCAAATAAGAGTCAGGAAAAATCCCGGTGCTCTGCAAAGCAAGCTGGCCCATCAGTCCTCAGCACAGGCTTTTGGTAATGCCACTTGGACCTAGCACCCTGCAGCTCACTAACTATAGGGCAAGTAGCTCATATAGGGGTGTTGTTGCTAATGAATATAGTTTTAATGTTTTATTATCAGCTGCTATCTTTATGGAGCGTTTACCTCCCAGAAAAAGTAAGTGTTCAGCACTTTAGAGGGGAAAAAAAATTTACAAATTCCCCTCTTTTTCTGTTACTACTTGCTAAAGGAAGCATGCCAATTCATAGACATAGCATCTCCTCCAGTGTTACCCTACTTTGATGCGTCCTTACTAGCAAAAAATTCTTTTGAATCTTTTAAGATGCTATTCCTAAATGTCTATGCATGGAGTCTGTGGAGTTGAAGACCAGCACAGGAGGTTATTGGACTGGAGGGGGAGTAGAGCACAGCTGTGTGGCTATCAATCTATATTACTCTATAGCTTACATTGCACAAGTTTCTTTTTGTTTCAGGATAATAGGATAAAATTCAATGACCTCCAAAGGGGTTGTATGGGATTTTTTTTTCTCCTTGGTGGGGAAAAAAAAAAATAAATCTGCACTTCTATTGTTTATTTATAAGATGAATCTGTGCCTAACATTTCCCACTTCAAGAGTATGTTACTTACAATAGACCTTTACATTTTCTTCAAGAAGAATCAGTTCACAAATAAAAAACATGATGCAGGTGAGGAAAAACTAATGTTTCTCAGACTTACTCTGCTGACTATGGAGTTGAGAAAAGACTGTCCCACACATAAGCCTGGGATGGGCTTTCCTGGTAGGATATGTAGCTGCAAGAACAAAAAGTACAATGTGCTCATTGCAGTGGGAAACTTCGAACAACATGGAAAGAAAGAAAACAACTAATCTATTCCAAATAATACTCTTTATCATTATAGAGGTTTCACTATTTAAAATAAATATCCCCCAATTGTGATATTTTAATAAAAGTTCGTTAAAGGAAATTTTGGTTGATTTTGCATTTACTCTCAGAACTGTATTTATTTTGCATTCTGGCATAAATTAAGAGGAAATAATTAACTGCATCAGCAAGACTCTTCTGAATTGGGGTCCCCCTAAGATTTTTTTTTCAATAAGATTTTTCATAAAAACACTTAATAGAAATATCTGCAGTAAAAAGGGCAGAGAGAAGGTGACACTTTTTGCATACTTCAGCAGCTCTGTGGTTTCCAGATAACCTGTGTGAACCAGTCATAACTTTTTCAATGAAAATTTTAATTTACAAAAAATATTTGTTAAAGTATTGCTGCAGAGTTCTAATAACTTATTTTGCCTAAGTTTTGCTTAAGTCCAGCACTCATATTTATTAATATCATACACCTTATCTAGCCAATTTCTCAATCAACCATGAACAGCTGAATCTCAAGCACTATTCTTAACCACACTTCTCATAGGGGTATTGAAATCCTAAATTGAAACGCTATGAACAATTTTTTTTATTTTTTTTTTTGGTAGATTAACATAACCTCTATGGTACATACCTAAAATCAACCTCACACAAATCAGAGCCACATGCAAAACCTGCTGAGCCCAGAATGAAGAGGGACAGTCTCGGCTTCTGAGAGGCAGCAGATGTGAAGCCCTGGCAGCGCAGCCTCCAGCCAAAGCACTAGAAGGGGTCTTAATTCACATTTGCTGGCAGATTTAGGTGTGGGCTACAAAAACACCTCCAATGGACTGCTGCCTCCCATCCATCCCCCACTACAACATCCCCACTGACAGTAGGCACTACTGAGTAGGATACACAAACACTCCTACCGTTTACTTCTGGCATGGTAACGTACACAGAAATTGGTGGGTATACCATTTGACACTCTGCGTGCAGTTATCAACATTCAAGTAATCTCCCCGTTCAGAAAGGGGTTGGAAATAAAGATGGCTTCACCCCTATTGCTGGCCTGAGCTCGCACAAAGAAGAAAGATTTCCACGGAACAAGGCATGCTTCTTCCAAAGGCTGGACAATACCCATACATACGGATTTGTAAGAGGACAGGTAATGTTGCCATCTAGTGACTCCTGCCATAGCAATATTGGCAGGATTTTGATTGGGCAATATCAAGTACTCTCAGCAGCTATAAGGCTTTCTTCAATCTGGGGGCCATAGTGTGTAAGTTTAAGGGTTGCAACCTTTTCCATACCATAGCTTATTATAAAAATGACTATTCATTAAAAAGTCAAATAATTTTAGGGTCTGATTTTGCCTCTGGCTTCTGGAAAAGCAGCTACAACCCTTCTTGAGCCTGCCCATGATCAAAGCAATGACCCTTGTAAAACTACAGATCATTAGATTTATTCTGTAAGGTCAGTGATTTTTTTCCTGGCACTAGGCTTTTATGTTGCATTGCCTACTTAGACTGCTACAAAACAACAATTACATTTTTGTTAAATTCAGCTTGCAAGGTGCAAATGGATTGAAAGAACTTAAGGTATCCACCAGCGTTCTTGTAGCATGCAAGCAGAAATACCCTACAGCTGTGCTACATCTCCATTAGCCAAGCAAGCTTTGATGAAGACATGCTGCAAGACATTCTCCTCAGAATGACACAAAAATCTCAGTCTGTCCTCTAACCTGTCACAGATACAGCAAGTCAGGACGGTGTCTTTCTTCATGCATTTGTGGCAGAGATATGATCAACTCTGAAGCATTTAGAAATCAATGCCTTTATGTATACACCACAGAAGACACTTTCTTTTTCCAGAGAGTTTGGTGCAGACCCCTCTGCAGAGGTGACCTAAGGGAGATGCCATCTCAAGACATTTAGTTTAGTATAATTTTTCTCTTGTTTTTTTTCAAACTGGGAGAGTGGTAGTGGTTTCACTTCAACAGGCCCATACTGGAGGTTTCTGGGAAAAAGGAAAAAAGAAAAGACAACGCCAGGAAAGAATTTAGTAGGAAAGCATGACCACCACACACAGGGTCAGGTAAAGTGCCACAAATAGAAGCATGAAGGCTAGCTGTGAAAGGGGTGATTGGGCTTGGTTACAAGGAAGTGAGGGAAGAGCAGAAACAGACGTGAACAAAGTTAGAGAGCTCTTTAACAAAGAAAAAGTAGTAAGACAGGGAAGGAACTCTGAGAGAAAGAATGTGCACTCTTGGGCAGAGAGAGGAAAAGTGCAGCTCTTTGTAACTAGGAGACAAGCAAGGCAAGGATTCAAGAGCAAAGAGCAGTTAAAATTACTTCAGAACAGAGAAACACCTTTGACATTTATGGAATTTGTTAATGCCCCACTACTGGGAGTGAAATTAGAGGATTTGAATGATGATGCTTCATTCTGTGTCACTCACACCGACAGATCTTACAGCAAATACTCACAGATCTGTTTCACAGATTAGCCAACAGTGCATGCACTGCAGACGCAGGTTGTGCTAGGTGTGATTTTAACATGAAATAGCTTGGGACTATCTCATTGCATCACTTTCATATAATTCTTGCACTTGAATAACTCTAAGGAACGTCAGCTGCATAACCTGGAAAACGAAAAACCCTGACAATGCCTGCATTTCAGTTGGTCTAGCTAAAACAACTCAATGCCTTGGAAAACTGGTCTTCTTGTTGTGCCAGTGTTGCCACTGGCCTCCTGCCTCATGCATTCCAAGATTTACTCTGTTATTGTCAGTGAAGATTGTTCCACAGTTTGTGAGCACACCAGTGCTCTCACTCATATTCACACAAGCCTGGAAAGGTCAGAAGCCACAGATGTTTTGCAAAAAACATAGAACCCATGACTTGCATGAGATCGGTGTCTTACTCATAATGCAGAAAGAAGCATATACATCCTGCATATGGAATTCATCACATTTAATTCATTTAAAACATGATTCATGTTTCTTATTTTTGCACAACTCATCCCAGCTACATAGTGGCTACTATCACACTGCTAACATCCAGCTCTAAAAAAAAAAAAAAAAAAAACCAAAAAAAACCCCAAAACACCACACCAAAAAAATACCAAACCACCCCCCACACTTATCACTGTGAAGTACTGTTCCCCATAGATGAAAAACTTGAAGGCATGACCAATGAAAAATATACCATTTCAGAACAGAAAAGACTGAACAATGCAGAACACTCATCTAGCACTTGTATCATACATATAGCAGGCATGCCTAGATCTCATTTATGGGCTGCCACCCATATTGATATTTATATAGTGCAGAATCAAAGAATTGCTGCCTCAGAAAACTTACAGCTTAATTCTCCTACCAATCTTTAGGTCAACTCAGCCATAGCAAGCAACAATGACACATTCTGGAAGCAGAAATGGGCTTCTGTAAAGACAAGACATAAGACAGTTTCAAAACATATTGAACTCACCCTTGGGGAGAGTTAAGAATGCCTTAGGAATGCTATAACTTAGCCTTAAGTTTTGTAGCAGCATTTCACTCCCTACTCCTTCCAGTTACAGCTTGAGGAGAACAGAGTCATTACATCTCTTTTCATCTTCAATATACTCCCTGCACAGAGGGAATGCCTACATATCTGGCTATGCCATCTTTTGCACTGTTTTATAGAGGGCTAAAAGCACCAAAGGTCTGTCTGCACTTAAGCAAAACATTAGGCTTACTTGTAGAACAAAATTTTTTTGTTGAAATTTGAATTTCAGAGCTTGAATTCAGAGCTTGCTTCAACTAAGCCTGGAGCCATGTAGAAGTAGTATTGCATTCTTTGCTCCATTTTTGTTGAACATACAGAGCATAGTCTGTACTAATATACCATCTCCTTACATGAAACTAACAATCACATTTGTTGCTCCAAAAATCCACCAATTCTGAGGAAGTCTAGCATACTCAACTTTTGCAAGAAGAGTGGTTTCCTATCCATGGACTGTCCACACTGCCATATAAATAGACAAGAGAGAGGGGCAGTCTAGGACAGTAACAGTCTGCAGAAAAAACCAAACACAACTACAGAAAACACAACAGGTCTTAGTAGTGTTTTGGTTTGGTTTTTTCTCCCTTCTGGGTGAGGATTTAGATGGAATGGGGCAAGCTGAATGGAGAGAGGTGGAAACATATCAAAGAGAAAAGCAAACTGGACAGAGATTAAGAGAAACTCTCAGGACAAAGCACAGCTGATAGAAAGTTGAAGGGAGGAGTCAACAAGTAAAGCAGCTCAAAGAGATTAGATTAAGATTCAGTCAGATCCGGAGAAAAACCTGCAGCAGTTTACCCTGCACATGGCACTGCTTTAAAAAAAAAAAAAAATTACAAAAATGGTATTTAGCCTTGCTTCACAGGGCCTGGAGAGGTGGTTATCTTTAGAAATACAAGATGTCACTTACTCAACCACTGAGGGTGTGACCCAGACCACCTTTCCTGTTCTCCCCAGCTAAGTATTATGGCCTGACTGGCCAGATAATAGGGAGTAGCAAGTCGCAGATGTAGTTTCTCCCTTCGACTGCAAGACAGCATATACTGACAGTCCAGGAAACCATCAGGCACAGCACAAGTCTATGAACCTGAGCTGTAGGAAACATGGCAGCAGAAAGGCAAAGGAAATTTGCAGTTTGAAGCTAACTTCCTCCACCAGAAAGTAATGTGTACAAGGTGATATGCAGCATCTGCAACAGGCGAACTCTCACGCTGCCCAGCATGATGCCCTCCCCATGCAGCAGGCCCAAAGTGATCCTCACAGCCACACTAGGACTTGGTTTTGAGGCTAAGGAAAGTTGGGTGCCAGGACAGGGCTCGCAAGGCACCACTGGAGGGACACAGGAGAGGCAAGAAGGAATTCGTTCACAGAGGCTCAAACGTTGGAGGGCAAGGGGGAAAGATGACATGGCAGGTTTAAAGATAGCCAGTGAGGGGTGGACAGAAGCAGATGATACAAGACTTTAAAGACCTTTCTTTCTATCTGAAGGCTATAAAGACCACATGGCTGGTATTTTATTTGATATAAGGGAGGGGGGCACAGCTGCATCTGCAAGAAATCTGGCTACAAATTTTTTTCTTCATATATAATTAGCCAAAGTTTAGTTAAACTTCAGGTATATTGCAAGAGAGATCTGTAAGACAGATCAGTGGAGAAACTCAAGAGCTTCCCTCTGGATTATGAGAGAACTCTATGATGAGGTATTTGGCTTTCTGAGTAGCTGTAGCAGACATGCAAGCTAGTAGTCAAACATCAGAATGACTAGGTAAAGAAACTTAAGTTTTCACATATACTTCATAATGTTAAAATTCATTAGGATACAGAAAAAACGAGTAGTTCATTTGGAACAGAAAAAAAGAAAGCTCCCAAAATCACATGAAAATATCAAGACCCCCATTAGAACAAATCCAACTTTAAAATGCACTCTTGTGAAACACATGTCCAGTATTTATATAGGGGGTACATGTTTTCACAGCAATGCTAGGAACAACACAAGAAATTGAAAAGGAAAAAACATGCTAATTGACAGGAAAGGAGCTTTGCTTGTTAGATCTGTGACTTTACAGGATGATCTAAAATAATCATGTTAAGACATTTCAAACTGGGCTAGAGGAACAAGTGGGGAAAAAACCTGCAGAAATTAATTTCCAAGGGATGATTTCTGCAAGTCTTCCTCTACTGGTTGTGAGTGCAGAAGGAAGGATTTTCACAAAAGCAAGAAGTTGGCTCTTCCCCCTCCCCTTTGGCTCAGCGACCAAGATAAGAGGTCAGGAAATTTGGATACCCATACATGTGTCTTGCAGAGACCATACACATCAGACCCATCATCATAACCAACACAGTTTCTGTTTAAGCCTTTTTTTTTTCTTTGCAGTTCCCGTAAGTTTCATAAGAATTTTTTTAAGAAAAAAAAGAAACAACACAAACTCAAGTGAGCTGTGCATGTTTTATAGTCAATACGCCCATAAACCAAACACACCAAATGCTAGAGCAGCTTGCTAAGACTCATTCAGGCGAGCCCTAATTAAAAAGAAAAGAAACCTTTGCAAACAGCATGTCTCCAAGAGGTGAAAGGTCCCCATGCTGCTCAGTGAGGAAACACCAGGGCCACCTTTAAACTTTAGAGTTTTATTAGTGCCTTTGTCAGCAGCATGTATCTATGTGTTGTGTTTTAATCGAGGCTCTGAATTTGTCTGTGACAGACTCAAAACAGGAAATTAACACCCCGCAGTGTGGCGGCAAACCCTCAGAGGAAGCAGCAGTGGGGTACATGAGGCCGAGGATGAACAAAGACCCATAAACATAACGTCACCCATAAAAGTCACACTTTAAGGCACAGGAAGGATACTAAACAACACTTGGCTGCATTACATGCTCGCAGTAAAAGAAAAAGCCTCAGGTTGAAAGAACATTTACAAGGCAGTTATTTTTCTGAATATTTGCTACAGTTTTGTATTTTGAGCAGCGCAGTTCAAAGTTAGGCATAGGAAATACTCAACAAGCTCTCAAATGTTACGTTTCCAGTTGACGCGTGGCTCAGAAGTAAGATACTGCTTTTTATCTACCTCCCTGTTTATTTGGGTTATTTCCTATTCGTAAAGGGTTCAACTTTTCTGCAGGCAGCTGGGTAGATTTCTACTGTTACCATGGTATTGCTGACCTTCAACATGGGGCTGTTAATGTGACCTTTGCTTCTTTCCATTTCTACAAGGATGTTTCAGTGTAAATAGTTTGGAAGCCAAACAGCACCAGGAGATTCCTCCTCTCAGAGACAGGAATGCAGCTAGCTCAGTGAGGAGAGGAACAGGGAAAGAGCTGCAAGCTGATAGCAATAGCTAATAGCAATATAAAACTGAAGTAGTATCTGGACCAGAGCTCTTGTCTGCAGCTGAGAGATATGTGGCAACTGACTCGTACAATACTTAACACTACCTGTGAACTGCCCTATCTTGAAAGGAAACGATAGCGGAGACCATACACAGTTGCAGGCGCCCAAACAGAGGCTGGCTCTGTAGTGCAGGACATCTGACAGTTGTTTGAGTGAGGTAACTGAGCCTTAGGATGAAGAAATACTGGCATTATTGCTTAAGGCAGCTATTGTAACCCCTAGGATTTTGAAAGCCTGAGATGTTGTCATGAAGAAGGAGGATGTTCACTTTTTAAGAAAAGCATACATTTTACAGCAATGTCCATTAAAGCATCACCAGCAACCACCTCATTTACCATTTCAAAAAAATAAGAGGAAAACCCACTGTTGTAGCCTCTATCTAATATATTCTTTGCCTCAAGCAACTGTTAATATAGTTATATAAATTCTTATACTATTAACTTAAATGAAAGGCAAGTCCAAAGTTTCATGGGGCAATAGGAACTGCTGCTCTAAATTAGACCAGTGTGCAGCCTACTGAACTGAGGGAAACTTTAAAAGATTTCTGCCAGACTCCTCAGGCATGAAGTGATATTTTGAACACTGTAACAGTGGCTAGAAGCTTCAGGAAAAGGTGTGCATTATTGGAAAAAAGTTTTGCTCACAGTGGGAGTTTCCTCTAATCCTACACAGATTTAGAATTAATTTTTCAAGAGAGACGAAATAATACCCTAAATTCCATCAAAATTCGATGGGATTTATGTGCCTAACATCCTAAGTCCTTCTGAAAATCTGAGCTTTTATGTTGGGTTTATATCGTAGAGCATGAGGGGGAGATATTTCTTATATAACTCAAACAGTTCAGATTATACACAAGTAATCCAAACCACCTGTGGATCACTGCAATAAAAAATTTGTGGAGGTTCCCCCCCCCCCCCCCCCTTCTTCTCTTAAAGCAGGATTTCTAGTGTAGTTAAGCTTCAGACAGATTACAAAAAGCACAACTCTCAGTTAAGCGTCAGAGCAGCCACAAAGCTACCCTAGGTTTCACGCCTGATGGCTGGTCCCGACAGGCTCCCCGATGAGCAGCTGCAGCTTGGTGTTCATGGAGCAAGACAGCTATGGAGAGAGCACCAGCTGCAGATTCCCCTGTGCCTGGGAAATCCCCTGCTAGTGAAATCAGTCTACTTTAAGTTCTTCAAGCTATCAGAGCAGCACCGAGCTGCTAGACTAGCTTTGGGTATGGCTCTGCTGTTGACGTTTGCCAGAATTTCTACCCATTACTAACACCAAATATGCTACACAATTAGAATAACTACACTGACTTTGTATGGATTTTCTAGAAGGGACTTAAGATGATAAAAAAGGAAAAATTCAAATTACTAATCTAAATCAATAGCATTTTAAGGATGTACTGCTTGTAGCTTCCTACTTTCTGTTATGAAACACATAGGATTAAAACATTAGAGATGGGCCCAGTCAAAATGTCATCTGGACTCTGGCAAGCTTGAACATGCAGCTCCCCACATGCAAGTTTTAGATGATACGCTGCTCTGACCAATATTAATGCAAAAAGTCAGTAAGAGGAAAGTGCCAAAATGAATGTAAAAGCCTTCCACTACCAAACAGGAAACAAAGCAGCATAAGAAGCTATGCTGTTCACCAGGGATCCATTCAAATCAGATGTTATTGAAGAGACTCAACCCAAACGAGGATGCTGTGAAGACAAATTTAAAAGACATCACAGATTCAAATGAAACCTAAAATTAGTACAGAGCGTTTTGTCTCTTCACTCTATATTCCTGTCCCACATAATGAGATCATATTGCTGTTAGAGCCAAATGTTCTCTCTCACTGCTGTTGCTATGAGAAGCTAACAGAAGCTGCCAAGACCTTAGTGAGACATTGTAAATGAAAATCTATATACATTTTTTTGCTGTCCTTTCTATCACCATAAAACGTCTTACAGTGTTAACATTCTGATATTGTAATTGCTTACCTAGCAAAGACCAAATCTGTACCTAATTTCACTACATATAGCTGATAAGGGGGTACATATAATGTTAGAAATATTTTGTTGAGTAGAGGACACGAGATAAGAGTTAGCTGCTATGGGCTTTTGAGGGCCTTATATAAAAATTAAAATTGGAATAGACTCAAAGGCCTCATTTGTGTCTCATTTTTACAAGTGACAATCCAAATGAACCCCAAATGAGCAATCCTAGAGTAAAATTGAGTATGACAGAAGGCAAATTAAGCCACTTTAAAAAGTTAATTTTAACAGGAATAGGAACTTCAGAAAAAGCCATGTTCCTCAAAATAACTAGGTTGTAGTGATATTCTGTTTCAAAACTCAGTAACAATGATCTTTGGAGAAATATACTGTAAATATGTTCAAGAACTAAAAAGAAAAAAAACAAACATATTTTCTTGAGCATATACTGTGAAAATGTTATTTTCAACCAGCTGGCACTTGTCAATAGGCAGCTCTACCGTCAGAGCTCAGGCACTCTTACTCCTTAGGTATGCACAGAGACCAGAGTACAGATACATCCACTCTGAACGGTTACACAATCATCACTGGCACACATAACACTACTGTTCTTTTAGTTTCTCAGGCAGAAGTTTCTACAAGAAAGTTGCTCAGATAATCTGGAATTACAGTAGGATCTGGTGGCGTCATTCAGACTGCATCGACCATTCATCTCCAATGAGGCAGGACACAAGGTAACTGGATACAGCCCAAAAAGCCAAACGTTACACCCCGAGATCAAGGGTGTAATGCAACAGAACTGGACTGTTATTTTGGCTCAGATTATTGCTGCTGGCCCTAACAGACCTAGTGGTCCTTCTCCTGGTTTTGAGATCTTTCTAACTTCATCCAGTTTTTACTTCAGAAGGTAGGATGATATATTGCCAGGAGATTAACTGCAGAAATCTCAGAACAACTTACTTTCTTCAGAGGAAAGTTGTAGCAACGCAAGGGACAATCCCTAGGCTTTATCTCAGCTTTCCACTCTTTTGTGAAAAAAATGAGGAGAAGAGAAAAAGAAAAAAAATTAAGCAAATGGAAGTCAGACAGATATAAACTAAAATAGATTTAGTGTTCTTTCACTTAGTTTGCAACTTTTGCTTCACTCCCTTTGGTACATTTTAATCTCAGAGACAAGGCCAGCGTATACAAGCCGGTTAGAAGCCAGGAAAGGGGCAAGAGTTTAAGCTTTCACCAAAAATCAGAGACGATCAGTATCAAAGCTGTAACTAAAACTCAGGTTCGCATAGTTTTGATTTTGCAGTTACTTTTACAGGACACGTTGTGTACCAAATGAACCTTTTTGACTTTCTCTGCCTTACTACCAGAATAGCCTTTCCCATCTAACAAGGGAATCTGATTCTCCTGTGTCAAAGAAAAATCAGGATCTAATTTGCTGAAATCAGAGGAACATCAATTTGTAGCAGGTGTTGAGAGAATGAGGATTTTTAATGTTTTTTTTTTTTCTCTTGAAGAGTCATTCCACAAGATAACATACAATCTTCTAAAGTTCTCTCCTAAGGATTACTTTTGGTCAATTAGAGACAATACTCTGTTGGACTAATCTAGAACAAACAGTGGGTTGGTTGTATTTTTCTAGATTGTCTACTGAAATAGAGTAGTACCTGGGTTCAACAGCTCATTAACTTCAGCAATCACGCTTGTGTAGCATGAGGCTTCATAAGCTGTTTAAACAGACTTATTCCTAGATGTAAAGAAGACATTTAGGGAAACATTGCTTCTGAATGGATTACATAACACTTTATAAACCTTTTTCTTAACTAGCATCTTTGCCAAACAGCACCTCATTGTAGTTCTTCAGCTTTACAATAAAAATATGAAGAACCTATCTGGCCACTAACAGCATTCACATAAGGGGATTTTCAGTCTTATTATATATAAGCGTCCTCTAAGAGGTTTAAACCACAAACTTTTACTGCAATATAAAAAGGGACTGTGCAGGACTTTCTAAAAACATTTGTGCAGAGGTATGAATAACTGTCTTGGGGAAACTCCCCTATATTAATAGAAATAGCTGTTATTGCCCATGCAGTGCAAAGGCTCAGAGGGAATCATTACAAATATTCTTGTAACTTATTCCATTTGAAAGTAGCAGTTTTCAGAGACACCTCAGGAAGTGGGAAAGTCAAAAAGCGAGCTGATAAAAATACGCAGCAGTGTTTACCAGTACAAACACTGGCAATAAGGACTGCCCTCCGCTAACAAACATGTTTCTGGCCAAGGAGCCTCCAGCATTCTACCCTCCGCTCAACAAGATCAAATTGCCCCTTTCCCTTAGGATTTGTAACTGAAGCAAGACCATTTCTCAGTTTCATGGACTGCATTCTAATTAGCGGTATCAGCTCAGACCTTAAGGATGTCTGAAAAATTTAGAGCTAGGATAAAGAGAGGGGAAAAAATGCATCCACCAATGTAAACCTATGTATTCTGATGTTAACACATGGCATTTCTCAAATGCAATCAATTACAGCAGAGACTGTAACAGAATCCTTGTACTCCCTGAAGGCTTCAGCTATAGCGTCTTCTCATCCCCAGAGGCTTCAGCTATAATGTCTTTTCTTGTCCTATTAGTTGCTCCAAAATAAGGGGAAGGGGTCATGAATGACTGAAAACCAACCCATTTTTATGCCTCCAAAGTACCCAGTGTAAGAATAGCAATTTAATAGCGAGGGATATTTAAATTAGATGTTATTTATACTTATGTAAAGTTACTTTTACCAGATTTTCTCCAGTGTTTCCTGGAGACACATCCTCAGCCTTCTAGAAATTTGGCTAAGGTTATCAACACCAACAAAGCAAGCAGCACAAGAAAGAGAAAACCTGAAACAGCAGAGATTATGAAATATAATCTATTTTGTTTCAATTCTGAAGGAGCCCTTCACAATAAAACTTAATGCTGAACTCCATGTGCCATTAAATCTCTCAACAGTAGAGCACTTTTCAGCTTTCAGGCACTTTGCACATACAACACGGCTGCTTGGGGAAGAGAAATCCAACTAGTTTTGACACTTCAGCTGCTGTTTACTGATGCTATCTGCATAAGTCTTGCACAGCAGTGAAAAAACCAACATCCTATTGCATGGATATCACCAAAAAATTTTAAAGACCTGCCAGAAAGCCTTCGCTATCTTCAATCTTGAAGTTAACAAAAAGAATAACCTTTAAAGTCACCAGTAGTTTGCTGGGTGCCCAACCTGAGGTCAAAGAGTCATGGAACTCAGTATTTCATAAGTCGGGGGTGGGGGGGTGGGGGGTGGGGGGCGGGGAGGGAAATCAAGGAACTTTAATATGACTTTCAGAATACAAAGCAAAGACTGAAATGTATAAACCTAGAATTTTCAAATTGTTTTTTTGGAAAGAAAAAAGCTGGGCTTAGAAGATCACTTTTAAGAGCTCATGGGGCCAACTTGTCAGTCTAAGTACATATACATACACAAATGTCCCTCCATCCATCCAATCAGTAACCAAAGGCAGGAAACCGGAATGCAAGAAGATTTTGTTCTTTTATTTTCTGTCTTTTTCTACTTTTACTTAGCTTGGAAGATCATAAGAGGTATTTGCAACAGTGGAAAACATAGTCCTACCTTTAATTATATCCAGAGACTTCTCTTTGTAATGAATTGAAAACAAATTTCTAATTTTGTAAGACTAACAAGGCTGAAGTTTTTCCATGCCATATGTTTGACTAAACCAAATTTGGAGGGGGAAGAAAGAGAAGAAGAAGCAGCAGCTCAAAGCTCAGCTACTGCTAAGAGCAAGGGGCATCAGAAGTAAACTGGTCTTGCACAGCTCAAATTCTATTGATGTTTTCTTTGAGCACCCTTAACATTTCTAGACCTTGGAGTAGAAATACTACATTTTACAAGAGAAACCTTTGCATCAAGGATGGGTCATTGTGATTCCTGGGTACATTTACCTCATTTCTGCCACACTAAACTCTTGCACATGAAAAATAAAATGAAGTTTCCACTTGTACGTAGAGGTATTTTAGCAGTTAACATTTCCTACTCCCTCTTCATTTAGCAAACTGCCATCTCTCACTGGCTCAAGCTGTGTATACTATTCAAACCAGGAAATTTTAACATGTTCCATACATTTACAACTTCTGCTTGCAACTGCCACAGAATATCTGAATTCATGCCAGCCTGAGAAGAGACAGATGAATCTGGATTTACTTTTTCACTTCTTAATGTACTACCTCTTTCTGTTTCCTTTACTTGGTAAACTGATGGCAAGGACGCTGTCTATTCTTGCTAAACCAGTGAATTCCTGAAGGGCTTCAATATGTCTAAAAAATATTCCCTTGAACTGAAAACAGTGGGGTACTTGGAGGAAGACAGGGGGACACAACTGAAGGAGGTGGTGGTTAAGGTCTGGAGAAATGATGCTTTTGGGGTTTCAGTGTAGCAGAGTCCAGTGGTAAAGATCAAGAGGGGCTGAACATAATCTAAAGATCCACAGAAGAAAACAGAAAGGTGAAGGTGGACATGAAAGCAAGCATTATACAGTCTGAGGGCTACAACTGACAGGTCCAGGACACATGAGCAGTGGAGTGAGAAACAGACAGTGTTGGATCGGGGGGGGGGGGGGGGGGCAGCTCATTTACAGTGAGAAGACACCAACTGCCCAATCCAGGAAGGGATCTACGATTTCAGAGCAGACAGAAGGAGAAACAAAAAGAAGAGTTAAACAAGGAGCTCAGAGCCAGGCTGACCAAAGGGTGGCTGGAAGGACTGACACACAAAATTAGGAGCAAGTTAAGAAAAATCTAGTTTAAAGACAAGAAAACTTGTGCATAAACTGTGCAGAAGAGTTTGGGCTTACTGAATGAAACCTATTCTCCTTCAAGGCCTGAAACAGGACCCCAAGTAAACACATTCCCCCCTGCTTCCATATCCATCAATATTAGTGGAGCTGACTAGCAAGATTTAGATTTCATTCCACACTTGTACTTGTCCAGACAAAATAACAACCGGTTGTTGGACTACCAGTTGATCCAAGGTAACTCCAAAGTCCTGCTGGTGCATCCAAATTGCACTAAAAGGATGTTAACATTACAAAAATAACAGTTAAGAAATGCAGGAAAGTCTCTACCCACTGCAGATCTGGTCTGTGGAACAGAGATGACTCTTCCCTTTCAGTTTATGCTGATAACACACACTGGTGGCTGCACAGCAATACAGCAAACACCCCAGAGGATTCCTGTAGGGAAACTCTGCATTAGCCTGCCTTTAGAACAGGGACTGAATATTGTATGTAAAATGATGGGAATATTATATGTAAAATCATGGTGATTTCAGGTTTGAAAACTACCTCATAATGGCTATGCATGAACGTAATTCGTACTATGTGCATTCTCTCATTTACCAGGCACCGAGTGCTTCCTTTTGCAATCTTTATTGCCCCTATTTTTACTCAATTATTTGGCAGCAAGTTTATATATATGGCATCTGAATACATACAACCTCCAGTTTTCCACAGCCTGAAAGTCAATGGCAGTTACACAAGAATCAGAAACAAAGCAACCTATGACCACTTGGGCTGATGTCCTGCATAAACTAAGAATTTTACCCAGCAAGTCCAAAACATCTGACTAATCTAAGCATATTTTTCAGAAAGGCATCCAGTGTGGAGGTCAAGATTTCAGCCGATGGCAAATCTCCTACACTATATACGTTTCTTTTAAACTGAACTTCTTCATTACAGTTTTGTATTCAGTATTTTAGTATGAACTCATCCGACTTGTTTTTTCTTACCAAAGTTCACCAATACTAGTGAATAGAAAGCCAGAGATGGTGAAAACAAGTATAGGTGAGGTATGTACCATGCATGATTTTAAATATTTTATTGTCTATTAACAGTTCCAAAGGAGCGGTATATGTATAACCCAACAGACCTTTGGTGAGCACCACAGGCCTGATTCTACTTTTAAAAACTTGAAAAATGCAAGTTATACAGTAAGATTTTTATTATTTTTTTAAAAAGACTTCCTGCTTTTTTTCCTTATTGCTTGGATATTGAGGTTGAGTGTTTAAGAAAGTTTCCAAAACTGCGCTTTCATTTTACAGAGTCAGGCCAGGACAATAGACAAATGTATATTATTTAAATATTCATTAGAATAAAAAAAAAAAAAAAACACGTCCTTAAACTCCTGCTTGAGGTCAGTCAGTTTGGTTCACCAAAGAGCTTGAGGCTGGCCTGCAGGTTTCAAGGGCAGAAGTCTGCCATATTTACAGGGTTGCTCAAGGAAAAAAAAGTCTCATTTCTCTGCTGATAATTGAATGGAGAAAGCTGCCACAAAGACATGTGCTAAGCAAAACGAACAAAAACAAAGGTCTGTTTACACTCTAAGCTCAAGTCAGAAAACAGTAGAAAAACAGGAAGGTACATTTTGAACCTCATACCCGTTTGGTTTCTGTATGCGGTTTCACACTTCCGAGGTAATGGACTGATGTTAAAATGCCGTATGCTTACACCGTGCTGCTCGTGGCACAGCCACACTTGAGGAGCTGTGGAGCACGCTGCATAGGCACGCAGCACCTCTTGCACAGTCTCTACTAAAACAACAATAAAAATTAAAACTGTACCTGTTGGGGGCAACCTTATGATATGAACAATAGAAGATAGGAAAGGTAAAGGTTTCATGTAAATGTTCACACACAGACAACAGAAGAAGAAATGGAAAGTGGTGGAAATAATATATATATATATAAAGACTGAATAAGAAGCTAGAAGTTGCATGATTTATGCTTTGCATTAACAGTTAAATGAACTGTATCTCATCCAGTGTTATCACAAACATTATTTTTATATATATATATATTTTTAGAAAGAATCACTCCATGTGACCCAAAGCTACCAGTTGCTCCAAGCTTTTAAATCTTCCCCACCCCCAAAAAAAAAACCAACAAAACACACACACACCAACAGAAAATTGGGTGGTGGGAGATGGGGAGTGACTGGTCCCCCAGCTCTTCTACTTGTCAAATGACAGCACCGAAATTCTGAGCTGCCCAGGGTAAAAACTTGCTTTCATTTATTCTTTTTTACAGCAAACACCACAACAAAATCTCACTCTCTTGGGGATTTCTAGAAGTAAGTGATAATAGATTCAGAACATATTATTAAAACAAGGATACGATTAAGACAAATACGTTCCATTAAGTGAAACAATTTTGTCATCAGCTTCAGTGGAAACAGGGGTGAGATCTATTAGATGTAAAGAGACTGAAGAAGACACCAGAACACATGGTCTCATTTTTTATTTCCTGTTCCAGCTTCTCTTCAGCAGAGTTTTTTAGGCATCCTCATTTTATCTAAAATAGTGAGACGTCATGAATTTGCAGCTGGGTGCTTATAGATTGCAAAGTACCTGCCAGCAATCTTAGCTATTGTCCATGTAAAAAAAGATGACAACAGACTGCCATACCTGAAGATCTGCTTGGACAGGGGCTCCAAGACCATCAAGATAATTCTTTTGCATACCATTCTGCAGTGCCCCAGTATTATTATTTGGAAAAGGGACAAAATGCTTGAAATTTTTATATAAATTAATAGTCAGCACAGTACATAAACACATAGCGAAGAACCAGAATTTTTATACCAAAGAAACAAAACTCACCAGTCATGTCAATACATCTATTTATTTTGCGTGACAAGGTGGAGTAACTCCACTGAATTCAAAGACATTACATTTAAAACTCGGGATTCAAAAGCCTTATCCAAAGCCCAGTAAGCATCTTCAAATCTTTAGCTAGTGCTTCAGATGAGCAATCTGGATAGAATTTGGCTTCCAGCATATCATGAAATTTCCTGTCAAAGCCTAAGAATTATTTTCCTCAGAAAATTCCCCAGGCAATTTTCTCTACTATCTCCATAAGCACGGAAAATGCAAGAGTGCTCCAATACACAAATAATCATGATGCAAGAGCACACACAAAAAAGCATACAGTCAAGAGAGTAAGCAAGTTTACAAGGCCAACATGTTTTTTCAGAGAAATAATAGCCAAATGGGAGACAAAACAACAGGGGACAAAGCAGATTGCACAGTCTGAAGAAAAACAGGTGGAGTAAAATTAAATTCAGTCCCAATTCTGTCTGGTTCTGAATAGAATCATAAAATAGTTCAGGTTGAAAATGTTCTGTCACAAGGTGTAATTTATTTGGACAACGTGGTCTAGCCTTTGTATTTCCTCTTGCCTTCTTCTTGCTCTTGCTAGCAGCTATCTTCAGTTGGGAAAGCTATGGAATTTGAGTGTCAGGTATAGACTAGACCGTGTGGTGGGTTAAGAGATTTCCTGCTAAAGTGAGAATTCTGTTACGTTTTCCAGGAGGGAAAGTGCAAATTTCCTTGAACTGCCCTGACTCCAGGATGGAATCATAGAATCATTTAGGTTGGAAAAGACTTCTAAGATCATGGAGTCCAACCGTTAACCCAAAGCTGCCAAGTCCACCACTAAACCACGTCCCTAAGTGCCACATCTACACACCTTCTAAATACCTCCAGGCATGGTGACTCAACCACTTCCCTGGGCAGCCTGTTCCAATGCTTGACAACAGCTTTGGTGAAGAAAATTTTCCTAATACCCAACTTAAACCTCCCTTGGTGCAACTTGAGGCCATTTCCTCCTGTCCTGTTGCTTGTTACATGGCAGAAGAGACCGACAGCTGCCTTGCTACAGCCTGCTTTCAGGGAGCTGTGGAGAGCAGTAAGGTCTCCCCTGAGCCCCCTTTCCTCCAGGCTAAACAGCCCCAGTTCCCTCAGCTGCTGCTCCTCACAGGACTTGTTCTCCAGCCCCTTCCCCAGCCCCTGCCCGGCTCTGGACACGCTCCAGCCCCTCCGTGTCTGTCTTGCAGTGAGGGGCCCAAAACTGAACCCAGCCCCAGCCTGCAGCTGCGTGGGGCTGGTGTGACCCAGGGGCAGGACCCGGCACTGAGCTGCGCTGAGCCTCATACGACCGGCCTGGGCCCATCAGCCCGGTCTGCCCAGACCCTCTGCAGAGCCTCCTGCCCTCAATCCCAGCTGTATCAGTAAGTTATCTTCCACACACTCTGGGAACATCTTAGACTGTTTTCTCTGTGCTGGAGAGGATTTCCAGCATACGGCTGACAAGTTGAAGTCCCTCACAATAACAAGCACTAGTGATATTGATAATATAGATGAAAACTCTAGGCAGAGCGTACATTTTGTATTTGCTCTCAGATTTGCCAAAAGAATGTTTGTTTTGTCCCCATGTTAAGCTAACCTTTATAATAATAGGTTACTAAAGGTCTTCATCTTCTAACAGTGCCTGAAACATAGACCTTTCCTATATTTTTTAGAATAGCTACATTTTTTGCCTTTCCCCTTCAAATACACAGTCTATAAATCTATGGAATAAACGTGTCTCAGCTACATTTTCCTGTCCAAATCCATACATGGAGACCAAACATAGCTTGCTATTCCTCTGATCCAACCGAAGGAACTCTTTGAAACACTGTGGGTTAAAAGCCACACTCATATTTATCCTGTGACACAAGCTTCTATAGTAAAGCTTTAGCATCATTGCCTAAGCCTGATTGACATTTTTATTTACCAAATCACTAGGAAGACTTATATTTTCCAGTGTACTGCTTCCGCTGGAGCTGGACTTTTGGGCAATACACCAATAACCCATAAGGAAGTGAAAAAAAAAGGAGCACATATTATTTACGTATGTTAGCAGTCCTGTCACGAGTACAAGCAGTGATTTTATGGATATCAAGGGACCATAAACCACCACAAAAAATTCAAACATATCACGTAACCTGATATGTTTAACCCCTACATTAGCCAGACCTTACAGCAACAAAATGTTCTGTTCTGAAATGGTTGCCTTAGTATAAGTACAACTGAAAATACTGCAAGACAGATTAATGCAACATAGCATTTAAGCATCCTATCCTATTGACTTGCTTTACTTCCAACCACAGCAGAACATTCTAACTATTACCGGGGGCGGGGGGAAACATAACATCTGCAATGACATAACACTGTCATTGCAGAGATGTGCCAAGGCTCTGGAAGAGTTGAGAGGCAGCCTCAGGAAGTACTTGGCAGTCTCTTACTTTAGATTTATATCAGTGCTTTGAAAGTCCAGCTTGCAGGAATATGAGGCTAGCATATATTTGGGAGTTCAGTACCTGGTAACACAAGAGAAAGCATGTAGATTTATGCAGCTTTAGTCTCAGTAAGTGACAGCTGAGGATGCTAAACACAGCCCAAAGAACTATAGCATACTTAAATATCTGCATAAAAACAATACCAGTTCTAGAAGATAATCACTATGACCAACTCAGTCTCAGCTCAAAGTTTTGAAGAATGACAACAGTGCCAGCACATAGCTTTCCCCACCTTTCCTTTCATCTTGCCAAGCATATTTTCCCAGCTGCACTATCTTCTGCAGCTCCAGCTCCTTGCTGTGTCACCTGCAGTCAACACATTAAGCTTCTACCTCTGGCTGTCTCAATTCCTCTTTACAAATAATCTCTCCACTACTTCTAGTATCTCCTCACTCCCACCCTTGAAAGAATAACCTCTTACTTTCAAAGGCTATCTTTTCTATCCATCCACCCTAGTCTTCCTCGCAATATCCCTTTCCCTTTTTCCCCTCAAAATATCTGTTCTTCAGTTCTCTGCTGATAAAAGTGTGAGGGCCACCATGGCTGAGGAATGCAAACTTCCTCAGTCTGGAGAAGAGCTTACTTTGGAGGAGGCCAACAGCAGTTCCTCAGTGCCTGTGAGGAGGTTGCTGAGGGAATGGAGCAAGGTGATGCGCAGTGATGTGTGTTGGGATGATGAGAGACAACTTGCATAAATTAGACCAAGGAAAGTTTAGATTGGGTGCAAGGAGAAACTCTCCACCCCATGAGGACAGTGAAGTGGGTTGCCCAAAATGTCTGTGCAGTCTTTATGCACAGAGGGTTTGAACATCTGTCTGGGTAAAGCCCTGAACAACCTCACCTGACTTCCCAACCATCCCCCCTCCCGAAGTCAAAATACACTGATCTTGAAAGTCATACTTGTAGTTGCTTCACAAAACAAGAACAGTGCAAGGAATCTTTAACCTCTTTAACCCCAAGCCCTCAAAAGCAGCATATTCATCAGTGGAAAAAAGTCATTATCTTTTATTAGGTACTATTGATGCACTAGGTGGGGTGTAGACTTTCTTCCTTGTTCAAAGTTCCTGATAGCTGTCAAAAAGCAAAGCTGTCACCTGGATAGACTTTGCAAGCCAGTGCCTTGCAACAAAGTCTTTTCAGACTGCCAGAACCATGTCATCAAAGACAGGCCATGTCCCTAAATCTTACGCCAAGCCAGGTGCCCATGGTGATAAAACATTCTTCCAAAGACAGCCTGACCTTGGCAGCTGCACAGGTGCAGTTATCAATCAAGGTTTACAAACACAAAGCCAGCCCAGCATCTTCGTGCCAGACAGACAGAATGGATGCCCTGGTGTTTGGAAAGGCAGGTGCTGATTGCTTCACCCCCTAGCACCTGATGTTGGCCAGTCCAGAGCTGGAACTCTGGTTTGACAGAGGAACAGATGCACAAAAATAGGTGCCTGAAGTCCTAGCTGCTAAAGAACCAGCAAGATGACATTTTGTACAACTGAAGGAAGATCTAGAGAAGTGGATCAAGTTGCAATTAGAATTCAAATGCTGTAGTTAGTAAAAGATGTCATCCATTAAACATCTACCTTAATTTCTCCTTTAGAAGAAAAAATTGTATTCCTGAAGTATTGCTCAAGAATTTATACAGAATTCAAAGTATATTGTCTTTTACAGCTTCAGAAGAAAAAAGTCCAGAGATCTAACAGCTCATTATTGACCTCATCTGTTTTAAGGCAAGTTTCCCATGACATTAACTGGCCTAGGTGATTCCAGATTTTGTATTTAAAGATTTAAAGTGGACAGCTAGGTAGAGCAAAGAGGCAGGCTAAGTATCCCCTTTTTTTTTTTTTTTAAGGCAATTAACCTGGAGAAGTCATTTAGCATTAGGTTTTTTCTTGTATACATGGGACATTCCCTTAAGAAAACAGGGACACTTCCTGGTAGACATTTTAATGGAAAAGCAACAATGAGCTCACACATCGTAAGACACCCAGGAATCTGCACAGAAAGGAGATAAAGTTTATGAACACGTAGTGCACAAAAACTTTCCAAACCATATTAACAAAATAAAACCGTAGGGCATCATGCTTCATTACTCCTAGGACTTCTAGGATTACACATTTGAATATAATCCCCCCTCAATGAAACAAGCAGAAACATGGTGAAGTCCTGATTCTAAAATAGAGTATCCAAAGCATTTACAGGTGGTAAAAGCATGTCCATATAACTAATCAGAACAAAGGATAAGAGAAGTTTTAGTTGCCTGATGGCTTTTGAAAAGACAACTTATTTTGTGTTGGCAGAAAGCTAAGACAACACAAATTGAGGCATCACTAAAAAAGCCAAGGTAAAAGCAACATTTTTCATTTGCCCCATGTCAAAAAGAAAAATTTCAAGCAAAAATGTTAAGTTTTGATAGAGAGTTCTACAAATATTTCAGGAGTAATTAATATAATAAATACAGACCTGTCTTTTGATATTGCCAGATTTGCTTTTGCTATTGAAAAGAAATCAAGGCAACATCTTCAGGGGCCAACATTTCTCTATAATCCCGAAGCATATCTTTAAAGTATACTCTGTGCTTAGGCACATGTGTTTCAAGATTTCAAGGTCAGTTTTAATAGTATTTTTAAGACACTTCCATGGGGTTTTTGCCATGCCAGACACAACAGTGAAATTATTCCAGTCTCCTGTTTTACTGACAGATTTCATGTGCCTCAGTTTTCCTAAGTGCATTTCCCAGATTTGCAGGCAGAAAATTTCACAGAGTCAGGAACAGGAGTTAACTCTCCTGGCTTCCTCTCAGTGACTTAATGAAGAGGCCATCCTGTCTCTACTGCACATGTACATTGTGTAATTCCTTTGGGGACCGAGGGGAGAGGAGATGTGCGTGCATACACACACCTATACATATCCAAGTGAACTACTCTATACGATAATACAGACCATTTTTCTATAGGGCCCCTGCCAAAAATAAACGATTAGCAGAAGATGTACGTTGGTATGTGTTCAGCCCAAATATTCACATCAAAACACTGCACATCTCACCAGGCTTTGGAGCCATTGGATTGAGGGGTAGTGAGAATAGCACCAGGATTCAAACCATAGCGTTTACAGAACAAAACTTTATCCATCCACAAATGCTCCATTTAATGTCTCACCTGTCTGCATAATGGTCAGGTATACTAAAATAAAAATCAATTTACAAACCAAAAATAGGACCTATACTGTTGTCTTAAAGCATTCACTGCAGATAGCTCATCTAGCTCTCATTGCAACCAGACTTCACCAAGATAACTGGCTCAGTATTTTACTACTAAGGGTTTGTAGGTCCTTAAAAGCCAAATAGGAACCTAGAAGGCCTACCTATGGAGGTTAGTCATCCAATGAGATATTCAACTTGCATCACTACACACTTAAACCCTTAACAAATCTGCTTCTTCATTTGCCTATAGACTGAATTGTAAAAGGAGGCTAATTAAACTTACCTAAATCACATGGGTGCTGTGGGGATTTATTAATGGTTAGAGCAGGTGCTTTGAACATGTACTGTAAAGCTGTTATTTGAGTTCTAAGTATTCAGCAGATCTAGGTTTGCTCAGAAATTCTTGAGTTCTCAAGGAACCTGATCTGAGTTTCAACAGTAAGAAAACTTGAAACCAGTTGAGATTTGCCTGGTCTCATGTTTCGCTGAGCATTTAGCTTAACTGATAACGATCCCTTCTAATATATGCTCTATTTCCTCGAGTTTTTTTGTTTACTTTCTAATGGCTGGACAACATAAACATGTGACACTGCTTTTGCAAGAGAAGTGTGCCCCTAGCAAGTTGTTCTTAGTATCTTGCACGTTCATGTTTCACACATTGTAAGTCCAGCTAGTTCAGAGATTTTTGATATTTAAAACATAGCTTCATTAGAAGGCATCTTAGCTTTCAGCCACTGTGTTGAGAAAAAAAAGCGTACAGAAATATATACCTTGTTGTCTGAAACAGCATAACGCACTCAATTTTTATCACTATCAGTGCAGAACTTTCACATCCTTATTTTATCTGCCTTCCATAAAGGACTTTCACCCCAAAGAGTCTTGTGGAACATGGGGAAACTTTCCAGAGCTTACAGAATTGAACTTAGCTCTGAATGCCCAAAGCCAGCAGCAGATTCCCATTGAGTCACTGCTTTAGGCTTTTGTCACTCAGCTCCCTGCAAACAACTACATACCCACAGTGTTACAGGTGCATTTCTGACTGTCCTGTTACACATTTTGTAGCCTGCCTCCCCCATCTAAATCTAACTCTGAGCACTCACAGTAGCTAAGCAAACTCCAAAGCACAGAAAGGGACCTTGTCTCAATGGCATCCATCTAAATATCTCACAGAGCACTACCCAAATATTCAGCAATGCATATGTATTAATTAACAAACAATTCAGTCAATGCTACATGTCTCTTTCTAAATGACCCTTGTGCACCACAATCTGGGGAAAAAAGCAAGAAGTCAGTGGTAAAAATATGCGGTTTACTTTAGCAATAACATCCAATGTAATGCTAGAAATCTTGGCATATCCAAAACCCCCTGAAGTCCAGAAAAATCAGTAAGGATCCCTTTTTCCTTATCAAGTAATTTTGCCCCTCTCCTTCTCAGGTTTGGCTCAGGAGATCACATACATATCTGGTATCTTACAGAACGTGCGTATGAGTGACTTAATATCCAAATAAACTCTAAACATCATATATCATTTTGAAGCATCAAGTACAAACACATGCCAAGATTTTTATTCCATATACCTAGTAGTTTTGCTAATATTTTTTCACCAGTTATAAATATCCAAGATATGAGGCAAAAAAAAGATACAACACTCTGCACAGTAATTAAGAATGAGCAAACTTCCATAAAAAAAAACCCTGATACTTAATGAATCACACAAGTAGCTTTGTCACCTCTTTTCCTCTACAGGGTGCCATTACTCAAGTTATGCTTCCTTGACCAAGCCTTCTCCTGCTAGAAGGAGCCATAAAACCTCAGCCTCACAGCATACTTCTAGTCAAACATACCTTTCTTCCTCCAAAGCTTAATTCCTACCATCAGTTTTGTAGCAAGTATTTCTTTATTTCTTTCTTTATACTGTCAGGTCTCCTTCCTGAAAACTTGACCCAGGTGATGATGATTTCTTCTCTTCTTTATATGACCTTCCCCTGAGTGTTTTTATTCCCTGCAGCTGTGTTCCTTCTTGCACCTTTTTGTCTGCCTTCTATTTTTCCCTGCCTTGTGTGTTGTTTTTCTTGGCCCCACCCAATCAGGAGAATTTGTCTGTACACAGAATTTATTCTTTTTCCTTAGATATTTATTTGCTTGGGTGAGTTATTCCTCCTCTCACCTCTAACATTACTAAAGTCCCTGAAGACATTAAAAAGTGCTGATGAAAAAGTTAACAGGAACGACCTGATTAGTACTTCTTCCAAAACAAGGTTGATGTAAAGTGGTTGTTGACATCTGCCATCAAATACAGGGAAAACTCAACTGCCTCTGAAACAGCTGAAAAGAATGAGGAAATATTAAGGATTATTAATTAAAAAAAGCTTTGAACTGCTGCAGCTTAGCTATTGCTTTGCAGTGCATTAGCCTTCCCTGCAATGCCAGCAGTATTTCTGAAGGGGTGTGCAGACATAAAGGAAAATACTCTTTATAAACTAGGGTGCTTTGCTTCTAGACCCCTACTAAAGTTAAGGGCTTAACTTGAGATATTTTGAAGTTGCCAAGTTCTCCACTAAGTTAGATAATTCACTTCTAAAAAGAATCCCTACCCTTTTTGGTTTGTCAGTTTGGGGTAACTGAAGCAGAAAAATTAAATCTGCTGGCCACTTTAAAATCTTTATTTGAGAACGAACTGAGATGAGAAATGTCCATCTTGGCTCCCTAATCCTGCAGCCTCCAAAAAACTGAAGTCTTGACTTAGAGCTCCCTAAGAACCACACCAGCTGTAGTTGAAATGATTCATAGATTTTCCAACCATTAAGATAATTCAATCTGTTAGAGTAACACAACACTTAAAGTCTTACATGGTAGTTTATGCAGCACAATGAATCGCAAACCATGCTGTAATTTTACTACTTCCAGAACAAAACCTAATTAAGTGACTAAAACTGAAGGAAATAAATTGAAGTTGTAAGGCACACGCACATAGAATTGTCTTTAAACAGAATGTCCCTTGCCAATGGCTGAATTCCAGCACAAGGGTTCCTTAAAGAATATTTTTAAAAGTCATCTGACTGTATTATCATCTCTTCCTAATCTCAGATTCTAGCGTACAAGCAGTCAGGCTGCAGAAGGACGAACAGTTTAAGTTTATGCACTCCCCAGAGTGTGTAATCTTGGTAGGGCAGCTGCGTTGCTGTAAGCAGGCTGCTCTATTATATATCACAGATTGCTCCTGATCTATGCAAGTCCTGTCACAGGAAAAAAAATAGTCAAGCAAGAGAGGAAGAATGTAGAGCTTTCAGCAGAGGGAGGTATTGACACAGCATATAACTCTAGGGGAGGGGATCCGAGACAGACTATTTCAGTGCTTGGATACAGTTGGAGGGAATGTATCCCTCCTCCAGCAGATTTTTCGTTTTGTTTGTATTTGTCTGTGTTTTAGGTTTTTTTATAAAAAAGGGAATTGCCTGCTCTTGAACAGCTTCTCTGATGTTGTTTTTTCCTGTTTGCAGATGTTGAGTTGCATTCAGTTGTCGACGGAAAAAAAATAAATGAGAGGGTGGGAGGAAAGGAAGTAGAGACATAAATTTAAAGAGAGAAGGCTCTGGTCACCAAAAATAGCCACGGCAGATAGTGTAACTAAAACCTGCCTAGTGCCTACGCTGTCAGCGCAGAGCACGGGGCAAAGTTACATAATATTTTCCACATTTATTTCAAGCAGGGCAGCCTGCCAGCTTGATAGATTTCTAGAAAGGGTGGGAGAGAGAGAGTGGTTTGATTCACAGACTGCTGTATTTACAGCTCACCCCATGGCCACTGCCTTCCCCTCTTTGGGCGTTCACCTTTACAGTTTGCCAGACAGCAGTGTGAGCATAACCCTGATATAGAAAGTAAGTCACTCTTCAGACTGTTTAAAGCACTACAGCTGCACAAGTTAGCTTTGGTTTGCTTGGTTTGAGGGTGCTAACATGCACTGATTTGCTGAATGCTCAGTCATTGTCAAAGCCCAGAAATTAGCAGTAAGAAAAGCATCGCATCAAGAAGATGGGGAGAGAGGGGCTTCAGCTTCTTACCCTTCACTGCCCTCACCTTCAGCAACAACCTCCAAATGTGGAGACTTTAGAAAGAATAGGTTTCTGCAAAACTGTTGAAACAAATATTAATACATGATCGGTTAAGGTTAGAAGTAGGTGTGAAATCTCCAAAACAGACCTGAAGGCAGGGCTGCTCTGATCAAGTGCCTGGATGAAACCAGCTACCTAGTTTCCTGTGAGGAATTGCTAGGAAAAGTATAATTACATGAAAAATATTTCTCAAGAACAGTCATACAAATGACTAAATGAACAGTTCTGTGTTATGTCTGACAGCACAATCCATAAAGCAAAGCATTGGCCTACATATTTCCTGCATTTACTCTATATTTTCTTTACATGTGGCAGGTTCTCCGCTGGGACTTCTCAAATACCTCATTAAGATTTTACTATTGCTGGCAAGCAATAACTTTGCAGCTTCCCATCAAAGATGGGAAAAATTACTAGAAAAATTACAAACAAAAAAGTCTGTTTCCTACATCCAACTTCCACAAAGATAAAACGGTGGTAAAAGAAAGAGAAAAAATAGAACACTAATATCACTGTAATAAATCCAGTGTGCTGTCCATAAACCAGACTACAGAAAACAGGGGTTAAGACTATCCTTCCCTCTCCTATCGATAACGTATGCACAGCACCATACATGACTCTGTAGGGATATTTCAATAGGACTGAATGGACAAATGAGCTGGGCCAATTCTCACCAAACTGAAATGCACCTACACAGCATAGAAGTTGCTAATACATTTGTGTAGAATATTAGTGCCAGTATCATTAAATCAAACTATTTCTCCAAAGCAAGTTGCTCTGACCACGGTTTTTAAACAAAGAAAACAAAAGGATGCCAGCTAAATGCCAACACGTCATAATTTTAACCTGCAAAGAAGAGACATTCCCAGACCAGCATGGAGATGAAACAAAAACACAGTTCATGAAACAATGCGATGATGTCAAGTGAGGTGTAATATTTCCTCTTACTAGTAACATTGTGTGCTTTGAAATTAATGCCTTTGAGCCTGAAATCCTCCAAAACAAACTCTTTCCTTTCAATGTTGGTCTCATCAATAGTTTACAACCAGAGTTTTCTGGCTTTGGTTATAATGACCTCCCCAAAAAGTGAAGGGGTAGAAGATCTTTAAAGATTATTTTTGTTTCTTATGACCATGCTTAAAAGGAATCCCTCCATTTCTTTTCTATCTTGGATGACATTTTATCATTTCCACATTTTTTCCAGTCCAAACTTGAAGAGTCTGCACACTGGCAAAATCTATAAATTTACCCAGAGATAACTTGCCACAGCACTCTCCAAACTAGACGGCTGCAACAAGGTCTTTTTACCATCTCATACCAACATACTCTTCATGCCAGTCCCTCTGCTGCCTTCTCCTTGTCCCTCCTCACCCAGGACGCACTCTCTGTTTCTACTTCCTCCTCCCCCTTCCTTGGCTGCTCCCTCTTCCTTAGCTGTCCAACCTGTCACAGGATCAGCCACAGCTGCACCTTATCCACATCAGCCAACCTGCCACCCCTGAAGCCAGCCCACAGTTGTATATTATCAATGCTAATTAACCTGCCTTCATTCCTCTACAATAACTCAGTATCCTCTGCTTTCCCCCTGAAAAGGAGACTAATTTTAATAAATAAAAAATAAATAGTATTGAATTTACAGGATCAATTATAAGATCAAAAAAAGACATAATAGTATTTCAAAAAGGGCAACCTATTCACAAACTGATAAAGCAGAATAAATCATCTCTAACAAAATAAGCAATGAAATTATGTAGCACCATCCAACTGTAACAGTTTTTTTCCACAATGTTGTATTGCCATTCATTGAGTTTTCTGAATATTTACAGATTGAATAAGAGTGGCAAGAAGGGAAAATAGAAGTGAAGGCAAAGGTTGGGGGGGGGGGGGGCGCAGAAGAATGTAAAATCGGAAGAAATGGCAAAATGGAAATTGCGATGTTTGATGAGAGCTGTGTCAGACCCCAAAGAACAGAGAGTGAATAGGACAATAGGCTGGGACACAAAGATGCTGGTTTGATTCCAGACTTAGCCACAAACTCTGCAGCAACGCTGTATGAGTCTCAACAAACTAGTGGTGAAAGAGGACCAAAACCTGCTACCTCAGGGAAGAACTAGTTATGACTATGAGGCACAAAGTGCGTGTATGACCAATGTGCTATGAGGTACGCCGGGGACGTACCCCATTTGGCTCCAAACAGTAGCTGAGGGGCAATACGTAGTATCTGCACAGTTCCACACCAAACTCAGCCAGCTCTTCTCAGCACTAGTGCTACCACCCCAATACGAAATTACTACCAGACAGGAATATGCACTGGAATTTCAGTGCAAAGTTTGGGGTCACTATGCTGTAGCTTCCTAAATACCCACAGTAAGGTTTGCCGAAGCTCAGTTTCTGTACTTCTGTTGCAGAACCACACCAAATCATGATTCCCTTTCTAGGACTTGAGCTAATTATCTGCTTGTGATATACTCTACCATGTAGAAGTAAAGCTATATAATGAACCATTCATTCACAGAGTTTGTCCTGGTTTCAGGTGGGATATAGTTAATTTTCATCTTAGTAGTGGTCCGGTCCTGTGTTTTGGATTTGGTGTAAGAACAATATTGATAGCACACTGATGTTTTCAGTCGTTCCTAGGTAATGTTTATACTAAGTCAAGGAATTTTCAATTTCTCAGGCCCTGCCAGGGAGAGGGCTGGAGAGGCACAAGAAATTGGAAGGGGACACAGCCAGGACAGCTGACCTGAACTGGCCAAAGGGATATTCCATACCATATGACATCATGCTGAGTATATAAGATGAGGGGAAAAACAAGGAGGGTGGGACATTAGGCATTATGATGTTTGTCTTCCCAAGTAACTGCTACATGTGATGGGGTCCTGCTTTCCTGAAGATGGCTGAACACCTGCCTGCCAATGGGAAGTAGTGAATGAATTCCTTGTTTTGCTTTGCTTGCCTGCGCAGCTTTTGCTTTACCTATTAAAATGCCTTTATCTCAACCCACAAGTTTTCTCACTTTTACTCTCCTCCATCCCACTGTGGGGGGTGGGGATTGAATGAGCGGCTGCATGGGACTTAGTCATGGCCAGGGTCAAACCATGACAAGAGTATAAAAGTAGAATATACTCTGCATTATCTCTCAAAGGGAGAAGAATTTATTCACTCCAGTTCCTAAGGCACTAGTAAATATGTTGCACATTGTAAATGCACAGGTTCTCTTGCTTTTGGCAGTAACTAAACAAAATTATTTAAAATGTAATTTACCTTCTGCTATTCTAGTCCTTTAGAGTTCATATTCCTCAGTTTTCGCAAAGCAAATTCAAAAACTGTAGCTAGACAGCAAGACACAGAAGGGCATGGCAGTTCCCAGAGGAGGGCATGCCCTCTCACCACATCCTGACCTTGTTCTCAGGTAGGACCACCCCCAGCACTGCTTCCCTCACCCATCGTATGCTTCCGACCTGGTTGTCCTCAGAAGGCAGGTGTATGGTGAGAGCTGTGGTGGTGTCAGACTGGCCCTGGACTGGGCATAAGGAACCAGGACCAACTGAGCTGCAGACAGCATGCTTTGCTACTGCCTCTTTCACTGCCACGTTCTTAATGCTGTGATGTTGGGTACAGCACTGGGTTTTGACATGGCTGGATAATATCATCTGCGTTTACTACAGTTATTAATGTGGGGCTTTCTATTTTAACTACAGAAATATTCTGTTAGCCCAACAAGCGATTACAAACTTTAATTAAATTTGAAACAAGGGAACTACTTAAAAGTTCACAGGCAGTCTCACTCTTTTGATTGAGAATGAATGTGGGTCTTCCTAATGGTGTGAGAAAAACTCTTAAAGATATTCCTCTCTATTGAAGCTGGCTTTCCACTATGTATTTATTTTTATTACAAGCTAATATTGCTAGACTAAAGATTATTATTTACACAGTGCTATAGATGTGTAGGAGACTTCAAAAACTCTAAAGCAGAGTAGCCCCCAAAGCTTTTAATTTATTGACATAGTGTTGTAACATAACAAGGACCCTGAATTTTCACTGAAACTAGTGTGTAATAGTAGTTCTCATCACCTTAGAACAAGTGAAGGGTATGCATACTCACTTAAATGCACTGTTATATTGCTATAGGAAGCACTTTCATCTAGGCCAGCCAATAGAATAGTTCACAAAGCAATATGAAAAGTTGTAACTCAGGAGGCAATAGGGGTTTTTTGACAGCTGGGGCAGTTTTGCCTTAGACATAACTAAGATGCCAGTAGCTTTGTTACCTCCATGTTTAGCAATGGGCTGTTAGCATGGCTCTACCACTACAGAGGAGGTTGTGGAGATCTCTGCCATACAATCACAACACAAAACTCTCTGGAGTGCTTAACATCTCTAATGCACAGCTATAATGAACTGACAAAGTAGTATCTGACCAAGATCATTAAGAGTGGTGTTGTCCAGGTAAGCCAAGTTTTGTCTATTAACAATGACACCATACAACTCTATTTCCACCAGGATTCCACCAGAAGAAGAAAGCAGAAAAAATGTCTTTTCTGAAACAATAATGATATGACCTGTGAAGACACATAGCTCATAATCAAGTTACTCCTGCAGCATTATCATAAACAAACTGTATGTTCCGAAGGACTGCAGAAAACTGCCTTTGACAGGGTGCCTCTGTGGTCTTAAATTCCTAAGCAAATGTGCTTTCACATCTACCTCTGCTAAGGGTTACAGGGGTAAAGTGAGAAAGCCGGCTCATAGAGCAATGTGAAAGTTGGATGCCTCATGACTCTGGAGTTTGGCGTAAGCTGATCCTCTTTGCAACTGGTCATAGCACACTGTTACAGCAGTTCAGGACAAGGCAATGACTGGCCTTTATGTGGTTTCACAGCATTACCAGATTAGCAGGAGTTACAGAGCTTTCCGATGCCCGGTCCCATTTATGTACAGGCCCTGGGCCTCTCTTCTGCTGGAAATAAAGGAACAGATCTTCTCCCAAAGGGTGTGGAGGCACTGGCACCATCTCACAGAGCAGTTCAGACACCCTATGGAAAAGATGTCATGTATATGTAGCTCTTCAATACACGTAGAGTATTTCAAGAAAGGGATATAGCAACCACAAAACGTAACTCCATTCTGTCCTTAATCAGGCACAGTCTCGCCTCAGCCTGACTTAAAATCTTACATGTTTTCTTTAGTTGGGGTCCTTTGTACAGAATGCAGTGATATGCCAAAAAAACAGAAGAGACAAATGTGGTAGGGAAAACAACTGATAATGTCATAGAAGTATGTGTAAGTTAAGACATAAATCTCACTTCAGCTTTGCACCTTCCCACTAAGTATAAGCCAGTTACACTCCCTTCTCCTGGCACAAGCTGAAGGATTTTGTACATTCGAAGTATATCAAATTACTTTTTCAGCTATAATCAATTTTCATTTTCTCTTTGACAGTCACAAAATTCCATCTAGAGAATACACTTTAAAAATCTACTTATATATACTTTGCTTCTCTATATTAATTTCAAAAGACTGTCTTTAATGACTTACCATTTGTTTGCATTGTGCAATCAATGTGTAGATAGAAATTCTGCTAGTACATGATGAAATGCAAAGGAAAATAGAGAACTTTCACTGAAAAGAAAAATTATCAAGTGATATCTTAATTATAGCAACACCTACATCTGGGTATTTGGGGTATAAACTGATCTAACTTATAGTCCAGAACTGGGGTTTCTGCAGAAATGTGGCTAGATTCCTTTTGTGTCAAAGACAAAAACATTTTTCCAATGTGTCAGAAGATCAGAAAGTTGCAATTAGCTTTTTTCACTCAGTTGTTCTATTACACATTTGAGATTTAAAAGGCACATATGGCCACACAGATTTAGTGGGTACAAATTAAACACAGATATTAGATTCTCCTAGAGCTCACAGTTTGCGAATTAATTTAGCCTCACTAGGAAAAGAGCTTTGCAACAAACTAACATAACCACCAAAACTGAAACAAGATTGAAACCCACAACATCCAGAGGATGTTACAGCCAGCATTAGAAGATATCAGAAGAAAGTACTGAAGAAACAGTTCCCCCTCTCTGCAACTTACGAGTGTCTACTGCCTAGACCAATACAACCTCATGCAGCTGAGGAGGTCTTCTGATAGCACAGTTCATCAGCAGGTTCAGTTGGCAGCAATAACTGTATGGCAGCAATCACTCCTGGGCAGCATCCTGAAATAAATGAAAGTACAGAACCCAACCAGACTCATTCCTCTTCTTGGTTCTGCAAAATTTTTACAACCCTGTAGGGCCACTTTTTTTGTGGTTCTTGCCACTTAGAGGTTCTCAGATTCCCTAGGAACATGAAAGCACGATTGCATTTTATGAGAGGAAGAGAAAAAGAAACCAAACCAGCCAGGAAAAGAGAGGCAAAAACTACCCATACATGTATATTCCAAAAATAATGTGCAAAACCCGGCAAGTGTAGAAGTAAGTAAGCAGGACAGTTCTGGTCAAAACTCTTATTTACAATGCAGTTTTCACCACCTAAACACCCTAAACTAACTCTGCTTGGATTCAGTGGAAGGTGACCCTTTTCCAGACTGCTCCATCTACAGAAAGCTGTCACAAAACGTTCCCTCTGGATTTACAGCCACTTGTACAAAATGAGCTCTGTGATCTTCTGCCTCTGGGGACTCTGTGAAGTGAGCATCACACCACAGTCCCATGTACCCCAAGGCTGAATTATAAAATCACCTTTGTTAAAACTGTTTTTTCCAATTTGCCAAAGATGTACATTTCACAGATGAGGAACCCAGAGCAAAACTGGATTTTAGATACTCTCCATTCATTTGTAGCAGCTGAGTCCCATTCCTAAATCAAAACCTAAACACATTCCCAGCACAGTGCATTCACTCAACAGAACATCCTGCTAAAAACAGTAAAAAAGCATGGGTAGGCACATTTACAATTCCTGAGATAACACTGTTCACACCTTCTCTTTTTCCACAAAGGCAACAGAAACAACCACCCTGCTTCTGGGTTACACAACATTACCTATTGTCTGATCATGGAGGTTACGATTTTCTAAATTGTACAGAGAAAAAAACATAAATTGCCTAATTATTTAAACCCCCGTCATTTGTAAGTACTGCAGACAGTAGGGAGTGAAATCCTGCAGAAGGCACAACTCCTGAATGGAATGCAAACCAGAAAGAAAAGCAGTAATTACATATATGTTAGAGAATCATCAATGCCTGCACCAGGGCATCTGAGAACTATTTCATGGTTCAGTGGATCATACTTCTAAGGAAATGGTCATTACTTATTGAACATCTGAACAAAATAAATGTACTTTTGTTTTGTATGCACCAAATTCAGAGGCAGCAATGAAGCAATGACAGAGGCTTACTGTGCAGCGTGCAGCAAGTGTGCCACAGAGATCAAACCTCAGGTGCTACTGGAACATGTTGTGCTCTTCAGCCTCTCGTCACCTGCTGCTATTGGCTGGCTCTAGGTATCAGATGGAAATATCACACCACAGCTCACCCAAAACTGCACCCACTCTTTCACGGCAACAGACATTTATGACTTGCAGTTTGCGTCATTTATGCCCCCTAACAACAAGAGCCTGCAAATCTGCCTGCATTTGCAAAGTAACCGAACTGCCTTATCTAGAAGTGCATGCTTTCTTGTGGCTCTCATAAGAAAATCATTATTCTGGCATCTTTTTTTTAAAAAAGGTGCTTGATTTCATGGTGATGATATTCTTTTGAGAGACATTAGGATAGCGTTATCCTCAGTGTAGATGGCAGTTTAATAGGCTGAGAAAATTTGAACAGTTTGATTTGCCAATATTTGCTAAAGTATTGGAAAAATAAAACAGAAATCTGTAATTTCATTCCAAGTCTAGACATCTTTAGGCCCTACGTTGCACAGGTTCTTCAGCACATTTTCTTTTCAAGCTTTTGCCTTTTTGCTCTCATTTGCATTCCCAAGAGACACCAGTTCAAAGCTTTCCTCCACCTGAAAGGAGATGGAATCCTTCTTTTCTGGGACAAATTATACTTTATAAGTGTAATTTGTAAAGCCCGGCTTTATAGAAGCAACATAAATAAGGTAAGTCCTCCATAACTTGACTCCTGCAACACTCATCTGCTAGACAGAGAACCTGTGCTCTAGTTTCTATATTGATAGGATTTCTGTTCACTGTGGCAGGGACTGGGACCTAGATCTTGCTTCTGCCTCCTGTTCTGCAATATTCATCAAGATGAAGTTGCTAGATGAATAAAAAGGCAGACACAGCATGCAGATATCACCTCCAATAATAGTTTCAGGGTCACTTTTACACAGCATTCATAGGGGAGGATGCTTCTGAGAAGTGGAGCTATGAGCTAATTACTGTCTCTACACACCAGATTTTCAGTTACATGGGAAGCTACTACAGAAAATTTTACATTTATTATCAGAACTACTGAGATCCAGACTCTTTAAAAATCTGCCTATAGTAATAGGAGCTGATTACTTAAAATGCACTCATAAATTCTTCTTGATGCCCACAGTTTCATGGGAGATAAAGGCAGATACCTGATTGTGGGGAAGAGGCCTGAGCTGAATTGTTTTGTTCCAAATAGCTTAGGCATGTCATTCAGTTGCTAACCAGCTTTCGTACAGCATCTTTTCATGTACTCTGCACACATCACATAAATAAGGATCATGCAGTGTTAGAAATATTTTGAGTTCTAAAAATTAAAATATCAAAGCAGTACAGACCCAATTACTACCATAGATTTAACTACAAACTGCATTTCCAATGGAAAGCAATATAATATGTTTCAAAACCTTAAATATTTCTTTTATAACAGCTTTACATACAGAACAGTATTTTGAGTACGCTTGATTTACTGAAATATTTTGTGTCACAGTTCCCATTAAAAATTACTTCAATTTCCCTTTTCACTGGTAAAATATGCTATCTTTCCTAATCCTTCAGATTTATAAGATAACAGCCTTATTTCTACTACTGGTCCAGATGTTCCTCCAGGCACAGGAATTCAGTAAAGCAGACAGATTCAGAAAAAAATGGGTGCTGCTGAAGGCCATACCAAGTTTGCAATGTTAGAAAGAGCCCCAAAGGACACCGTTGTGAGCAGTGTGCTGGACAGGCATTCAAAGCTGCAAAATATGTTGTCATATCACTGGATGACAGAGGCAGGATACATGCAGTGACACCCAAACCATTCTGGATGCAAGCTATTTCCAATACTAGTTGGAACTGCAGACAGCGATCTTGCTGGTGAGTTTTGTGCATGTTTTGCCTCAGAGCACCAGCAGCTCACAGCCCCTACCACCTTCTGGAAGGCTTTGACTGACCAGCTGCCACAGCCGTGGCTCAGCTTTGTCCTGCCATTGTCCCCCACTTCTCTGTGGAGAGCACTGAAAGACTCAGGGGTGGAGAGCAGAGCTTTGGCTCGTCAGCTGTTCAGGGAGAGCCAGCCCTGCAGTAACACACTCAGTCATTCCCAAACTTGGATAAGTCTTTCCCTTCTTTCCGTTGTGCAAGAATGGAAAATGAGGCAGGTTCATTGCACCTTTGCCTTCCCAGCCAGTGGCCTCACACACTGCTGAGCACACTTATTAAATGCCTCTGCACTGTGTGTTGTGGAGTGATCCATTCATTTACAGTATAGACTAAAGCTATAAATACACAATGCCATAAAAGGCCTTTCTCCTGGAAAGCAAACTTATTTTGAAGATGATTTGGCTGATAGAAGTTTAGCAATTTAATCTGCAACTCTAAGCAGACCACTGTTTGTTAAATATACAGAACAGCGAGGTGGCAGTCCTTTAGAAGATGCCAAGAATTACCCTTGATAAATGAAGAACAAAAAGAAGACACAATTTTACATCTTTTTACCCAAGACATATGTCTGTCTAAAACCCAGTAGTCTAAAAGTACTCAATAAATTCAATAGATAAGGTTGTGATCTGCAGCAGGCAACACCTTGCAGCTCTTTGTAGTTTGCTTCTAGACATTTATATATCCCTGTCTAACAGCTTCATGTAACATTCTCCATGAAACAGCTTTCTGCAGCTCTTTGGTAAGAAATATGAAGAAAAAAAAATGGGATGGGGATGGTGTGTAAGACTAATAAGTTTATCATCCCTCTTGAAAATCCATTCCTTAATTCACTTTTGCACTTTGAAACTGAACTTGTAGCGTTCGTATAACCCTGTGAGGTGCTAAATATTTCCAATGAAATAGTTGGTATTGTGGCGGGCATAGCTTGAGGTGTTCAGTAATTATCATGATACAAATTTTCCCCCATCACTCCCATGCAGATTCATATTTAGGATAATGGGTCACTAACTAAAGGGTTTTGTTTCTGATATATAGCTATTTTTTATTTTCTTTAGCACAGGTATTTAAAGTATTCATCTTCTACCATGCAATTTGAATGCCTAACGGTAGTTCAGTAGGAAAATTGGGTAGCATACAACTTTTGTTCTCTCCCTTAAAGTAAAAAAGGTGCATGTATTCAGATACCCTGCCTGGAGGTCTGGGAGGACATCACTCAGCCTGTATGTGCTGCTAGGAGGCAGGCTGTTGGGTTGTTAAAGAACTCAAAGTGGAAGCAGCTTGTCTGCCACTGAGACTGGAAGTGTCACAGCAAGCAGTCCCTGTGGATGTCTATTCAGGAGCTTTGGAGTGATCTCCAGGAAACCTCTGTTTCACCCTCCACAAAGTGAAACTCACAGTATCTGAGGGGTTGAACTGCAACTGCAATTGTCACCCCAGAACTTCAGTCTTCCAGATACTGAGCTCTGGCCATTGCAGAAAAGCTGCAGACAGGCAGACAGACCCCCAGGTGCCTTGCTGGAATTGCTTGCCCAGCAGTGGATAAGTTCAATCTTCCGTAGTGTGGCTGAAACACAAACTAACTTATAGGGTATCTGCATCTCTTTCCCTTTCTCTCATGCTGCAGCAAAAGTTGCCAAGTGCTCAGGATTTATATGCAAATAGCCCTGGCTGCTCTCCAGTTGCAGAGGAGAAGCTACAGGAGTAAGGTCTGCATAACTGGAGCTCATTGCCCCTTTTATCAAACACAATTCAGGCATGCTGATGGTTAGATACACATCAGACTTTCAAACTGTGGTTTATATAGCTGCTAAAACTCACTAAAACAGCACACACAAATTTCCTTCTCTTCTCTCAAATCAAGAGCCCCTGACAAGAATCAGTGCTAATCCTGGGTTGCGAGATGGTTTTTATCCGTCCCGGAGACAGTTTATACTGCAGTCCAGCACTGTGTAAGCCTCAGAGACCTCTTATGTAATGTATCTCTTTCACAGTGTGGTGTGTATTTCGCTTAGGCTTGCAGGGTGCATGGAAAACCCTGTCAGACTGGGACCCACAGGAGATACTGAAGCAAGAAATGTGGACTACAGCTTTTCCTTAGGGAAAAAAGCTGCATGCCAAGAGATGGAAGATGGTGTGTTCCACATTTGCATACATAGCTCTGTGACACCACTATAGTATCTACCCCAAACAGTCCACCTCCTTTATTTCCTATGATCCAAAAACTGCTAGACATCCTCTAATAAAAAATGGTTTGCCTTTTACCACAATGCAAAATACAGCATAGAATCAGAGCTGATCAAGCCCAGAGCAGTTACAAAATCTAGAATTTGGAAAGATTTATTTCTGTGTGCCCAGAGCTATCGCCACAGTGAATTAGCCTCTAGACCAAGTATAAATAAGGATAAGTGTATATGGAAATCTATTTGGTTTCTTGCTACTGGAGCTATGCTCCACCAGCATCACTTTCTTCTTCCAGCAGTCTGGAGACAGAACACACTTGTCACCTGAAAACAGTTCCTGCATATTTTCCAGAGGCCACCATTGGTTACAACCTTGGAAAAGAAATTTTGACAGCAGAAACCTCTCAGGATCATTAATAGAGCCCATGCAAAGGTAGCAACTGCATGCTGCTAATTTAGGAGTAGTTATATTCACTTGTACCAATAGCATAGATGTAGGGAGGGAATGGGAAAGAGTCTCCAGAGCGGCTGAGTTTGGACATAGCAGTGAATACAGAGCCTTCAGTGCTGACTCACTTTTTCCATTTTTAAAATAAAAATGTTAGCAAAGATATTTTTAAGTGGTTACTGTGCTTTTCTGCTGCAAGCAAAGCCTTTTCATAAGTTTTAACTATCCTCACCCCCTCAACAGTAAAATGCTTTAGTAATCACTGTTATTTCATTAAATCCTTTTAGCCATAAAGCCCAAGATAGTTTTAAATGGAGCAGCCCTGAGTCCCTAACTTATTGGTTTCTAAAGGAAAACAATTGTCCAGAGAAAGCGTAGGAGCCCGGGAGCCAGGATCACTTGGCTCTACCCTTCATGTTTCTGCTGACATGCTGTATTATGGAAAAATGAAACAGTCCTGGTTGTGAAATTAGGGTCTGAGCTGCACAAGCAGATTTCTGTGCTCACTGAAGTTGACAGAGGCTCAGAATTTCAGCCATACAGATCAAGATTCTTCAAATACAACAGGTTTACCTATGCTACATACCGCACTTCCTAGCATCAATAACAGAAGCAGTGAGACAAATCACACTTAAAATTCATTCTAGGAAAATGAAAAAATAAATACTCCAGCACTTCCAAAAGAAGGATAAGCACATGACAAGATAACGCCATCAGAAATGGGCTGGTGAGCTGTGGAGTACTCTCCAGCTAAACTAAAAGGATTTCAGCAGCAGTACCTGGAAAGTCACAGGTCAAACCCTCAGGAACATAGCAAACCTGAAGATTAAGCAGCAATGAACCGCAGCTGTGATGTACAGTCTCAGACAAAGTGGAACGCAGAGAGTGCAGGAGAGGTTGAGTGGCATCTTTTTTTGACAGTTGGGGCAAAAAGCACTTTTTCACATGCTCCATCACTCACAACTGGTGCCTAATTAGGCAGCTAAAGAAGGCTCAGATTTTTTAAAGTGTTCGGTACCCAAAAGCTTACAGCCAAACACTAAATGCTCTATCTTTTGTAAAAGGTACACTAAAAGATTTTGAAAGTTTGTCACACATTCTAGGATAAAAGTGGGAGAAAAATTATTTTGAAAACTGCTTTTTAGTTATGTGGTTGTGGCTCAGTATTAGCATTTTCCCTTGAAAGTACAAAGCAACAGCCTTAAAAAGAGAAGTAAAAAAAAAAAAAAAAAAAAAAAGCTCAACTTGGGAAGTCCCCACTTGGAAATCCCCATGTTTTTATGTTCCATGATAAAAATTTTGGTTAAATTCTTTTCTATACACTTTTTAATTAGTATCAAGAAGTCTCACAGATTAGAACAAGTATTCCTTCTGTAATCTTGAAATTACCAGCACTATCCAGATGACATTGAGATTTCTCTTGCTCTCTCTTTCTCCCTCTTCAGTTGTATATTTGTCTCTGTATTCTTCAGCATTATATTTTTTGGTAACTTGAGAAATACTCAGCTATTGTTTTAAATAATATCCATTTCATAGTGAGGAAGTCTATTTTTCCTATTCCTCTCTTTCTTTCCACCCCCTACCCCTCCAACTGTGCATTCCTCTGCACAAACAGATCCTGCAGTTTGTTGCACAGCAGTCTGCCTCTCTGTATTTCTTCCCCACTTCACACAAGCATATTGTATTCCTGTCTCCCATCCTGTCCCAGACTGTCTTTGTGGTTGCCATGTTTAAGAGTTGCCACACTCCACCTAAAAAGTGGAAGAATTTCTCAAAACACTGAGCAAGTGATTTCAGTTTGCTCAGTACTTCCAGACCTTCCTTCCCATGTGACTGATTTACAAATGCATTAGATGTAGTTTTGTGGTCCTTAGAATGATTAAGGTGCAGAAAGCGTAGACTTTCTTAAACTCACTCACCCATTATGTGGCTAAAGGCTCAAGTTCCCCCTGGGTGTAACCTGGCAGAAATTCAGGAGCAAAATATAACAATGAAAAAATAAAAATCCAGAATTGGGATTAGTTTCTGTCAGGAGAGAAAAGAAATGGTTAAAAAAAATGCAAACTGCATAAATTCAGACTAGCAGGCTCATGAAAACTGCACTTTCCCAAAGGATTTAACTCTGACCCAGCAGTCTAGATTTCCACCCTTGAAGTAAATACAGAACAGCTAGGACTCAGTTCCCAGAAAACAGTGCAACCCCTCTCCAAACTCATATCTACTCAGCTTCATAGCTGTAAGATCAGCTCATCTAGTCAAATGGTGCATAAACCAGCATGATGCTCCTCTCTGCATTCAGCATGCCAGAGAGCCTAAGATAACACTGAAGGCTGTATCCTCAGCTGCTAGCTCCTGAGTGGGGCAGCTCCAATGACTTGGGAAGAGCTGTGCCAAACTAGCTGAGGATTTGGACCCAAGAATACACAGGAAATGAGGCTGTATAGGCAGAGCAGACAGAAAATCACTTTATTTCTGGCACACCAGTGGACAAGTGCCCTGTAGATGGGAGGGAGAAAGGGAGAGGTTTTCCCTCCATCTCTCTGCTTTTATAAAGCTTCCCTAGACCCTTTGAGAGACGACATCTTCACAGTGTTTGCAGGAAGCTCAAAGCTTTGTCTGACAGCTGCAGAAGCAGAGAGTCCAAAAGATTATTTTTTTCTCTCTCTCATTACTGATCCAGCAACAGTAATGGCATGGCAGACACAGCTGTCTTACTTGGGTTCAAAGCCAATATCTTTTCCTTTTTTCCAAACACACACACACATACTCACTGTATCTTTTGATAACAGAGAGGCTGACATCATCTCCTACACAGTCGTATTTCCCCCCCTCTTTCAAGACCACAGAGGTACAAAACAAACACACTATGTGAACCACTGCTGAGGAAGGGAAAGTGAGGGTTCAGATATACCCCAAGTTGCAAAACACCTTTTACATCTTCAACTTTTTAACTCATAATAGTCACTATTTGGAGAATTTGCTTAGTACACAGATTAACCCACTTTTTCTTTTTATACACTGAGAACTACAATTCATGTTTCTGCTATGAAGCTCTGATGAGTGCTTGTAGAAAAAAATGTATTTGTGAGACAAATTAACTGATCATCTGGTTTAGGATTAATTATGCAAAAGCCACTTCAGTTGCATACCTTTACATCTCTAGATGTCAAGAAACAGCAAGAAAATTGTCTACAGCCTGAGCACGCATTCATTTGAAGTAATTAGTCCCTGTTGTGTGATTGTATTTCTTTGGACTTCCTATTTACTAAAAAACTTTTCCGTGTATCTCTGTTTTCTACCTGTTTGCTGCTCATAAAAGCACATCCTCAACAGAAATATCGGTAATTTCCCATACAGAGATCCATGCAGCAGCAAAAGCGCAAGGATTATTAATGTGTTAAAAACCACAGAAGTGCCTGAGAATGGTCACCTAGGAATTAAGGCTTCTTAGCCCCAAAAGGCGGTGGAATCAATAGCCCAATTAAACTGCATCTACAGCAATGCACACAGCATGGGCAATAAACAGGAAGAGCTGGAAGCCATTGTGCAGCAAGAAAACTATGACACAGTTGCCATCACAGAAATATGGTGGGATGACTTGCACAACTGGAGTGCTGCAATGGATGGCTGTGAACTCTTCAAAGCGATAGGCAAGGAAAAGGAGGTGGTGGGATACCCTGTAAGTTCGGGATTTATTTTAATTGTCTAGAGCTTAATGATTGTGATGATAGGGTTGAGTGTTTTTGAGTAAGAATCAGGGGGAAAGCCAACAAGGCAGATATTGCGGTGGAATTTATTACAGACCACGCAACCAGGATGAAGAAGCAGTCAAAATATTCTACACAAAGATGGAAGAAGTCTCACAATCATTTGCTAGCCCTTTTTCTCATAGGAAGTGTTAACTTACTAGGTGTCTGCGGGAAATACAATACAGCAGAGAAGAAACAGTCTAGGAAGTCCCTGTAGAGTGTGGAAGATAACTTCCTGATACAGCTGGTCAGTGAGCCTACCAGGGAAGGCACCCCACTGGACCTGTTTTTTGTGAATAGGGAAGAACTTGTAGGTGATGTGATGGTTGGAGACCATCTTCGGCATAGCAACCATGAAATGATAGAGGTTTTGATTCTCAGAGAATTAAGGAGGGGGTTCAGCAGAACCGGACTTCCCGAGAGCAGACTTCAGCCTGTCTAGAAGAGTGTTTGACAGAGTCCCTTGGGAGGCAGTCTGGAAGGGCAAAGGAGTGCAGGAAAGGCTGGACATTCTTTAAGAAGGAAATCTTAAAGGCTCAGGAGCAGACCGTCCCCATGTGCTGAAAGATGAGCTGATGAGGAAGACAACTGGCCTGGCTGAACAGAGAGCTTTGGCTGGAAAACAGGAAAAAACAGGAGAGTTTATGACATATGAAAGAAAGTGCAGGCCACTCAGAAGGACTAGAAGGAAGTCTTGAGGTTATGCAGGGAGAAAACTAGAAGGGCCAAAACCCAACTAGAACTTAATCTGCCTACTGCCATAAAAGACAATAAGAAATGTTTCTATGAATATATTTGCAACAAAAGGAGAGCTAAGAAGAATCTCCATTCTTTGTTGGATGCAGGGAGGAAACACAGTGACAAAGGGTGAGGAAAAGGCTGAGGTACTTAATCCTTTCTTTGCCTCAGTCTTTAATAGCAAGACCAGTTGTTCCATCCCCCAGCGCTGGAAGACAGGGATGGGACACAAAGTGAAGCCCCCATAATCCGAGGGGAAATGGTCAGCCACCTGCTACACCACTTAGACACACGCAAGTCTACAGGGCTGGATGGGATCCACCCAAGGGTGCTGAGGGAGCTGGTGGATGTGCTCACCGGGACACTCTCAATCACTCATCAGCACTCCCGGCTAACTGGGGAGGCCCAGCTGACGGGAAGTTACCAGACGTGATGCCCATCTACAAGAAGAGTCAGGAGGAGAATCTGGGGAACTACAGGCCTGTCAGTCTGACCTTGGTGCTGGGCAAGTTGATGGAGAGGATCATCCTGAGTGCCATCACCCAGCGTGTACAGGACAAGGCGATCAGGCCCAGCCAGCACGGGGTTATGAAAGGCAGGTCCTGCGTGGCAAACTGCATCTCCTTCCACAACAAGGTGATCCACTTCGTGGGTGAGGGAAAGGCTGTGGATGGTGTCTCCCCAGACTTCAGTAAAGCCTCTGACACCATCTCCCACAGCTTCTCCTGGAGACACTGGCTGCTCACGGCTGGGACAGTTACACTCTGCGCTGGGTAAAAGGCTGGCTGGGCTGAGCCCAAAGCGCGGCGGTGAATGGGGTCACATCCAGCTGGCGGCCGGGCACAAGTGGTGCTCCCCCGGGCTCAGCACTGGGGCCAGCCCTGTTAATGTCTGTATCGGTGATCTGGACGAGGGGATCGAGCGCACCCTCGGTCAGTGTGCAGGTGACACCAAGCAGTGGGGAGCGTTGATCTGCCTGAGGGCAGGAGGCTCTGCAGAGGGTCTGGGCAGGCCGGGCCGATGGGCCCAGGCCGGTCGTATGAGGCTCAGCGCAGCTCAGTGCCGGGTCCTGCCCCTGGGTCACACCAGCCCCACGCAGCTGCAGGCTGGGGCAGGGGGCTGGGAGCTGCCGGTGGGGAAGGGCCTGGGGTGTGTGGTAGCCAAGAAGGCCAGCAGCTCCTGGCTTGTATCAGAAACAGCGTGGCCAGCAGGGCCAGGGCAGTGACCGTCCCCGTGCTCAGCCCTGGTGAGGCCGCACCTCGCACCCTGGGCTGGGTTTGGGCCCCTCACTGCAGGGGGGACGCTGAGGGGCTGGAGCGTGTCCGGAGCCGGGCAGGGGCTGGGGAAGGGGCTGGAGAACAAGTCCTGTGAGGAGCAGCAGCTGAGGGAACTGGGGCTGTTTAGCCTGGAGGAAAGGGGGCTCAGGGGAGACCTTACTGCTCTCCACAGCTCCCTGAAAGCAGGCTGTAGCAAGGCAGCTGTCGGTCTCTTCTGCCATGTAACAAGCAACAGGACAGGAGGAAATGGCCTCAAGTTGCACCAAGGGAGGTTTAGGTTGGATATTAGGAAAACTTTCTTCACCAAAGCTGTTGTCAAGCATTGGAACAGGCTGCCCAGGGAAGTGGTTGAGTCACCATGCCTGGAGGTATTTAGAAGGTGCGTAGATGTGGCACTTAGGGACGTGGTTTAGTGGTGGACTTGGCAGCTTTGGGTTAATGGTTGGACTCCATGATCTTAGAAGTCTTTTCCAACCTAAATGATTCTATGATTCCATCCTGGAGTCAGGGCAGTTCAAGGAAATTTGCACTTTCCCTCCTGGAAAACGTAACAGAATTCTCACTTTAGCAGGAAATCTCTTAACCCACCACACGGTCTAGTCTATACCTGACACTCAAATTCCATAGCTTTCCCAACTGAAGATAGCTGCTAGCAAGAGCAAGAAGCAGGCAAGAGGAAATATAGACTAAAGCACAAGTTACACCTTGTGAAAGGTGAATATAAAACAATACTAGGTCAAATCAGTGGCTTCTCATAATTATACTGTACTCAGTATACAGTCACTGGAAAAGAGGAATGTATATCATGAATTTTTTACTTAATTGCAGAGAGTGTGGAAGACTGAAAGGTGAGTTCCCTAGGGGGAATCCAGGCAGGGCAACAGCAGCAGTCCTAAAGATTTTGAAAGATCAAGTATTTGTCCCCTAAAGCTGTCTTAGCAAGAAAAACTTCTATTCCTCATTGCATGGCAATGGAATGAAAATTGAAAATTGAACTTAGGCCCACGCCAGATGGAAATGTTCCCTATGACTGCAAGCCTTGAGTCTTCTTCTGCTGGGATCTTATGGTGCAAGTATTTGCTATAAAATTTTGTTGTGCAGCTCTTTGACTTTTATTTTTTGGTGAGGAAATACGTATCTATTTTAGACTCCCTCGTCATGCATCTTGGCATAATTTTGCTGTCTTTAAATGAAGACAGTACTACTTGACTTTGTAAAAGCACTTATCACAAATAAAAAGTATTATGGGAACACAGTTATAATTTTAGACATTATGTGACAAGCTAGAGGTGATATGACCTCTGAAAACCATCTAGCGTACCTCTTTCCCTGCCTTAAAGCTTGGCTCCTTTCCTTTTACTGCTGTGTCATGCACATTTGCACAGCTCTCCAAACAGAACTCCTCTGCTTTTCACCCTTATGCTTACTTTCTTTTACGAGAAAAGAAAGTTTACTTTCTTTACTTATGAGACTTTCTTATTACCATTCTGATGGAGCTGAACATACTTAATTTTAGAAGCTTGACCTGCCCTGTTGGAGAAAGGGTCACATAATTGATAACTCCAGGTCTAGTATAGAAAAAATCCAAAGAATCACCGGAGAACACCAGATTATGCTGAAAAATTGCTTTGCTGAGAAAGGGACAGAAAATTTCACACTCCTTACACCTTTCATATGCTACAGACAGTAACATTTCTTTCTCCTTGGAATCTTTAGCCTTTAAAAATACTTTTTAATCTGCTACATTGTGTCTCAGCTGGTCTTTCTCTTTTGCCTCATGGTGATACTTAGAATATCTGTGTTATTCCTGTAAAGGTTCCTTTGAGGTTGACTCTTGCCAACCTCTTGTTAATACAAGGCCCAAAATGGAACACAACATTCATGGCAAACTACTTGGGTTTGGACCCACTTAAAACTTGGTTGTCTTTGTTGGGGGGGAGGGTGTATTTTTTTAAAAATGTGATTCCAGTTATTTGAGTATGTTTCTCTCAACTATAGTGGTTTAACCAAATGAATACTTCCAGTCTGAAGTCAATAGCTGTACTTTCTCCATGGGGAGATGGGGCAGGCAGATCAGCTTATTCTCTCTGCAAGGCTGTAGCCTCTCTGGTTGAAAAGATAACTCACAGACAAACATCCTGATTTCAGATGACATCTGGCTGCTGGGGAAGCAACTGTGACACAATTAACTCTTCCGGACTTTCATTTTGTGGGCGGAGCAGATGGACTACAGTGGACATCAGAGGCTGAAAACTGCTAGTGCAACAAATAGATTTTATAATTAATAGACATGTCACAGAAAATATTGAAACAGCTGTAAGGGAAATTAATCCATACTATACCAAAATCATAGTGGGGCAATTCCCTAGCATGAAAGCTTCCTCTAAATACGCTAACACTTTTCTTCCTCCCAGCATCACCAGAACTGTTTCACAGCTTGCAGAATAACCTTTCTCCTGACTTTTACTCCATCCCATATGTCAGTCTGATCTGACAGAAGAGTACATAGCATACAACCAATGCTTAAGATGTAAGGAGAAAATCATCAGGAGTGAAAAGTGGTTATACATTGCTCTGCCTTCTGTGTCTTTCTTTCCCGTTCTCCTCTTAATATGAAATTTATGTAGAGTTTTAATGAGATTTGGGTTATATTATGATTAAACTTCATCATAATTACTGGACTTTCAGTCACAAAAGAAAAATCACACTGTTCATAAAATGTTGTCACAGGTCTAACTCAGACTGCTTGTTGTGGCATTAAAACAAACAAAAGTAAAAGGGCTAAAATATATGTTAATGCATATGAGGTCTCTTTATTGCGTTGTACAGTGAAGAAGAAATTTCCTATGCATGAAGGCAAGTGTCAGCTGCTCAAAATGCACTTTTGTCAGCTTTGGACACGGCCATAGATAGCACTTTCCACCACAGGCATTTCTTTTTCAGACCAGAAAAATGTGTTATGTGTATGGGTGTATCTATTAAATATAAAAAAGCAGATATCAGGACAGTCACATGAATTTCTATCATAGACTACTAAGGCATGGATAAACAGTCACAGTTTCTTAAAAGTGCATCACATAGCTGCTGAAACCTTAATAACTGCTCTTATTTTTCAACATCAAAAATAGATTCAGACATTTTTAAGATCTATATTGATTTGACTGGCAGTAACTGAATTACTATATCTATATTTAGAAACCTCTGTACACACAGTTTACTGCACTGAGAGTCACACTCAGATATTCATACAATGTTTCAAGAAGTGATGGGTCACCAATGAAGTTTTTCATTGTGCTTCTCATTGCCCTTAATAAACAAGTCTCAGAATCCAAGATCCTTCTGATATTTTGGGAGGACGAAATGAACATATATGCAGACCACATACATACATACACATACATAGATTATTTACTTTCAACAATTCTAAATATTGGAACTTTCATCTTATTTTAATTATAATGATACTGAAGAGTAACTTGCTGTTTTCAAATAAAATTTTTAGATTTTATATAAATATATATTTATATTGTAACCTAGGAGATCTGCAAGTAGCTTCTACTCATGAGACCTGCTTGTGGAATCTGTCTTACATGCAAATCAAAGAATTCCAGAATTTTTTTTTCTTCCATTAGAAATATGATAATCATAGACTGAAGACCAGGGGACAAGAAACACAGTTACAGTGCGAAAACAAAGTAACCTGAGTTATCAAAGATCAGGAAGTATCCAAAACAAAATCAGATCAAATTACACTCTATCCATTATTTTATTACATTTTGTCTTTTTTGTCTTTAAAGATCAAAACAGAATATAAACATTAAGTAGCCTTATTTTCAGTGTAGAATCTCTCTGCAAGACTAACAATAGAAAAATTTAAAAATCTTTAAAATAAATTATCTGCATTAATACAGTAACTTGCACATCTGAAATAAAACCCAGTTGCTTAATTTCATCATTCAGATTTTAGTCTTTAAATCTTGATGTTACCCCAGAATATTTTTGTACCTATAGGTACAGAAATAGCATATAAGGAGAAAGAAAACTTCTGGAAATTTGTCATTTCCCTCTTCCAAAAAACTAATGTCTGAAATTCACTCAAATGTACCTATTCTCCAAAACAACAGTTTAGACTTTTGCAGTACCTTAAAATCCAAATATGCTAAATTACTTCATGAACTTATTTTGGAAATGCCACTGAAATGCAAAGGCTTTTCCTTTGTGTGAAATAAATTTCTAGAACAAGTCGGGTCTACCTTAACATTCATTTACCTAGGATTTTCATGTATGCTCAGTCATTTAGTATCTAAAGATTTATCCTGCATACTTTCTGTGGGATAGACGCTGCATAGTGTCTAGAGTCTACTGGCCCAACACACTGAAAATACAGGGCAAAATGATCAGGACCAAAGGTTAGCTTTAGCTGGGAATTTTTAGCTTACTGCATTCCAGTCACAGATCATAGACAAGCTAGTGACACTAATGATTACATCCCACTGACATTCAATCCTTAAAAAGACAACTTGTTCTTTACAGAGCGAGTTGGAAGATCATTTCACATAGCTCAATAAAGACAAAGATGTGCCACAGGGCTGCAGTTTATGCAGAAGTTTCTCAGTTGTTCACAGCAGTAAACTCTCAGGTATCAGTATCAGAAAAAAGAAAAGAAAACAAACAAACAAAAAAACCCCCATCAGTATAGGCTCTAAGAACAAATTTTCTTCTTTTTTCAAAAATGTTAAATTATATGGGAGTAAGCTAAGTTCTATAAAAGCAATAAAAATATACTACAGTTTAGTCTCACGTCATTCATACAAACCACTTGATTATAACAGTAAAGTAAGTAGTTCTCCAAGTTTCACCAGTTTTTAAATTATATACCTTATTAGGAGAAAGTTTACTATTCTGAGCATTGCAGTAGCTCTTCCTTCAGCAATATGTATAACTAAAAACTTAGTGTAAAAGAGCTTAACATTCTGCTGTGACTGAGATGTCCAGTCACGACAATCTCAGTGTAGTTTTGAAAGCTGTTTATTGTTATACATATGAATGGTTCATGATTTATTTTCAATTTGATCTTTTTCAGTCAACAGTGAATGTAACTAAAAATATTTGAAAAAAATATTTGAAAATTCCACTTATTTCAACTTTGACAAGCACCATTTATAGGTAGTAGTGTTACCATTAGCAATTTCACTCTGCCTACAAATTAATGGAAAATGAGCATAAATATTTGCTTTCAGTTAAATAGCCACCAAGGTGCATTATCAGTAAGTCATCCTTCAACCCTGAACAGGGTGTTGCAAAAATTTGTCAAAATGATTTAAGTATAATGTGCATTTTACCTTGAGCATGTAGAACTGTTAAAGGACACCCCACAGTTACTGAAAAAATATTAGAATATATTCCAGCTTCTAGAAATGGCTTCTGACTATTAAGAAAGGATGCACAATTGCAGGTTTTAAGTTCTACGTGAAGGGAGTTGGAGATGATGGAGAGTTTCAGTGGTATCTAAAACATGCAAAGTCTTTTTTATAATGCAGTCTGAACTTGGATGTTTTCTTGTCGTCACACTTACAGAGAATTAGAGAAATGAAGACTAATTCTTGAAGAAGAGATATGTGACCCCTTTCCTTGATTTGATTTTAGACATTCTTGTCATTGAAATACCAATGGCTTTATTTTCTTTCTATAGCTCTTCCAAGACTGTCAATCTGCATGTTTTTTCCCTCTAATACTGTCCATGCACTTCAACCTGTGATTATCCTCTTCACAGATTTTCTGAAAGTCCTGGATTTCTTTGTGAGATCAGCCATTTCTTTAGTCATTAATTGTAACCTTTATTGCCAACCAAAACTAAAGGATTTACATAAATTATATGATAAAAAAGGTCTGCTATTATTTAAATACCCATCAAAAAAACAAAACAGAAAATTTAAAATTCAGATTTGAACTTTAGCAAATGACACTTCCACAGGCTGATTCAGCAATTCTTTCTAACAAAACTGACTCTTCATGAAGTCATGAAACTACAGATGAAGGTTTGAAAATGAAAAGACACAAATCACTCGCGTCAAGTCATGCACTAAGTAATTATGTAGCATTCACCTTTAAACATTTTTTGTCTCAGTTTCTTACCACTTGTGAAATGGTTGATGTCTTTTCCTATCCAAACAGGACAGTGTAAAGAATATTCTCCTCGTTTATATAGATTTAGGCAGACCATAGAAATGCACTGAATGTTGATTAGGTTAGGAGTCAGCTTGAAATTAAAATGAAATTCAGCTGTAACTGTAACGAATTTCACAGCACAACTTAAAAGAGTAAACGGAAATGTATTAAAATTGACAATTTTTTTTTTTTAAAGAAACTGGAATTAATAATAGTTTAATCGTGTGTTTGTCACAAATACCCACAGACAAAAAAAAATTGTATTTGTATAATGTAGTACTGAGACAACATTAAACGACGGCCTGTATATCTATTCTTTAGTACATCCTATGTCCTTCATAGGAAATTTGGAGCTAGTATGGATATGTAGTAGCACTTCAGTGTTCATCACATCAGACCACAGGAACAATGCCATGCAGCTCTCCAACAGATCACAGCTAACCAACACTGTTTAAAATTAGATTTTCCATGAGCAATCCACAAAGCAATTTTTTTCATATCATGGATCTATTGAAGAGATTTTAATCTCCATGCAGATACTTCACAATTCCCAGTCAAAAACTATGTCCTCAATGCTACCAACAAGAAAAACAAAGAAAAAGAAGGGTGACAAGAAGACCTTTTCTCAGCTTGGGTCTCAGAATCACATACTCTCTTCCTCCCCTCCTCCTCTCCAAAAAATCCCTTCAGGTATCTATTTGACTGAGTGCAAAACTTATCAAAGCAGAAACAGTTCAAACCCTTCAGGTTTCAGGCCCAACCGTCAGCTGAAACAGAGAGAGCACCGAGTTCAAGTGCCATCATTTCCCCATATCATAGACAAGCAATATGTCGGAAAGCCGTGATGGCACAGCGCTCGATTTGAGGTCATTTTCAGAAGCTACAAAGTTTACTTTCCCATTTTGGGGCTGCTGGAGCTGAAAAGTTTCAAAATTCAACTTCTAAGAAAACTCTTGTGCTGATCACTGGTTGTCACCAGAGGGTCAGGCCCTGAGGGCACTCTGAGCGCAGCCTGCTCCTGCCCAGCCCCACAGGGCAACCCGACCCTGCCCGTGGCCCAAGGCTCCATTTCAGCCCAGCCTGTGGCCATCAGCCCCTGCCTGGGCTCACTGCCCAGCACGCTGCCTGGGCCAGCAGCTTCCCAGGAGAAGCCCCCAGGCAGCCAGGGCCCATCCCACCACCCCAGCCAGGAGGGGCAGGCAGCGACACTGGGGCCTGCTGGTGCCCCCAGGGTTCTGAGATAGGAATCCTGAAAAAAAAGTCATTGTTTGAGCTGTACAGTCACTTAGCCAGGGCTTTAGAAACAAGCAGACTGTTTTTCCAGCAATATCCCCGATCCCTGGTCTTTTGGCCACTTAACCTTTTTTCTGACTCAGCTGTCCAAATTTATAAAATGAGCATAACAATATAGACTTTTGAAGAAATCTGACACGCCTGATCATCAGGTTCTCAAAGCAGTAAAAAATACTACATTGCAGAACTATGAATGAGAGGCCGAAAAGATCATTTTATGTTATTCTGACTGGTTGCATCACTCAGAGATGTATTGCAGATGGAGAAAGAGGAAAAACATTTTGTCTTTCCCTTCTCCCTCTCCCAAAATTAATACATTTACAGGTGCTGTTGAAATATAATTTACATCTTTTAGCCTCCATCTATGTCATTTGCAGGAGTTATGATAACACTTCAGCAGTCCTCTACTCCCATCCCCATGGAAACTGCCATCAAACTGCCATAAATGGGACAGAATGCTTTAAACTAATCACTTTTCAATGAAGGAAAGCCTTTTTTTTTCCACAGCCATTTCCATGGGATTAGAAGCCATTGCTGGTTGCCTAATTGTTTAAAATCTTGTCAAGTGCACCAGCAAGCAAGTACTCAGCCTTTTTAAATATGACTTTTTTTTTTTTTTTTTTTTTCAACCAGGCTTTTAAAGCAGAATTTTTGAGCCTGATTCTTCTCCTATCTCACTGGTTGTCAGCCATCAAAAACTTGTGAACTCAGTAAAGTTTCACCAGTTTGAAACCAGCACAGAAGAAGTTCCATCATTTCATTTTGGAAGGAAGTTTTCAGTGGGATGAATGAAAGAAAGAACATATATTATTTTCGTTCCCCAAGGTAGCTAAGCACTATTGTGAAAGGGTACAGTTGGCCAGCAGAGTATGTATCAGGAGATGAAGAGATTCTCACCTGTGCCACCTTTATATTAATTTTCTAATCTATGAGAATAAGAAAAAATAGAATATCAGGTTCCATTGAGAAAAACTGGGAAGTAATACCAACAGGCAACTTTCCTGGCTGCTTTGAATTCAGAAAACTTATTTTCATATGCAGTTCCTTGAATAAGTGCTGCAAAGCAAATCTCAGTTATTTCTGGATTTACAGATTAGCCCTGTGGTAGGAAATCTCCTTTGGTGTAAACAAGAATTTCCACATGAATAACACATTCTGAGTCCAGACTTCGTGGTAATTGTAAAGAGCTAGATTTCAAACCAATCTATTAAAATGGTATACATATGTGCATGAGAATGATTGGGTATGTCTCTTGCTCTGGTCAGAGCACTGGTTTCTGCAAAAATCTGATCATTTAAACAGCTAAAGGCACAGATTATCATTAATTCAGACAATGATACTGACCAAGCAGAGGAGCATAACAAATTTCCAACTGTACCCTACTGTTTTACAAAGAAAATACTGTACGAAAAAATGTCAATTATACAATAAAACTTTAAAAAGATGAAGTTATTTGGAACCTACAGTCCTGTATTCAGAATTACACCAAAGCATGGCACTCCTAGTAAAACATTTGGTAACTTGTGAACAGGTCTGTAGATATGCAGCCAATAGTTGCATTGTTCTTCCCTGCATGTTCATGGTTCTCCCCTATCATAAAATTATACTCTTTTATTCCAAATACATGAGAAAAAATATTTGAAAGTAATAAATATGTAACTAAGAAAATGTTAAGAGAGGAAAAAAAAAGAGGAAAAAGCATCCTTACCATCCACCACTGTCACAGAGTTACACCCCACATGTTCCTGGAAGGACACAGTAATTAGGGACTCAATTTTTCAGAGGTACTAAATATCTCTTGGTGAGACCAGATGCAAACATTAAAAACCTCAGCAGCTTATGGGTATGGAAAGAGAAATGAGACCAAAGCATCTATAAATGGTTAAGGTCAACACATTTTTTAACTTAATGGATATGTCAAAGTTTTGTTGAACAGAGCTTTAATGTTGTTTAAGAGCCAGGACCTCCTGAGGTGCAGAAATGAGGCAATCGGGTTGAGAACTTTGCCTGGAGCACCTTGTTTTGAGAGGCTGGTTGTATACATTGGGTTTTACATTAGGAAACAACTTGCTCCTCTGGATCCCCTGAAACCTTTGTATTGACCTTAAGACTAGCAATTACCTCTGGCATAGGAGACATGTTATCCACACCTGAGAGCCAAAGTCATTGGAAACAGCTGATCTTGAGAACAGTTTTTTCAGAATAGTTCAGCACATTCATATTTATCCTGGTGAGTTTAATTGTCAGCCCACTAACTCAGTTAACAAAACTCCTCTAAGCCTGGATATTTTACCAACAAAACTCAAATCAACTTCCCCGTTGACTCTTTTTTAACAGGTTTTATAAAGATTTTGTCTTCAGCAAAACCCAAAAGGATATTGGAGGGAAAGCACTGTTGAGAACTTTTCAGATAAAAGCAAAAGAAAGCTAAAGCAAGCCAGTCATGCTTTCTCCAAATTGATGTAATGACCAATTCAATTTTTCTGGAGACACATGATCACTGGCTATATCAGGGTCTTTTCTTTCTTCTCTCAGGTCTTTTCTGGCCTTTTTTTAAAAGTCCTCATGCCTTCATTCAGTCTTCTACCCAACTCAAAATACCATGGCTTACTCTTTGAAAACTCCTTGTTTTTTCTGGGTTGTGCACGGGAGCTGAAATAAACTTACACTCCTAACTTGTACTTCAGCTTGCCTCTGGATATTGTCTGTTTAGCCTGTAAAATGCCACACACCCAACTTCCGATGTTCAAATGGCACAACAACAAGTAAAGCATTCATTTTGCTCTCACAGCTTACCTGGAAAGGAAAAATAGAACAGCACTCCAATCCCCCAGTCAGTATTAAAAGTGGGGTAAATACTATAATATACTACCCCATATTACTGTGATTCTGGAAAAGCTGATATTGAAGTAAATTAAAGTAAATTAAAATTTTGCTCCAGGACTTAATGTCAGAGGCTTTGTTCTTTATAATTCTTATTATTTAGCCATATTCTTCTAGCAAGAATGCTGGTATTGTTTGCAGAAATCATTTTTCTGAGTCTCATCACTATGGGTCTTGATATTGTTTTTTATTAATTAGTAATCATTATGGAACAAATGAGCAAGATATCTAGGAGATAATTCCTGTCCTCAGATGCCATTGGTTTGAATAGGAGTCTCCTGCATACATTCAAGTTTTTATTCTTCCTGTTTGTGGGGTTTTGTTTTGTTTTAGTACTGGGGGTGGGGGTGGGGGGGGGTGGGGTGGGGGTGGGAAAGTTAAAATTAAAAAAACACTCTGAGGAGATAAATTGCATGTATGTAATGATAGAGCCCGGTGCCCCCCCCCCCCCCCCCCCCCCAACACCCTGGGTTATTTTGGGTCACATTTCATTTTCACATCAAGAAAAAACTGGATGAATAGTGAATGGGAAAGTATCATTATAATTGGAATCCTGCTGGTTTATGCAGGCCTGCACATCTGGAATAGGGTGGGAAAAGAGAAACAGAAGAGTGGGAAAGGCTGGATTCGTCTCACTAGACAAAACCAGGGAGTCTGGAAAGCACATGTAGTCTGGTTTCTTAAGTTACAGAGAAAGTTAGCGCTCAGAAAAGAAAACGTTCAGCAATAAGCCCTTCCTCTCCACATCTCGAGTTCAGAAGTACTCCTGCTCTCTCTTTGAAGCTATAACTCAGGCACCTCCATTAGTTACCTTCTATGAACATGTGGGCTATCGCCCTCCTCCTCTGCAGGCCCCAGTGAACACTTAATTGAGGTAGCAAAGTGATTCTACTCCAGCCAGCCTCCTAGTTATAGATTAACAGGAGCAGCCCTGGTACCATACAGCAATTTAGACAGGCAAACACATTCGTTCATGTGATTGATAAAATGTGTTTGCTTTGTGTTAAAGAATCTATAAAAGCCTTTTCTAACACTGCTGTTGAAAAAGTCATGGTGGTTTCATTAGTGGTAAACAACTTCAGTGCCTTATCTAGGTCACTATGATGTTACACACATGGGTTTGCACCCAGCGGCCTTTACAGCTTTTTGGAGGCTTCATCTTGGACTCCAGCTGATCCCCCAGGCAGGGAAAGAGCAGAGGCATGGCTGGTCTCCATAACTGTGAAAATTACCACCAGATCTCACAGATGAGAGGGGTAGCACATTGATCCCAAGGATGCAGGTCTGCAGTCACTCCACTGAGAGGATGAAATGCCTTCTCACCCCCACCTCTCCAAAGAGCTCCAAAGCATGCAGCCAAGCCATTCGTACACCAAAGACCAGAAGACAGACAATGCGCTCTGTTTGCTAAATGAATGCTACAGGAAGAAGGCACAAGGCTGCATTAGTATTCAAAGATAGTGACAGTGTGGTGATGTACACTGTGAGGAAGTATCACATAACCCAAGCACTATTATTTTTATTACCATTATTTTGTCATCTCCATCTTATTTAGCTCTCCACTTATACTTCCCAATCCATCATACAGCATAATTACATTCAATGAATGAGCTCTCAAGTTACATTACAAAAAGAAACTCATTCTTAGAAGTTTCTCAACTGAGTCATAAGCAATTAAAAACATCTCTGAGTGCTTCGTTTAATTTTCTTGAATGGGAGAAGTCTTAGAAGTAGGTAGAAGTAATTTCCTTTGCGGAAAGACCATGAATTTGTATGATGGCATATGAATAATGCATTGTTCCATTCAAAACATTTGAAGAGCCAGCACAGTCTGCTGAAAGCTGGACCTACAGCAATATAAAGCAGAGGCTGAAGTTCTGCACGACAAACACAAGTCATGCAGTGCCGAGAAACCCTGGGGCTGCCTCATCTTTCAGATGCAGGTGACCTATAGAAGAGGGGACCTCATCTTGTTCCAAGCACAAAGTTGACTGGAGAGATGTTAAAAAGAGGAACTTAATAATAACTAGCCCACTTCATGTATGGCAAGTTATCTCAGCCACTTGACCATGAGCAAGGTCCAGATATTTCCCACCAAGAAGAAAGATCTGGTGAAAAAAATACTTCCCTCAGTGCTAGTGTGACTGAGGCAGTATATTCATCATAGTCAGCATTGCAACATTTTATAACTAACCCTTTTTACAACTAACCACTAACCCATTCTAAAACTAACCCTTTCAGATTTTAGAACAGAGAACACATCAAATGTATTAATTATGCAGCTGTAATCCTGTCTGCATAGCTCTACCAGTCTTAATGTCACTTTGTCTTTGCTGGGCTCAGTAATCCCTGGCTAACAAGATCACCTTAAATATACAGCCAAGAAACTGGGGAAATTGGTGCAGAAGTTTGTTTAGGACTATAACTGGGTTTGGGATCTTCTCTTATGTCTAAGAAACAATGTACTTGTTAAAAATACAGCTATAAAAGAAAAACCTTTGTTCTGAATTAATGTTTCCATAATCAGGACTGACACTTTGGTATTTTTCTGCTCTGGTTAATCTCAGTGCCTTCTGCAGAAAATATAAAGTGATTCACCACAATTTCTGTTGGCTATCTGGACAAAAGGTTCTTTGTGCACTGCAGGACCAAAAGCATTACATACAGTAAATATTTGACCTGAAGGTGTGCTACTGATAGGTCTGTACCCACTATTATTTTATGTTGCTCAAGTTGCTGGCGTGCATCCCACTTTGTGGCCCAGTAAAGTAAATGACTGCACCGAAAGCTGTTAATGCAGGAATGAATCTGCTACATAATATACAAATTGCAACAGATGATTGCTACTTTAGACAATAAAAATCTTATTATTTTTAGTAGCTGGGAGAATGTAAGTTTCTTAGAATACATAATACACTGCAATGACTCACAGGCTCTTTTTGAATACTAGAATACCATCATCAGCTCCACCTAGACAGATCAATATATAAAAATATGACCACTTTGCAAACAGAAGGTGAAATTTACCACACTTATAGTGAGTCTCATCTCATTTAGCCTTAACTAACTAAAAGGTGAACAAACTTTAAGTTAATCCACCAGATATTCCTACAATGGCATAAACAGCTTTAATAGAACACCTATTACTTAGCCTCAATTTTAGAAGTTGCCAAAGCAACTGCTTCAGATAGGTGTAATTTTTAGACAGCTAAACTATATGAGATTAGTTCATTCTTTACTGGTGTTTGTACTTCACTGCTAATTACCTTACTACAGTTGGAGTACAAACCGTGGAAAATGAGAAAAAGAGGCAGAAGGTGGTCCTTTGTTAAAGAGGAATTTATTTCATGGTGTAGGCACAAACAAATTTAAACTACTTCTGCCACCATTACTTGCCTAAATCTTCCTTTACCCAATGAATAGCCCTATTGAGATATCAGTGGTATTAGCTGAACAGTTAAGTAAACAAAGCTGGCAGCGTTGACAGTATGATATAACCATATTCTTTTTTCAAATACCATGTGAATGTGATTCCTATCATGTTCTTCTTCCAGTTAAATGCCAAAAACAACCCAAAGACTTCAAAATCTTATCCTCTCACTCATGACTTGAATATATACCCGATCGTGTACATGGTGAATAAAAATTGATCCGTGTGCATTAAATCATTTCAAGATCCAAACAAAAAGCATACTTGAATTTCTAGCAAGGATTTAACTCAAAGAATTCCTAATAGATATCTTGGAACAATCTCATGCTAGTTACCCTCCTCTCGTAGTCTCTGCAACTTCATTTCTGCAATATAATACATCATTTCTAAGAATATAAAAATATGTTCCTCTGATTTTTGCAGACACAAAAAACTGGTTATTCTTGCCTACTAACCCCTAAAATGAGATGATGGGAATGTCCAGCTGCCAGTCCAATGCATGCCTGAAAAATAATGTGCCCCATGTGGTTCATAATTCACCTTATTCTACAAGATGTCTCCCAATGACTTAGCAGAACCTTCTTTGAATAGGGACAAAAGACATTGCACTTAAGGACACAAACTAAAAACAGTGAAATGGAACCAAAGATTGGACCAATAAATATTGCCCTATATATTGATATTTCAATTAACAGTCAGTTAATAACAGTTTTTAATTTTATTTGGGGACTTTTTCTGGAGAGGAAGAGAAGAAAAGCAAAGAAGGTTTAGGAAGTTTTTGGATTTACTATGAGTTTTTGAATGGAGAGGTTTGGGATAAGATGTCATCCATTTTTCAAACCACAAGCATAATTAACAAAATACTTATAACAGGATAGAATTCTTCAATCAAAGCTGAAATAATTTCTAAGACATGTACGATCCCACCAAAAAAAAATGTATTGGCTTCCTCAAGAAATTATATGTTAAAAATGCTGTAGTGTAAGTTGTCCTGGAATCAGAGGATACTAGAAACAGGATGTCTCTAGTCAATCTCTTGCTCAAAGTAGGCTCAGCCATAACATCAGACCACATCACTTAGGGCTGTGTCAACCAGATCTTGAAAACTGCCAAGGACAGAGACCTCTGGGCACTTGCTCCGTTGCCTAACTGCCTACATGGAGAAAAGGTTTCTCCCTGTGTACAGTTTGCCTCTCTTGCTTCAATAAATGGCTGTTGGGCCTCATCTTCCCACCACATGCTGCTGTGCATAGCCTGGCACCACCCTCTCGATAATCTTCCTGCAGGTACTGGTGGTCCACCCTTGAAGCTGCCTCTGCCCCAGGATGAACACCCATTATTTATTTGCAGCAAATCCATGATATGAAATACAAATCATCATAAATCCCCCTGCACTCAGGTGACACAGAGCTTCAACCGACATCACCCCTAAAAGTGTCAATCAAAGAAAAGACTGACCAATCAGTCTTTGGACATGGAAGACGTGGAAGCTTCAGTGTCTGCTTCTCTCAGATGGACTATGAACCAAAAAATTACTCTAATTACTAATTTCACTTTCTTTCATTGCAGCCTCCAGCAGCACCTCAGGCATGCTGTGAGGATGACTGACTTTCTTGTGCTGTATAAAAACATGCTGCAACTATGAGGCATTATTATGGCTATGAGTAGCAAGCTGATTGTACAAGACACACTGTTGAGTACCAGATTGCATTACAGCTTCTCAATACCAAAAATATGCACTTGATGTGAGGAAAGGTAACATGGAAAGTCTGCTACAGTTCAGACAGGTACATTACCCATGCAAAAATTATCTTTTACTATGACTGTAGTCTAATGCACAATTCCATACCTTTCTACCCACCTCTAGAGACACTTCAAAGATCTAAAATCTTTGAGATCTATTGGAGGATACAAGGAATGTAATTATGAGTTTTCTTATAAGTACACTTTGTTCCAGCCATTGTACAAGATCCTAGCATATATTACGCTGGAAATGGTGTTGGTGAATGCTTTTTGACTTGCTCCACCACGTCAAACAGTCACCCCAAGCAGCCAGGATACAATTACACCTGAAATTGCCACAGCCATTTTTTTCCTACCATGAATATTTTATTGTGATTCAAGTATAACCAAACTATGGATACACTTATGCTCATACAAAGCACAAAGCAACAGTAAAAAAAAAGTAGTTCACATCCTGCCATCAAGGTGCTAGCCTGAGATTTCAGTTTAACACCACATTTCACATTTTTTAGCATGATCCTATGTGAATCATTCAGCCTCTCCATGCATTTGATTCTTACGTGCAAAAGCAATTTAAAAATACCCCTTTTGCTGTTCACTATTTGTTTGCTGTTGTTCTTTTATACTGTCAGCTCTTTGGGAAAGTACCATCACTTTCTCCTTGTAAAAGCTATACAGTATTCAAGAGTAAATCCGGTTCAAGTAGATGTTAAATTGGAAGGGCCTTAGATCCTAAACTTAGGTGGAATAACTGTATAGCACTCAGCAGAAACCAACTGCCTGAGTTTCCATCTCAGTTTCTGGGCAGGGTCTTAAGCACTCAGCTTTATGCCCATACCTACATGAGCTGCAGTCAGTTTAATTGGTGCTCCAGGCAGTAACAAGGTCATAGCACAAGTTATACCTGAAGCAATGCAGAAACCTGAAGGTGAATGTGGAAACACAGGACACAGTGTAGCAATGACATAAATTGTCTGGTAAGATTAACTCTACATTTATAGCCTGTCAGCATTCCACTGGTCACTTAACAAGAAAGGACAATTTAGGAATGCTTTTGGCATTCACAAAGCCATTTGTAGTTCTGGACACATTTTTTATTTGAGCTATGAAATAAAGTTACTCTGCAGCAATACTTCAAGAGAACATAATGAACAAATAGGGTGGCAGGAGCAACAGGTTTTGGTGAAATATAACATTGAACACTTTTTTGATAGTCAGAGCACACATAAGGAAAACACAACTTAGCCAAGAAAGCAATTAAAGCTTCAAGCTAAATCCTCTGTGGGCATAAATCAGTTGCACTATTTTATACAAGGTAAAGAGCTGGCCCTGAAATGAATTCACCCTGCTGCTGTGTTATCAAAGAGCTTCTATTAGCTTCTCTTGCTCACCAGCACTTGAAAGGAAGCATCCCATGAAGTATATGCCAGAATCCACACGATATATCTCATTGCATTTCCTCATCATATCCCCTCTGCTGATGACCTCTGGACCCTTCCTTTCAAATCCTCTGTGTTCTGATACCCCCACTGCACAAACATGGTTACCTATTTCCTACAGAAATAAACTTTGCTCAGTAACCATGGACATAGTTTATCCAGTCAGGAAAACACACAAAACAACTGTCCATTGTGAAAAAAATGAAAATGCTCCTGTTCCCATTCAGTGACCCCATCCCCACTGACACCAGAGCGGCAATTTTTCTTATCTGAGGAAACATGACCACATGGGAGAAGATTACACTCTGGAATATTGCAGTCACATTGAGCAATGCCTTTCTTTTTCCTCTTCTGTAATCACAGTACTGAAGGATAGATCTGACAGGATTTTATTGACTCAGACCTTTTATAGATCTAGTTAAAAGGTCCCCAGACACTCATTCAGCTTCCTGTACATATAGTACAAAAGCACTGCAGAATCACTGCTAGTGAAAATACATTTTGCTGTGAATAGGCAGGGGAGGAGAGAGGGGAATTCCAAAAGACCTTAACAGACATCACTTCAGCATGCACACTACCTACATTGGTTCGCCATAACCAAACAGAATACTTTCTCTTATTGAGGGAATTGTAAGACATGGCCTCAGTTCTTAGCCTTAATCTATCTGATCTTTGGCATATGTCTCCTTCACCTCATTTCCCTATCTCAACAATAAAGACTGGTTCCTTCACTTCATCTGTCTTGTCAAATTAGACATGTACACCAACCCTTCTGCCCTACATAATGTGGTTGGAATAATGTAAGAGAGCCCTAAAAGCCTCATAGCCAGCCACAAGATTTCCGCAGTGAAATACAGAAGCCACAAAACTACTTACAGAAGTAACATACTACATCATGTAACAGCCTGATCTTAGTTGAACCTCCAGAAAGACACTAATTAGATCTTTAATCTAATGTATGTTGAGATACTTAGCTGGAGAACTCAGCCAGCTATCACAGTAATAGCACCAATACCAGTCAAAGTTGGAAAATTATTTCTTCTTTAGCCTCTTGGTTTCACACATTTATCCACTTTTGAAGCTGACTTTTTGTGCTTTAGGGTAAAAACAAAACAAAACACAACACCAGTACATCTTGCTAAAATAGGAGCAAATTCCCAGCAGCTTTTGTGCTATGGAACAGTGGGAAACAAATATACACACACACTTTTCCCATTGTAATGAAATTCTAACCATACTTGCTTTTGAATAGGGCAACAGCAAAAACAGCTGAAGTTTGAAATGTGACACTCAGCACACACACTGTCCTTAATAAGAAGTACATAGTGTGCTGTGTTTGAGGAAGACATGGTATTTGCTTTTTTTTCCTCAGTACTAATTGGCTGAAAAAAAATCCCTTCCCATTTTAACAGAGCCTAATAAAACTGTGCCTTTTTGTCATCACAACAGTTACCTCTGCCCAGATTGACAAGATCATGGGCTGCTGAAAAGATCTGTGTGAGGGAAATGTTAATACAAAGATAATATCATACTGTCTGATTCATAAAATAATAGAAACCTGAGCAAAAACACCTAAAAATGGTCACTGATCCATAGAACAGACCAAAGACTGGCTCTGACAGCTCAGACCTAACTTAGTCTAAATCTCAGATGATGTCAGAACACCCATTTCTTCTGGAAAAACTTGTGATCATCTGTGTACTTCGCTGTGCCCTGAATTGCCTTTGCACCCAGCTGGAGGCCCTCCTTCCCCTTCTGCAATCATGAAAGATTTGGAAATTATGTTTCTGGATGTCATACTTCCTTTGTAAGTTCGAGGCCTCTTTCTTACTATTCCTTGCAGAGAAAGAAATGTTGTTTTTCACTGGATACTGCTCCCTCAAGTACCTACAGAGTGTAACTTTCCTGCAAAACAGAGAGCTACAGTACTCTTCTAGTCTTTAAACTACTTATGGCGACATTAATGCCTTCATCTTCATGACCACTATAAGGCTACAGCTGTAGTGTACAAAGTTTGATCTCTCTCTGTGAGAATTGTCCCAGGGGAACCTCCTGTTCCTTTGGATCAAGGATTTGGATGAGAGCAGCATGGATATATGGGCCAATTACATGCAGTATATGCCATGTGGACCATCAGGATCCTGGGTCATTATCCGACAAAACCACAGGCACTGAAGATTACATGCAAGACAGCAAGCCAAAACAATGCCATGCCTTTAAAGGATTTGGAGCTTGATCATGTGTAAACCAGAAACAAGTTCATATAAATCTCTCAATTTATGAGCAATGCAGGAAGCAGGTCTGCATGACAGATACCCAGGGACAGATACAGTTTTCAGACAGGAATAACACAGATGCCCAGGGTACGGAGGGACACAGGTCCTGATGTGTAGGACTTATGTATCTCTAGAGAGATCAAGTGCAATTCAAGTACAAAGGCAGACAAGAACTTTCATTACAATCTAGAAAAGTCAGAGCAATCTGTCCAGGCAGAAACAGGAGGGGAGACATGTTTACAGGATTATGAGTGTGGATATCACTCTTATTTAATGTTGTCTTTTAATCATGGAAGCTACTCAAGCCTAATGATGATCCAGAAATAGTTGTGACTTCCCTCTTACCCTGCAACCAGCCAACAACACTTCACAGCCTCCCTGTTTCACCTGCTCCATGCGGCACCACAGTGAAACCTCAATGGTGCATGGTCTTTCCTTCCCAGACCTTAGCTGGTTAAGTTTTCATTTTAACAGATTCAAAAGATTACTAATACTCTTAATTTAACATTGCAACAAGCCAAACCCAGGTTCTAACCAAAAAACCAGACACCTCATGCGTGCTGCATTAGCTTTCCAGCTCACATAATAGTCTGTGACTGCCAACACGGGACACATGAGTAAGACACTGGCACTGAAGTGAGTACTGCAAGATCAGTTATGGGAGCTTGCAAGGTTTTCTCAGCAGCAGGGAAGGCAGCCATCAGTTTCCATCTCTGCAGGATTTCAGCAGAAGCAAGCCTCTTTTAACTTCATGAAGAAGAGAGCTTTTCAGCTTTACACAAGATGTCATGTATATCATTATAGCAGTGCTGCCTAAATATAATCGAAAAATGTAAAGGTAAATGCCCACTGCCTCTCACTTCCACATTTCCCAGCCTCTAGTCACTGACAGCTTTAGCTAATCATAGCTACTTTCTGATCCTTCTTGGTTATCTTTGAATTTGTTTCTAAGGTTATGTCCAACACCATCAACATGGCCTAACCAAAATCCTAGCATATCTTTGCAGCCTTCTACCTTAGATGTTTGGCATTGCTGTGAGTGGGGGATAACAGTCCAAGTCCTTAACCTTATGCTGAAGCTTTCCAAATTAAGAGAAAAAGTTATTTTTCTTACCTGTGTATCTTCCCAAGCCTTAAAAATACTTGTGAAGATGGCATGTCAGAAAAGGATCAGGACTTGAATCTCTAAGGTATACTAGGACAAGTGTATTCTTCACCTGCTGAAAGATGTCACTCTAAGTCATCCACAGTGGCACAGTGTTTAACCAGACTACAAGTTTAAAGGCAAGAAATCATGCCAGGGATGGTGGCAGGAGGTGTCCCAAGGCTGTGTCAGAGAACACAGAAATAGCAGCTTTGTAGGATCACAGAGGTGGTCTTTGATGTCTACCATTTTGTCTTCAGCTGATACCAGGATGGTGGCAACATACGACAAAAATCCTGGGGATGAAATACAGTGCCGTAGCAATTACCACAATGATCAGTTGAAATTTTGATTTTTGCCAGCAAAATGCACAATCCACCATGATCCTGGAGGTTGTAGCTGCACCAGTGATATGGAGAAAAAGAGTAGGCAAGGTCATAAAGGAGAAAGACATAGTTCACTCATTCCTGTGATCTCTACAAGACCAGCTAGAAGGGATGTCTCCTCTATGCAAGTTTCCATAGCTGCAAACAAGTTACTGAAGTTCGGACATCATGCATTCTACCCTATCTGCCACCACTGAAGTACAAAGAAAGAGCAGAACTGTTTTGTGATGGCTCACAGACTGACAGAGAAAACCACTTTCCTGTTAATAAAAAATCTCTCCAGGTCTGCAATAGAGAGAGTGGAGACATGCATACTTTCAGTTCCCCTGGAACAGATGGGGAAAGCCAGATAGGCCACCCCAGCCTTCACACATCACTGTTTTGCAGATAGCCTGGGCAGCTATCTTTTACAGCTTTCCATACTTCTCAATAGGCTCCAGCCCTTGACCTCATGATGTCAAGTCTTGTCCATGGACAGGAATTGCTAGCTTCTGTTGCTGAGTGGCAGCTGCATGGTCAATGCCATGAGCACAGTGCTTACCACCTTAGCAGGTACAGAGTAGACTGCCATGCACATATTTCAGCATTCTCAGTAATTATTCCAGCCTTGAAACACAGAAGCAAACTTCACTAGCTAAATCTTCTTTGTATCTTCCCCATTCATCTTCACCTGACACGATTAAAAATTCAGAGTATAATAGATCCATACCTATGTTTTTATTCACCATTGGCAGAAAGTTTCATTTTCTGCAGGCCTGGAGAGACACATAAGTGTTACAGAAATGGTAAGAAGTATCCTATAATTCTCAGGTCTGGTCCTGTTGACGATGGTTAGTATCTCTGTAACACAGACTGAAAGCAGGAAAACCTCAATCTTAATGTGCTGCATAACCTACAGAAGGCACTAGTCTTGTCTCTTCCTGGGTCTCCCCTTGTGCTGACCTTGGAAACAGAAAACTGGGCTGCAAAGGCAATCACTCTCACTAATCAACCCCAAAATCATAAAGGAAAAGAACACTTCTTCCACCAGGCACTACTGAAGCTCAGATTCAGACATGTCTCAGTACTGAGCTCTTGCTGCGGTACCAAGTTTCTTCAGTTTGGAAACTGAACCTATGTCTTGCTTTTAATACCAAAAATACCCATCAAACTGTACATAAGTCCTCATATACAGCAGATTTCTCAGAGCCATGGAATCACCTGGGCTTTTGCAAATCAGTATGGCACAGTGTCTTTTGTTTAAAATAAACATTGCTGAAGGAAAGCATTTTGATCAGGTCATCTTGATAATTCTGAACGGAAAGTTCTTAGAAAAAGATACTAAATACTAACTAAACTCTGGTGCTTTTTCTTGAACTTAGCGGGGGATGAGGTTGCTCACCACTTTGCAGCTTTCCCCTTATTGTACAGACACAACTGAAGAACAAAAGTGTGCTCACTAAATGATTGTAAAACTTCATTGTTCCTTACAGAGTTTTAGCATAGTTTTCACAGAGGGGGACTGAGGGGAAGGTTGTTAGGTTTTGGCTGGAGAACCACATGTCAGAACAATGCTAATCAAACTACTAACGACTGTCCCAAGGATAAGCATGGCCAGCATTGTTCTTTGCAAAAAAATGTACCAGCATTGTTCAGAGACACTGAATAGGATTCTTTCAGCTACAATTGACAGTGGAACATGTTCATACGTAACACCATTCTGATAAAGAAGGCCTAATGCTTTGGATGTTCACCTGAACAGTATTGGTGCCTCCTCACTGGAAACAAAGTTAGCAGCAATGTTGCTTTTTGCCAGCCTTTCATCCTTCCAAGCAAATATGATAGGTTGCAAGAATAACTTTTCAGTTCCAGCTAAATGTGCAACACGTCAGCTCTTAGTATCTGTAAGTTTTAAGCATAATAATGTAAGACATTTCTAAACATCCAAAAGATTGTTTCATGAATAAGCTGCTTTAAATGCTATTTATACAAACTTATCCACCTCTAATACCAATGTTGACATTGCCCTGGATTTATAACGCATTTTCAAAGGTCATTAATATTGTCATTATCAAATATCCAGCATTTCTTCACTGAAAGGAGAGGATTTTTGTTTTCTTATATTTGATCTGATAGTATCAAAGAGAAACATTTCAATTTTTTTTCTGCAAACACTTTTGACTCCCTGCTCTAATTTAAGACAAAAATAAACTACATATACCCTGAAATTTCAAACATCCCACCAGGAGAAGCTCAGGTTTTTTTAAGTAATCTTCATCTACTATAAAGACAAACTATTTTGAATGTTTCTAGGAAGATTTCTAAAAGCAAGTTAGCTTGTGCTACCAGAACACTTGGTGCTGTGGAAAGAGATACCAAATACAAAAGACTCAGGCAATTTTCCACATGCACCCTTTTCTTCCCTTCAAGATATATCAAATACTTCTACTCTCTCCATCATACTGACACCATACCTTCACTCTGAGGTGTATTCAGCCCACCATTATCACAGCTGAAACATTCTTTCTCCTGTGGGGACCCCATCTTGATGTCCCTAATGAACACCCTCTAAGGCACCTGGGGGATCCCAGGGATGTTGGAGATGGAAGTGCAGAAGGCCTGGAGTAGGTTGCAATGGTTGCTATTGTAGCAGGCATAAGCACAGATGGTGTCATCAGGTTCCTGTAGCCTCACATAGGACTAATCCTGAAGACAGAACACTTTATGAAGGAAATATGACTTACTTTCACACCAGTTCTCACTCCCTAATCTAATGTCTCCTGTCTAAGAAGGTGGTTTTCATCTGGAATCCTCTGACAGGTCACAAGGTAGCAAGGGAACATATTCATTTTAACACTGAAATTCTATAATAAAGCAGATACACTGATGAGAGCTATCATTTAGTGGGAGCATCCCAGGCCAGTAATTTGGCATAATTACCCTCATTACTGTGCATAGCAGCATCCACACCTACCTCCATTCTGATGTCTACCTTGTCTACAAGTAATCTTATTACAGTTTGAGAGGAGTGGCAATAATGTTTACAAAGCAAGACTGGACGTATCAAATACTTACTTTTAAATCACTCTAAAATGCATTAGAGATGCACAAAAGGGTGAGAAAGTCTGAACAGGACATCCTAACAAGACTTCAATAACTGCTGAAAAAAAAACAGTGCTCTGAGGGAAATAGGATTAGATTTTGAAAATGTAAGTTTTTTCCCTGTGTTTTCAGGTTGTTTTAAAATCAAATCTAAAAAAAAAAAATATCTTCCTGATCATTTTGAATATTTTAAACAAAAATATTGCGGACATCCAAGACTCATGGACATCACTAGTTGAAGACTGGATGCATTTTCTGGTGTTTTGCATGGAATTAGAATGAAGTTGAAAATTAAATGCTCAACAGCTTTGCTCAGGAGGCAAAAGGCCTGTGGGATTTAAAGCCTAATGCATTAGATGATCAGTAAAGAGATGTAACTGAGATGACCACTTGACCACAGACCTTTGGCTCACTCAACAGATATTGGAAAAGGTATTACAGAACTTGCAGACTCTTGCAAAAATCCTATTTTGGAAGTCAAATACCTCAGCCTAGCACCAGTTTAGAAAAATAACTACACCGGTACAAAAGGATGTTTACTGTATTATATTTCCCTTTTAAATGTGAGCCTTGTTTCTTTTACTAAAATAACGGTATGCATGTGCTTTATCTAGGTTAAGTTATCATTTCATGAACAAACAAGTACTGTACATCCCATCCACCCAGCTTTGGAAATATCCCAAGTAAAAAAATAACAGCAGTAAAGGAACATCTCGGCTTTATTATTTGATTTTTCTGAAGTGTATCTTTTGTGCAACTCACCTGTTTTGCCTATAACACCCTTGGGAGCATTCAGGATGGCTACAAGAATCACAGGATCTTTCTTATGCTTTCCTTCACCCACTTAGCTGTCTCACAGGCAACTCAAGGCTTGACAGACCAAGTATACTCACGAGGGTCTAATAAGCTCAAAAGGGCACACTTCAGCCATTTCTGAAGATGCTATTCTGGCTTACTTTCAGCGCAGCAGGTAAGTCAGGTTTTGATAGTATACAGCACAGAAACATAGATGATATGTGTTACATAAAACTGTTGTTCATGAAGTAGAGTTACTACTGAGTCATTCATACCGACATTACTGAGAAAGGTGTCATGAGGCAAGAGAACAGGAGAGTAGAGGGCCACTTCAGCTAAAGCAAAAAATATAATGCAAAACCTGAACTAAAGGTTTAATCTAAAACGCATAACTTGGTGTCTAAGGAGTATTACATACATCCTATGAATACTATACCAACTCTAATCGTCTTCATTCAGAAGGCTCTTGCTCAGTCACATGAATATAGCTCTACATGGTATTAAGCAGGGAGGATCACACTTAAGTCAGAGGAACTCCAGTGAGGCAGTGGAGTTACACCAGTTGAACTGTGGTGTGAAAGAGACACTGACAACAGGGTCAAGCCTTGTGTTTAAATCAGTCCACCACAGAAAACCTTGTGCATAATAGCCAAGGGTAGAGAACATTAAAAATACATTGTGAAAAGTGAAAAAAAAAAAAAAAAAAGCCATGCTTTATTTTGTAGCTACCAAAACCTCTTTTTTCTCCTTTCCCATGTGCAAGTCATTGCTAGAAGAGCCTCTTTGTTCCGGCCAAGGCGGCTGGCATGAGGAAAGGGAGGTGCCTGGTCCCTAAATATGAGATCCCATTAATATTACTGATAGACTATTCTTTAAAGAGATCCATCTGTTTCTTATTTGGCATATTCAGAATAGTAGCTTGTTACATTTTTACAAGAATCTGTGTGATCCAAGAAAAGCAAAACCTCATGTAATGAAAGAAAAAGAGAGAATACTTATTAAACAATCCCATCCAAGCTGTGAAACTTAAACATCCATCTCCAAAATGGCTTCAGCCTGTTCCATTCACAGCTGTCAGATTCTTTGCTTCAGGGGGAAGGGGTAGAAGGCTACTTATTTCCCTTCAATTTTCCAAAATATGTATAAAAGTAAGATCTCTGTAAGTCCAGAATATATCTTCTCTTATGAGTCGGTATAAAATGCTGCCCTTCACAGCTGTATTAAAAACAACAGGTTCCTTCAAACTCCTAAACTGCCCATGCAAGAATTTAAGCTGAAGGCAGGAGCTGAGATATGATGAAGTCAGGTTAGGACCAACCTATGATAGCAGGTATCTTTGTCTGGATAACAAACAGTTGCAAATATTATTCTCAGGTGAGCGTGGAAGTACAGAAGACGTGCTGCCAAAGGTGAGAGAGAAAAAAATATCCCAGCATAAAGAGTAGGTCTTTCTTCAAGTATTAAGTATATGATTCCGTAACAACAGAAAAGGCTTGTATTCAGCTAATTGTGTATATGTATATATATATGTGTGTGTGTATATATATATATATATAAATAAAAGCTTGTTCAACTGCCTGAAATAGTCAATATCATCATTTCTTAGTGAATGCAGCCAATATAAAGTTATTCAGAATCCAGTGCTTCTGTTTTATCCTAACAAAGAATTAAACCTAACTATTCACAGAATTTATCAGCACTGCCCCTTCTTCTGGCTGGTACTTAAATCAATGTTACAAAATTTTATATGTCTCCCTGCTTTATAAAGTCATTTATTTGTATTCTCAATTTTGAGGATGCATATTACGTATTGACAACATCCATGCATAAGAATTTATACAATATTTAATGTGCTATTTAATTAAGGCAATGACAGAGTGAGGTTGCAACAACCAAACCTGCTACTGAACCAGGACACACTGAGAATTCAAGACATACGTATGATCAGAGTAAAAATTTAGTACTAAGACTAGGCTCCTGAGAGGTTATTTGATTTTCAGAAGCAGTATGATTTTCAACAAAGTTTCTATGTATTATGATGCCTATCATTCATTTTATGCAGCTGTAGGTTCAAGACACTGCCATGAGTCAGCTGCAAGCAGGCCAAGTAGATAATGGAGTTAAATGCCATTACCATTAACCCCCAAATAATTGCCTTTTTCTAATTATCATATAACTATACACAAGAAGAATTAGTTTTCTTTTTATAGAGAATTACTTATCCCATAGTGATGAAAAAAGATACTAAAACTGATGTCAGATAGAATCTGCTGAAATTTTCCTGAGTCTGCAGATGGTCCCATTTTGCTCACAGCAAAATCAAGTGATCATCAGGGTTCAGAAACAAGAATAGCCATTGAAACAAATTATTTTGGCAGTAGAACCACAAGCTGATGTGTTTCCTTTTCAGTTTCAAAATGAAAGAGCAGTTAGTCACTTTCACGGTACTCAAGAGGTGCAGGAAAACCAAATCTCCTCTGCCTTCAAGAGCAAACTGTGCCCGACAGAAAGCAGAGCACAGGCCTGCCCTCTGTCACAAGCCTCCACTGCTGCCTGGACTCCAAGTGCAAGGGGCAGCACCACAAGCCCCTGTTGCTCCCTACTTCACTGCCAAAATTTTTCCATTGATCTTCTACGATGCACTGGTGCTCTGTCAGTCTAAAAATAACGCTGGCGTTATGCTTCAAATTTAGGATTTGAAACAATACAAAATGAACTGGATAGCAAAAAGTGCTACTGATTGCCACAGACAGCAAAGGATGAAACTCAGAAAGCTCCGTTACATGAAGACTAGTACACAAGTAGGGCATTTAACTTTGGCAACACGTTTGGCTAATGGGATATTCCACTAGCTGCTCTTTGTGCATTGCCAGTTTGCAATGTGGGTGAAAGAAGGTCTTGGCACAGAAAGTAGAAAAGACCTCTGGTTTCTTAGGCTGGAAGGATAATAGGATGCATCTTTCAAAACTGTTACTTGGAAAAAGATGCATCGTGAAGCACCATCCCTCTCTGGGACTACAGGGAGGTGCTGATGCTTTGCAGAGACCACTTAATTCCTCCAGCTCAGAAGAGTGCTCCTGGTAACATGCAGAATATACAAACACACTGCAATTGAGAAAATGTATTTCCCTTCATCTGTCTAGCAATGAAGACATCTTGATTCCAGAGACAGTGTTAATCGGTCACCAGATGGACCTCAGACTTCGTTACAACTCAAAACTTTGCTTAAAAAAAAAAAAAAAAAAAAAAGAAAGAAAGAAAAGAAAGAGTAAAGAAAGATCTGAAAATGGAAGTATTTCTTAAAGTGTATCCTTAACTGCATCTGAGCTTCAGTATGGGTTGTGCTGGAACCCACTGTGACTGAAGAAAGTGCTGGCACCCCACTGAAGCCAGACATTCCCACACAAGGCCTTCACCAGTTTTGATGGAAAACTTGTGATATAAGCTATTATGCAGAGATAATATCTGCATTAGGAAATCTCAGCTCTTTCTCAGCTAAGCCTGAAAATAAAAGAGCAGAGCTATTTTCAAGCCTGAAAAGCTGTAAACCTGTACTTAATTTCAGAAAGCTGACAACTGAAGACTTCATTTTTGGTCCAGCTGCATTATTGTCATACAGCACACTGGAGTCATGTACGCTGAGAGAATACACTAAAACAAAGGTAAAATAAAAGGCAGTTTCCAATGCCTGCTTTCATCAGAAGCATGGATCATTCCTGAGAAGGAAGGACAGCACCTCTACCATGAGGAGTCCTTTCCTTCTGGGGGCCGATGCTGCCTCACAAAATATGTTGCTATGAAAGGCTGCATCTGCTGTACCTGGACACAACGGCGGTATCTCTATGCACTGCGCAGAGGGCTTACCACAAACTGTGTCCGGGCGCCATACGGGGCCGTGGGTCCCTGGAGCAGGGGACACGTAGTGATGGAGGGCTCCCCAGGGGTCTGCCAGGGCAGGGATGGGTGGCCAGGGCCTGTCCGGCCGCCCCAGCCAGCAGCGGGCCACTGGTGGCACTGGGGCAGCTCCCTGGGGACTGGCACAGGCCAAGGCCAGGCTGGGCCGTGGGCCTGCGGGTGAAGCTGGGCAGGGGCTGACAGCCCCGGGGGATGACATGGGGTCCTAGGCCAATGGGGGCAGGGGCCGGGCAGCAACACTGGGGCCTGCTGGTGCCCCCAGGGCCCTGGTGCTCTAAACCTGTGCTCATTAATGATGCCTATGGAAGTATAGGCAAGTAAATTATGCAATTTTATAGATAAGACACATTTAGAATATTACCAAACAGAAGGATTATGAGCTATAAAGCTATTAAAAAAGTCAATACTTTGTTCACAAATAAAGTAACACAGATGCACTAAACCAGTAGACATTACACAGCAGTGCCTGGTTGGAGGAGGGGAGGGGAGAGCCCGCCGAGCGCAAGGTCTGTTTGGCTTCAGCCAGGAAGAAACCCCTTCTTGCTTAGCTGATAACATACCTGTGAACCAACTCCTTTTCAGAGCTCTGAACACCTCTACTTGGATTTCTCTTCTCACACAAGAAAGAAACATGAGGACATTTTCTGGGCTGATTTGGCAGTATTTGTGCAGACCTTACCCAGCCCTTGGTGCTTTCAATCCAGCACTGGGGACTCCGCTGCCCGGCTGCAGGGCAACTGCTCCCTTAGCTTCCTCCTAGCAGAATAGATGGTCCGTTCAGTCAAATCATGAAAGGAATTTATTTCTTGGGTAATGCAAATACTGCCATCAAAAGTTGGGGCGGGGGGGGGAATCCAGTGTTCATTTCCAGGCATAAGAACCATCCAGACTTCTTAAAGCAGGGTTCATTAATAGTGCTTCACCAAAGGCATCAGATTTTGCCCCACCAGCACAACTCTGGTCATTAGCTACAGGAAAATAATCCTTCTTGACAGACGTAATGGAAAAGAGCACTCAGTGTGGTAATGAAATTCATTTCTAGCATACATGCAACTCATATCTACTTGTTTACAAATTGTGAACTAATAATTGGCATGGAACTACGTATGTGAAATGTAGAAACACAAAACACAGAGCACTTACAATCTCAAGTACGTGCAGAGGGAGAACAATCCCAATTCAGACCATCACAACACTCTCACTGTTGTCTTCTTGCACCAGCGGATAAAGATAGCTGCCCAAAATCGACATCTTATTCTAATGCATCAGTGAGGTAACTAAGGAAATCATACTTTAGACTTCTGGAAAGTATTGGAAGCCTGGGTTTAGAGTGGGGAGTGAGAACAGGGCTTTCATAGAGAAGAGAAGAGATGGTCACAACTGACAATTCATCAAAACTGGTGTTATTCCCAGAAGAGATTCCTGTCCTCAAAAAAATTGGAAAAAAAGGTTTTGAAATTCTAGAAATGTGCCATTTCAACATTTCTAAACAAAAAGTCTTGGTTTTGCAGTTAAAAACATCTTCCCTTGTTGAAACTTAATTTAGTTTATATTAAAAGGTTAAAAGAAGAAAAAAAAAGGTCAGCATTAAAATAAAATGTGCTTGCTTGCTAAGTCACTCATATATTTACTGAGCCTCATGCCAGGCCTAAAATTTCAAAATCAGCAGAATCCTAGTGCGACAAGAGAATTGTTTCCTGTATATCCACACCACAAAGAGAACATTACCAGTTCAAGCTCTTACCAGTTTCCTTGCAGCGTGGCTCAAAAATTACTTTTGAGAACCACCTTGATGAATGAAAACATAGTCTAGATCTTCAACACTTTCAAATGTTTAGTGACTTCTTATTCCCCTCCCCACCTTTTTTACTTTATTGTTATACTTTTTAGAAGAGACCTACAAAGATATTCTTTAAGGGACTAAAACTAAGGAGTTCCTTCAATCAAATCAACCCAGATTTTTTCTTGTAGATTCATGAAATCAAAGTATAAAACATACATACCTATATTTTACTATGGCCTTTGCACGGCAGATATGTTAGTCCCTGTTGATGCTGAAACTGTTATGACAAACTGGGTTTGGGTTTTTTTAAAGGATAATATATCTAAAAAGCCTAAAAGCAGTCAGAGGCTGCTCCTTTATTTCAGCATCTAGCTTTTCCAATCATCTTTTCTCAAAAGCACAAAACACAGTAGCAAGAGAAAGTTGAACTTATTTCAATCAGTGCAAATTACACATTTATGAAACTTAAGACCAGAAAAGACCACTCGATAAAGCAATCTGGATGCCTGTATATGACAAGCTGTCAAATTTCCTCTGGGCTCTCTTCTGTTGTGCTCCCTTCATTGTACCCGAGTGACACACCGTGTTTGGCTAAAACATGTCTTGCAGACCGCCCTCCAGCTGACAGACAGTTGAGCTATTTATTTTGGCACAACATACATATATAGAAGAAGTAAGCCACAAAGAGAGTTTTTGGCACTCACAGAAACAAGGGTAACTAGCCATTGACTACAATCTAAAACCTAAAAATCTGCCTCTGGAATTATACATATCCATTCTGGACACAAAATCATGTTTTTCCTGAAATAGTTGAAAATCTATGCCATGATTGTTTTCAGATCTTCTAGCATTAACTAGCATATCCCAACTACACTGTCCTAGCCATGCTGCCAAACCCACCTCTGTGGATGGAAGACATACTGGTACAGGAGTAATTACGTCTTATGATTAATGAGACAGTTTAACCATACTGGAGGAATACCTTTTGTGACCATTGCAGTGATTGCTGATAACAGTATATGCTAGACATATACTCAAAACCCTTCATAGTGTAGGCTACAGTTTTTTCATCAGAGAAACAGTTCGACAGATTTACACAGATGATTTTTGAGAGCCATCACAAAATGGCAAGGCCTTTCTTTTGACCATATAGTGACTTAATTCCTTCTTTCTTTGTAGCAAGAAAAATACTTCTCAACATTGAAGAACTGGGTTTTTTCATGTCTAGCTGTTCAGTCAGGTACAGCTTTCCCAGACTTCCAGCTGTCCTGCTAGATTTAAGTTCCTGTAGTGCCCAATGCTCCAAAACACAATTCTGGAGGAAAAAAATGCTTTAGCTGTTCTCAACTGGAGGATTGCTATAAGAAAAAAAAAAAATCTTATTTTAAACAGTGTTCCAGGTCACCCTACAAGGAGAAGAAAATTAAAGTTTAGCTTAGAAATTGTCTACAATAATGAAAATAAGGTATCTTAGAATTTCCTTCATGGATTGCCTTTTATTTCACTGAGTGAATCTAGCTTACTTATTTCAGTTTTTAATGATGGAAGTACATCAGGTAGGAAAGCAGAAGCATGCATGCTTACTTGTTTATACACTCTTTCATGAGCTGAAGTACATTGAGTTCTTTGTGGGAGAGGAAGGATCTCCTTAGTCCTCAAAAAGGGATTTCCAATATTGTAAAATTATGCTAGTAAGATGACTTGTAGTGACAGAAGCATGTAGAAACAGCAGTAGAGACTATATTTTTAAAAAAAATATTTTGGAATAATCTACCCCAGCTCAGGAGATGGATTCGGATTGGTGCTATGGACATCACTACTTCTAGGGAGTTCTTTTTAATGGTATTTGTGAACTCATAGACCTATAGCTCTTAAGGCTAGCAAGGACCACAGAGAATATCTCATGTTCCCTTCTCTTTAGTACAACCATATAATTTCACCCAGCTGTGTCTCCATTGTTTGCTGAAGCATACCATCCACTCTCAGTTTACAGACTTCAAGAAATGGTAAGCTCGCTCTTCCTCCTAATAATTTGTTCCAGTGTCTGATAACTTCATTGTTAGCAACTGAGGAGTGTAATATTAATCTAGGTGGCAACCAAAAAATACTGGGTATAGCTCTACCTGTTTAAACAACGCTATTTGAGATAATTAATATCCTTCTCACCAGGTCTGTTCATCATAAAAGCAACAGGGCTTCAAGAATTTTTCTTTTTTTAAGCAACCACTACTTTTGTGAACTTTTCACATTTGTTTCTCATCATTTGGGTTTCTAGAAGCTTATAAAATTTGGAGGCAAATCCACATTCTGGTTTCCATCTCCATAGGCCACAGTGCTTTCAAACAATGGCTGATACTTTCTTCTGTAGCTTTCCGTGATTTCCATGCAGTCTTTTTTCATGATAGAATGGAAGACTTCTTCTCACAATGAAATTATTCCCATACGGACTCATTGCTGAAAATTCATGAGAAGTCCTGCACATGCACAAAAAAGGAGTAAGAAATGTGAATACTCTTTGGGATGCCACAAAGCACATTTCCAGATAAAATAACAGTTTGCATTTTTGCAGACCTTTCCATCTTCAAAGCATTGGACATGCATTCATCATCAGAAAAGATTAGTGGTATTAAATATCATAAATGTTATTTTACTAAGGTTCTGCTTCACCATCACCGTCAGCTTCAGCTGCTGCAGTTCAAGGGTGATAAAACTATTATATATGACTGACAGACTTAGCCTCTGTAGTGCACCCAACTTGACAAGTACATCGCCAGCAGAATTCTTGGAAATCTCACTCCCTGGAACAGAGTTAGGATATGGAAAGAGTACGTCACAGAAGTGCTCTCTGCTACCATATATTAAGACCAGGTGGTCTTAATGGGTGGGCTACAGCCCTCTTATCTGCCTCCCTCTGTAAATCTGTACTTACTTTGAAGCTTTACCCTTACAAGTTCTGAGTCCTTTATTAGAAGCTGAAGCTCAGCAGCACAGAGGATTAGCCTTTATTGTCTCACTCATGGCCAGGCCTGTCTGAAGGCCCTTTTTTTCCTGTAACAGGTTCTTATTGATGGCAGAAGTCCTGTGGAGGATAATTCCCAGAATACATCCATACATGGCAATGGACCACAGTGCAGAGACTCCTGAGCAAACCTGACAGCTGAAAGCACCCTACAGCACACTGCAGTGCTATGCAGAGAAGCTGTTAAGGTCACAAAAGCAGATCTGCCATGTTTTTATGGCCCTGCACCCAACCAAGACAGCCCTAGCTCTAGTTCAGAGTGACTTTGATACAGCTTTACCGGTTTAGTGCCCATCTTACCATGACTGCAGCACCTCCAGAACAGTGACACATGGCTGGGAGCTGCCCACTGCAGTGGATTGTTACAGCAGTTGGCACTTCAGAAACGAACACACAATAATGCTGAAAAGAAAGCAACAAAGTACTTTAAAGTTTTACGTTTATCATCTGTTATGCTGATGGAGAGAGAAACCTGAATTTGACTGATTTGATCAAACTAAGCAATTCAAGCATCTTCTACCTAATTTTAAGCCAAAGAAAATTGGAGCAATGCAGAAGCAGCTGATAAATCAAAAGCAGAATAATAGGAATTAAAGCTCGGTTCAGGCCTTTCATCTTTATTACACTTCTTTATGTGCATATGGTAGGTGTTCAACACTTTCCAAGTCCATATGATATTCCCTTGCGCTTCAGGAGCTGTAGGGCTGTAGTTGTCTATAAAAAGGCAACCTAACAGTTTCCTGTGACTGAGAGTTGAATGTGTTATTTGTTACCAGCTGGTTCATAGATAGATTGAGCCCAAGTCTTGGCTTTAAGTGATCAAACTTACTTTAAACCACTTGCTCACAGAGTGTACTCATGTACAGAGAGAATTCTGGCACAATATTTTATTTCTGACTTATGGCATATGACTTTTTTTTCTGAACCAATATTAAAACCAGAACCTATAATACGCCAAACGCAGACTGCATTTTTTGGAAAGCTGATACGAAACGTAACAGTAAATGAACCCTTCTGAAAGGTTAAAGTTGCTTTCATATAAAACATTTTCTACCAGGAAATGGAAGTGGAATGTTGAACTAAGCATTTAACTTGAAAGAACTGCGCACAGACTCCAATGGTTGCATTATCCTTTAAAATAAAAAAAGCAAAAGTTTTTTATGAGCATACATAGCTCTAGTTTCATAAAAAGGGTATTATGGTGACAAGGTAAAATGAATCCCAGTATTTTGGATGCTTCTTTTAACCTTCTGACAGCTCCTTCCCTGTGCATTAACCATTCTAGGGTGAGGTTTCACAGTATGTCTGAATTCATCTAACAGTCTTGCTCCCTCCACTTCTCCCTGCATCCTTCCTTCCCTGGCATGCAGGCCCATTCCTTCCCTTCCACTTTGATTTTCATGTGGCTCCTCAGTGAACCCAACTGGATTACTAAACCAACAGAAAACTATTCATGGTTTTATTTTGCTGAGCTAGTTTTCTACCAGCTGGAAAGGTGAACCAGCTCTAAGAGCGATACAGAAATCAGAACCGGTGCAGAAGCAGCAATGGCTGAGAACAGCACTCCTAGATTTTCTTGAGGCACCTCAAACCCTTAAAACACCTATTCTAAATAATGTGACCGCCTCTTACAAATACACTTACCAATTGAGATTGTGCTAGCTTCTGCAAAAAATGAATGAAAGAAAGTCATCGTACCAAACAGATTTACCACTTACAGAGACAACAAAGATAAATGGCAAACAGATGCACTGTAGGGTGGTTGCCCATTCTCGGGAGCAGACACTACTCCTGCACGAGGGCAAGAGACCCATGCATCTTCGTATTAAGCAATCAAAGAGTGTCTCTTTACTGGATAAAATCTTCTTCTTCGGCAGGGCAGGAGGAAGCCAACTTACACAGTTTTCTTGACTCTTGATTTTGATTCCTTCATTATTCAGGGTGGCACGGAAGCCATTCAAATGAGCCTGATACATTGAGCTATTGCTGATTTGCCAGATTCCAGTGTCATCAAGTGTGACACAGCATTATTGTTCAGTGTCCTGTATTTACAATCAGAAGTGATTTAATCTGGCTCTCTGCCATCCTACCTGCTGACATGTTGACACCATGTAAATAATGCATAGCTGTGTGACCACGCTACTTTCTTGCCACATGCTGAGAGAAACAGACAACACCTGCTACTATTATTAGCCACATCTTGGATACCTTGGAAAAGTTCAAAATGAACATCAACATTAATTCAAACATGTTGTGGTCTCCAGCACCAAACTTCTCCGATAGGACTCAAAAGGAACCTGTGCATCCACTGTGATTAAAAACACAGACTGCTGATTTACATCTCTCATCCTTTAAAAGTCATCCTTTTAAGAGTTTTCATAAATAACTGAATTTTTTAACTCACATAAAAATTTCAGCTAGCGAGACTTTTCTCCGAACAGCATTGACTGAAAAGGCCACCATTTTAGAAGCTCAAAAATCAATAAAAAGCCAGTTCTAGACTGAAAAATTCTAATATCAGACACTACTCCCTCCTAACATTAGCCAGTATACTACTCTTCTGATCGTGTCTAAATGCAAACCTATCAATGTCATCAGGGCATGCTCATTAAACCAAAGTGAAATTGTGGTTTTCACTATGGAACACTGCAAAGCAAAGACAGTGCATCTAATAGGCCACCTACTTCTTACCTGACTGTCTTTTATCCTCTAAAAGTCACGCAACCTCAGTCACATTGAGAGCAGACAGCAATAGATGCTGCTTTTCACAGGGCATTTAATAAGGTTGAAAGTTATTATTTGTATCACTGGTCCCCAACTATTGTTACATACACCCTCCTTTCCAATCTTGTGACTGCCAAGCAGAGAAAGCAGCTGATTATATTTTTACCTTTCCATGGTGTACAACAGTAGAAAACTTGCTCATCTTCTTCATTTCACTGAGCTCTTAGACCAGGACCATAGTAGGCATTCTTCTTGTGAAGACACACAGGAGTAACTGTTAAGTCGGGAGACACAACAAATACAGCAAACAAAGAAAAATAAAAAGCAAGTCTTTATAATTTAGAAATTCGGATAGTTGTGTTTTTGTGGAGAACTCACCTCAGTCCTCACTCTGTGGCCAGCACTAGGGTGGTATGTTGCACCTGTGTAGATATGCAGTTCCTTAGTGATTTTAAATTCCCAAAGCCTGAAATAAAAGACTATCTGGCTCCAAACTGCTGAACTGTGCGACTAGATCATAATTTCTCAGGGAAAATCAGATATACAGCTCAAAATGTCTTGCCCAATAAATTCCCTTCAAAACTTTGGAAACTAGCAAACATAAAAAAGAAAGGGAGGGGTTCTTTGTTTGGTGGTTGGTTTGGGGTTTTTTTCCAGATCCTGTGAGACAGTCAGAGCAAACAGAAATTTGGGTTATTTCTGCTCAAGGATGAATATATTGGACAGTATCCTGTACTTGTCCACATTGTTCAAAAGGATCAGCATTTTCAGAGTCCCAGACCGAGACCAATTCTTTCTGTTTTCTCCATTAAGACAACCAGGAATCTTGTGGTCTCTTTTCAAAGGAATGTCTTTGTCCAGAATCTTGCCTCAGAGATCTATTTGCACTATGTTATTTAGAACAGAAAAGAGCACTGGAATGACTTCCTAATTTCTTTAGTAAATCTGTTCTCAATCTACTTTATTCCAAGCATTTTTATAGACAGTTTCTTACATGATGTTCTGCTCTGAAGCTCTGTAATTACACACATACACTGGTCAAACTTTCTCTTGACTGGAACAGACTTGTAGCAACTCCAGTAAATTGAAAGGAAAAGTTTGGGGAAAAGAGTAGGTTGGATGAGAAGATAACTTAGTGCCCAAGATGTGATTTCTGTTCTGACAGTAGCTATGGGCAAAGTAGATGCCTCTCACACAGAACTGAGAAATCCTGTCTTGCGGAGGTTTTATACAGTTTTTGTTTTGCCTGGCGTTTGGATTTCACAAGGCTAACTAGATTGCCCTTGTCTAGGAAACCCTGGGGGTAAAGCCAGATGGTGTCTGTGTGCAAGCTGGAAAGAGTGAAAACTGGGAGAGGGCAGTGGCTGAAAACCAGGGAATAAAACCCACTGAACTAGATGAGTGGGTAAAATGTAAAAAGGTAACAAGAAGTTATGAAGTGGCATGACAAGGGTAATGACAGGCAAAAACATGAGTATTTTGAGGAGAATGTAAATGTATTTGGACCTTTTTTCTAAAGTTCATTTAAAGCTGCTTTCAGCAAGGTTTTCTCTCTCCCTCCTCAATGGAAGTCTTGTGAGAATTCTATTAGCCTCAGAAAATTCCTCTAAATTCTCGTTGCTAGATATATACCTGTATATGCAAGAATAAATTAATTATTCCAAACAAGTCCAGTGCTAGACAAGTAGCAAGTAAAAATAGCACAACTTGCACATTCTTACTAAGAGCTAGCTCAGCAGTCAGCAGCACTGCCTGAATGGTCAACTATAAAAGCTCCCATTATGTGGTAACCTGATTTGACTGTTTCCTCTACTAAAATGTCCTATTTAAGCAATTTAAAATGTACAGGTAAGGCTCATATTTTGTGCAGCTGAAAGTGCATCAACACTGAAAGAGCAAAATCTGGGTAAACGTGAGCTACTGAGAGAGTAACGAGTCTCTTTGAGAGGAAATGGTGCATTCTTCCTGTCACTGTGGTTTCTCTTGATGGTGGAGGGGGAAGGAACGAGGAAAATAGAGACTGCCACATTCAACAAGCAAGATCTTCCGATGGCGAGGCTTTCTTGCATTTTATCTGCTGTCCTTATTTACAAACTTGAGCACATGTGGTTTCACAGAAACGTTCAGAACGGAAGACGGAGGAGATGAACAGCACATGCATGACCTGTTTCCTGTGGTGATGGAGAAGGGTGTGCTGGATGCCAGGCCAGGCTGGTGGGGCAGCAGCGAGAGCTGTGGAACACAGCTGGTGACGCTGTCAGAGTTGTGGCAAGAAGCTGGGCAGGAGGGCACAGGATGTACATACATACATGAGTCCAATCAGAGTCCACTGGCAGTTAATTTCCCTGCTTATGTTGTGTCGTTTGGAGACCAGTTTCAAGTGACACACAAAATGACATTTTTTTTATACACAGAACAATTATTGCCCCATCCATACAGCATTTTGAACATTTTCTGTGATAAACAGTGCTAGATTTTTTTTATCTTCTACTATCAATATTTTAGTTTTCACATCTAAAAAGCATGCACGGTTCCACACAGAGATGTAATCTCTGTTTAATTGTTTACAATTCCAGTGTTATACCCTTTCTTATCTGTTCACTTTGGCTAATGTGGCTTGATGATTTCACTCTGTGTTTTCCCTTTTCAATTGTATACATCAGATAGCAGATATTCACACTTCCCTTCCATCATGTGACACATTTTCATATTGCAGAGTGACAACGTGGCAGACTTACTTTTGCAAATAATTAGCCTTGATCTACTCTACAGCATTTCTTAGAAACTAGCACTAATTTTTACAGTATAAATTAGGGAGTGCAAGGTATGGATGGTACTGTGCTTGCAAATATTAAATTCTATGTGTTACTTTTCTGCAGAAAATCAGTATTCAGTTAGTTTGAAGATTCATTTGTTATTTATGGCTAATTCTATTTCTGAAACAGCCTTTTTAAAACTATTATCTACTTCATCTCTGCTCTAGCCTGCTATCTCTGATATAACCGATGCTTTGGAAGACATTGCCATGAAAAGAAACTACACTTGCAACAGTGAATTTGAAAGCTGATGAACTGTCATCCATCTTCTCTTTTACAGTATGTGCTGGTATAAACAATGGGGAAATCAGAGGCTTATTGAGGCTGCACTGAAAAGCGGTGAATCAGAGCTTCATTGAAAATTTGTTGCTAGGTGGTAGGCTGTAATTTTAAAGGTGTTCAGTGCTACAGATAAACGTATACTTGGCTTTCTGTAAAGAACTTAGGTACCTTAACTTTACTTACTTCACCTCAAGGTGAGTGCTCCTTCTTAAAATTGCAATAGGCAACTATGTGAGTATCAAAGGCCTAGATACCATTAAAAACCCCAGTTCTTGATGACTAGTAGTCTTAGCCTGCCAGCTCAATTCAGTCTTGAACGCTGTACCTGTATGAGTGTTACCTACCTACCTACTACAACCAGGGGCATTACCACCCATCTGAGCAGTAACTTGGAAGTAATGAATGAGTAATATCCCTCTTGGCCTGTATTTGAAGCTGTAACAGAGAGGTAAAAAGCTAACCTTACCATTATAACCATCCTAACCCTCCATCCTTACCATCCTTCGTACCTCTAATTAAGCATGGAAAAATAACTATCTTCCTGATGGTTTTTCCTCGGGCTTGATATAAGTGATGTGACAACATCCAGAAAATTTCTATTGTAAAGATGTCATGAAAACATTTTTCATTTTAAGAGCTGTGGTTTTATTCTAAATAGATATTTTTTTTTAATTTCAAGAAAATATAATAACATCCTAAGCTAGGATCAATGTATCTGAAACTACAGCAAAGCCTACACACTCCAGTTACAAGAAATAAAACTTTAAAAATAGTTACTAGCAACATATTTTTTTTAAAGACAGAAGAATTTGTGCTTTTAAGATTGTATCAGTGAAAGATCTAGCAAGCCAAACTGCTTTTCTTTTCCATTCCAACTAAATCATACACTATTTGGGGTAGAAATTTGGCAGGGAACTCTGTTGGATTGTATCTACATTGTGGCTGGGCTGATTTCTTTATCCTTTTTTGATAGATGGACGTCTATCTGAGCCCTGAATATCTTCGGTGTTGCTGATTCCAAAGCTTCATTTGGCAGCCGGTTTCCTTGGCTATGAGTCCTTCTGTTTATAAACTTTTCCCTGATATATAATTCTGATTTTCCCCTCACAATGCTTAGGGCTACTTTCTTTCTTTCTTTCTTTCTTTCTTGTTAAATAATAAGAATAATCAAATATAATCTCTTTTTCATTTCCTTTCTATTGTGGGCAATAACAGGTAACTTTAAACTTTCTGGAATTAACATGATTAATTCTCTCAGCATCATACCATGGGTCTTACTTTGCAAGCCTACCATCACTCTTCTTACATAGCTCAAGATTTAGCCAACTTTTTTTAAACAAAATGTCTAAAACCAGTTACAGTACTTCAGCACATGACCATAAATGACCATAAACAAGACTAAAGTTTTCCCTTCTCATTATGTATATTTCCATGGATTATGTTGTATAAATGGTTACACTAGCTGACTATATGGACATTTCAGCAGGCTAGAAAATATAAAAGTTTGTAGAAATAAAAACATGTTAGTGCTGCAGAAAGAATGACACTGAGACAACAATCAGAAAGACTAATTCTAATCAGCAAAGAAATAAAATAGTAGATCAGTATCAGTGTTAATCCCACTGAGTTATGAGGCTGGTGTCTCTGTAACCACTACAAGACAGTTAAGTAGGGTCAGGGAAGGAGACTTATTTTAGAGAGAGTAAAGACAGTAAGAGAAAAGGAGCAGAGGGCTGCAAATTAGCACTTTGAAAAACTGCTGAAAAGGAAACACTTTTAGGAGCTGAAGAAGGGCCTAAAACTGGCTAAAGAGTTTTGGGGAGCTGCTTGTACATTGGGAAACTACAAAAGATTATGTTAGGCATGCAATGCCAGGCTGCATCACCCAACAACAGTCCATGGCTGAGGACCCTGGGCGGAAGGAGGTTGAACTGCACCCTGAATTAAGAGAAAGGTGAAGTAAACTAAGTCCTATCTTTCTTCCAAACAGTTCCTACCGGCTAGCAGGTTTTTCCTCTGTATGTGCAGAGTTTTGTGCATTCCCTCCTATGGTGACCAGGCCTTAGTACATTTGTAGACAAATTTCATTAGGTGCATCAGAGCAAAGAAGTTCTTTGGTGGACCTAGCTCTAGGTTGGATTTTCACAAAATCAGAATTAAATCAAAAATACTAAGTATCTGATAACTTATGGCATTTCACTAAACACCTATTTGCCCTAAGTGCCTTTGGACAACTGACTGCAAGCGCCCTGACTGGTCATTGCAGCTTCATGGATCAGATAACAGGGTGTGTGAACACAAACAGAAAGACAGATCACAATGGTATGACTCTGGGAGTCTTTTCTATTAACAGGATGAGCACTTGGTTCAGACTGTTTGCTCAAGCTTCCGAACACATCTCATTCTCATCAAACATGCTCATATGACTAACGGGAGCTGTACCAGTGTGTGCTCCATGCAGTCATTAATCTAATTTACCACGGTATTCTCACACTACTAACCTGGCATGCATCTTTCTAGTTACCATGTAATCATTTACATTTTGTCAGTAGTTACACAGTACCAAATGTGCCAAGACCATTCAAATATTTTTGACCATTTCTCTAGTTCAGTTCCAACCATGAAAAGTAACTCAGCCAATTCCAATTATAAAAGAACTGCTTTATCTGGCCATTCATCACTTGTAGTGACAATGAAATAAGTTGGTTTAGAGTAGGAGTGTTATGATCTCTGAGTAGAAAGCTCACAATAGCCTCAGAGCTGACCTTGTTTGCCAGGTACCTTTTCGCCATTATACCATCTCCTTAGAGCTGCGAACCCGTTAACCCCTGCATGTGCATCTGGATCAGTGTGTACAAGGAACACTTACTTCTGCATCTCACTGATCCCTACCATCAAGCTGAGGATTACCAAATCCTTCTTTTTACTATAAGGCTGTTGCTTTTAGGACATGGGAAATGTGGTTCCTTTTTTAAGTAAAAGAAGTCTTGAGTGATTCTCTAAAGCCACAAAGACAAAACTCTATATACATAGTTATTCCAGCACCTTACATCATTTCAGCTTTTGAAGTTCTGATGTCCAAAACCTTATTAAAATCACACAGCTTTTGAGCAACCAAGTCCACCTAGGAATACTGTTTTCCTGACACTGAGGACAAAATTCCCCAAATCAGAACACTGCACTTGAAAGTTTTCTTGAGACTATATGAATCTGTTGTGCCTCCATCTGCCTGCTGAATCATTTGCTGGTAAGCATTACAACTATACAAACCATTTGTCAGCATTGCTTTCAGGTTGAAGAGCCACTAGATTCAATCTGACATTGAGAAAAGTTCTGCGTTGCTGCAATACCTGTTTTTGCATTTAGATTTGCATCTTCCACTGGCTTGCCATAGGATGCCATATACCTAGTTTGCTATCTGAAGCCTGCAACTGCAGTCTTTGATAGAAGTAGACAGACAAGCCTGCTCTCTGGTAGAACCATTCCCCATTGGTGTGTAGGCTAGAGGAACGCCACTTTGAAATCTTTCCTACACAAAATGTTTGCAAGGCCATTAGGACAGCTAGCAAGGCAGCATGAGACCTCATGCTCTTGGGTTGCTGCTGATGCCTGTTATCATTCAGGTCCTATCTGCTTCAGCCCATTGCAGAAAACTGAAGCACAGGCTGGAGCGAGCTCACTGGAGTTCATCAGAAACAAAAGTTGAGCACAGTGACCTTGAGGAAACAACTGGAGACTATCTGCATAGCTGTGGCCAACCCTCTGGCTGTACAAGCTACCCACCTGATCCTTCCAAAACAACAAGGTACCTCCTACACACCTTAGGAAGCCAACAGATGTATGGGAGATCCAGGATCAATTAGTAGGAGGAGATATGGTCCATAGACAGATATGCAGGTGCTGAACCTGTCAGGTCCTATCCAGCAGCAGACATGGGTGCTAGTGCACCACGCTGTTCCACATTTACTGACCAGAGCACCTTACTGGGAGGCTTACAGTGCTCTTGAGCTGGGATAGCCAGTCCTCTGGTCCTACCGAGTCACTGATAGCCTATGGCCTGGTATCTGAACAGCACTTGCTCCTGCTTCCATATCACATTTAAGGGAAGGGAGGGTTTTAAAGTCAGAATCCCTTATTAAACAAAGGGAATGCCATCAGTGCTTTTTGAGGTTCAGGGGCACTGGCCCTTGCCACCTGCAGACTAAACCAGTGAAATGTGGTGACATTTCAGGCATGAGCTGCTTTTTTTATACGGCTTTGAGGATGATGGAAGGTGTGATTTTAGGTGGATTAAAGGAGAAGAATCGGGCCAACTAAATAAATTGTCTGAATACTTCCTAGTACAGCTCAGGAGAACAAAGTCTAAATCTATCTCTGACCATTTAAGTCTATGGTAAAATTTCCACTGACAACTGCAGAAGCAGGCTGAGGCCTCAAAGAAACTTTTTTTAAAGAATTTTTTAAATTTCACCTCACTGCTTTAAAGCATTTTGCAAGCACACACACCTCAGAGGTTTTATATAGCTGAGAGTAAGCTAAAACATACAAGGAAGAAATAATTTCTTCTAAGCCACAGAAGAAATCTGTGTCAGTGCTAGAAATTGGACTCAAAACTGCTGATATCCTGTTCTTCTCTGTGGCATGGGAAAGTCTTTTCTTTGAGCTTTCAAGTCCACAGAGCAGAAATTATTTTAGTGAGTTAACGCTGTTTCAGTTGTTTATGAAGAAACATGGCCATGACGATACTTGTAGCTCTACCGTTTTCCTTTCCTTATTACATAATGGAAGATAATTCTTATTTTAAAGCATCCGTTCCAGCTTAATTAGGCTGAGTTTAAGGGTTTAACGCACTTTAAGTAGAGACCACTGGAACTGTAAAAAACCTAATGTGTTTCATCAGATCCTTTCAGCTGTACTGCTCAAATATTTAAGGGGGGAAATTAAATAATCAATAGACATGACAGAAGCACACGGAAAACATTTCAAGTTTCCTTACTATTTTATATTACAGAAATCAGGAATATAAATAGATTTTTCTCCCTGAAATGCTTAACATTCTCTCTGAAAAGAATAAAGCATGCATAACTACACAGCTGATTTTCAGTATGTGACCTTTGATAAATGTCAGTTCTTTGAGAAAATGAAGAAATCATGTATAAAATAATAACTGAAAAAAAAAAAACCCCACACACAAAAAAAAACCAGAAGAAAACCAGAAATTAGACAGTGACAAAACGGCATTGAGGCAGATTTCAGGAAATATATTTTCTTTTCCAGTGTTACATTCCAAGATATTTTTAAATCATAGATATTGAAAACAGATTCCCATACAATTCTTAATCAGTTACAGTAGCCACCGGGGTTAGCGGTTCCTAACATGTGGCAAAGAATATAATATTTCTAACTCAAGCCATGTCATGCTGGTATTTTACCAGCATTCCTCATGCTATTGTTACAATTCCACTAGTTTCACAGTATTTGATTCTTTCCGAATGTAAGACCATAGTATCTCCCTTTCTGATATTAACAGCAAGCAGTACGATCATAATAACCATGGTTCTTTTCATCCCACTATCTCAGAATACTTTGATCCTTAACCCTGATTTTGTAGATGGAAAATCTCCAACTCAGAATCACGAGGTGACTCTCGGGAGTCAGCCAGCGGTAAGCTCGCTGTAGGGCCTAGAATGGAAAAATCAGCAAAAAGCAGCACTTCCCAAACTTTATAGAGCCTACCTGGTCTCACACATGAAAGATTTACATTTCTAATTGCCTCCCCCTAATATGCACCACAGCGATGCTGCTGTCATGCATCTCTGGGGCAGCATTACCTCCTCACTCTGAAGCTGGGATCCCACACCCCACCAGGCACAGCTAGTCCACAGCTCTGTAACCCCCTTAGCAGCAATAACCTCTGGGAGATCCCTGAACAGGGGCAACTGTCCCCCACAGAGGCCAGAGAGAATGATGCTGCACTGGAAAGTTGATGCCATGGTCCTTCTGCTGCTGCTTGAGGCTGTGCCCCTGGAGAGGAAGGGGCACAGTGAGGTACAACCTGATGTGGGTGCTCCCACACACAATCCATGACCTGTCGTGCCTGACAAATGGCACATGCCAGGCCTTAACCCTGTGATTTGCACCAGATTCAGATGTTGGGAATCCACATGCATTGTGTGGATGCAGCACATTAAGTCTTATTTAAAAAAAAAAAAAAAAAAAAAGCTATAAAAAGTATTATTACTCATCTGCGAGACACTCATAGTTATTTAGTGAAACTGTTTATACAAAACACACTGAAATAAATCACGTTAACAAAACCTGCCTCTGATTTCGTAAGCAACTTGTATCCAACATTTAATATTTTAAAACCCATTCAACACTTCATTTAATAATGGAGTAAGTAGAAAATTCTGAGATAAAAGCTATGAAAAGAGACTTGAACTGTTCATTGAATAGCAACAGAGATTCTGAAAAAGATCTTGAAAAGCTTTCTGCAAAGCTATATCAATGTTTTTAAAAGAAACCATTCCTAGTCACCTATTACAAAAGAAAGCAGTAACATCTAAAAGTTCCAAACAAGACTTGCTGTCAGCAATGCAGGGTATCTCTGAAAAAGCTGCAAAATCTTGAAGAGGTGTCATTTACAACACTGGAAGAGCTTTCTGTTCTCCATCAACAGTGCTAAGAGTACAAAGTGGCAAATCACACAACCCCGAAAATTCAGTTTGGGAATGACCAAGCATGATTGCAAAACTGGACAGGAAAGGTGTTGATGGACGAAAGACATAAAATCTGGAAAAGCTGGATAATTATGTTTCAAAATTGGCATACCATTTTTACACACAAAAAAAAATAAATATTTGAGTTGAGTTTTTAATTTAATTTCAAGTTAACCTGAATCTGTTGGGGTTTTTTCAACAATATCACTTTTCCTTACATTCCCTGAGGTTAAAGGTAAGAAATAGCAAACTCCCACCTGACCAAGAGTAGGGAAAGGCTCATTCGAGGACACACAGGGATGGCCATCCATTTCCTGCCTAAAATACAATACAACAGTGGCTAACAAAGTACTGCTGACTTATCTGATGCAAATGCTGCAGGCAAGTTAAACATTTTGAAATAACTTTCTTATCTTTCAACAGTTATTAATGCACTTCAAATGCAAATTTTACTTTTCTTAATCCAGAATAGGAGTTCCTGGAGAGCATGGTAGGTACCAGGATTGAAAGTTGTCTGCTCTATTTATATTTAAAATATATTTTTAAACTGAAATGCTACATTTTAAATTAAACATTTATTTAAGATGAGCTGATATTTGCTAAACTTCACCACCACAGTCACAAACACAATTACAAGAATTTGGCCTCTCTTTGCCATGTATCATCTAGGAAATCTGCAGAAATGAAACTAACCCTAAACTAACAGTACCCATTGCCCTTCCGAAAACACTGATGTCCAAGCTCCAAGCATTTGTTTTCTTGCAAGGACGTCAGCAGTATATTTAGCACCAGGGTGGAAACAAGGGAGGTTAGACTAAAAGACTCGTATTACATGTTGCAGGTTTTGTATTCCCACTCTTGTGCTGCTCCTGGATTTATGGCATGCTCATTTCGTGGTTTCTTTTGAAGCATTTTGACAGAGAATTGCTTCTCTGCCTTAAACTCAGTAACAGGTTTAATATGATATACTAGATGTGCAGAGGAAGCCTTCCCCAGAAAGTGATATTGTTTTTCCAAGAGAAAGTGGTGGGGGATTTTTGTTTGTTTGTTTTCTTTTGAAGTCACAACAAGCAGATAAAGCAGCAAATGAAAGGGCTATTATCTGTAAATACAATAAACGCAATCATTCCTGCTGATGTATTCAACTGACTTGTAATACAGAGTTAGAGAGCAGGTGAAGCCTTAGACACATAGAGTTAAACACAGAGATGCTGTTGAGATACTAAAAGCTGAGGTATTGCTGCTGACCACAGAGCGCAAATTACAAGTAAGTACACATCTTTCTGGGAAGTTTGCCAAGGAAAAACCAGGGAGAGGCGGTCACCACTGCTGTGTTGCCTACGCTAGAGAAAAGCGGAGGTCTCGTTGCTGTAACTCTTACCAACAGAGCAATTGCACTCAGAGTACAAAACAAATTAGTGCTAACGAGACAAATCAGGAAACCAGCTCTGACAAGGAGTTCAAAGCACAAAACTAGAAATGCTTCAGCACTGTCTGCATTACCAGCTTAGCACTGGGGCAACGGCACCACTGCTGGCTGTTGCTGTAGCATGGTGTTATTTTTGCGCAAAACCAGCTTACAGACTAAAGACAGAAAAGTAGGGGGAAAAACTTCAGATGTAGTTACAGCAGGAGAAACCAGGGAGATTGTGGAAGCAAAAAAAGGTTGGAGCAGCACTTTCGCCTTTGATAAGAGGGTACCAAGAAGAACAGAAACCATGGTGGTACAGAATCTAGAATATTCATATAGTGCTGAATTTCTTCAGCAGGCAAAGAAGAGGGAAATGTAACAACACTGGCCACAGTGTAGCCCATAATGAGAAAAAGATGAAAAGGATCCCAGCCTATCACTCCCTGTATGGGACTCAAAACTGCACTTTATTCTACTAGGGGGCACAAACCGAGAGGAAGGATGATGGTAAAACCTAATGGGAGCAGGAAGATGTCACATCCTACATTATTTCAGTACTATTTTCCTTCCTTACAAAGAAACTCTCTGATCCAGCAGGAAACAGACTATTTGGACTTTTTGGTCAGGTCAGGATATCTTTAGAAGTTTTCTACCAGTCTTTGCTGGTACTACATGGTACTAATACTTCTACACTTGAGATTCAGAGAAGTGGCTGCCACCTGCAGCCTGACCATGGCCAGCAGTGTTGACATTATTCTGCTGTTTTAACTGTAGCAGTGTGTAAACAGAGTGGGGCTCTTCAGCACCAACCGCTGCATACCCTGGCAAGCAATTTATCTCCACAAATGCTTTCCTGGCTGCCTAGCTTTGTTCTGGGCCCAGTGTTAGCTCCGATTCTCTCTACATCTCTGGTTGTTACAAGATCTCTTTTCTGTAATTTCTCATTATCTTTTCAATATGCAAAGTTATAATTTACTAAACACCATAAATCAGACTTCCCTCTACACAATTCTTAGAGTCTTTCTTTATGTCTACCACTGGATCAAAAAGCCTTTACCTTTGTTCTGTATGAGAAAAAATCCTTTTAGTGTGCAAAGAAAATACTAGGATTTTTATCTTGTATGATTTCCTGAGATCCTCACTAAGCAAAGAGCATTTACACTGCTGTCTCTCACCATCTCTCAGATTCTCACAGGGCTGGGCAGCCAGGCTGTACCCAACCATGGCTAATCTGAAAAACTTTCACAAGGAACTAAACAATGCAGACACAAAAGCCCAATTTCAAGCATCATATTTCTATATCAGTTAGTAGTTCTCTCCTTTGTAATTTCTGAAGTGATGAGCTGGACCTATGGGTCTTCTCTTGGGAAATTTTCCTTTCCTGTTCTACTTTCCACCAAAATGCTGGTGGCAGCACTTCACAGGAGTCTCTGTGCAAAGAAAGCAATGTCACAGGCATGCTACAGAAGCCAAACTCACTCATTCATTAGACCAAGGTCTCACTTTAACCCCAATACTGTTTGATAATGAAAAAAAGTTTGGGACCCAGCATTTACTTAACAACATAAACCAATATTTCCATGTGGTTTCTATAAACTTTCAATCCAGGAACAACATTCAAGGGTTTAATTGCACAAAAGGCAACATCACTAACCTCTCACTCTTGATGACCTGTATTAACACAGAGTCTCAAATCACCTGCAAAAACAATACCAGAGTGAAAAGGTAATCAGTCTTGACCTTACTGCACATTTGTCTGCGTGGTATTACCACAGAGTTCAGAAATTTGAATGATCTTATAAATAAAGAAGGCATTACTACCATTTGGAAGCACCCAAAGTACACAAGGAAGCGTGTGCCTTGCTGGTCTCTGGCAGTAACCTTTTCCATTAGTCCTTTGCCAGTCTGACCACGCACGAGGCTGCAGGACTGAAGTAGAAAATGATTAAAATACGCATGGGCACATGTGTCTGCCCGTGTTTATGTGTACACACACACAGTTCTAAGCATGTGCTAAGGAAAGAAGGGATGTAGGAAAGACTTTTAAAAAAGCTTTTATACAGGGCAAGCTTAAGGAAGTCAGGGACAACTTCTCTTGGTAAACTGATCTGAGATTAAGAAAAAAAAGGAAATAGTTCCCTTTGATGAAGGATTTTAGAATAGGTACAGCTGCGTTGTGCAGGAACAGGAACTTGATAATAAAAACACTGTGATGTGGCATTTACCCCAAAACATCAGTGAGTAAAAATAAATATACATCCACAGAACTTAGGCTACTCTAGTACAGCTTAAATCACTTTAGAGCATCGCAAGAAGATCTGGGATGCGCTGGAAACTAGGCTTCTAGTGATTATTTAGGGTTGCTGTAACCAGCTACTGGACATCTGTGTCTTTTAGGTAGTCCTGTATAATATGAGTGGGAGGCAGCATCTGTGGGCAACAAAGTTCTGTATTAGAAACCAGTTATTTAAGGAAAATTAGTGCCCTGAGCCACGACATATATCACACGCATTCTTTGTTGGGTTCATCTCTGTTTGCATGGATTGCTACTGTCCTAAAGTCACACAAACTGTAGTACTCTTGTTCTCACTCATTTGGGGGACTTTTTTCCAGTCCGGTACAGCTGTCAGTCAGGACGTGATCTCTTTGAGAGCAACAAATGAGCCAGATGCATAGTTCAATGGCCAGACACTTCAAGTCATAACAAGCTAGTGAAGCGAGCTAATTTTGCTTGCAAAAGAATTAGCCTTTATTAGCCACTAATAGCACTTTTTGCCCTGTGTAGCCCTTTAACCAGCTGCAGCTCCATTGACATCCCATTTTGGAAAGATTACTAGTGGCACGTCTGGTTGTGGAAAGCTTAGAGGGCTTCCTAAAGCAGCTACCACTCACTAGGACAGCAGAGGAATGAACTTAAATTGCCACACTGTAGGCATTTATATGGGGTAAATCTTGTCATTTGGACCACAAATTCATGTCCATCAGGTGTGTAGATATGTAGTATAAGGCATGCATATCAGTAACTTAATGAACTGAGGCCAGAGCTGATGGAAAAAATGTAAAAAATTGCATATATACATATATTTTGTGTGTGTGTGTGTGTGCATATGGTTTCATATAGATATAGATATCTATTTGTGGTTTTGTCATCATGTTTAGTCCTGGCTTTGGAGACAGTGATAGAATCATTCATACTTTGTATCTTCCTATCTTCTCCATTTTTGTAGAACTGAAGGGAATCTATAGCCTAGCTGCACTGACTAACTTCAGATATATTTTATATGAGTCATTGTAATTTACAAACCCTGTCTAAACCCAGTGTAATTACATTTTTTCCTAAGGAAGTAGCAGACTGCAATGATACCTTACAACTTCGGATACCGCTGTAGATCAAACATCACAAATTAACCTGCTGATCTAGAGGATCAGACAAAAGATCAAATCTATTTTAATCAGCTATAGTGCTTCTGACACAGAAAAAAAGCAGAAGCAGCTCTTAAGATCCTAACACCTGAGTACAGGCAAACTCAACTGATTTCATTTCAAAGGGGTCAAAGTGCAAGTAAGGAGCAACATTATTTTTTAGTCTGAAAAATGTTTAAAGAAAAGAAGTACAAGGAAGCTGCACGGGTTGCAATGCTGAGAAGGAGAAGAGAAAAAAAATGTCAAAAAAAGTAATAGTGTATTAAACAAACTGCTTGCAAGTTTTCATTCACTGTGGTCTAGCCTTGAAGAAGGAGGAGAACAGCAAGTACCATAGGTTCTCAGTCAAACTATTTAGATGGGGACCCCAAACCAGCTACATTTTTAGTAACTATAACCATAAAAAAGACACACAAAGGCAACTGGCGCCTAAAAGAAGTAAGAAGGCCAGTAAAGGAAAGGCAGGGACACAAACTTGTTTTCAGAGTTGCTGACCTCAAAAAAACCAGGGTGTGGGCCCCTGTACACTGGGAACATGCCTCAGTCACTGGAAGTAAAAGTCTTGCTGTTTCAAGAAGCACATCACCACCATGCCTCTCCTACGGCAGCAAGAGGCCTCCCAAAAAATGGGCTACAGTTTCAGTCTCATGTGCAGGCTTTTTTTTTTTTTTTTTTTTTTTTCTCATCTATGGAGTAGGTCCTGAAAGGATATGTCTCTCCTGGAAATTAACAGTAATAATGTAGAGCAGCAATTAACATTTTCTGGTATAGCTAGGATGCTCAACACACTTTAAACTCAAACCGAGTAAAAAGAACAAAGAAGGCAGAATTATTTCCTTTAACATGATATTTTCTGTGGATCAGATGCATGGCTAGCAGCATTTCTAACATCAGCTGTTCATCATTTAGAAAACCGTAAGGAAGGCCTCCCTGGGACCAAGCTGGAAATTCTGATGGACATATTTCAGTATGGAGCAGCTGAAACGTGGAATCAAACCACAGTTTAGCATTCATGGTTAGGATGTATGCAAGGGAGGGCACCCTTTCACACCGGAGGCACATCTGAGCAGAGGGAGACGGTCCAGCCAGACTTCAGGCTGTGCCAACAGAAATAAATATATGCCCCTTTGGACAGGATGAGGAGTGGTGTTCCCTCTCCTGCCACATGCCAGCATGGCTTTGATAAGAAAACCAGGGATATACCATTTTTCAGTGATTGCAACAAAGAGCATTTATCCTTGCCTTTCCAGCTGATCATGTTCTACAAAGTGTACCGTAATGGATTCTCAACCTGGAAGTTATTAATGAATGTGGTTGCAGCCACCCTCTTTTTATGATTAGGCTCAACAAGTTCCTATATAATATATAAAAGGGTAGCTCCTTAAACATTTTGTTTGCACAGACAAAATCCTAATCACCTCATGGAAATGTAATTCCTCTCCCTTCTTTGCAGCACCAACTCTTCTCAGCAGTGCCACAAGCAACATCTACACTTGCATTTTTACTTCACTTAAAACCACAGAAAAACCAAGGATGGTCTTCTAACTAGCTAATTGCTTGTACCACCTAAATCAAATCTGAGCAACGTGGCATCTCCACTGCTCCTATTACTGGTGCTACCCAGAGAGGGCAATAAGCTTGGTGAAAAAACGTTGTGTAGGAAAAGCCACAAGAAGATGCCTACCTTGTCAATTCCCCTTGCAAAAAAACCAGTAGCTATTAAAGGTTATACCTGCTTTGTGCAGCATTCTGAAAGAAAACAAAATATTTCAGAAAGCACATTCGCTGCAGAGCAGCTGGAGCAGAGATTCCCATCAATTCCAGTGAAGCTGGCTAAGCTCACTGGTAAAAAGGAAAACATTTTATTCTTTCCTTTCCTAGAAGGATTAGGAAAACAAAGCAAGAAACAAACCAACCCAATAACGTGGTTAAAACTAAGGTGAAGATAAATAATGCTTCCTGCCAGTGCAACATACCCGCAACCCAGGGGAGCAGTAGAGAAGGGGGGAAGCCACACTGATGCCATGCCCACAGCAAAGACTGGCCCTAAGAATACATTTACCATGTAACACAGTCAAAATAACTGTCATCTGCACCATGTGACACTGCCAGGGATACTGACAGTCTCAGCAAGTTTCTGGATTTGATCCATCAGGCATTGAGTTGCCATTGACCCACATGGAAAGGACAAACCTGAAAGGAGGGATTATGATTGGCACAGGCAACTTGGATTAAATTCGTACGATGGTAAAAATCAGGCTCAGATTGTTGCTTATATTTCCCCTCCCTCCCCCACCCCACCCCACCCCACCCCGAGCTCTCGTGATTAAAGAATGGAGAACAATGTCGGATCTCACACAGCGTCAGCACGGCATGAGACGGGGAGTCTGCACTAAAGCGATTTTATGGATTTGTGCTTTCAAATGAAATCAAAACTTCCCTAGCACTGCAGCCCTTCTGCTCCCAAGGCTTTCCCAACTTCTGGGGGTTATTGGCAGTTACCTAAGGACTGACATTAAGCAATAACTGGAAAACTGCGGTAGTCTGGATCTGTCATAAACAGCCAGTCACAGTCTGACTGGGACACTGCACTGCTGGGCACCCAGGAGGTCTGGGATCACAGAGGCCCTGCAGCTGGGGCTGGAGCAACGAGGGGGATTTTGCAGTCATCTTACCTCCCATGCAGGCAGCCGCTGGGCACAGAAAACACACAGTTGTGCTTAAATCGGGCATTTTATTTAGGGGAATTGCAGTTACATGAAATCTCTGTGGAGAGGGATCTCCTCTGCCACCTCCCCCAGGAAACTAGTGTTTAGGTTTATTCGCCCGAGGTCATACTAGCAGAGCAGTTTGGCTATCAGTTGCAAGGATGTTTGGGGGATTTACCAGATTACAAAATGCTAAAGTGTGATGATTATTCAGCAAGTGCCCTCTCCAATCACCACAACCAGCATCTGCGGCTTACCAGCCAGAAACTGCAAGCATCAAAACAGGCTGCTAGTGAGCCACGTGTGCTCACCTCCAGCCCGCCAAACTACCCACCACAGCAGAGCTGGAGCACAGCACAGGTGCACCTTAACTGTCAGTGAGGGATATCAGTCAGGGGCTGTTCCATCGAGTTCATCGGGTATTGATGCTTCTGTGATGCAGGCTCTTGCAGCAATGGTTCAGTAAGGGGGGTTGGCAATGGTCTCGTGTTACAAGGCTTCTTTTTATCGCCTCTTTCAGGCCCTAGCCACCCATTCCTTGCAACTACTAATGAAGTATCCCTTCCTCCAGCTGTGAGAGCAGGCTTTGCAGCCTGTTTTTAAGCTATTGTTGCACTTCTAACAATTAAGACTTCACAGCTTACACTTCCTTATTTTCTTTCCTTGAATCCAAAGTGCATTTTTAAAGGAGCTATGTCAGCTGACATCTAGTCCCAAAAATAGGCATTCAAAAAGCTAAAACCTATAGAAATGCTTCCAGGAGGTTTTGTGGGTTTTTTTCTAATTCAATACCAGTATTTCCTTTAAGTGAAGTTTCTTCTGCAGCCCAAACAGTACTGCTCTGTATTAGCAAGAAAGAATTTGAGGGAAAAGTTAACTCTAAGCCAGCTATCCTGACAGCACCCATGCTCTCATGCTGTCCTTTTAAACTTGCTACCCCTGCATTAACTAGATTCACCCACACAATGGACAGAAAGATGGAATACATAGGTCACACATGCATTATAATACATATTCTGTAGCTATTACATCTATTCCACATATGACAGTCAACACTGATCTCACCACCATCTTAGCAGAAGACAACATCTAGATCTTAGAACAAGCCCTAGAGCAGTTAGGACGTTACAGAAGAAAAGTGCAGTCAGGGTGCTGTCACACTGCTCAGCTTTGCTTCCTTTAACCTGGACCACAGCAGGGTATGCGTTCTGCGTTCCAGCCCAGCAATGCCCGAATCTGCTTGCCTCAATTCAGCGTATCAAAGATCAGACACTGAAACGATGAGGAGAGAACAAGAATTTTGATGGCATCCTTCTCTCTTTCATTTTTCTATGCTATATTGACACACCACACAGACAAGTGAGTTTTAGAAGATGCATGCTCTGCACTCCTTTCAAGGAGCCCTACTCTAAAATTTCTCTGGTTCGGACCCCTAAAAAATGGAGGCACACAAAATAAGCCATGATTTTGAAAATCTTGGCCTGTATCCCAGTAGGGAGTGAATCTAATCATGTACACAACAACCTTCAAACTACACAAAAATTAAGCATCAGAACAATAAAACCACAAGAGGCAATATGGAAAAAAAACCCTCAGTACGATGCAGCAGCTAAGATCATGTAGCTCGCAATTACTTATTTAAATCATAATTGATCACTACTTGGTTTTTTAGTCCCTGCCATGAACCAGAAGCCCATTGACCTTCCATTCCTTGAAGAGCAACTAAAACCACAGCTCCTATGACATCGAGTTTAACATACACGCAGTCAGAGCAACGCTCTGTGTTGTTTTACCTGTGCTGCTTCCTCTTCCTTAGTGAATACCTGAAGTGACGAAATGCCAGATTCCTTTTCTTGACTGCTGGTGTTCCCGTCTTTTTCCAGTTGACTCCATCTTTCAGAGGAATTGTTACCTTTGCAGTTCTGGCATAATTTTTGGTTTAATGAGAATGTGAAGCTTTAAAAAAAGGTGTGTATACTTGATTAGTATTCTTTTGTCTAAGCATACTCTTTCACAAAATCAAAATGCATGGCCAGAAGTAACAGGAAGCATCAGTTCCTGAACAATAAAAGCACTGAAAGAAGAAGTTTTACAAGCCAGCTCTGGTCCACAGACCATGTAAAAGCTGTTAGATTAAATTATTTTCATTGTCTAGCTTGGAAAAAGGAAGGAGAGAAAGAAAGAAAGAAAAAGAAAAAATCCTTGTACATCATTATCATAATTAGAGCTGAAAAAAAAGATGGGAGTTTAATCCTATAAAATACTTTGGTGTTCAATATTTTTTTCCTAACCTGGTGTGAATAAGTGAATATTAATTGCTTTTCAATTAAAAAAAATATTTTCCAATAAGAAATAAAACTTTGGGGTTATTTTGGGTAGAAATTCAAATTTTTAGTATTCATGAACTGAAAACTTTTGTTTCAATTTGCTGGGCTTTTTTCCTATTGCATTTCTTATGAGAGCTACAGAAGTGATCATCTGCATCCCTTATCCTCTTCTAGGGGGTAATGACTGCCATAACGAAGGAAGCTGCTCAAACAGAGCTAGGATTCTGCTGCTTAGTGGCAAATACCAGTTGGCAAGCAAGCTCAGACAAGTAAAGAGACTGGGAGCAGTAGGCATGCAAACTATAAATTGGCTAAAAAATACACCACAAAAAGGAAATGCAGAATTTACTCAAAACTAAATAGTCTAAAAATGGAAGGGTACATTTTCTTTTCTAAAAGAAAAATAAAACAGCACAAGTTAAAAAAAAATTAAAGATTTGTTTTTTCTTGTAACATGTTAATTTTTCAGAAGTTGCATTATAATGTCATCGTGATGACAGATTCCTGTCCTGTGCAGATCTATCCCTTTGAATCCCTGGTATTTCATATTCCCTAAAAGATAATTCTGTAATCAAAATCACCTTTGAATATGAGGCCAAAATCAGGTTAGGGCACAAGTGGTAGAGAAGCTATAGTAACATTTTCTTCAGGTCTATTCAAGAAACTCCATGTTAGGGGAACATACAAAGATTAGGCTTCTGAACATGTAGTTATCACGTGTTATTATAATACAGGGAACTGAGTCATTTTGCTAGTTAAAATATACAGAGCTGGCCAACACATCTCGTAACTTCTTTTCCAAGCTCTGCCGCTGACCTACGTAGTCCTGCAGAAGTCATTTTGACTATATTTGAAAAGTCTAATAGGATACATATTTTCTTCCACAAGTTGCATAAGACATAACTCATGTCTACATAATACTGTAGAAATCCAGTCAGAAACAGACCAGGAAAATGGAAAGTGGAAACAAATATAACAACTGCATATTTGATGCTGTTCTCTAACCCTTTGATCAAGTAACATGCCCTTCCTCCTATAGCTGCATTGAGTGGTTCTTGCCGCACGCTGTAGGAGTCCTATCACATTGGAATTGCTTTTCTCCAGCATGAATTAATATTCTTTTATTTTTAAAGCGATTTTTTTCCAATAGAAAGATAAAACTCATGAGAGAAACTTTCAAAATAAATATTCCTCTTGGGTTCTCTCAGGTATTTTCTTCATACAGACCAGATTGCTGCACTCCCCCACTTAACACAGAAACTGGAGAGAAGGACAAGAGAGGAGACGGCTTACGCTTGTGAAATGCCCACGGTTGTCTCAGACAGCCTGGAGGCCTGCCTAGGCTCAGGGCTGCCTTATTTTATACTCAGATGAATATGCTGCTTGAAGCTGGGCAGGAAACAAGCTTCACGAGCCCAAACTACAGATGGCATGCTTGCCTTCACCACACGATTCACCAGGGGTGGAAATCTGGGAGACACCATTTGGGAGAGCCCACAATGTCGCTTCCGAAGCACAAGCTGTGCTGTCCACGGGCAAAAGGCAGGCAGGGTCTCTGGGTGCCAGAGTAAAAAAGGAGCCTGTATGCATGAGAGCTCTTATCACTGGCAGACCCTAGGATTTGCAAAGTCAGAGCAATGAAGCCCAAAATACATATATATGCAGAATAAGCCACAAACTTTCCACCCTGATGAAAGCACAATGAGGAAAATCTTTCCGACAGATTCACAGCTGGTTTCAATCTACAGCCTAAGCATATCTAATGGGCCGCCTTTATCAGAGAAGCTCTCATAGGGTTCTGGCTGCTACCGAGGGCAGTTTGCCACTGTGCAGACCCCTCAACAAAAGTCAGAGAAGACACTGTGTACTCCCTACATGAACTGAGGCATGGGGTAATAGAGACCATCTGCTACAAATTCTGGCCCTACTTGCACCTTTATTAATCCATTCCAGCTCCAATCTTACTGCGGTTAACGTAGCTGCCCTATTAAAGTATCAGAAAATATGCAAGACATACCTCTCGAGAAACTTACTCCTCTTTTATCACTCTCAGAGGTTAGTTAAAGGATTCTACTTGTGTGAACACAGAAAGGAACACCTGATCTCAAACACTCCTGGGTGAAACTCTGGCTTCTCTAGAGATGGGAGGTTTTTCTGTTAGGAGAGGTTAAGAGAAGCTACCACCGTCAGTAAAAGCAGGACTCTTGCCTTCTGTTACATCGCACACTACTTACTAGAAGAGAAAAAGTTCAAACCCCACATCCATTTATGAAAATTTGCACGCTAGGGACTTGTTGAGAAGTTATTGTGTGCATGTCATACAGTAAGTAAAAACCACTTCAAATATACGTTATTTTTCCCCCCAGTGGTTTACGGATTTGTCCTGGGACAATAGAAGCTTACAGGGAAGAGGGAGATGTCTGTGATTAAGGCGGCTTTCAGCTCTTCTTCCTACAGATACCCTGTGGATATTGCTGTATTCTCCAGAATCTAAGCTTCCACTTAAAAAACAATGAAGTTTCTAGCCCATCTGGGTTTGCGGAAGCAGAATGTAAACAGATGTACTGTTGTCTTATTTTAGAAGCTATAGCAAGCCAGACTGAAACAATAGCGCTAAGAAATGTCAACTACTCCCATTCATCTCAGTGGGGTGGGGTGTTAACTTTGAAGCCTAATTGTGACCACTTTAAAGCCAACCTTTTAACCATTTCGCTGCTATTGCCACACAAGAAACTCCAAAGTAATGAACTTACCCAGCCTCTGTATTTGTATGCATTACTCTGAGATCTTCCATTCACTTGAAAAGGACACTGCATTACAATCGAACTAGTTTAAATATTCTTTCACTTTAAAAGTTAGCTGGATTGTTTGCCACTGTCTTTCAAAATTAGGGTTAAAAGAAAGTCAAGGGTGAAAGGTTAGCTTCATTGTTGATGCTCTCAAAAGTGCAACACGTAGGATTTCATGCTTTTTGCTTTGATCAGGGTGCCCGGATGGCAGTTCGTTTCAATAAACTGACAAACAGCTACATACAGAACTGAAAATAATTACTATTCAAATACCACCACCATCAATTAGAAGTAAAAAAAGAAATCCTAATGACATGGTGACACATACTTGCAACAATAAAAAAGGGGAAAGAGAGGGGAAAGGATTCTTCATTTTCAAGAACTTAGGACAGCCACTTTCTTAAATCTAAGGTGTGTTGGGCCTGGTTCTGAGCATACAGAGCAGTTGTCCTTCTAAAGATGTTTTGCATCCCATTTGCAACAAGTCGATGCATTCTTCATCAGCAGTCACTCTGAAGTCAGCATGTGAATTTTGTGCTGGGACCAAGTTGAAGACTAGCAGCTCTACATACACATTGTTGCAAATATGACTTCAGATGCTGTGGGAAGTCATGCTGAAAAGTGTTAGAGTGAGCTACTCAAGCTTATGTTTCTGAGCATCCGGAATCCTACTGGCATGCAGCTGGACTCTGGGTCCCAGAAGCCATGGTGCAGCAGGGCACAATGGAGATTCCTGGCCCCACTTCCACTGCGGTGTCTGCCATCATGTCTGCCACAGGTCACGGGTGGCACAGGGCTGCTGCAGAACAATATATGCACTGTGTTCATAACTCTTCCCAACTCCCACTTATACAGTTCCTTCTGCACTGGTGATTCAGCCACAAGCCTTTTTACTTGCCATTTTCTTCATAAGATCACACACATTAGGCTGAGAAGTCAACACTAACATCACCACTGCACTGCTGTGGCCATCATTAGTACATCCATGTTAGGTACCTTAATTAGATGATGCTGACATGTCTCAAGATGCCCTCAATGGAAGTGAAACGGGAAGGGGAGTATCATCCAAGTCAGCTACATGGCAGTGCTAAGGGAATGGCATCACCCAGCACTGAATGAGCAGCTGGGAGAGAAGTAACCTCTCTAACTGATGGAGCAGGCAACTAGAAGAGAGCAAGGTGGAAGGATCTACATAACCTACACTATGTTTACTGCAAGATAACTTCTTGAGCACACATTCTCATTCCTGAATAAAACTGTCTTTACTTGGGAAGGTCTTGAACTGGTATAAGAGTGCCTACGTGTGGTAAGGAATAGGGTTATAGGGTTATTGCGGTAGAAGGGGGAAACTTTCCTGTCTACACAATGCCTAGGTGTTTGTGGAAAACAAAGCCCTAATTCATGCAGTTCAGGTTCTTTTCCCTGCAGCAACAGACAATACTCTGTCGTTGTTATTCACACATTATGAATGCACAATCCCTGCACGTGTAACTTCCACTGTTAGCTGGGCATTTGGAGTTTGCCCTGACAAAAAAACACCAGATCCAAATCCATCTATTATCAAACATCAGTGTTTCCTAAATCTTGATCTTTAAACAACAGCAGATTTGTAAAATGCTCATGATAGAAAACTGGAAAGAAACCTGTTTTCACTTAAAAGCCTGCGAGCACCGACTTCACACACAAAAGGCCTGGTACGGAAAGACAGACACCTTCATTTTCTATTTACTTCAATCAGCTGCAGCAAGGTGATCAGTTCTATGTTGAAGGTACTGAATAAGATCACATATAAGTTCACAGAAGCATCTGAGTTGTGTTGAACATGTTTTCTGCAGATGCTTAGACATCCAGAACAAAGGCAGCTGAAAACAGACTTGGTAAGTTTACAGTTTTACTTTATCACTGTATTAAATTCCCATTCAACATCAATAAGGCACCACACACTTGTTATAGAAAGAATAAACAGCCTCATAAAAACTAGACTTGCCACTCTTTGCTTTGCCTCGCATCTCTCTTCTTTTCAACTGCTAACAAGTAAAACAACCCCCGACAGCTGGATGTGCGGAAGCCTGTGCCAGCGGTGTCCCGGTCCAGAGCAACGCTGCAGGCTGGAATGCTGACGCTGGCAGGGCTGCCACGGAGTTTACTTAACACTCATTTCTCTCAGTCTGCTTCAGACCAGAAATGCAGGCAATGAAAACCTAGTCAACCTCTGAGAATCTGCCGTAGCTGTTAGAAGAGCGGGGTCTTTGCAGGTACATGAAAGAGGCATTCAGAAGACGCTCCCATTCAAAGGAGGTAGAAAGAGAACCCCCAGCTGTCTCTGGTTACCTTTCATTGGCATGAAAAGGGGGAGGCAGGAGGGGCAAGGTTTCAGGACAAATGAAAAACAAGCTTTCTAAGATTTGCTGTTCAACCTCAAAACAAAAGCTCGGCAAATTTAAGCTAAAAGGAGCTTAGTTCCATTTCTTTCAGTTTAGTAATTTATTATAGTGAAGAGAATGGAAAAGCTGTTTTGAGTAGTGGATTAAACATTACCCTGAAACAAAAGTAGAGTGGAAAAAATATATATTATGAATTCAGCAAGTTTCTTGGTCATATAAATAGCGAATTAGCATACACATGAGACAGTGTACCATATCAGTAGGTATCCAAGGATCTTTGGGTGAAAACATTTACATCATGATGATAGCTGGACAAAACAGCTGTCACAGAAGCATTACTAAGTAAAGGGTATAATCTGTAACTCCTTGCCACCCAAATTAAACTAAGGTCTGTTGAGATGAAGGGGAAATGCCTCATTTCGGGAGGCAGGTGTCATGACTGCAGGCAGCTCGGCTCTGCCTTCCTGAGGAAGCCAGCCCAGGACAAGGTCAGGGCCCCAGCACGGCACTGGCAAGAGTGTCACTCCCTGGAAAGCCACCAGCAGCTGGGAAGGAGGCATGCCAGCCAGCAGACACCCCTGCCCCTCTCAGCCGATGGGGGCAGGCAACCCGCAAAGCCCTGCACTGTCCCAGCCTTGCTGCAAGCCCAAACAAAACCCCATTTTGTACTCCTGGCATGACATGGCAGACTCTACCCCAGGCATGGTGGATGCCCGGATTAACTCTTGGTTCACTCCATGCAGTGCCTTAGGAGGGAAGATGGATGGACCAAAGCTTCCCCACAAGCATTAGAAAACCCAGTGACCCCCTATGTGACCACAGGCAGTTCCTCCACCACCCAGCCATGCTACATGGTGGGGCAGAGTGCAGGGACCTCAGGACGGCTCCAGGCAGCCATCCTGCCCCTCACGGTGCTGCACCAGGGTCAGCACGCACGCTTGCTCACGTGGGGTGAAGAGTTAAGTCTCAGCACACCATCATCAGTCCTTCCCATTAAACAGGTATGGGGTTCCTGCTTCACAAGACCTTTTAAAGAAGCGTGAGGTCCTCAGACACTGTGGAAGAGGGGACACTACAAGTATAGATCAGAAATGCCTGCTAAATACTTTCAACAATTAATTTAACAATTTAACAGATGTCAGTTGAGAAAACATAATTAATAACCGTAATACCTAATATTTACATACTTCTCCATACAAACCTGTTATTTTTCTGTAGAGGTGTACAAATATTACCTAATCAGTCACCTGATAACACATAGACAAAGCCATGGCTCCTTGAAGAACTGCAGAAGTCTTTTAAATTGTGACCACATACTCCAAGGCTTATTGCACTGAATGTAGGCAACCCAAGTTTAGCTGCACTCATGTAAATACCTTGAGATAACTCAGAGCCCTTTATAAATTTAGGTGGTCTTCATGTTTGTGACTTTGTGACACCTGAAAAATTATACAGAATAAGTTTTTAGTAACTTTAATCATTTTTCAAAGACGAGTAATTTGCATCTAGATTATAAGTCTTTGCTACAGTTTTTATTTCATGCCAGCACAACTCAGAAGCAAGCTGGCCAGGGAGCAAATTATCTGGTTGAAGCAATGATCTGGATCATGTCATGGTAGCAGCTATCACTTTGATACACAATGAGATATAGAAAAGCAGGAAGGATTTGTTTGGAATTCATTTGGCAGTACTGTGGGATTTGCTGCAAGGGAAAATATCCAGGAGTTTATGTAATTCTTTAAATCTTTGAAGAAGTGAAATGGATAATTTAGAAAAAAGTTCTTAGAAACACTTCAGAAGAAAAATATTTTACTCATTAAAGTGACTTCTTTTTTTCTAGATCATTCTTTTAGTCTCTTAACATATCTTTAAGCAAACATGGTCTGCCAAATATTTTAATCAGACTACTTCTGATCTGTAATCTCTCTGATATGGAACATATCTTAATAAATCATTTCACAGTCTAGAAGAACCATCAGGAGCAAACTAGAGCACTTGCAGACAGGGTATGCAGTCACTTGACATTACTGTACGTGATATGAGAGGACAGAAACAATGGTCAAAATTCAGTGTTGGTACCTGAATATTTAAAAATTGGTGGACAAGGTCTTGATTCCTGTCATTTGTCAAGCAATGTTACTGAAGCTGACCTTAAAAGCTAACATTAAAAGTTATAAGAGAATATGACAAGGCACATTCTTAGAGAAACCTTACTCAAGGCATACTGACATGAACAGAATTTGGTCAAAACCTGGTGTTCAGTGGTGTAAAACGCACACTGAGGAGCGATAAAAGGTCAGAAGCAACAGCATTTTAATCTCTCAGGCTCAAGCAGTGCATTTATTCTTTTGTCTCAGATCTTGCAAGAGACCCAATACATTTTGGATGCTACATTAAAAAGAGATAAATAAATCGGTATTAGCCTTACTTTCCTCAAAAGAGCACTTACTGGCACCATCCTTTCATGTCTTCTCAGATTTTATGTTGGTGGCAAATCTTGCAGGTAGCAGAATAAATAGTCTGACATCTGCTAAACATAATGCAGTTGTATTCTCTTACTAAAACAGCACTTTTTCTTGTGGTTTTGGATGTATTCATTGTTCTATGTAACATTCTGCTTTACTGGTGTCCCAGTATAAATGTCCAGGTCAATAACCAGCTTGTTTTCATCCAGGTCATCCTTGCCCAGCTGACTCCTCACTCTCACAGTCCTTCTAGCACTTATTTGGGCAAGCCGTGCTTCCCTTTCTATTTTAACTATTATGGGCAAATGTAGGCTAGCCCCTTGCAGAGAACAGACACTGCGCCTGCACCTGAGCTCTCACCCACGTAAACCACACTGGCAGAGTGTTTAGGAGAGTCTTCTAATTCAGATTTCTGTTACTGGGCCAAGTTCAGTTTTGTCATGTGCTGTTCCACTCCTGTTTTCTCCTTGATCCCATGCCCTTTCCTTCTCCTCACATCCACTCTGAGCAGAAAAAGGAGCTGGTCCCACTGGGGACAGCAAGAGCCTGTCCAGAGGATGCTGCGAATCTGGTCCCACATTACCACAATAGCCCTACCATAAACTTGGAAGTCCTGACCATTTCTGGGGAAAGTCTACTGCTCACTTAACACTTTGGCTCCACAGAGAAGTAGCAGTCTTTGAGGGTATTTAGCTTTATTCAAAATGAACCTTTTTTTGCCCATTAAACATGTGAACAGCTACACCCCTGTCTTAGCAGCCCTGCTAGCCAGGGCAGGAGAACAAACAGAAAGCCTTCCAGGAGTGGCCTTCAACAAAGAAAACAAAACTGACTTAAGAGGCTCAAAGCCACACAGAAAGACTTCACATCCAAGAACTGGAATAACGAAAAGGAACAGTCCTTGTGGCAATATTATTTGCTAGTGAACAAACCCAAGCTCTGTGTGGCTCGTGACATGTAAATGCAAGAAATGACAGTGTCTTACTTGCAGGAAAAAAACAAGTGAAAAATTTAGTACTAGATATGATTAGAAAACACTAAAGAATTTGAAAGCTTTGCTTCAGATATCATCACCATTAATTACTGACTGCATAGAAAACACATTAGGAACTTGCTAGGAAGGTTTTAGAATCCAATTCCCAAGGAATTGCAAAAACTGAAGAAAAATGTTTGAGATAATGAAATAAAGCAAGTTATCATCAGTAACACTGCATATACATTGAGCAATAGTATTTATGCACCATGAGATGGTGGGTACTTAGGGATGTTTTGGTAAACATTTTACTGACTCACTTCTCAAGGGCATTTCTTTTAGAAGGAACCCTTGAAAAGGAGACAGTAGACATGTTAGAAGATCATGCAAAGGTAGTTGCAACAGAGGCACAGAAACAGAGATTAATCAACAAAATTAATGAAACTTTAGATGCCATCAGTTGTTTATCTGAATGTCTGCAGTTTCCTTTGGTTTAGAAATTACAAGAACACGTAGTATCTCTCAAGCCAGACATAACCACCAAACTCTCTCACTGCATGTTGACTGCTCCTCCTCTTTTCCTGTATTTGAATGCTAAGCTGTTCATTAATAGAAAACTATTACTACGCTTTTACGAATCTTGGAGAAAAAAGTGTCCCAGTTTGGGGAAATCCTTTTCTTATCTGGACATATTTATTCAGCATCACTAAAATCCAGTATGATCACACTTCTTATGCTTTATGCTGCTGCCGCTGTCTCACAGAACAGACTGAAACTAACTTTGCACACAACCTTAACCCCTATGAAGTACACATGGGTTACACAAAAATTCCCTCCCCACCACTGAGAGAGAATGCCTTATGTATTGCACCCTGCAAAAAGCCAGAACAAAACACTTTGGAAGAGGAAGCAACAGTTGCAGATAACTATTTGATGCTGCAGGGGGAAGAAGGCATAACTTAACTTGTTCAAAGCACCTGGGTTGAACACCTTATTCTTATCACTTTTAGCATGGTTACATGACCTCAACCAACTGATCTTTATTTGGATAAGTAAATTTGATGACCTCCAGGTCTTTAAAGTGTTTCCCCCTTCTATCTATCATTATGAAGACCGAGGACTGCAAAATTTATGAAGTCCTTGGGAAGAAGTTTTCCTCACAAGTTTTAGAAACAGCCAAAGTATTTTGTTTTCAAAGAAAGTGCAGTGAACTTTCATGAAAGACTTTGTCTGCTTTCAAGTGTTGTGGCTTTTTTTCCTGCAAGGTGACATTAGCAGGATCAGTTCTGGAAAAACACCTCAAAATGCTGTGAATATATAATATAAAGTAGATAAGATGGAGGAACTCAGGAGATTCAGCTGCACACAGGATTCTTCACCACTTTACAGACTTTGCTAGGTCACAACTAGCAACCAGAGATAGAGGTCTGCATGGTTGCTATTTATGGTTGTCTAAAACCACACTGGAAGATAAAAAGACACAGCTGTGAAGTACAGTGGGATGGGGTTTCAGAAAAATAACTCCACTTTCATATCTCAGTTTATGCTCGCACAACAGGAATGAACAGTTTGTAATTGAATCAGCTGAACTGGACTTGTATAAACAAGACCTGCTGAAGTTTAAATTTTGCCCTACAATTTCCAATATCCATCTGCAGCTTTTTCTAATAATTTCTTACTCCTGGGAATTATGAATCTTTCATGAGTCTTCTGGTGAACTGTGAACCCACAATGGGAGATTAGGTGATTGAAATTAATTCCTGTGTCCAGTTTGGCACTTAATTATCTTGGTTCCAAACATTGAATTGGCTATTAAATGTGCTAAAGGTAAGCTACTCTAAACACTAATTAAACTATTTGTAAATTGTTCTGGGATGTTTTAAAGTGTTTATATGCCTTGTTCACAAATGTTTCTAGGATTTTAAGTAGTTTAATTTAATATCCCCAGTAAATACTAAAGTTAATACATATTGATGTCATCAAAGTCTCTCTTCCTGAATGAATACACAATTCAGTGCAATATAACTAACACAAGGAAATGAATTCTGTCAAGTGATATAGGCCAACAAATCACAAATCCAGAAGGCTTATAGACGGAAGACCCAGCCATTCTTCTCAATGTCATCCAACACTTCTGACTAGAATTTCCAAAATTAAAAAAAAAAAAAAACAAAAAAAAACAACTCAATCTTCTTTTTTTTAAAAAAAATAGTCAAAAATCATTATAAGAGTGACAGGAATGCAGTTGTCCATCTATCGTTAACGCCTACCAGACTGTCTAGCAGAATCTCACTTCATATGAAGTCTTTCCTTTTTGCTTGTCCAGAGTAGCATTATTAACGTATTATGAATTGATTTTCTAGGAGGAAAAAAACCCACAAGGCAGAAAGTAAATATCAAAGAAAGGTATTTCAATATTTAAAATAAGAGTCTTGTTACCTATATTAATAAAATCTAGGCTATAATCTCTCATGTTTCCCTAGAAAAAATATGCATATTTAAAATTCTGGGGCAAGGAAGGGGTGAGGGGTAGACAACTGCTGGAAACAGAAACACTTGACCTAAAGGTAAGAAGAGGAAGAGTGAGGATGTATCCCAGAAGCTCTTCCATTTTCTGTTACCGCTATAGGAAAGAATAAGAATTGAGGCTGTTCCTGGCTGCTGCTGGCTTACTTTGTATATTCACTGGTGTTTTCCTGCTTCAGTCTTGGGCTTAGCGAGAGTTTTCTCACCCAGGTGTCTGTATCAGTTATTACCAGTAAGACCACTGGTAAATCAGCAGCAGCAAGGGCACTTCTTTCAGCAGTACAGGAGAGAGCTGTGGAACAGAATGAGGTGCCAAAAAAACATTTCAAGCCACCTGCCCATCCACAGTGACAAAAATCTGTTTGAGAGGCAAGTGGGCATTGTTTCCCTTAACAGAATAAGCAGGATATTTTCTAAACAGAAACATTTCTGACAGCTTCATAGTTGATATTTTTGCATTGAAAGAATAAGACCATGAAATCTGCCTGTGGCCATTTCTGAGAGCTGTCCTGCAAACAGCCCACACCCATGTTAGCAACATCTCTCAGCCCGCAGAATGGGTGGCTGTGTGCTACCTGCCTATTGGGATGGTCTCCAAGATGCCCAGTCTCCAGGGTCATGGGCAGAGATGACCATGCTCCACATGGGAACATTCCTAGGCACAGCTTAACTAATTACTGGTACTTACCACAACACTAATGTCTTTCTAAACTACCATACAATACCTTCATCCTGCATGAGGCAGTCACAAGTGACCAGTAATCCTCTATTACTAACAAGTGGTGTTTGCAACGAAAATGATAAGCGATATCGTTTGATAGGCGTCCTCTCTGTTGCAGTCTTTTGGGGAGTACTTGAGAAGCAGGTACACCTCCACATCGTCAAAACAGGCAGACACCCTAGAATAGACTCTCTCTATAGTGTCTTATAATTTTGTGCTATAGGGCTTTGAGGTAATAATCTTTAAAAATTTTCAAGATCTAGCACAGGCACGTGCATTACAAACAGTCTCCCAGCAGCTAGATTTGCATTCATTGTTATTCCTTAACCTGAAACCTCAGGTTTAAGTAACTGCCAGCTGATATTATCAATGTTTGGTTTATGAGTCATTCAGCCAGCAAGATGGGCCATGGAAGAAAACAGCACCTTTACAAACATGTCCTAATTTTTCTGCTGCCAAGGGAAGCGGGAGAAGCAGGGAGAGGGCACGGCAAGGATTTGCAGCCTGAACGAAAATATGCAACCCAAGCCAGAGTTATACACGTTAGGTGCATGCAAATTCATAAATATGGTCATGAAGAGAACAGCAGGAAAACAGCTCTGGGACATTAGACCTAATGTTTCAGTATAGTTTCAAGTTTCAGCAAGAAACTTTCTGTTAACTTGCTTCCTACTTAAATTTGCTCTTTCACATAAACCCCAGATTTCTTTAGGTATTTACTTTTTCCTCAGTGAGGCTCCGTAAATCTGAAAAGAGACAAGGGAGAGAGAAATCACTGATCTGGATTTGGCTTTACACAATGTAAATTCATTTAAAGAGGACTGTCTGCCTTTCCACACACACATGCTAAAGACAGTTTTGCTAAAACCGGCAGCATAAGCCACCGATGGAAAAGCACAGAGTTGTTCTCATGAGTCTTTTTCTTCTCAGCAGAATTCTGCACCATCCCGGAGCTCAGTGGGCTCAGCCTTGCTGGGTACTGAGCACCTCATCTGGCCACTGGCTCCAACAAAAGAAGCAGAGACCCAGCAGCAGAGAGCAAGACACAGTTGCCAGCCCCACTCAGATTGCACAGATATGCAGTATGCCCAGACCGGAATCATATGGGATGCATTAGGCTGGGAAATCTCTCATCTCAGGTAGCATACCTGCTTTTTATTCAGGGCGAGTGTCATTGCAAAAAGTCATATGTTAGAGTGCACTGATAAAACTGTCATAATCTGGGTTGGTCACTCTTATCTCAACACTAAAATTAAGTATTTCTATGAAAATTAGCTTTGACTTTTGTTGCACAAGGTAAATAAAAACCCATTTGTTTTGTTTAAACTGGTGGATTGCAGATATTAGAATAGAACACAAGGAGAGGAGGGGAAAAATTTGCATTATGGCACTAGGTGATTTATCTGTGCTGAAAAATCATTTTCAAGGATAAAATATTCTCTGTAAATTATTATAGCTTCTAAACCTGATCACAACTTCAACAGTAATAGATCAAAACCAGCATGCGAATACTGATTTCGTGTCTTGTGTTAAGACCCTGCTAGCAATTGTTCAAGCCCAAGCAAATTTAAATTATGACTGTTTTTATCTGTATCCTTTATTCAGAGTTGTGGACTCATACTTTGTGATGCCTGGTTAATGCTCAGGGCTTCAGCCTGAGAACAGCAAGGTAACAACTTCTTTCATGTATTGTCCAGTACTTCTGTGCTTCAGCCAAATCAAAAACATAGGCAGCACTGCACTACTCGAACTTTTGCCATGGACAAAAAAACAGCCCCAGAAATTTGCCTGGCCTCCCTGTGTGGTTAACTGGAGCAGGCAGGCCATTCCCAGGGGCGCTTATTTCCACTACCCCCACTTCCACAAATTAACTAATACGAATGGGATGAATTGTCCTCTGGATATGCTTATTTAGCCTCATTGACTATAAACAGGGCTTAGGCGACTACATGCATTGCTCAAGACAAGCAAGATAAATCTGTTACTGGAACCTAAGCCTCAGGAAAAGAAAAAAAAAAAATCACCTTCAGTAAGAATATAGGTGCCTTTTCCTTTAAAACCAGTAGCTCTACCCTATGGATCCCACAGAATCACGTGGCCATTGGGAACTCCGCAACTGCCCTGGCTTCCAGCTATTTCTGGTGCAGGTCTTGGCAGTGATTTTTGACCTTTTGGAGACTTCTTTGTGTAAGGTAACACTGCTCACTCACTCTCCCCAAAATGCGCAGGAGTGACTAAAGCAGGAAAGTGAAAGCAATAGCAGCATTCCATCAGGCAGGGGAAGAGTTAATGATACGAGGGTCAGGAAAGCTGACATTCTTTAGGATCTCCTACAGTTTCAGTCACTTATTAAAAAAGGATTTATACTTCTGAAGTAAGGATCTGTACTTCCTCCCTCTTCTGAAGCTATACATTTCTCTGCCAGACTGTGATGAAAAGGACCCTCCCTTGCCCTCCGCAAGCCAGCGCTTAAGTCATCCTGTTATTCTTTTTCACCTTGCACACATGTTGAGGCTTCTCTGTGGAAGTCTTGCTGAGGCAAACATCTCGTCGTCTCTTGTTCCTCTTTGCTCATGAGGCCTTTTTTTAATCCCAGATTTCTTTTTCACACAGCTCAAGCAGGAATGTTTCTGGGATTTCAATGAAGCAGAAGCCATACATGTAAACAATGCCAGTTTTTAACTGCTTGGGATCATGTTAAAACAGAAGTCCCCTCTATGAAAAGGATATTGTAAAGAGCTCTAACTAGAAGGTTTCACTCACCTCTTGTTTGAAAGCTCACCTCCTATGCCTAACTACAACTGACCAAAGCAGTAAGGTTGGGAAGATGGGCCCCTTTTGCACCACAGCAGGGTTTGGTAGGTTGTGGTTTTTGGAAGGTCGATGTGGAACTGGCCGCAAGTTGACCCCTCTCCTGCCTTCATTGACAGAGAAATGCTGCAAAGGCTCAGCATCACTCACAGTACTTCTCCCTGTTGGAAGTAAGAGAAGCAGAAGCTGCCTCTGCTCTCTCTTTCAGGTAATGTTCATCCTCGAGGCTGAGCTTAAGGACTTAGGGATTGCCTAGACGGTTTATTTGCTGGTATGCATTCAGGGCTGATCCGTGCACCTCAAAGTGCTGAAAGGCGTATGTGGCTGCAAAGGGACTAGAGCTGCCACCTCCCCTTGCCTGACCAGGTCACTGCTGTGTGTCCGGTCTGTCCACCCAGTAAAGAAAAGGTCTTTCACAAATGGGCATCGCCATCCTTTGTCAGAGGAGGCAGAACTCAGAGGCAACCTGAACTCTCACAGCAGAGACATAATGAGCACTGGAGGCTTCAGACCACTCCCAAGATCAGTTCAGATACGATGCAGGTGTAGCCACAGGCTGCCCTTGTGGGAAGGATAGAAAACTGGATAGCTGTATGCTATGTAACTTTGGGGCTGTTAGAATGATGAGAATAAAGTGAAGCAAGATTAAGAGGCATATTAGGCAGTCTCTGATGGATTTTTCCCATTTGTCAGGAAGTTTCCCACCGTGTTCCTGGGAGGTGCTGAGCCCCTGAGGACTCCATGCAGAGGCTGGAATTCGCAGCCACAAATGGCACTGTTTTTCTGTGCAAGGCTGAGCTATCAGGGAAGGTATCAGTGCAGCCTGTTGCGACTGATACTGTAAGTAGAAGACAGAAACAGTGGATCTTTTGTTTATCAGTCCTCTACAGTGTACAGCCCCTTTGTGAATAATAAGCCACCTTTCTGCAGCTCTTGTACAGTGCAATGCAACATTTTCAGGTCAGCCCAGCTAAACTGAATCTGCAATCACCTGATATCACTGAGTTAAAATAGCACCAATAAGAAAAACATCAGCACAAGAAAATTCTGAGGAGCGCGGTGCAAGAATAAGTTAAACCAGACAGGACGTGTTGTTTTTCTAATACATGCAAGTTACTTTTGGCTGGTCTTTGCATCTCAGATTTGCTACTCCTACAACATTGCATTGCCTCATCGCAGGACTCCTGTGAAGCTGTGCTTACTCATGCTTGCAAAGCACTTCAAGATCAGAGAGAGCAGGGTCTGTAAAACCGTAAAGGATACTTCATTACCATTATTATTTGACCACAGCAATGGGGAAATATGCTTTTAAAATGCTTCAGTTCGTTAGGTCATAACTATCTTTTAGTAGCTATAAGTTTAGCCGAGAAACTAAAAGTAAAAACCAGCAAGCTGCAAGGTAGCAGGTTCAGGCTTCATAAACATCACTACAGGCCCATTTTTTTTACCTCTTCTGTAGCTGGTACTTACTTTTAATACTAATACTGTCTTTAATCCAAAAGTAACAAGTAGACATAGAGGTAAAGTAAATGCAAATGCATCTGGGACTCACCCTAAAACATCTGTCTCCCAAAATGTTACCCACTGGCCACATCCCAAGTTGCTATCGTTCTCTCTGCATAAGCTTTTGGGGTCTCATTAATGCACCAGGCAAGTCTACACAGCAAAAGGTGGTTAGAGATCCTGAGGTAGCTTTGGGGAAACTGGCTTGTCTACATGGTACATTGCAATGCCATGCACAGATGCTAGCTTAGATCCCAGAGGCAATATAGCAGTGTCTGTATAGCAAAGCACCCACGCTAATTAGCCCTGCCCCTGAGGATGCTGCAGGAATGGAGCTACTTATGTATGCTGAGAGGCTCCCCTCTTAATTAGCCAAGGGAGAACTCAACGCCACTAGCAGAGCTTCCGATGATGGCATTAGCTCAGGGATCGCCATAGTGTACTTGGCTGTGTAGCATAGCTGAGCCCACAGGCTGTTTTAGCATCATCCTAGGAGCTAAATATCTTCTTTCAGTCCAGTCTCACCATCTGACCCTGCTTTTGCAAGTATTCATAGGCGGGGATTTTTTTCTTGATGGTAGGAAAATTAAGTAAATAAATAGATTCAAAAGAATGAAGAAAAAAGCCAGTATAAACCACACTACAATAATGTAGTATTATTAAATTCAGCTACAGGTAGCAACATGCCTGTAGGGAAGCAGTGGATATTCCTAACCCATCTTGATAAAAGGCATGCTTTGGCTAGTGGTGCACGTTTTGCAAGCAGTGATCTCTAAAGGTACTGTTAAGTGAAGCCAACTCAGCCATAAATACAGACTATGGTATATTAAGCTGTAATCACACAAGATTTTCCATTACAAGTTCAGGGCTGAATGAAATACTTGAGGCACAGGCCCACACCTAGGAAAGATGGAGCTCTCAAGAGAGCAATTTTGTCCCCTTTCTTCTCCCCTGGTTGCACCACACAGGAGAACGGGGCTGTCCTGGCCGGTCCTTCCGCTTCCTCTCTCCATCAGACCCCGGCTTCACCAAGCGTCCATGGCCACGGCTTGGCACAGCGTACGTAAGATTCTGCCCAGCGCTGCCACTATCTGGCCTGGCTGCCAGTGCTAAGCCAGGTGCACTGTATGCGTCCAGCTTCCCCCGGCTGCTATACAACGACGCAGGGGTAAATAACTGTCTCCGCTACAGCCAGCACAGATACGAGGGTGGAGATGTGAACATTGTTAAGGAGCGCTTCCAAATGCCATTCCAACAACATAGGTATGCATAAAAATGCTAAGCTAATGCCTTTCAATGAGAAAATGTGCATGCTTCGTGTCATTCCAGGAAGGGGTTTTTTTATGGTTCTTACTTTTGAAAAACAAAGCACAGTGATTTCCAATTATCTTCTGGGCGTGTGTATAAGAGCACCCTGTTCTTTCCTGTATGTTTGAGAAAAATGTTTTTGCACATGGGTAGTGTCTGAATAGGACATAAGCCCTTAAGTCCTGGCTTGAGTTCTTATCACACTGCAAAAATGCATAATGAAATTTTAAATCAGCCTCAAGAGCTTATAATGCAGAGCTGCTGGAATGTTTGAGACAACCAAAAGTTTTAAGAAAATGAATATTATGAAATGATAAATACCAGAGAAGACAGAGGTTTCTTCTGGAATTAATGTGTTTTCAGTAGACAAGATACTTAGTTTTCTGCTAAAGATGGCTATATTTTAGGTGTATAAAAGCCAAAAATCTCAGGCTTTTATGTTCCAAGAATTTACTATTTAGGATATGGAGGCTGGGTGTATGTGTGTGTAGCATATCTGAAAATCAAGTTCATTATTTAATCTGTACTTCATATCCTTAAAAAAAAAATATCTTTAAAAGTATGGTTTCTGTTTATGTAGTTTTATGATACTTGTCAAAATAATATAATGTGCTATAGCATTTACTAATGCAAACTGGGACATCTCATGCAACCTTGACTTTACAACAGGGGTTCTGGATGTATACCAGACACACAAAATGGTCATTAACTTGATATGATATGAGAAAGGTGTTGAAGTGAATAACTTATATAGTAGTAATAGTGGTTCTGTCTATGGACACTTTATCTTGCTCTTGAATGGCAAAAAAACCCCCCACTTTAACATGCCTTGTCTCTAGGCAACTTTAGAGTGACCTAGAGACTTTTCAGTTTCAGAGTTCAAAACATGCCACTCCATTTATACTTGGCCAGTGCTCAGACCAAAGCCGTGATACATCACATGGTCTCAGAGAGACCTAAAAAATAGGAGAGACTGAAATTCTAGGCAGGAGTACCTCCTGACTCTATAAAAGTCAATACTGGGTGCTGAAATATGAAAATACCCCAACTCTGTTTCCAACTGTACAAATATCTCAGATTTTCAGCTTTGCTGCCAGAGCTTGGCTAATACCCTTCAGTTTAACTGTCCAGTTTTACATCTACCAATAACTATTGTGTCCTCTTCTGTCTATTCAAAACAAAACCTGAAGCACAAAGGTTATCAGCTTCTAAACCCTCCTGTGCATAGACAGACCCATAAGGTCTCTGTCAATGAACAACAGCTCATCATTCATTCTCATTATACCGGCACATAAATCTCCGGAGTGACCAGAGAAACGGGAAGCTTGCTACCCTCATAACATTCCTCGCATGCCTGCTGAAGGCGTTGTGTCTATACATTGCCTGCAATTCCCAGAAACACAGTTAAGAATAATTCAGCATACGTAACAAGGAATAGGAAGGAAAGATGACCTGCATGTAAACTTTGTCAAAAAGTCCTTCAAAACTAATTGCTTGAGGTGTTAGTAAAATAAGAAAACTGTGATGCTTATCAGTCTTCATTTCTCAAAGGCTGACTGGCCTTAGTATAGTTTTGCATTCCATCTGAAAAAAAACCCAAAGACAACAAACAAACAGACAAGCAAAAAACCCCAACCTGTGGTTAAAACTAGAGCTCACAGGTTTATTCCATTTGGAAGCCCTGAAAAATCTTCTAATGCAGGTGCTACGTAGCCAACAGCTTCACATTTCTTGAGTTACCCTGCACTGACCTCTCCCAACTGTCCACATAAACTCACGGCCCAGCAGACAACGAGCTGACTGCTATGGAGCTACAAAATCATCTTTGAGACAGAAAGGCTAATCGAGTGAGTAGCAGTGTGTCTGGGGTGGAAACATGGCATTTCCCGAAAACAGGGTGCTCCAAATCTGCCTGGCATCTCCATACAGACATAGCCAATTTCTTTTGTACAAAGGAAGATCTGCCATTTCATATGAAAAAAAATAAACATCTGTCTGCCCTCCAAACTCCTAAAATTATAAATAGTTTGAGTGACAAATACTTCTGTCACAGTGCTGAGGATACCTTCAAAAGATATCCCTAGCACTGTATGTGATTAACCATAGCCTGGCAGAGTTCATCCTTATAAATATATTCTGGATAAGCTTGTTGGTTTGAAAAAGAATTTGTGTGTGTCTAAAGGAAGAAGAGAAGCAGCAGGAAGGTAGGTTGTGTCAGTCATTCATAGGCTTTTCAAGCTGACTGATATAGCCTGATATCTGTGCTTTGACAGTAATAGGAGCATTAAATTCCTAAATGTTGTGTAATATGTTGCTCAACAGGCTTTATCACAGAAAAACTGAGTAGTCTTGATGAACGAAGTTTCATATAGGATAATGTTTTTTTAAAAAAATAGGCATTATTTGCATAGATTGCATTAAGTTGCTTGATTCCCACCCCTCCCAAGCATCTCAGTATGTTAGAAATCAATTGTACTCAGTGATATTAAAATAATTTTTAAAAAAATCCAAACAAAAAAACACACACCAAAAAAACTGAAGTCAATCTCAAACCACAAGACAAAGCAAACAGTACTGTAGTCTATTTTCAGACCTCCTCAAAGCTATTAATATTCTAGTTGTCAAACAACCATGCACCTCCCACCCATTTTTTTTCCTGAAATTCTGCTATGGTGTCTTCCACAGACACACTAAATTATTTCCTCCTCAATATGGTAAGGAAAAAACCCCCACCACCAAACAACAAAAAAACCCAACCCACCCTAAAGTCATGTGTCTTTCTCTTTAAGAAAAAGGGTCTCCCCAGTTCAACTTCATAAGAAGCATAGCCCTCCACTAATGAAGTCATGCTGCAATTTCAAAAGCACCTAGATTAGGAAAGCAGTAGTATTTGTAGCAATGTCATTGTCACACAAGGTAGAAATATTCTTCTAACCCTTTTTTTAATTCCAGTCTTCCTGGGCCAGCACTGCAACCTGTATAAAGCAGATTCTTTGCTAAATTTGTAACTACGTTGAAAAATAAGTCACTTCAGAGAAGTACAAGGAAAGCTGTGTGAAATACTAAGCTTTAAATGCTCTTTCAAAAATACTTGTGTTTCTGACCCAACTGGAAGAAAAAGAGAGATGAAAGGTTTGCAATAGCAGCTTGCCTCAGTTGGTAGAGCCCGAGTATGGGATTTTGCCTGGTTTATTTTAAGTCTGAGTAGCTAGCAGCTGGAGTATGTCCCACATGCTAACACTTGGAATTCCCCAGGGAGAAGGTTTGTTTCAAACCTAACATCAGCCCTCCAAAGCTGGTTGTCTTTCTGCTTTATTAAGTTTATGTATTCCATCATTGCCTCAAGTCTCAATGCTAATGCACCAGTTGTGAGCAATTGAACCTCCTCATCAACTTCATATGAACAGGTTTTGATTTAAATGCAATCTATTAACAAAATCTACTTGCACACACAAGCACACCCTGGCCAGATACTGAACAGATGCAGTCTTGCAGACTTATACAGCAGCTGTGACAACAACTGATGTCACCTCCTTTGCAGAAATTTCCACAAGTGTCTTCCAAAGGCCAAGTTAAACGAGATAGAGCTTATCAGTTTCTTTAAAGTGCTCTGGATGAGACCAGTCCATGTGACCCCCTTCCCGGCCGTGGGGGTGTGGTATGTCACAGCTCCCCTATCAGCTGGCACATGGCAGTGGGAGATATGAGACAGCAGAAAAGTAGTAGTAACAACATCACCCAGAGTGCCGAAGACAGAATGAATACGCTGAGTAACTTCAGTGTATGCACACTTACTTTCTGAAAACAGGTGGAGGGTTTTCAGCCCTGACTTCTGCTCACACATCCTACTCGGCGCAGACGGGGGGTAATGTTGCCAACTACGCACTGGAAAGGCTATGGTTCATTAGCGTTGTATTAACACCTTTAGCAGTGAGTGGCAATACTATTTTTTTTTCTTCCCAAAGTTTTTCCCTCTTTCCACGAACAATAAAGAAATTACTACCAAAAGACACATTTCTAAAAGCAATTTCATACATTCCCTGCCTCTGTTCTTGCATCAGAAATATTTGAGAGTTTCAGAAGATACCCTCCTCAGTTTTACTGCTGAAACTTTTTATTGTGATTAAATGATCAGTTGCAAAGAGTTAATTTTTAAAGCTTTCACAACGATTATTTTTATTCAAAATATTAGCTAGCTAACAACATATTAATAAAAGCATCTATTTAAACATTCGTAAAACATTTTATTTAATGCTTCATCCTTGCTAGGACAAAAAGGCACCTTACTTGCAGTAATTTAAAAACATAGCCATAGCATTGAGTTCAGACAGCTTCACTTTTCACCCCAGGGCTCTCCCAGTTTTTCTATATGAGCCTGTTAGCACAGAGGACAGCCTTCAGGTCTTACCTCCAGCTAGTTATCATATTTTATCATATTTTAGTTAACAAATGTTGGTAATGCACCTCGTTTTCCTTGTGAACATGATCTTTCAATTTCTGATTTTATGTGCACTTACCCCTCCTGTCACCATTCTGCTGGGCCTCATTAATGGCTTCCCCACAGTAAACATTTCTGATTTTAAAAATAGGGAAAGAAAAAAATCCACTGAAAAATCCACTGAGCAAAGACAGATACCTTTCAGACTTTTCTTTTTTTTTACATTTCAGAAGTTGGAGGGTTGCCTTCCTATTTGCAGCACAGTACCACTGGATAGACTGCATCAGTATAGTCTCCTTTACTCTTTTCTCCCTTTCAGGTTGTCAGGCCAATCTGCTTCTACAGATTCATACTAAGGATTCGCCTTACATGGGGACCTCCTGCACCAGCACTGTTACAGCTCTAGATCATCTGGGCACATCCCTTATAAAATGTGCTATTGGTGCATGATTAAGAGTTTCTGGCATGCAGCAGCACAACGTATAAATTCTGGATCAAGCACAGCAGTGAAATATAGACATAGTGTATATAAGCGCACAAGAATTTGTGGCAAAGGTATTAAGAGAAGCTGAAATTCAGTCTTACCCTTCATTCCTGAGGTCCTCCCTCCTAGCCCTGCTACTGAGTGTGGACTGACAGAACTTTTTTTTTTTTTCCTTTTCTTAATAAGCTTTTCTGCAGTTCTGCCAGATTTCTCCAAACCTGCTGCAGTCTCACACCTGTTAAGAATCTCACTCACTGGTCTGGCCAGCTCACATTGGATGAAAGAAGTTAGATCGCCTTTACCCATTTCCTCTCTCAAAGTTAAGGGTCTGCAGATAGAAAATAAGCTTTCTAAGGCACAGACAGCTTCTCATATTTCAACTGTAGTGTGCCCAGCACAAAACTGTGGCTGGAATCTAGATGTTAATGCCATCTTAAAGAATAATATTTTTTCAGGTGCTGGCCAGAGTTTTAAGAGATAGTTCCAGCAACGAGCATATTGGAGTAGCCAAGACACAGCTGCTCAAAACAGCAACATGCAGCAGTTACATATGCAATGAAAAAAGTCCTCCTTCAAGAAAGCTATTGAGGACAGCTGCAGATCAGTCCTCCTCAAGGTTCATTAGCTTTTTTCTTCTTCTGTAAGCCAACCCTGGCTATGACTTTAGAAGATGGTTAAACCAAAGATTTGTGTGTCATTACACCCTCTCCAACTCCAGCTGCAACTTCTTATCCATGAAAGCCCCAGGTTTCATGATCCAAGATAGAAGCCTTCCTACCTCTGATATTTCCTTGGCGTGCTTGTTAGAATCACTTCTCCTACCATCACCTATTTCTGAACTGTCTTTAATTAAAGACCCTTAATCCTTGCTGGAACTGTATAAACAGAAGCAGGGATCGCCAGCCACCTAAAATCACTTGCGAGCCCTGGACTACGGCAGACAAAAGGCCTTTCAGTATTCTCCCAAGCAAGTCTTCCACTGAGATATTATTACTTTTGTGCCCAAGTTCACCTCACTTTTATGCTTTAGGGATGCCCTAAATGGTCCTGTTATGTACAGGACATATATATTTATATGTAATTCTCCCCATACACATGGTGAGATGTCAGCTATGAATCAACAGAATTTATAAAGCTCTGCCAAAGGTACTCATAGCTGTGAGCTGCACACACGGGTGCTTTAAGCACTAAAAAAGGCCCTGCTTTCTTCACACCTGAAATATGGGCCCATAGCCCCTACACCTACAGAATTCACAAGCTAGCGCATGATAGCCCATGCACAGTGAATTTTAAATGCAGACACATGACCTCAGCTTCCACTCATAAAGGGCGATCTGTCCTGCAATGTTTGAGACTTACAAGTGCAAACATAGCAGAGGTACTACAAGGCTTATGTGAAAAAATAATTATTCCATGTAGAAAGGAAGCTGGCTTGCTTTGAGCAGAGGTGTTAATAGACTAACCTTTTTCCCCAGCACCAGACTGCTTACCTGGAAATATGAAAACATCTACTGATGCAGTATTGTATTTATTTGAGGTGGGTATCATATCCCACACATGCTAAATGTCTCACTGCGTTTCAGACTAAGATGGCAGTTAATCTGAATGCCAGTTATGAGAGTCATTTACTGAAAAATAAGCCTTGGACAACTGTGCTGCAGTTTTAGTAATTTGGGGGCAGAGAGGCATGCAGATCACAGTATACAAATACGGCTGAATTTAAAAGAGTAGCTTCAGAATAGATACCTTCCCCCCTTCCACTAGTTTCAGGATAGTTAATAAAAGCTGGATCTTGAATGACAGTAACAAAACAGGGACCTGGCATAGAGAAGACTTGCTTCATCACAGAGATCCACCAAAGCGAAGGTAAAACCAGCAGCAACTGGAGCAGAGGAAAAGGTGGAAGTGTTACAAAGATCTATGGTAGAAGAGGTATTTGTGTCCCTCTGAAACGCAGCATAACTTTGTTTCCTAAACAAGGTTTCTTCTCCTCCCCCTGTCTCCAATATGTTTCAATTACAACCAGTGATAATTCCCTAGCAGTGGCAAAAGTGAGAACACTTGGGCAGACGTGGCATTAGCAAATTAAGCACAGGGCCATTAGCTGCTCTGGCTGCACCTGAGTAACATCCTCCAGCCTTTTGCCCTCTTTCATTAGCAGAAAATTAGTCTCCTCTGCCAGCATAAATATGCATGTATTAGATTCCTAACCCTACCAAAACAAGTTGTGCCTGAAAATGGGGAAGACAAAAACCTACAGAAAGTGTTTAAACTAAGTCAGACCCTACTAAGGCAACTAAGTATTTTTGCAGCTATACTTGCAGTCTGAGTGTATACCAGTGGCGCTGAAGGTGTAGGACAACCTCTTCACCTGCTTTCCTTCTAGCTGGAACGGAAATAGGTGGGAGCCAGAAAGCATCTCACCGGCAGAATACAAATGTGTGTAAGAGCGAAGATCTGTTGATGCAAAGCAGGCAGCAGTGACCAAGGGCACTTGTTCTCCAAGCAAATCCCTTGTACCTCAGAGGACACAGGACAAGCATTATGGGCAAGACCTAAAAGTCTGCATCTTCTTCCTTGCACTTTAAGTATGTAGCTGCTCCTTCTTGGTTCTGAAGTTCTTTTTGATGAACTTTATGTAAGGATAGGAGAGCTTAAACTTTGTTGTCTCTGGTTGGTTGCATCTTTCCTTAACGTTTTTTTCCAGCCTAAAGGGGTTTAGAACAGGGGCAGAGTCTAAGGTCATACGTTTGTCTCCTGAAGTTAGAAAGTAGACATAAAGCTGCTAGGACACTCAGTGGAAGATGCTGCTGGTCAGCTGCTAATCAGTGAAGCAGGGACTCCCTGGATGTCCACAGCTCAGTGGAAGTCCTCCCTTAACTGCTTCCCTCAGGACTCTATTGTGCCTTGTGTTAACAACTCTGCAATAACTCAGTGACACAAGATCTAAAAAGAGAAAAGGGAAAAAAAAATGAGGCCTATGTCATGTACCCCTATGCAACTCTTACATCTGCTTCCATGAACTGATCCATTTACTTTGCTCCTCCTAGAAATGAAACTGTCTGCACTCGAGGCAGGACTTTGCTTTTGCTCTGTTTGTGGAAATGGGTGTGTGTATTTGGGTGTGTTTGGGTTTTTAGCATCGGTTTTATATGCTCTAAAATAAGCAACTTGCAAGGCTGCTTGCTTTATGGAGATACACAACATACATAATTTCTCACCAACAGCCCAAGGCAGATCATGCAAGGTCATTTGCTAAGATGTTGGAGTGCTAATACATGGTATGCATGGGCACCTTTTACGGGTATCACACACACCTACTTGCCTGGAAGCAAATCAGTAACTCCCTACACCAAAGCCTGCGTTTGCTCGTATTAGAGGAGGGATGGTGCCCTAGGGAGGGCCACAGGCATTCCATTACTTAGGATCAGCGCCTGAGCAAAATGGAAAGGCTGCTAAAAATAAGCAACATTTGCTCATTGCTATAAATAACAAAAGCGAGAGAGAAAGAAAAACAGAAAGAGAACAAGATGAAAATGAAAACTGGCCCCAGACCAGGCCTCGCAGAATGACTAGTCACCTCCTCATTGCCAGTTCTGTCACCATCTCCAGTATGGGCAAGATACTTTCCACTGCCAAGTGCCCTCAGCTTCTTTCCTGAGAGGACCATTACTTGCAGATTCACAGTGGCTTGAGCGTAGGAGGTAGCTCCCGCAGCACGCACGTCTTTCCCTTTGGGCAGGAGTTTCAGGGCCTGGACATGTTGAAATAAGGACGCAGCACTTCAGAAGCCAGTGCAAAAATGCCAATGTGATCACTGCAGTAGCTTGTAAAGCAAGTACTTGCTTTATCTCTGTTTTGAAGAAAGGTGGGGGAAGGGAAAGGGTTGCACTTCCATAAAGCTATCGTCATTAAAAACTTTATCCTCTCTTTAATAAAGTAGAAATAACTTTTGGATTCCCATTTTTCTAACAGACTTCCCTAGCAAATAGTTCCCAGAGCACACTTGGCTGCCTATTCTCAAGTACTAAAGTTGAGTACTAAGAAGTACCTATCTATATTTGGAGGAAAATAAGACGACTAAGCTAATAAAAAATTCACCCTTGTCCTGTATTCCTAAAAGCACTGTACACCCTCATGGCACCAGACGTTTCAGGGTGGGTTGCCTTTTTATATAACTGGAAAGTTTAAAGCCACGTATGCTTCTGGTTACTTTTCATTTTAGGCTCTCAGTTAATAAATAGGGATAAAAGTTGAGAACCAGCTTCCAGATAACACACTCAATTTTTACTCTGCCCCTATTTCATGTGTTCTATTGTAATGCGCACACACACACACACAAAAAAAAGGTCTATTAGCCCTATAATTAAACAAATAATGGTATTAACAACTCCCACTCACCACCTTAAGCAGGTTTAGCTGGGAGAGCTGAAGCAGCTGTCTCTGTCCTGTGTCTCTGCCAGAGGTCACCATCCTGCGGCAGGATCAGCTGATCCTCCTGGATAAACTCCTGAGCAAGTGCAGTCTACAGGCTGCAGCATTAACGTAAACCACCTCCAATTTCAGTTTACTCTAGCAGTAACCTCCTAGAAAAATAAAAGGGAGGAAACCTAAGGCTGGTAACTGTTTCATCTCTTAGTATGAGACAAATCAACCTTTGATTACATTTCAAAGCCCTAAAAAACAGAACAGTCAAGAGGTTTATAATAATGTCCTGGCTTGCCATGAATTAACATGGATTCTCGTAATGAAAAAGGTCACTAGCATAACCATTGAAATGCACTGCTAAAATAAGAGCTAAGAAAGGTCCTCTACACATACCTGGATAGGTATGTGTAAACATTTTCAAAAATAGCTATAGCTGTTAACTCTATGAAATCAAGCTATTTCCAAACCTAGGACTAGGACAGATTTGGGTATCTCCATATAGCTCCAACAATGTTGCAATACCCAAACTATCACAGCTACAATATGAATTCTCAAACAGTAGAAAGACAAGAGAAAGACAAGGTTCCTACTCCAGTGAGGCTATTTTTCATGTCAGGCCAACAGCCAACAGATGATTGGCTCGAAAGCTATCAATATCTCTTTGGCATCCAAAGTGGAGATACAAATACTTATAGCAGATTTGCCTACTGGTAACTATAGAGAAAACAGCAGGTGGTTACAGTTTAGTTTCTGGCGCACACATTTCGCACTGTCAAATTCACACGAAACACAGAAAGATGTCGGTTTTGAGTAACGGTGTGAATGAGGAGAGTGCTAAACAGTAGATATACCTTGAAAGCAGGAAAATAACACAAAAGAAGTGCCTCGTGCAGGGCACATGTGCACACATAGTGCACTCCATAGTGCAGGGAATGTGTGCAACGAGATTAAAAAATGAGGGCAAGATTTATTATGCTTAGTCCAGGGTGTGAAGCTAAGGCAATTGATGCTGGGAAGTGGGGGAAGACTGAAGCAATGAACTTTCAAAAGGAGAATGATTTGTGATATCTGGACGGGTTTTGGTTTACAATAGTTGAGCCACACTTACGTGGCTGCAATACCACAAAGTCCTGGTATAGGGGCATTGTGCTGAGAAGAGAGGATCTTCTGTTGTGGCTTTCACCACACTGTCCTAGCCTCCTACGTACAGTTGGCACTGATACAGCTCCAGCTAGCCCCAAGTCATCAAACCCTGACACAACCATCTCGCGCACCCCTCTCATGCCACCCTTCCCAACAATGTAGGCAAGCCCTTTTCCTCTCAGTCGTGTTTGTAACCGAGCGTTTCCCTGCAGCTGAGGTAAATTCAAAGCAGGTATATCTGTACAGAGATGAGCAGAATCTGGTGCCTAACACATAAAGCCTGCTCAAAGTCAGCTGCTAAAACTGCCACGCTATGTTTTCAGGACTATCTTGTTTAAGTGATCCAGAAACACTGTGAGTACAAGAGAAGAGGAGAGGGAGTGTGACACGGCTGGCTTGAGGCACACGTGGCAAGGGCAGGCACGGAGCCAGCCAGCTCCCTAAAGGCAGGGGAGCCAGCCCCCCTCACGCCCGAAGCAGCTCTCCCTGCTATTCCTGTCACCGGCTGCTCCACAAAGCCTCTGCCAGCCTGCAGAGGAGGGCACAGGCACACGATAAGGATAAGCTGGAACTGAAACAAGATGGAACCAAATTAATTTCCCTTTGCATGACCTATGCACTAGATATTCTGGCATCTCAAAAGGCACAAAGAGAAACCCCTGGAGTAAGCAGGGCCCTGTGTCAGCAAAACTTTTCATTTCTCACCTGAAACAGTAGGCTGGCAGAGCTGTGAAGGGAAGGATTACTCACTGTTTCCAACATGGTACCACATGTTTAAGAGAAGACTATGAAGGGTCAGGGAGAGTATTCATCTCATTTTCATTTCTTCCTCCTTTAAAATAACTTAGAGTGCACAATGAAGCATGAAAGGTGCCATTTCTGCTCTCAAAAAAAAAAAAAAAATCAATACAGGGAGAGAGAGCCCACTGGTAAGGCAACACTTCTACTATGGAAAACACCGTGGATGATCAAAGAGCAAATACGAAGAGATCATCACAAGCATCAAGAAAATAGAAACCAAGCAAGAAAAGGATTTATCTTCTATTGCCTAATGTAAGAAGTTCAATCAAGCAAAGAAAAATCCCCATATTTTTAATTGTATTCAGTTAAGAATTGAGGAAGATCTGAAAATACATTTAAAAACGAAGGTCACCAAATCTGACCTTCTGTATTCAACAACCAACGAAATTTCCTCCACTTAAACTTTTGTCCATAGCTTTTACTTGTTGCAACTTTTTTATTAAATATTTCAGCCAACAAAAGGAAATAGCAAAACCAGAAAGAAGACAAGACATTCTTCTTCAGGGAAACTGGAAACTAATTCACCAAAGTGGGTCAAAGGAAAAATACAAACCCATCCTGCAGTTTAACTTTAGCCAGAAAGTACTAGTCTACACACAGTTCTTGAAGCACTTAAAAGATAGCTCAATTTTTTTTAGATTTAGGAGGACAACGCAGGCCGCCAGGATTTCAACTCTGGCGCCCTGCATAAGCTTCTCTCTTCATGGAAAACATAATAGCTCAGGTTAACTTCAGATACCTGTAGTTTCTTTATGTAAATACTGCTACCTTTTCTGGTGACCTACCCTGTGCTATGCAGAAGCACATCAAGGAAGGAAGACCCAGAAGACCCAATAGAGAGAAAGCAGAACAGTCACCCAATATGGACAAATAGGCCAGCACCTGGGACCCAGGAAAAGGCTACGCTAATAAAATAATATAGTGGCAAACACATGTATTTGCCAAAGATCATATAGGTCCCTTTCCACGTATTTTGAGAAATGCAGGAACCTGTTATCTATTTATCCACTAAAGGTGCAGTTTAAAGAGAGGTACCTGACAAAGTAAGGGCAGGAGAGGGCTGAAGGTCAGGAAAAGCGCCAATGACAAACCATCTCCCTCCTCTAAATGGGGCTGATGGTGGCTTTAGTTGCATTACAAGGGAGCAAAGCAATGGAAGAAGCTCTCCCTCACAGCGGGATTAAAAGATATTGTAAACAAGATGGGATTGCGCATCTGCGTAGTCCTCAGAGAGGGGAAAGTAGCTAAACCAGGATAAAAGAAGAATAAAAGAGTGGTACCAGAAGGGTGTAGGGGAAGAGGGTCAAGGGTGTGGAGCAGGGGTTGCCTATTCCAGGAACATACAGCTGGGAAAGGTTCCTGCTGGCTGTAAGCATCACCACCTACTTGCCAGGTGGCTGTTTTGAGCCAGGCTCTTCTAGGGGGTACTGGAAGCAGCAGCAGGTGCACCAGTGAGGCAGGGGAGACCTCATCATGGGCCCTTTTTTGTCAAACTCTGTGGTACTCCATGGCCAGGTCTCATGCTTTCTCCTTCACAGCAAATCTCAAGGAGAAAATGTTTACAATAAGTAAAACCTTTGAAAGGAAACCACAAGTACTGAGGAGGACTGTTTGCAGTCGTCAGACTTGTGCCCCATTTTATGTCTACAAATGCAAAGTAAATGAGAGGTGATTTGGCAGTGGTGTGAAGAGGCTATCCCTCTGAAACTCCAACCTTTCCCTCAGTTTCAGACCATGCCATGCCTCCTATTTTACTTTCAAACAGCTAACTGGCAGAGAAGACCGTGATGTAAGCTAGTAAGCTAGAAAATCAGCTCTAGCCAACTGTGAAGTCATTCGTTCTTTCTATTTGCAGTCTCTCCTTTGCTGAAACATAAAACTTGGTACAAGTCAGCATATTTCACCACATTTAAAATTATAACAAGGGCAAAGGCACAAAGAAAAATATCACTAATGCAAAAGATGAACAGCAATCCAGTCTAGGGACAATCATAGCAGAAGAGCAATTTAGTATATCTGAACTACTTTACTACCATCTTTCATTTTCTAGTTCTAGTCTAGCCCTTTTACTCTCAAAAAAAAAAATTAAAACATTGTAATCTTTTGCTATAGATGAAAAAACCAAATGAACACAGCCCACACACCAAACTAACCTTTCTTCATGCTGTTTTGTGGAATAAGACTTTTTCTGCAAGCTTTAAGTACCTCTATATGATTAATAGCAAAATAAACACCACTTGCCAAATAAATCTGCACTAATCTAATCTAACAGCATCTAACCACTCTCTGTGTTTCCCTGTTGTTATACCCCTATGGAATGATTTTGCTAGCCCTCCCCTAAACCCATTGCTTCCTGTATATCCTGCATCTCAAAGGTATGCAAATGAATCCTTAACACCTTTTCCCCCCTCCTTTGACACATACACTTTTTTTTTTTTTTTTTTTTTTTAAACAGGCTAGAAGCAAACACACATGTATTTATTTACATTGTGATAGTCTCCAAAGGCCCCATCCAGCACTGTGGTTAGAGCTAACAACCGATCAGTAAAGCAAGTCCAGAGTTCAAGCAGAAGCAATCAATGTGCTGAGCTCACATGCTGGCAAACGCTGGCATGTGGGTACCCGCAAAACAGAGAAGTGCTCACCAGACTCCAGCAGCACTGCGAGTTATAATTGCTTCCTCCACTAAATTGTTTGGTATTTGAGGTATGGGAATCTATTTCCTCTTAAATAGGGCTTCTACCCTCTACATTGCCATAAAAACCAGTTTCCATCACCTCTGTCAATGTATACAAGCTATTACAATAACTGGGCGCAACCTTTATTCCCAGTCAGTTAAATCTAGGGAGGTAGGCAAGCGTTATTAGAACAAAGCCAAAAAACACTCAACCAGATGGAAGTCCCATTTCTTGACTTAGATAAGACACAAAAAAAAGTCAAAGGTAGCCTTTTCAAACGTAAGGGCAAACGGTGGGCCCCTAAATCTGTACTGGGACACACCAATTAAAGCCCCATTTCTCTTTAGGAATGCATTTCAGTTAAATAGGATCATTTTGGTCTACTAAGCTCTATTTCAGTTAAAACCCAGGCAACGTTCCTATGAAGCACTCTGCAAACTTTTAACAGCAAAGCACAGCACCTAGTTCCACAAGGACTGCCCACCACAGGAAAGTACAGGGCTGTCGCTGCTGGCTGAGAGATCCTTGTGTCCCCTTATGACCCAGTTACTCCCACCAAGCCCAGAAAGGGTTTGGCATTTGCCACTCTTGCCAGCACTGCCTCTGGCAAAACTTGGTGCAATAATCAGCCTGCACCGCTGCCTTTGCTGCACAAACCACATCCATACATCTGTCTAAATAACCGTAGAGTCACTTTTTCTTCCTGGTTGTGTGATACAGCTTCTGAAAATGCATCCTTTCAGGACAGATGACAAACAGCCAGGCTGGCTCTAGCATAAACCAGAGGACTGCCCTGCCTAATCTCCATGTCATCACACTTGATTGTAAAAGGTGATGATCAAAACAGCAAGAGCTGTCAAGGGTTAGTTTTGCCATGGGGTTTACCTAGTGGGAATCTGTAAGAAAATAAATCCAGGCTTCAGGTGAGAATGCCAAACTGTGTCAGTGATGTTAGGCAGGGGTCACTCAAGTGCCCTTTCCACACTTAAAAGAATTTAAGCTTGCATTTGTATTGGAGAAGGGAGAAGGAAGGAAACTTACAGCTGAAAATAGAGATTATTCCTCAATTTTGGGGCCAGGAGATGTCTACCAGGTGAATACAAAAGACCTTTCCGCTTCCATAATCAATCAAAACAGGCACTTCAGGAAAAGTGGGCAACTCCAGATGTTCTCCTGAACCACCTGCAAATATTCAAGCATATTTAGGTTGATTTAATCAGATGGCCAGCAGAAAGAATCATCCTGCTCTTGCAAGCAATTTACTGTGTGGCCTTAAATAAACCACTTGCAGCTGATCAATATTAGAGAAGAAGACAGTTTTCTGCTTCTTTTCTTTTTGTGTGTAGAGGCATTATATGAAAACAGGCAGAAATACTGGCTGTTAACCAGGGCCTGTTAACCAAGGGGGAAAAAAGTAGGAAAAAAAAATGTTGATACTACTTTAGCTATAGGGAATCTTCACTTTCTCAGGTTTGGAAAGAGATTTTTTAATGAGATCACTGTACCATAAAAGACCCCTGCAAGTAAGTGAAAAAGGGGAATTTTTAGTTGGACCTGATGATGGGTATTACTCCAAACTAAAACAAATATCTGAGAAAGTATTTGAAGAAAAGTTTTCATTAGAGAAATTAGGCATTCTCATAAATCAGAAAGAAGAGAAACAGCCACCTAAGAGCTTGACAGAAAATGCAGTGATCCTCTCCCTTGCCTTTGAAGGTCAACTTTATTCTTGATGATACTGTCCCTCTGTAGAAGGGATGAGCAAACAAAAATGCATCATATGCATCTGTTGATCTTCTGTACAGAACTAAGTTTCCCATGAGGTTCCTTGGGTTTTCTTCCCACTTATCAGCTATTGATACTTCTCTGCAGGTCCAGAAACCAGATGATTTATATAAAGTAGAATGTACGTGTCTATAACCTTATCTAACCAGTAAAAGATGACTCTGCCCATAGATCTGCTTTTAAGAACTGCCCTTTGAACTAGGCAGCACCACAGATGGATCAAAAAACCCTGCATGAAGTGCAAGATACAACTGGATCACAACATGAAATTGGAATTTCTGAGGCCCCTTTCCCTGCACCCCCAGCACTGTGCTCACGCCCTATAGATAAGCTTAAGCTGCAGTACAAAGCACAGTTGGCAGCTAATTTGGATTTAGCCATTTCACACTTGCAAGCCAGGGATTCAAAGCCAAATACCCTGGCCCCCTCCTACTTTCCAACACAGAAACAATTTAAAACAGATCTAACACCTATGTAGTACTGATTTGGTTATCTTCAAAATCCCCATTGTTCTGTTTAAAGAGCATATCCTCCTAGAATAGCCTCCTTTTGATAAACAACTCCTTCTGCATGTCAGCCAAACAACAGTTTTGGTCTTTATCACAAGTGGACCAGCAGCAGAAACAGTGTGTGGCGAAGCGGGGGAGGAGGGAGCTTTATCTGAAAACAGAGTTCATTGTCAGCTGGACTTTAGACTCAGGTTTTTAAATAGGTTTTGGAATGTGGATATGAAGCAGTTAAAAGAACCCTACCTCCAGCCCTTAAATGAAGAAACCTTTATTCACAGGCTTAAAACCATAGGAGAACCTCAGGTACTGCGGTGGTTTGTGTATTGTACACAAATGTTTCTTGTATAAGAAGGTCAAAATATACAGGAAACAAAATATTAATTCCTCGGGGGCGGAGGGGGGGGGATTGGGGAACCAAACCCAAACGAATTTCTTACAGAGAATGCATAACATCAAAGAACCCAGTTTAAAAAAAGAAAAAAGTTTCAAAAAAGGGATGATGAAATTTAATTTTTTTAAAAAACCTATAAAAACAGATATATAATTTTAAAAGGTTGTGTAGACCAGAGATTTCTGTGCCTTTTACACAGTTTGTAGGAAACAAACAGAGTTGCTATAAGTTATTGATACTTTTTTACATTCCAAGTATGCATTTGGTAGAATGCGACCATTTCCAAAACATTAGTTTTATGAAAAGTATTAACTCTTTTCAGTGCAATGTCACTGGTATGAATCTATAATGACACTACACAGTTTGATTGTATATTTTACTTCAAATATTCCCTCAGCATGGCTGAAAATAGTTTAACTTCTTCAGTTCTTAGGACTAGTTGGTATATGAGTGTGATTACACACTCTAAAATCTGCCACCAAAAAAACCCCACCAAACTTCTTATTTTGTGTGTTTCATTAGCAAGCTACCCCAAGAAAGCTTATCTTCAAAAAGCTGATATGACTGACTAGCAATCATCAGCCTGTGTGGGAAATAGTGAAATGGAAAAAATGTACACCAAAACATGAAAAGTGATGACCAAAGCAAAATACAGCCTAAATACCATTTATAGTCTAGCTTCTGGAAATCATGCAATTCTCATAATATCCATGTATTTTGCTTGGATAAAATATCCAAAAAAACCTGCATAAAATGTTCTTGTAGTTAAAAAAGGGGCAGTATTCCTACCATAGTTTTATGTTAAAAAATGCTCTTCCGTCCTCAAGCTGCCAGGGAAACCACATCACTTTGTTTTAAAATGTTTGCTGAAAAGCCATAAGTGGCCTAAACAGCACAAACTTCAACATCTTCAGCAGTACTATCTCCTGTCAGGATGAATTGACAGCACACCCAGGCTGTGGAGTGACTCTGGCTTGCACAAAACAGGCTAGACCTAGGATAAGACGGTTGAATTCGGAAAACATCAGCTGGTTTGTAGGTTTCCCACAGATAGAGCATCTGGACAATGTTAACTGTGGCATCCTGTAAACATCCTGTAAACACCGGCTGGACGATGATAGAGTATAACACAGGCAACAAAGTGACTGTGTAAGACTGTTATCCTCTGTTTCGGTGGTAATCAGATGGCATAGCCAAATGTCCTGCCTGTGGAAACAAGCTCTGGAAGTAGTTAAAGTGTTTACAGCACAGTCTGCAACAGATAAAGAGACAAGATGCTCTTCAAAAGTCAGGAAAATCTATCCAAGCATAAGGGGTTTATTCCCCTGTTCAGCACCAAGAGCCAGAGATCCCTCAAACACAACTCCTGCCAGGACTGGCTTTTTGGCACATTTCCAGCGTTAGGGGCTGGCAACACTGGGCAAAGCCTTGGTCTACTAACATCATATGGCAAAGCTCCCCACTGGTCAAAGAGGTGAGAGAAGTTCTCAAAAAATCTTGCATATAAGGCAATAAGCTTTTCAGGTCTTGTTATGGCTATTTAAATAGGCCAACCAGCCTATATGTACATACATATATTCAAGTCAACAAATGAAATGGGAAAAAACTTTAAGATAACTGTTGTGCAATTGATAGGAAGGAACTAATGCTGATTTTCTTTTTACTAATGAGTTTCAATGCATCTTGGTGGCAAATGTAAAATATTGCTTCAGCTGTATTTCCTAAAGAGATACAAGTTAATTCCATTTACTCAGGGTTCCATACTGATAATATGAGTGGCAGCAAGGATTCACAGTGGCTGAACTGATCTTCCTATCATTTACAATCATCAAACTTCCTTGTAACAACCACAGTAATTGGTCCTGCAGAACAACAGCTGTTTTAAATCCATTTTGGCTAGCCTTTGCTGCAGTATGGTGGTTGAATGGAAGACCATGACATCTTCATATGACCAGTCTCCAGAAGTTCTACCTGGACTGCTGATGAGCACTCACCCACAATACAAGAGCCTAGTCGGTGCAGCTCATGGAAAACTTCATAAGTTATAAAAAAGATGCATGTAACTTCTATAAATGTAACTATTGTTTATGCTTGTAAAAACCTAGAAATCTGCTATTATAATGAGGACAGTTGGCATTTTATGTTCCTTTCTGATTCAACTGCAAGAAAAGTTACAAACTACCTACTTTTGCAGAGACTCTTTGTTTTCACATGTTTGGGTTTTGGGCTCGGATTTTGGTTTGGTTTTTTTGAAATTGAAACAACCTACATTCAAATAAAGCAGATGATTGTTCTCCATGTAAAAAAAGATAAATGTTTTCTATCTTTTAAAGTTAGCTATAACTGAAAGGAACTTAGAAACCAAAAAAGGATAAAAGCAAGAGATTTCTTTTTAAGGAAAAATAACGGATTTACCTAGTAAAGGAAAGATTTAAATGTAAGGACTTTGAGCAGCATTGCAGGAAAAAACAGTCTATGCATTCATGCTATCATGCTGCAGGCATAAAAACATGCATGTAGGAATTACATGCAGACATGTCACTGAGGAAAACTAATACTGTGACATGGAATTAAACAGAGAGATGGAAATTAGCTGCAGACTAAAGGTGAGGAGGAACAGAAGAACAGGGAGGAACAGTTTTGGACCTAGGGCTTTGACAGCATGCAAGCTCAGGATCACCAAGATTGCCGTGAAGGGAATCTGGGTTAATTTTAATACACAGAACAACCTCTTTAAGGAAATACCACAGAAATATGTAGGCCCATCAGATAGCAGGGGGGATTCCAGCAAAAATAGAGTTCCCTGTTCTCAATGTTCCTTGGTGCAGCTTCTAAAAAATAAACATTTTTCTCCCACTTTCCCTTACTTTTCTTTTTAACAAATTTGCAAATGCTTATGAAAAGAAAACAGAGACGAGATTGCATCTGGTTTGTCTATGGCGCCATTTGTTGCTATAGGGAGACTGGCTGAAAAAGGTGATGAGTGGTAAGTTGGTGAATGATATTAATAGAGAAACAATAGACAAATTGCTCTCAATGTTGTGGTTAACCCTTTAACGTTCACATTTTGGTTTCTCCCTCTTCTTGAGGACACCCAAGCAGAGGATAATAATTGCATCTCCCTGCACAAGCTGCTAACTGTTCTCCCCTCCAAAATGTTAGTATTTTTCTCCTTTTCACTTCCATGAGCACTGTGTATGTAAAAACACTTTTGAAAGCTGGGAGGAAACAACTCAATGAAATGTTATGGTTTTTTCCTTTTTCAGGTCTTTAAGCAGAACCAAGCAACATTTCATACTTTAGTAAAAAGGATGATTTGTACCTTCAGCATAAGTCAAACATCACCTTGTGTACTTTTTCGTGAAAGTGTAGATGGAGAACGCATAGATTTAAAAGAAAAAATCCACCTCTGATATATATCAAGTAAACAGAGGGCTGAAGCATGCAAACCACTAAGTACTTATTGTAAAGACATAACTGTTGAATGCAAAGAGTATCCCTTCAAGAGCTTTTAATAAAGGCAAGAAAAGGCCACATAAAAATGATTTGCAGTTTCCCAATGAGCACATCAATTTACTTAATTAAGTATTGCTTTCAAAGTTGCAGTCACAATAGCTCTTGTCCCTTGCCAGTTGCAGTAAGAAAGATACATTGAACAAGGATGTCAGCTGAATACTAGCATTGATATTAATGCCAACTGTCCAAAGCCTTGCCAAGTCGCTGACGTTTAGAGCGAGGACTCCCTCTTTTTCAGCTCTTTTTAAGGCTTTCTCAAAGTACTGAAATTCAAGAAGCCCATTTTTGTGCATTTTGTGGAGACATACAAGACCTTATATTTTCAGACAGGACAAGATCCATCTACCATGCTGAGGTTTTTTTAATGGAAAGCATTTGTGTCACAAATTATTTTTGTTTTCATTGCTAACTACCAAATTTTGGTCCCACGTTTTGTTTCATTAGATTTAAGCTCACTTTGCAAGTGTGCTCATATTTTAGTTCAGATTCAAAAAATAAATCTGCCCTTCCCAAAAATGCCAGTCATTCTCTGAAATTAATCTCCCACATCCAGATCACTGTAGCTTAACACCTACATTTTTTTTCCTTAGTTTCTCATTTCTGCACAGGACATGGAAACTCAGATGCATTCCATGAAGTAGATTTCTGTAGTTTTGCCTTCATTCTCAACTCCAGCCCACTGATTTTTTTGTAGAAAAAATAGTTGCTTTCTCCTTCATCTAAAAACTGTGATTCTAAGGAAGGGAATAATCTCAGGACAAAACCAGTTTTGAGCAATGGTGTCATTCTGCAGCTCCCTGAGCATCTGAATCAAAAGGTAAGATCTCACAAAGAGCAGCGAGAACAGTGAAGACAAACCTCCCCACCACCACCACCTCTTTCTTCTTTTTTGCTTTCGGTGATAGGGGCATAAAAAGTAGCAATAAAATCTGTCCAGTGGCACTGGATGTAAAGGATGTTACACACCCCCATGGAACCTGTTCAGTTGCCAGCAGGCTTAATATTGCCTTCAATTCCTCCAAAACACAAATTGCATCAGTGACATTCCTTGTAAGTGGGTGCCTCAGCCCAGACTCTTGGTGGGGCTGTCTTGGTCCTTGTGGGCTTTAAAGGTAAGATGCATAAATAATTGGTTACTAATCGCTCTCGTTGTTGTCAATTTCATTCCAGAGGCAACTGCATTTTAACTTTGATATACTGAACGTGTGCAGCCAAGACTTGTGTATTGTCAAAACAAGTGAGTGGAATTTTGACATTTTCCCCTTGACAACCTCAAAATTCGCTCCTGCACTATCATTCTGTCCAAAGTCAAATTTATAGGGAGCATATACAAAGTAGAAAGCCGTGCCCTTCTGAATTTATATTCAAGGACTCTTTGTTTGTTTGGTTTGTTTTTGAGACACCTTCAGTTAATTGTATGTTAATGCCTAATATCAGACAAGTAATCTAATTATTTTTGGGGGGTATAAACAAAATTATTTTATATTATAAGGTCTAATCTATATTTGGAAATTTGTATTATAGGACACATCATTACTAACTTATTGACTAAAGGTTTTCCTTAAAGAGTAGTGACCTTCTAAATAGCACAATGTGTCAAGACTCATTTATAGTCAATTATATTTTAGTGTAACACTAACAGACCATGCCCAATAAAAACCCAGCATTATTAAAAGAAGTCCAAAAAAAGTTCCAAAACTGGTCCTGAATTCCTAACACACACATATAGGTCTTTAAAATAATATTTCAGCTCAACTGAAGCAGCAGCTTATTCTCGTAGCCTTACTATCTGCCTTGGGGTTAGTCTTTTAAGCAGAGTTAGAGATTTAATTTTCAAATGTTTAATCTAAATGCCACCTCAAGATTGGAACAAATGTCACTGTGCTGTACAGCCATGGGAGAGGAGAGAAAAAAATATCTGAACTGTCATCTTCAGACCTACTGTCGTCAGAAGGAGCAGAGAGCACTGAACACCTCATAAGCCTGAGTTCTGCTTTTTAATTTAATTACAACTGTAATTTTACTCAGAAAACAAAAAACAATAACTGAATGTCTTCATGATTCCCTAGTGCATAAGTTGCACGTTGCATGTTTTCTCCATTGCTTTGTCCAGGCCTCCAAAGCCTTAGAGAGACTGTTGCACCATTTCTTGAGGCATTTATCTCAAAGTTTCAATGGCAAACCAAATAAGAGGCAGAGAATAAAAGGGACTGTAACAGCAGAGGGTGATTCTCTCTGTTGTGTAACATCACAGCTTGAAATTATAATTAAATTAGTCATACAGAAAAAAGCAAACTTATAAATCATATTACATGTAAAAATGCTTCGTATTCTTAAAGAACTCTTCATATCCCAGTGAATTCATGAGCCAGTTTTAAGTGACTCCCACCACAGAACAAAAGAGGTTGGATTGAACAAATGTGGGAATGAAGGAGCAAGTGTTAAGTGTTTGAACTTACAGGTGTGACCCGGTGCCTTCAGCATTATGAGCATCACCTAGTAGGTGCTTGGGAGCTCTTTACTGCTGCATTTTTGCCACTTGCCTGCAATGCTGGCTAACATTTGACTGATACATTATTTTACAAGGAGAAACAGAAATCATTCTCATCCTGATGGCCCAGCTAACATACCAAGTGCTCAAATCATTCTTTTGCATCTAGAGTTCCTTCTATTTTTTTTCTGCTAAGAGACTATAAAACCATCTCCACATTTTTCTTTTATAAGCAAAAGTCTTTCCGTAAGTCATCAAATCTGCTTTTCTCCCCCAAGATCTACATACAGCCCAGCAGATCCTAACATCTGGCACTGCACCATTTAATCAATCCTGGAAACTGCCCTTTATTGCACACTGAAATAGAGAAAGACTAACAGCCTTTATTCAGTGTAGTGCAATTGGTCACTATTACTTACTTAAAGAGTCTTTCATGTGCTCCAGGCACTGTTCACATGCAATGCAGCTGCGCTGTGTAACATGCTGGAAGGCAGCAGCTAACTGCACAGTTGTGGAGAAAGAAGAATGTAGTGACTCAGGACAAAAACCCAGCTCACCCAGAAAATGCTATGGGCTCTTGAATGTTTACACAGAGCAGACAGACCTTTTCTACTTTGTTGTTTCCAAGGATACATCAGATGGCCTCATGCCACAGCAGAAGCGTAAATTTTGTTTCTCTTCTTCCAAAAAGTAAAGGGTTGAATCAACCATTGCTACAGGTCCTGCAGTCCCAAGGAGTCTGTGGTTTTTCAAACCTAAAACTGAGAGGCTTTCAAGTAGCAGCAGCTTCTTCGTACACACACAGTTAAAAAAAAAAAAAAAAAAGAAAAAGCAGTTCTTTCAATATAAACTGCTCTTTAGAGCTCTACATTGTGCTAGGGCTTCTCTATTCATCCTTCTTATTTTTATCAAGCGAGGATGACTAATGTGCTATTGTGATGCACTGTTCTCAGAAATGTGGCCAACTGAGGCTTCTTCCACCATAGTTCCATGGGTGTTTAACATTAAAAAAGAGAGCTCAGCCGCGCAATGGGTAAGTCATTACACCCTGCTTTAAAACAACAGGCCCTATGCATAAAGCATGCTCTTATGCAAATCTGACCTACATAATGTTGAAATCTTCCAGCGTCAGGAAGACTTCAGAAGTAATCCCATGTGTCCTATAGCTGTAAAACTGGTGTTACTTTAGCACCACAGGAAGCACCGCATCTGCCTCAGCCAGCTCGCCATGGCATGCTCCAGCCCTCTCGCTGCCTTCCCAGGTCCTACAGTTTGGCCAGGAAGTTTAGATGGGACAAACATCTTCATAACCATTCATCCTATGCCAAGAAATGCTCTTCCAGCTCAGTGTACACACAATTTGACCACCCGGGAAGGACTGTGACAACTCATTATGACAAACACACACAAAAACAAAAACAAACAAACAAACAAAAAACAATAAAAAACCCACACTCTAGATTGTATATACGAGATCTACATGAAACTGCTGACTTCAGCTGGGCCAGGGTTTTACTCCTTATCCCTACAGAACTGCTGAATATTCATTCAGGCCCTAAGGTATAAAGACCAAATGACAGCCTGGAGCATGAGCCATAAGGAAGACAGTGTTGTTTTGCTATAAGAATACTTCAAACCATTCCTTGAAAAACAGAGCCTTGAGCACAATTATACCATGTTGCTGACCTCATACACGATGGCCAGAGTATTTTAGATAGATTCTGCTCCTGCAACTTTTACTGAATTTAAAGTATTTCAGTTTGAGCAAAGGCTTGATTTCTCTAGACTGAAACCTGTTAACTCTTTGCTTTGAAAAAAAATTACAATAGCTTTCAACTTTGTAAACCATTTTTCAGTCCAGGATAATTACTTTTCTGGAACACAAGGACATGAAAAAATACATTTTCAAGATGGGCTTCTATCCCAAAATCCATCTAGTCTTTTCAGCTGATCATGTAGGTCAGTAAAGTTTGTTGTGGCAAAAGCTGTTAGCTCTCATTTCATGTTTTGAGATCAATTTTTCACTCTTTCTGCCAAATGTACCCTTGTCTCCCCGTTTCTTTTGCAGAAGACTTATAGTTTCAAACTCCGCTCTAAAACTAGACACTTCCACACAGAAAAGGACTTCTTACTTTTGACTGTGACATGCACATGGGCCTATGGTTATCTGTATAAAAAGGTTATTAAAAGAGCATTTTTGAATAGTACTAGGTATTCTTAAACACATTGCGCAGCCACAGTAAATACAATCACTTTATTCATCTCTTCATGGAAAGCTGACATTTATTCATGCCTTGTTAACCTAAAAATCCTTCCAGCATACTTATCATCATTCACTGTCTTTGTGATTTAAAAAAAGAAAATTTTCTTACCCTAATCAAAGGCATGAAATGCTTCTCTGAATCATATTATTAAACGACACATGCCTCCACCTTATAAGGATGCCTTATAAATTTTCTTCCTTGTAAAAAGCAGGAACAAAGGAACAAAAGGAATAAAAATGTTAAATTAGATTAAGTTGACTAATCTTTTGGGTCCAAATTAGCTTATCTGAGACTTGGAAATATACTACTATGTCACAAGATAAAAATTTGAAAAGTCAGTCTCAAAACAACTGGCAACTAAATGTGTTGCTCAGAAAATTAGTTGCTCCTGAAGTATCTTTCAAACAACAGAAGCAAAAGATTGAACCTAATTCAAAACACAGAATTAAATTCTGTCCTCCATACTAGGAATATCCATATGATATTCCACATGTGCCCTAAAACAACGCTTTTTCTGACTTCTGAAAATGTCTTCCTTTGGAAGGAAGATTGTGAATAATAAAATCCCCAGGACATATCAACAGAGAAAAATTTAGCAGCAGGAAGAGTTTCATTCCAACTATCCAGGCTTGAAAAGAACAAATTTATAGTAAGATCCTCCTTGGTAGTATGCATTCATGTAATGCATTTCTTTGACACATATTTTATACTAAATCTTTGCTGCAAATAAATATATTCAGAAATTCTAAGGAGGGGGGGGTTTTCCCCTCTTCTTTTGCTCTGGCTTTCACCTAACAATCTTGATCTGAAGTAAGAAGGTGCCAAGGCATATAGAAACTAGTCTTTTGTCTGGTTCTAAGTTTGACTGTATTTCACTGACTTCTCTTGTGGTGACATCGAGAAGGCTAAGAACAAATTATTTAATAACAATCTTGGCTAAAAAGACTATAAAAGGTTGAAAAAGTTCTTACTGTGCTTGCTGAACAAACAGACAACTGCTCCCTTCATGGGCTAGCACTGGTCTGAAAGAGAGTATCATTGCTGAGAAAAAAACCAGAATCTAAAGCTGTTTGCTTTACTTCCCCATATAATTTCATTAAAGGGAATGAAATCATCCCTGTGATTAGGATTATTTGACATAGTTCCTAGTGCAAACAATCCTAGTGCACAATCATAGTTCCTAGTGCAAACAAAAAGTACAGCAGGTGAAAAGGTAGGCATTGCATTCAGCTGTGAAAAAACACTCACTGTCCTGCTTTTCCTTCTCCATGACTGACTTAGTACACAGCAATTTTCTAATGCTGTTGCTAACAACAGCAGACAGGAAGAGTGCAGTTCAGCCTAGTTTATGTTTAGGAAGAGCAGCACTGACTTCCCACAATTACTCCTTGAATACAGCATCAAGCCAAAGGAGCAGCAGGGGAAACAATGGAAGGCTTCCATGTGCGTAAGAATATTGTTTCTCTCCTTTGAAGAGCTTGTCATTAGACAATCGCTCAACATAAAGGAGACTAGGAGAAAAGAAAAACACTGATCTGTATCTAGTGAATAAAAGCAAAATTGCAGAGCAGTCGTGCCACATTTATCACCATGAAATAATTCCTCTTAAAGTGTTCCTGTTTGTTTCTAGAGACAAATTTAGGTAATGAACCAGAAAAGTGGAAAGGTTTGCATAAAGGAAATTCCCTAGGCTTTTCTTGAACTGGTCTTGGAACTTGTAGACCCCTTATGTTAACACTTCAGTAACCCACCAAAAACTACCCAGGACCCATCTTCTGCCGCACCAGCGAACTGAATCAATGTACCACCATGCACCAGAGCTAGCAGCAGAGAGGGACGGGCCCCTTTTGTCAACGGTGAGCCAGTAGGTCCATTCAGCTGCACTCCTGAGCTTCTGCCCTCTCTGCCACAACACAGACTGCTGGGGGAGGGGGGGGGAGGAGAAAAAAAAAAAAAAAGGAGGGGGGGGGAAGCATTTACATTTCCTCACCGGCTAGTCTGTATATTATCTTTACGTTGTGCATTGTTGTTGGGACTATCATCACAAAGCATGTACCTGGTATAAGGAAGACCAAGAGAGAGGGAATCAACAGAGGGAAGATGATCTTTGATTAACATACTGATCAGAATTTGGGACATCCGAGCTAATTTCTGTATTTCTTAAATACTTCCTGCACAACTGGCAGATCATGTGTGATCTAATAACTTTTCCTTTTTCTGCATAATTAGCTTGTCTAGCAAAAATATGAGCTCTTGAATGTTAATATAAGCTTTTCAAGGCAGAGTTTTCCTGTCACTAGATTTACATGGTGAGTGAGCTTATCTTCAGTGCATAAAAGTAACAATCACAGGGTTAAGAGTAAACATCAGAACGGAAAGAATAAGGAAGTATGATTTAACTCCATTCCTTTAGGTAGAAATGTATTTCTAAAATTTTATTCTGTGTATTACACATGCAATCAAATCTTATTTTAGCTAACACAAAAAAGGCATGCGTGCCATCTAGTATATGCAACCTCTGTTAAGTAGTACCTATACACACAAACAAGAACGCTGTCCTTCTGAAGCAATATCTCTGTTCTTTTGGTGTATTTCCCGTCCAAAGAGATAATTCACTTTATGGAACTGGAACGCTAATGAAAACCAATATATTGACTTGTAAGATGCAAGCCCAAACAAATTGCACAACACACAGAGTTAAGTAGTGATGACGCACAGACTGTGCAACAGAAAAACGGATGGATCGTAACACTCAAATACACATGTATGTACTGACGGGAAATTAACTGTTAAACATTTGCATGTTTGTTCTTTCTTTAAATTTTTGGACTTTGAACATAAGTGTTTTGATGTTTGTTAATTTATTGGGTTTTATCAGTTATAAAATTAACTAATCAGTCTTCAACAGTTAGGATCTGTTATTTTAAGTAATCTGCATGAGACGCACAGAGTATCCAAGCTCTGTGGCTGAGGTGTAATGGCATTGCATATAAATAAGCATAGATGCTCATCTGTGTGACAAAATGCTATGTTCGTACCAAAGTACAGCAGGAAGCCAAGTTGTCCTTACTTACAGGATGTACAGCTGGACCCTGTTGGGATTCCTCCTGACTATTTCTCCAGCAGTGGAGCTGAGTGAACACATTGGAAGGAGAAGAGATCCTGACAGAGATAGGCATTTGTAAGTTGATTAATGGTGAATGACCAATACATGGTTGATACACTCCAGACTCTCTGGCCTTTTGATGTTGATTGTAAGAATGAAGGCATCTATTTGTGTGTTTAAATTTGCAATAAAAGCACTAAATTACAGTTGCTTCTTTCAACACTTTTAAGAGCGGAAGGCTGAAAGGTTCAAAGTAACCAGTCTCTCTTCCAAAGATCCAAGGTTAAGCAAATAAAGTCCTCGTCTCAATAAGCTATTATCAGCAATAAAGAAAGCCCCAACCATATAACAATAAATACGGCAGCATAAAAGCTACCAGGCTGAAGAAACTGGAAAAGCTTATAAAACTGAAGGGAAGAAAGCAATACCTGGTCAGTATCAGCTCTGATCCATGACAGAAGCCTTCATCCATCGCTTTTCTTTCCTTGTCTTTTAGCCTACGAAAGGCACACATAACTGGTACATTACTGATGTATAGAGTGCCTTGGATTACAGTGATGGTATTGTAACTGATTTGAAGTTGAGGTACAGAAAACTTAAACACTTGTGTTTAAGTGGTGGAAGGTTCAGACACAATTGTAGCATGATACTACCACTGTCAATAGTACTTTACTTTCTAACGGTACCCTCCTGCAAGTATCTCAAAAACTGTTACAGACAACACTGCATGAACCAGTGAGGCAGGCAAATATTATTGCTCCTCTTTATAGTTCAGTGAGGAAGAAAGAGCGTCTCAGAACTTAGTCTAGAAAAAAACCCAATACTCAGATCTCCTGAATCCCAAAGCCTCAGCTGTCCTTCCCCAGTAATGTAGAGATCTGAATCTGAGAGCAAAAGGAAAATTTTTGAGACCTTACCCATAACAGGCTGTGCTGAGAGAAGCAGCTGAAGCAGAACGGGAAAGCTGTCCAGGGGATAACAGCATAAACACAGCTAGCAAGGGCTTATGTGGGGGAAAGGAAGAGCTGCATAATGCTTTAGACCCTTGAGTCTTCCAGCACATCCAGCTGGCTGGGCAGCTCAGCAGACATGAGCCACCTCTGCAGAAGTTTTGAGCAGAAACTCAGTTCAAAATGCTGATGTAGCTGGAGATAGACCACTGCTGCACCACTCATCTGCGTGAGCATGGGTAATAACTGTGTCAAATGACCCCATCGCAGCCAGGAAAGACAAAGCAACAAAAAATCCACAAAGCTCAACTCATCTTTCTTGTGCAGGTAGGACTTTGCAAACGGTACAGGGCCTCAGCATACTGAGGTCCAAATTTAGGTCTAATCTCACCAGATTTTAGACGCTACATAACAGAGATAGGTTTATCCTTGTATGTTATCACTTGTTTTGAAGGCGGAGAGTGGGGAATGGTTTCTAGGTCTCTTTAAAATTGTATCTGTAACCTGTTCAGCCTTGCAGACTTTTCCTGTGCAGACCTGCATACTGACCTCTGTCCACTGAGGATTTTGAAGTTGCCTAATTGCCAAGGGGCTTGTGAACAATACCGCTTAATATTGACTGAAATGTGAAAAGCTAATTCATTATCCAGTTACAAAATGTGTCAATTCTGCAAACTTCTTGAAGCTTCCTTCTTTCAGGAACTGGCAGACTTCACTACGTTGGGATGACAGCACACATGTAGTTCCCCGTTGCTCCAAGAGTTAATCATTAGACTGTTACCAGTAATACTCCAAATACTGAGAACAGAGAGAGAGAATTTTCTGTCATAGGTCTGGGAAAAAGACATAATGCAAAATCCAAGCCCCATCAGCACAGGGAGATGAAAAAAGCTAGTCCATTCCCACCGAGATAGCGTCCAAACATACAAAGCAGTTTCTAATCCTTGAGAATGCATTTTAAGACTCATTTTAATAGGTACTAAGTACATGCAAACAGAAATACCATAATTAAGATAATCAATCTGCAAGGAGGAAAGTACGTAAAAAGAACATGCATACTTAAAAGGGTTAAGTAATCATGATAGTAATTATTAATTGTATTATAAATAATTATAATGTAATAGATCTCTGACTGTTCTTTTGCAAGGAGCTTAAAATAATTTCCAGGTACTATGTTAAGTTATGCAACAGAAAGGCATTCCTGAAACAGCTTTTGAGCAAACTCCACTTCAGCAAAACCATTTCTTTTCACAGAATATCAAAACTACAACAAAGCATTTAACTGTCTTAATAAGATGTGTTATGGCTGAACTTTATCAAATCTGGAGAAGAGGAAATATTCTGTGATGAAGATTTTCATTATTTAGCTTTTCATTATGATTAAACTGGAGATTAAAATTATATATTTACATATATGTATAAAGCAATGCTGTATAACAAAGAAGTATATACATAAATACATACATATGTACATATATATTACATTTTAGTCTCTTACAGTGTTACTGGGACAGAAGTCCTTTTTTCCCACCAGTTCTATTCTCAGACACTTTCCGAGGCAGGCACTGCAGCTGCTAGTTACAGATGGGTAGCTAAGAACCAGATTTAAAAACTTGTCCAAAAGTCATTCAGAGCCAGTGGCAGCACAGAGAGCAAAGCCTGCCTCTGGCTCTCCAGCTTGCTTTGCTTTCAAGGTGCAGGAACTCTTAATGAAATCTGCCGCAATGTGTCAGAGGTGGTACATTTATGTCACCCTACCTGGTATTGTGCAGAGTCATCTGCATGCACAGGGCAGTTGGGGAAATGCCACCACTTCATCCTCCGGTGCTGGAGGGTGCGGGTTTGCATGGGGATGGTAGCAGAAGGGAGGCTGGCTCTCACAGGCAGCACCCTAAAATGGATTTTTATATGAAAAATGTAAGTGTCCATGTAAGAGCAGGCATGACACCTGCCTCTTACATGGATTTTAAATCTCTTTTGAACTCTTTTGTACAGTGGAACGTCCTTACAAATGTGGCCTACACAGCCATGCCACTTTTGTGATAGACTTCCGTATGCTGCAGCCTTTAAGCTCCTGGGACTTAAAGCTCCTGGCTGCTGTTCAGAGGCTTACTCTTCTGTAACACCTCCAGACAAATTTTAACTTGTGGGATGCATGCAATGTTATATTTCCTAAAATCTTGTGTTTCTACCCTACGCTGTTTATTTGAGTAAACTAAAAACTATCACACCAGAAAGGCGTGCATCTATTCTTTTTAAATGATTAACAAAACAGATCATTTTGGAAGCTATGGAAAAGAAAAAATAACTTCACTAGTAGCATGGGGCGTATATTCAATGTTTAAACATTGCCAAGCAATGAAGCCATTCTGTACATTTTATTTCATTGAATTTGATCATGTTTGAATCCACAGCAAAACTAGCCTCAATAGCTTGAAGACATGGACAGCTTCTACGCTTGGACCCTGGAGCAGTCCTCAGAATATACAAGCTACACCCAGGAGGGGCTGCGTCAGAAGTATTTTCTCCATTCCGTTTATTAAAGAAAAAAACCAGGAAAATATCATTTTTACATATTCATCTGTGACTCCAGCGTTTTCTCTCATGAAGTCATAAAACCACACAACACGCTTACATCACTGCCAAAATTCAAAAACTATAAATAGGTCTATAACCTTTTTGGTTCAAATTGGAATATGGGATTCTTTCGAAAAGACAGAAAGGAAAATGGAAAATTTATTACTCAAAAAATAAACAATGTCCCTTCAATACAGGCATTGTAGCACATATGTTCAACAGTAACCAAATGTGACGTCAAAAAACAAAAAAAGAAAATAACCCAGAGAATTATGATTTTTGGGTGAGGATGTAAACAGCAGCAGGAACAGATGAGTATTTAAAAATAAAGAGCCTATTATATTCAAATGAAACAAAGAATGAGGAGACAAAGTAATAAGCTATAAAAATATATCTGTCAGCAAAGCTGTTCCAAGACTGAATGTTTTCCCTGTAAGATACTCAGGAAGCACCAGGCACCCTCCAGGTTTAAAGCTTTCATTCCTGGGCTCTGAGCTATATTGGTGTCCTGTAGAATAGGAATTGAGATGAGAAGAAAACATTTGACCGACTGCCCCAGCAATCATGCAATGTTTTATACTCTGTGGAGCGCTGCCTAACACAACAAAACCGAGTATTGTTACAGAGGACTCAAAGAGTCCAACCAATTATGTCCCTTCATGGGCATGGCTATACTAGCCTTTGATCACCAGCTCTAACTACCAGCAGTAAAGCAAACACAAATCTGCAGACAGCATCAATAAACCTTGCAGTGGGAGGGAACAAAGATACTCTGTGCCCAGTTGGCTTTTTTTTTTTCTTCTTCTTTCTTCCCCCCCCCCCCCCTTCCCTTAACCCCCATCAAAATTACCTACTGGTTGTCTTCTCTAAGTTACAGGCAGTTTGAAAGCAAGCAAAGGGTCGCTTTATTCACTTTTTAAAGCTAGTTGTATGGCATCAAGCAGAAAATTTAATTTTTTAAAAAAGCATACTTCAGCAGAACTCCTTATCCAAGGCAAAATTCAGTCTGCTAATTACCTGGACCAATTCATCTGTGCTTTTATTAAGCTCTGGTTTTACACACATACAGATATATATAATACACATATTCGTGATCAAGGAGTTTGTAGAAACACTCTACTTCACTGTTTGCTTACTGAGTGGACTCTTCCCTGAAGATTTTCCTGCTAAACACAATCTGAACACTCCAGATTTTCTGGCAATTCGTGCTGTTACTTCACTATGATCTCACAGCTCAGGATTGTGCAGAGGTCTGAGGCAAGCATGTGTTGAGCATCGCTCACCCAGCGCTGCAACTTAGCCTTTTTGCTCCCACAGTGCAGAAGTTCAACAATACAGACCTCCCGTACCCAAGAAGCACATAGCCTTTTCAAGCTCAGAGGCACTGCTTCAGTGTAGAAACCACAGTGGTTTTCATCATGCAGAACAGACAGGTTTAAGGCACAGATCTGAACAAAAGATTAGGAAAGGCAGCCTGGTCCCGCAGTTAAGCCACTAGCCTAGAACCTAGAAATCCCAGCTCTGCCAGCATGGCCTGCAACACGGTCTGTGCTGCTGGTGTCAACACACAAAATCACGTTAGCCTCAAGCCCCAGAAATATGCAGGGCTTGAATGACCTTGAAATGACTTTAAGTTAAGCAAAATACCTTTGAGGGTTTGGGCCTTGTTTGCTTTGTGCTGCAATAACTGTCCATAAAATAAAGGATAACATTCCCCTATCTCGCCACGTACACCGGACACCCACTGTAACAAGGATACCCAGCATGCCTGCTAAAGCAAGGTACCGTACCACCTTAAAGAGGCATGAAAACAAAAATAAGGTTTCACATCAGCCTCATGTTGCCCTTCTAACCTGAGAAAGGAATGGCCAAAGTAAGAGCCCAGGGTTGCAACCTCAGAGACCTCTGAAGAATTAAATAAAATCCAATTCTGTCACCCTTGTGTCTGTCGTCAGAGATTTCTTAATAACTGGTGGATGCTAACTGGGCTTTACGCCTGCTGCCTGCTTTAACTGGCACATGATTCAGCTCCTGCCACTGCATGAAGCACTGAGTTTATTTAGCTGTGTCTCCCCAACTGGCAGAGCTAGTCCTCCCTTCCCTTCCAGTTCTGCTGCTTTAAACACCTCACAGTGCATATCACTTGGGAGAAGCCCTGCTCCCATGGCTGGCTGGCAGGAACCCTGTCTCTCATGTGTAAATAAAGGCAAGACAATGCTTTTTTAACCACATTCCTCAAAATAAGGATCTATAAAAAATTTTCCATGCTCTCTTCAGGTAAAAATGTACATACAATTGTTTAAAATGTGCTGTAACAACCATGCCAATCCAAAAATCAGGGTGTGAGAATCTGGAGGAAAGGGAGATAATTATTACTTGTAATGCACTAAAGCATGAACAACATGACTTGGATTCAGTTTCCAACTTACTATAAACTTTGCATATGTTCTCACTGCATCTTCCCAATACCCCTGTTACTTTTGCACATGATCCAGATGATATAGCATCTTTTCTCTCGTCATTTGTCTATCTTATCTATTCAAAACACAATCTGGAGGATAACAAATTTCTTTTGCTGGGAGGATCAGCCCTAAGCACAAGAACTCAGTGAAAAACATTACTATAACACAGCCACAGCTTTTTCACTTTAGTAGCACTACTTACATCTGGATGAAAAAGTAGTGCATGCCAAATAGGTAGTAAAAGCCAAAACACATGGGTGATCGCCAAAAAGAAAACTCAAGCTTTATAATTTATAATCTGTTAAACTCGTGTCTTTACATTAAAAAAAAAATAGTCTGCTTAACTTCCAAGCAAACTCTACGAGAAAAGACAAAACAAAGCACTGAGGCGAGAAGAGTCAGAGCAAAATCAGGCCTAGAATGAAGAGTGAATAGAAATTCAAGCCAAGCCCTTATGTAGAAATAGAGTAGTAATACAGTATCTATAACAAGCAAAGCTGTATTTAAACAATTACAGCCCTATAATAAATTGCGAACAGAGTAGATCTGTGAACAACACACAAGGTGAAATTGCATCTAATATGGTGATTCATACTTACTCAGAAAATCTGGTTGTTACTATACACTAGTTGACGCCAGGCTGCATTTTATTCAAACCAATAAAATCTTTTGTGTGGTCTCTTGACCTCGCTAATTATCTAATTTACATTTAAGACAATAATGTTGCTTAGTAATTTAAAGAGGAAGTGTTCCCACCCTGGAGTGTTATCCCTGCATCTCCTCTGAAGAAACTTTAAACTGGAGAATACTGCAAGTGAATGGGAGTTCTCTGCAACTCAGTTCCTAACTATTTCTTTTAATTGGCTGAGCTCCGGACATATCAATTCTATCTGGCATGCTCACAGGAGGCAAAATCTGGAGTTACCCCAAATTACCCAATTCTGTGGTGGTTAGAGGAAAAGTAAAAGTCTCTCCTAAGTAGGCTCCAGGGTACCAGGATGCAATCCAACAATGTGCAGACACTTAACATCTTTTCAAGGCCTTGCATTTAAAAGACCAAACTCATCTCGATATTCTGGTCATCAAATGTCAGTACAGAACTCAGAGGCTGGGACCACTGTGCAGCATCTTCAGTCAGACCTTACTGTACTAGAGGCAGAAACTGCATAGGCTGGGAGAAAGAGAGTTATGCCTTGAAAATAATTCCATCTTTCTTACACTAGTAGGGAAAGGGGGTGGAAAAATGTTAAGTGATCTTCAGAAGAAGCTGCTTCTATCTTCTACTACTGTGGCACGAATGGAGAATTAAACACACAGAAATAGACCTGAAGTCAATAGGCTGGTTTTTCAACTTCATATTTTCTTTCCAGTAAAGAGCTGAGTTTGTCTTTTATATACAATACAGTTGCTCCTATTCAAACAGTATGCGAGAGACCATAGGTGCTTTCTTGCTAAATATAAAGCAAGCATGAAAACATCTCAGGATGAAGTAGAACCCCTAAAATTTGGTGAGTATTACCATATTGACAGGTAGTCCACCACCTGAGGCCACTTCCATCTGGAGCTGCTGTGTGTGCATTTGAGCTGAAAGCAGAAGCTGGCTCAGGCCACAGGGTGCAATCATGAATTACCAGTATCACTGGTTTATACACTTCTGTTCAAACAGTCTCCGGTTTTGGCACCTATTTACCCTGGGTGCAAAGCCACCCACCTGCCTCTACTCCATGTCACAGTTCAGCACCGCATTACTTATTTCAGCGCGACTTTGTGGAGGGATGTGTATAAATAAAACAGATTGGATCTGCAGATCTGAGTTGATAAGACCAAGAGAAAAAAAAAGTTCTGCTGCTGGGTATTTTTGTGTGTGGAAATGTTTAACCTGGATCATTTCAGCAGAGCCCTACAAACAGGTGCATCAGCACAACCAGAGCAACAAACTGCAGCACAGGAACAGCCAGCAGCAGCAGGGATGGCAAGCGGGAATTTCTTGGAGTTTGCCTTGTGTCAAATCCAATTTATTTAACATCTAATTACATCCTTAGAATTACCAAATAATGGGGGAAGGAAACAATCATTAGCTTTTAAGAACAGATCTGATGCAAATTATTTCATATTGCTTGTACTTACACAAGAAACAAGACCTGGACATACTGCATTCACTTGCTAATTCTGTTCTGAAGAAATTGTTCCCTAAATGATTCTTGGGAGCCAACCGATTGTAACTGCTGAAATCCTCTCAGACTTGCCAATTCCTGAAATCTTTTTCCCATTTTTTCCCCAAACGACACTGTGTTCATCTAGTAGTAAAGGGCACCGAGGCAACCTTCAGTAGCTGATGCAGTGTGCCCCTCAGCAGATGACATATACTGAAATGTGACCATGATCCCACAAAAACAGGGCAGCAGTAAACTCCCTTAGAGCTTGTAGTTCATTCATGTTGCTTTATAAATAGTTCAGTAGTAAATGACTGACAATACCAGCTAAAAAGGACACCAGCCGCTGCTGGTCTTCCCCCCTCCACCCAGGGTTGCTGCCCAGTCCTGGGGTCTACATGTATCTGTTCCTCAACCGCAGTTTGCAGCCCAGAGTAGTAACATAAGTGGTGGCCAAGTTAAAATGCCAGGCAGTGGTGGCTGAAAAGCTGGTACATACACTCATTACAAAAAGTCTACTACAGAGTGATGTTTCAGCAAGAGAGAAATGCCCAGTAACATCTAGATACCCCAACAGCATCTGCTCTCTCTGAATCAAGTCACAGAGCTAAACCTACACCAATGTGTAGAGGAATACATCCTTCAGTTTGCAGCATGTAACTGCAAACATACCTCAACTCCCAGAATACTAAGAGCAGATAATACCATGGGAGTGGTGAGGGCTTAGCCCTTTTATAAAGGACACCATACAGTTCCCACCCCTATAGATGCAGTTTTTCCCTAGCTAGCAGCCCAGGTCAGAAAAGGTTGAGTCGCCTCTCACTTGAAAAATGTAATACAGCTCAGCTTACACTGGTTGACAACATTATGAATGCCACAGAGAAGATAAATGAGAAGCAACTGTTCACCTTATCTCAGATACAAGAACATCCAGTGAATTTTTCTGAGACTACAATTAAAACAACATTGGATAAGACAGCAACTCATATCAATGGCTTGTTGCAGAGGCATTCAAGACAAGACTTTGTCCATTCAGAGAAGCTCCCCTGGTAACTATTATGATCTGGAGACAACCTACAGTGCAAATGTCTAGTTTTCCTGCAGCTGCGAGGGTGTACCAAGCAGAGCAGCGCTACACATGCCATACCTGTACCCTCTCCAAAGCTACTGCCCCATGGGACAGAACAGAGGGCAAGAGGGGTGAGAGGGACTTTTTGTCAGGAACAGCATGGCTCTTCTGATGAAGCATGTTTGTATTGTTGGTCATGTTTGTCTGTCACACCTACGGAGGCTGCAAACACTGTGCAGTTTTCCTCTGGCGTGCACACAGAGCTGGGCACTGTGGTGCTACTGCCATGATTGCAGCCTTCTGTCACTACTGCAGGATGAACATGGTAACATTAACAATTAGTGACTCAGATAAGGCACTCTGTTATAAATCCTCATCCAAATCACTGAGGTTGTATGCAGTATAAACTCTTCCAACACACAGCTAGCACTCTTCACTCACTCTGGGGTACATGTTCCCACCCTCTCCCACCCGCCAGCATTAACACTTACGCGACCTCCTGGGGAGCAGGTTCATACAGCTCATCACTTCTTTTTTAGGTTACTTTTTGGCTGGATCAGCTTCCTGCAACAGTGCAGCAGGGTTGCATAAGCGTTGGTGCTGCTGCAAAAGAAGGGGTGATCACATATTACTGCAGATGGGAGGTAAGGAAAGGATGAGATGGATACATAACCTGACTTGGAGCGTATCCTGAACCTTGACTGAGAGAGAAGGCTGTGGCTCTCGGGAACCTAAGGGGTTTTCTAAACTGCAGAATTGCATGGTCCCAGCCTCAGTGACTCCCATCCAGGACTTCCTTGCAAAAATTCACAAAAGGCTCCATAAGGCTGTGGAGAGATGGGTAGATCAGACTGCTGCACTGGGCATGTACTTGGCAGACTACGGCAACCCCAGACATTTACAAAGACAACAGCAACTGCCAGAAACTAACAGCTATGCACACAGGAGTTCTCCTTCAAAACATCAAACAGTGGAGACTACATTTGGCCCCTAAAATATAGAGGTAGTTGAGCTTTCTCTGACAACCATCTCACATGCTGCTCCTTTGCAGGAGGGACTGCGCCCGTCGGGTCTGGGGGCACGAGCCACCTGGAAGTTCTTGCTGTGCTGTTTGGAGGTTCACGTGACATGCCAAAATGATCAGCCAGACACCAAGTGAAACCAATTTCTCTCAGACATCTTTGGCAATTCATGTTACTGCCAAGTGTACTCCAGGCTCCAAATACAACTCTCTTGTCTGCAAAGCCTTCCCATGACCGTAGCACACCAGCCACCCAGAAAGAAAATTTGATATAATTTTGCTGATAGGCTTCTCTGCTCAGAGAAGCTTTTCATTTTTCAGATATACATAAACTTACTTGGTTTTCAAAATGCACCTCTTAACAGAAATAGCTGTCAAGAGTAGACAGCAATGAAAAGTTGTAATTAATACCAGGCTACAATATACATTCATCAAAACACTTGGAACTATGGAAGTAAAGGCTCTAGCACAAGATATTCTTCCTTCAAACAGAGCTGGGCCCAAGTAACACCTCAAGAGGTTAGAAAAATCTGCCCAAAACATTGTCAAAGCAGCCCCATGATCAAAACAAGAGGGGATAAATAAATCTGTTGGGACAAAAAGTTCATCACCTTGCTCTAGGTAGTCTGTCCAAGCAGTTTCCATTAACGCAGAGCAGAAAGCACAAAGTTCAGCAGGCACGCTCTGGGGACGGGAAACTAACCAAGGTCAACAGCAAAGGGCTGTAATGGCTTTCTCCAGGGCACCTCTCAAACTATCCCCCCATTAAACCTTAACCTAGCTTTCTATTTAAACTAATTTACATTTGTTTTGCTTGCTAATGAACCTACCCAAAGAGGTTTGTAAACCCTGGGAGCATTCCCCAGCTGTCGCCCTTTTCTGAGGGCAGGGACAGGAGGCCAGGGGTTTGGCCATCACTTGTATTTCAACAGCTATTGATCACACTGTTTCATACCACAGAAGCTGCTCCAAATTGCTAAAATATTCCCCCCTCAAACCACTCAAGTTTAATTTCTCTCACAGGAAAAAAAAGAAGAAAAAAAAAAAATCAAAGAAACACTCATATGTTTCTTCAAATCAAAACACTGTTAGATCAGACACTGGCACAAGTTCAGACCTAACATTTGTGGGGCTGGATCAAAGCAGAGCCCCAGACCTAAAACGCAAGGAATGAACAGGTCTGGATCTCCGTGCTGTGTTTTTTTGGAAACCAGTGTCTTTTCCTACTGTGTACGTTTCTTAAAAGGTAATGGATTAGGCATTTCCCAATGTAACAGGAGGGTGCAGGAGCACAGGACTCCCAAGAATCACACTCAAGCAGAACAGAGACCACCAAGACATGGGGCAGCCAGGGAGACACAGAAGTAAAGAACCAGTGAAGGCTGAGAGCTAGAGCAAAAACTGTTTGTACAAGTATTGCAGTGCCTTGGAGCGGGTGCTGGGAGCCTGGGGCAAGCTGCTGTTGTGTTGGCCAGTAAGCGACACTCTGGTTTACCACTTAAAATGACGATTTGAAGAGAGCTCCCGCTCCTATGGCCCTGAGTACTACCTGCTTGATGCTCGCTTTAAAAGTTGCCCTTCTGCCCCCGTCACCTTGTGTGTGTAACATCAGTACAACACTATGAAACATGGCACAGGGACAGCACTTGTGGAGACCTGCCCAGGTATTTTTAATCGCAGCATTGTCTGAAGCTGCTCAGAGCAGATTATACATGCAGATGTAAAAATTCCTGGGGTAAAATCCCGGCCCTGTCATGTTAACGGCACCCATGTTCAAAGGCTCGCTGAAGCTTTGCGCAGAGGGCCGTGGATGCAGTTTTGCCTGTATGCAGAGAAATCGGGAAATTACTTTATCTTATGGTCCCAGATTCCTGGTCTTTGGCCTAAGCCATGCGCAAATAATACCCAGCAAAACATCAGGGGACAGAGACAGGCCTACAAGCTGGCCTGCGCCTCCACCAGAACAGTTGTAGGCCTCTGGGAAATGTTGACAATGACTGAGACCCTGCTGACATTCAGTTGCCAGCTTCCCATTATCTCTTTTGACATAATTTGAACCCTGTCCTGCTGCTGAAAACATGTGGAAATATCAGAGACTGAGGGCCTTGTGACAAAGTCAAACTCACGTAGCTGTGCTGTTGAGCACTGGGAGTCAAAGCCCACGGGATGGAGTGACCTGTCACCCCCTCATGGCTCGGGGACTCCGACTCACCCCAGTGGGACTTGCGGGGGTCCCCGCTGCTCAGGATCAGCTTCTCTGGAGGCAACAGAATCAAAGACAATATTGACCCATGGCTCCACCATGGTCCTGCTCACTTCAGGAAAGTGTTTCTTGTATCAGGAAAAGCAGAGAAAGTTCTTTTAATCTGTGGGAAAAAATAATATCTGGTTTTCTTCTTTTTCTTATAATTCAGTCAGTCACCATTTGCTTTTCTCCTGTAGAAATCCAAGGGTGACAGCCTATAACACTGTCCGCAGTGTCATAGAAAGCACGCAGGCCCAGAGGAAGGTGACTCTAAAGTGCTCTCTATTTTGGTTTGCCTGAGCTCAGACAAAACAGAAAATGGAAAGAAACACAGAAAAAGGAGAACAGATCATTTCAGCATCTGCAAAAAGGTATAACACCTCCATCGAGACCATCACTCTAGAGTCCTCTCTAAAAACACTGAAGAAAAGCTTCAGGATCCTTGAAGAGAATATCAGCACATATCATGGCTTTTATAGGTTAAACCAACCTGCCAGACTCAACAGTTCCATTGGGCTCTACGTTCAGATTTTGTGGATACTTCTAGTTCCACACAGATTTACCCAATTTCTGGCTTCAAGAAACACCCATCTTTTAGGAAGGCTTAAACAACATGAGGCTAGGTGGCCTGCTCATGCCTTACTCAGCTAGGCCAGTCATCAATCTCTTCGCAAAGATGCAAACATACCACATGTTTGCGGCACGTTTGCCTTACCCTGTAATGTCTGCAGTCAAGGATGACCACAGAAAGCACGCCAGACATTTCCATCCAGCTGCTAAACCTGAACCATTTCGCTTATAGAAAACCTGCCAGTTATAAAAATAACTTAATTCCAGGTGGTTAGCGGCGGGTTGGGCAGGTCAGCAGAATGTTAGTACTGCTGTCCACACAAAAACATCATGTTTTAGCCAAGAACATTAAAAAAAAATAAACCTGGATGACATATAAGGAACACCTACAACTTTCTGTGCATGATCCACTGATTGTATTGATCCAGCTGATCTGAATTATATCTTGCATTTGCAGATTTATTTCAAAAGGTATTTATAACTAAAAGCAAAACAACCTGAAATAAGAGTCTTCATTTCCACAGAGTCCTCCTCCTGTGAATAAAGGCTATTGTTTCTTTTGAGGAAAGAAGAAATTGCAATGCTAATACCAATAACATGTGAAAGCTAACAGCCAGCTCAGGTCAGAGCAGAACTCTTGATAAGGCTTGGCAAACTTTTCAAATGTGATTAAACTGCAGCAAAGTCCAAGGTTTCCTAAAGCCACAGCAGTGTGTGAGGAGATGCTTAAATCCTGAAGTTGCTACAAATGACTGTATCACAAGGACAGCTGTATGGTATCTGGCTCTTTCCAATGTCTCTATCCCAAACACACCAGCTCTTCAGTTATACCAATAAATGTTATAACAAAGCTGAAAGAGTATTGAAAATTAGCTGGTTTATTAAAATGAACAAAAACGCATGTTTAGTTTTTGAAGTTTAAGGACTATCCCTTGAAGTGTGACCAATGCAAAAATGTACAGTTCGTTCCTTCTCTGATACACCCTGGGCTGAAAGACTTTTGCATGATATGCTGTTTCAGCAGGGAAGCTGCTCGCTGTTCAGAGGGAGATGCTGTAATGTATGATGTCCTCAACTGTCATTTCACAGTCTTAGAGGGCAAGTTAGTACCACTAGGCCTGGTTTATCCAGGTGGAGTTAACCCCAGCCAACAGACTGCCCCACCTTAGTCATGCAGTGCTGTAACAGAGCCTTCCCAAGGAAGGGTAGAGTCCTGCACCTCTCTGTACAGCCAGCCCAGGGCTGAGGCACTTGCACCTCTTCTGCCAACGACCACACAGAGCTGCAAATGAAGCACAGAAATGTTGGAAGGCATGTTGAAAGCACCAGGTGCAAGCTGGGAAAGGGTGAAGGGGATGTCCCACAGTCACACACACATCTGAACTTCCACAATTCACTGTCTACAGAATTTTACTACTTAGGAAATGGTTTCATCTTACATTATGAGCAGAGAAAATCTTCCAAGTAAAGCAATATGGTAATTCTCTGTTAAATTTAGCTACATATTTTGAATAAAAGAAGGCAACAAGAAAAAAGCAGGCAAGGTGGGGATGAAACGACAAGAGAAAAAGGCATAAGAGCAAAAAGCCTGAGGTGTAAAATCACTAACTTTCTTCCTTTACTGAAGGAAAGGAAAAAAAATCCTCTACTCATACTACTTACTACTGATGTTCATTAGAGACCTGATTGTTCAGACTCACTAAAGCTGTGAACATGCTATGAAATGCAAACTTTTCCTTCATACTTTCAATAAATTACAACATAATTCTCTGCCCAAATTCTTGGGTCACCTTGTAAGGCGAAGGTCTGAATCCCGACCTCCAGCACAACACAACTGAAAGGAACTTGGTTAGCTGATATGAAACAGAACTTCCAAAATGCTTGTCACATGAGCCTTAATAAAGCCATGATAAATCCTTTTCAGAACCAAAATAAATGAGAACTCCAGAGTACCCTAAAGTCCAGTCTAAAGAAATTAATCTATGATTAACACTTTTTCATCATATTCTACAGACACAGTGTTTCTTCTTTAGGAGGATGATGCTTTCGTGACAGTTATCAGGAGACTGGGAATAAATCTCCCTTCATCTTGATTACTTTCCCCCCAATAAGTTCTGATATGACCTTCACCTTTACAGTGCCAGAGCGACTTGCAACAGTGCATTCAACAGTGTGACTAGCATCTACCATGTGTGCTTTGCTCTCCCTCAATGAATTTGGGAATCCTGCGTGTGCACTGTAATCTCTTGTTGTAGCATGCATACCACTGGCTGTTTACGATAACAACGGGTGATGGCGCAGCTTCTGCTAAAAGGAGTTCCTGTTTCACAGTCTCGTATTAAGACCCTCCTGGGGAAGTTACATGTCAGAGTTGAGTCACTCTCGCAGTTCATCATCGCCAAAAGTAGCACGTCCTGAGCTCCAGCCCTGCCCTTTCTTCTCTCCATCCCAGTCATGCTAATGCACCCTTTCTCTTGCATCAAACTAATGTTCATCAGAGCCTTCACTGAGCTGATTCAGTTCATTAACCTAGAGGCAAACAATTCACTTTTTTGTCACGTTAGTTTTCTTCCAGGCCAGTGAATTGAATGCGTTTCACTCAGGGCCTGATGACTGATAGACTTGCTGCCAGCCAGGGGGGAGTTGGCAGTCAGGAGTCAGGGAGAGGAGCAATAAGATGAGGACAGGACACTGGCTGTCCCCAGTACAAAGAGGGACATGATCAGCAGTAACATGTTGCTTTACCTTCAACAGTCTGACCCTGACTGGAGATTTCTTTGCTGCCAAAGAGTGAAACTGCCAGCTGCAACTCTCTTCCTCAAGCTCTCAACGGTCGGCCACAAACACTTAGTCCAGGCCAGTAAGGACCCTGAAAGCCAACTGGGAGACTCTGAACCTAATCTAATACCCCATGGAGAGTCAGGGCAAAAAGTAAGTTTGATGCATTCATGACAACTGCCGTTGGCAAAGAAATGCACACTGCAACTTTCTGTGTTTCCCAATTGCTAACAGTTTTAAGACTGCTTGTTTTAGCTAGGCATTTCATCACCTGCAACCAGCTTGAAAAAGAAACACAGGTCTGGACAAAGTGAGTGTCAAAGGAAGGGATTTTGTGCCTGGAAAGGCACAAAATTTGCCATACTCTTAATCCTAAATGCCTTCCTCTTTCTATGCTTATTGCAGATCATTTACCCCTCTCCTTGACTACTCCTGCTTCTTGCCAGCTTTTTACACAAGTTCTTCCTATTTGCCTGCTTTCTCATGCACAGAGACCTTCCCTAAATACCTCTATACAGCTGCCACAACCTGTTCCTTTTATAAAGGCTCTAAGAGCATTCCCCTACCATACATGTTTACAAGAAATCAACTACTAATTAATAGCCAGGAAGCAGAAAGCTAACACTTGTATGTTTGTATTTGCACATGAATATGTATCAAATGTATATACAAGGGTGCACAGTATATTCAATATCACTGTTTCCCCTCTTCCACCATCCCTTTTATGCCAGGACATCTATCTAAATTGCGCTGGGGCTTGATTCCTATGACTAGTTGGGAAATCTAATTTTAAGGTGCAGTGCTTTAATACACTGGAGGTTTGTCTAATCCCATCCAGTTTATTCCAACAAAAAACAACACACGTCACTAAACCTGACTCCGTGTGAGCTGACTGTCTCCCACCAAAGTGATTTGCTACTTTTCCTCTAAAAATAGCTAGGAGGGAAAGGTTTCTTCTCCACAGCTCTTTCTTGAAAACCTATGGTACAGTACAATGACTGACAGACCTTTCAATAGAGTAGGTTGGATGCTTATACATCATTAATTGATCCAAGCCCTTGATAACCTGGTAAAAGGATACAGTTGACTGCTTTGTAAAATAGCCAGGATTTCAAAGACAATACAAACCAGTGGATATCATAGTATTTAACCTGTTTTCTCAAAAGCAGAGTTAATCTGCATGACTCCTTTGCTCAGTGATACTCATCTACATATTAGCCTTACACACACAGTCTGATCTCCATTTCATGTGAGCTTTCAGCTTAATTTTTGCCTTTTCTTCCTACTGCTTTTTGCATCCCAAATGCATTGCTTGTAACTTCACAGCCAAAGTAAATGAGTTCAATTCATATAGCAGTTAAAGCTTGTGCAAGCGACCCCCATGAAACCTTTCTCTGCCACCACCACAGCATCCGTGATACCATTAGGACCAGGTGGCATTACCATCTATAACAAAACTTTTCCAAAAGCCACTCTTGCCACGTTTTAGCTCTGCAATGAATTGAAGCACTGCTGCTGTGCAGGGAAAACCCCTGCAGCTCTGAAAATTATAAAGGAGGAAAGCAGACAGGTCCTTAGGTGGTAGAAGGAGGTTATGGTTTCCTTCCAATAACAGTTACCATATCCTTTGATATTCTATCTACTTTATCGTTTTCCGCAGTTTTGCAGAATAGCAGCTGTGATAACACAGAGCCCATCTTCTGCACTGCCTCTCACTGTACAGAGGTAAGGACGGAGAAAACACGTGTTGGGAGCCCTCAGCTTGCCTCAGCTAGGAGGCAAAAGATGAGTCATCACCTAACCCTGGAGTCAGGGGTCACCCCCTCTGGGGAGTCACTGAGTTGTTCGGTCCACTCACAGCTAATCCCCAGTGAGTGGCTCTTGCTAAAAGATTTCTTTATCCCCTTAGCTGAAAAAAAAATAACAACAGAGTTAACAAGCCCAGTAAAAATCCATGACTTGGGCAAATCCTTAAGGATCAAGTGGGGAGGGGGAGGGAACATAAACTAATCCAAGAGTCCAAAAAGTCTTTTGCCAAAGCCTTTTAAAAAACAAAAACTTCACTAGGGTCTCCTCGTTAGTGGCTATTACAGGGGAGGCATTTCTTTCTTTCTCAACTAAGAATCTCTTCTCAAGAACACAAACAAGGGTGCCCATTGACGTGGTGCAGTGCTTTCTAATCCATCTGACCAGCTGGCTTTGTATGTCCTTTATACATACTGCAGGAGAAAAAAGAAAGGCTTCTCAGGGAGAAGAGCCTCTGTCCCCTCAGCAGAAATACTGGTTTTACTGCTGGAGGGCCCACAGTGTTCCTAGGGAATAAATACAAAGTTTTTTCTCAATAGGAATGTTTACAGTATATGGGTTTGAATATCAGCAATGACTCACAGAATTGATAAATGACCATTCTCTTCTTTTTGCCCCCCCAAAATTACAGCCATCTTAGACCTTGGTTCTGCCACTAGTTTCCCAATCTGAAAACATCAGCCCAACTTCCCTGGGGTTAAAACAATAGCATTAACATGTCACTGAATTTCAGTAGCTGTCTCACAAATGAGCATGAGACAACAGAAGACAGAGAGCAAGAGGTACATAGAAGGGCCTGGGTGGACCTGTGAATTACCTGCAATACCAGCTCGCAGTGCTTGTTTTCTAGAGTGTGGAAAGTTTCCCAAACCATCGTTTCCCTAGCAAAACTCTGGGCCCTACCCCTAATTTGAGGGGCAAAGGTGTAGGTGCTGTCAGGGGCAGCACCAGGAGGTGCCGCAGCAGTGCAGTGCTTCCACCGAGCCCCCTCGGTGCAAAGCCCTCGAGAGCACACACTTGGCAGGGCTAGTGCAAACATGGCCTTTACAAACTCTGAAGGTGTGAGTCAGAGCTCACCTCTTTCTGCAGACTCCTTCCCCTCCCTTCATGTCAGAAGTTTTTTCCATCTATCTGCTTGTGAAAGATGTCTTCTAAAGCAATAGAGATGTTTGGGTTACATCTGTAAGGGCTATTCTGCCATAACATTAAGAATAACACAGAAAAAATGTTTTGAAAAGGTGCTAGCACAGGAAATTTTAACTTTACAAGCAATTACAAGCTCATGTGGTTACTGTTCTGTCTTTTCGAAGAACGTATGTACCTATCTTAATAAAATGATTGGGAGGCACGACTGAGAATGAGCATTTAATCCCAGAAACTTTGAATAGTGTAGTCATTGTTCTAATGGTCCCAATCCTTTCCAGAGCTGACAGCTCCAAGGGTAAAGTCGCTTAGCCTTGTGCAATGCAGGAGTGAAACACAAGGAAGCACAGCACAAGACAGCCTGGGTGAAGATAAACATCTACTGGGAGCAGTCTAGCTATCTTTTTTTTTTTTCCTCTTAAGCCAGTTTCCCCTCAAAGCTGTGAGTAAAGGAAACAAAAGGTTGGATGTGCTTAAGACTTTGAAAACATAACTAGGCTCCTTCGTTTTTCATGTCTTTCATTTTCTGGGGCTTTGCAATTTGCTTCCAACCTCCCCACTGTGAAGTCCTCAGTCAAGTCAAACCTGTTTGCCATCTGTGTGTGAGTGCCCTTATACCCAAACCCAGCCAACAGTTTAGAGTAAACAGACCTACCCAGGGAGGAGCTGGAATTTGAACTGCAAATCATCTGTGTCCCAAACAATTACTCCCTCTCCAGGTGAGGGAACGCAGCAACATTTCTGGTGTCTAAGCAGATTTCTCTGCAGCAGTTTGAAAGATGGGAGATCGGCCTTTTTTCATCACGGGCAGGGCATTAAAGAGACTCATCAACACAAAAAACTGCTTAGCTAAGTAGTCTGCTCCTTTCACTTACCTACTGCTGATTCGTTAAGCTAATATTTTAAGAACAGTGGGTACATCCTGGAACCACCCTCTTACCTCAGTGATTATGTCTAAATTGTTCTGCCGAGTATCTTACATAAGGCTTGCATAAGTAATGCGTTCTGCTCCTCGTAAATTTGGTTGCTCTAGCTAATGAGGAGAACCACACTGTGAACTTCCCAGACTGCAGAATGACCAAAACTGCAATGCCTGACACAGTGCTCATCCTTCTTTAGCACAAGATTGACCTTTCAAAGAAGATTAAACCTAGGCAAACAATTGAAAAGCCTGAGCAAGCTGAGACCTGGCAACAAAGGCAAACACTAGCACAAAGGAATCACAAAAAGGAAAGAAAAGGGTAGGAATAAATAAGGGAGAGTAGTAATCACTCTCCATCTGAGAGAGCAGGGACCAGAGACAGTCCTGAGCATGGAGGGATTTTGGTATGGAGCGCTAAGATCTCCACCTTCCATGTCCCCTTCTCACCACCACTGGTTTAGGAATGCTCAGATTCAGAGCTGTGAACTCACCTGCTACATATGCATGTTGTAATTACACCGAGTAGTCCACTCACCTCTTGACCACATTATTTGCAATGTAAATGACAGGTCTCAGATAAAGGCTACCTATCTGCTGAAAGAGCGTGTCCCATGCAAGACCTGCACGTCCTGCTCCTCATGGGAAAACACGTCTCTTCTGCATTGGCTGAGAAGGTTTCTCTGCATACAGGTCAGGGTGGTAGAGGCTGAGGGGTGAGCTACATAATTGGTGTGGAGGGGTATCAATTCCAGGCTGTAAAATGGAAGAGTAACTTCAGTGAGCTCCATTAAAACACTAAGTATTACTCATTATTTCATCTTTTTTGACTCTTTTCCCAAAACCCAAGGATTCAGGCTTTGTAGGCATATAAATGGAGGAAGCTAATATGGACAATATACATGGCCCACATTTGTCACACATATCCCGTTACCCATAAGTGAGAAGACATGGCAAATTAAAAAATTAAAAATTAGTACCAGACAATGATACTTTGGTAATCATATAGATAATATGTGTGACCTTCTGTATTAGAGAGTATGTACAGTATGATTTAAACCTTACACTAAATCTGTAAGAAAGGTGGCCAGTGGGACTAAAAGGGGGGGAAAAGCAACCCACAAAACTCACAGTGGTTGGGAAATACACTAATGAATGTGGATGGTGCAACCATCATTGGCCTCCCTTGTCATTATGAGGCAGTCCCTATTACATGATCACACACTGTTTTTGCCTAGACTCCTGCCTCATTCACTGCGTAATTAAAATGAAGGTAAAGGTTTTAATGCTAAATGCCTTGGCAGTTTAATCTAGGAGTCACTGAAGCTTGTAGAACACATAGCTTATGTTTCCGTCTACACTGAAACAAAGTCAAAGCTGAAAATCATGTGTTAGGCACCACATATTTTCTTTGGTGTGATCAGCCTGGTTATATAAGAGGGGTCCAGCCTGGGAGAGGAGCAAACTTCAGATCCCGATGCGTTTGTTGTCAGCAGGTGCTGTGTTGTGTTGTGACCTGTTCCAGCCACACCTATAATCACACAGCAAGCTACAGGTAACTCCTGAGATTGCCTTTTATCTTTAATCGCTTCCTGTTCACACTTCATCCTGCCAACACCTCCTGTCAGGATTATTGCTGTTTATTTCTCATGAATATCTAAGAATATCATTCATCCCAGCAACAAAGGTTTCCAAGCAGTGAGGCGTGCTTCAGAAGTGACCTGCAGTATTTCCTAAAAGGTTACTTGATTGACTTGTTGGTTGGGAAAGTAAACAGGAAGACCTACATTGTCATAAAAAGCAGCAGTATTAGGCAGGCAGGGATCACCAAAGCAGTTATTCCAGTGTAGTTCTCTAGAAATGAAAGTCTCACACACAGATTAAGTCATCTACTAGTAGCACCAGTACTATGGCTCTGATCTTGAAAGTTCTTAGTCAGGTTGAGTTGTTTCCTCTTACAAATACTTAGATGAGACACAGTTGCAGATTTTAGATAAACTGCACTGGTCACCAACTACTCAGATCCAGGATTTCCAAGAGATGCTGGGTTTATTTAGCTTATGATCTAACTGCACGGTACAACTGAGTCATAACACAGCCTCTCAGAAGTCCATATCTCCCCCTCCCAGCTACACATAACAATACTTAAGTCATCAGCCTAACTGCTTTAAAGACAGACCTGAAAAACCTAGTAACTAACTTCTGTCTCATGAGGACCTACAGGTGTTAGCAGCAGTAAGTCCCATCATTCATGCTACATCCCACCATGCAACCAACACAACAAGATGGACATCACAGACCTTCTAGAAATATTCTATGATAAACACTTTAAAACAGCAGAATCTGTTTGGGAGGCCACACAGGAAAGCCATATCAGGGTATTTATGCATCTGAAAACAAACTTTTTTTTTTATTATTGCAAAAAGAAATAAGACAAAAGTGAGGGCACACTAAATGAAACTATCAGAAGTTTACTCTGAAACAAAAAGGACTGTTTCTTGCACCAGATATTGCTTAGCTGTAGAGCACATTGCCACAGGATACTGCAGACATCATGGCTAGAAGGGGTCCAAAAGCAATTGCACAAAGCTGTGTAAGGGCTACTAACCTCAACCTTGGGGATACCATCTCTAGCTCCAGTGTAACACACCACTAAAAACAGTGAGAGTACACTAAAAACACATCACTATGTCTGTCCTCTCTTTTATCTAGTTACTGACCACTGTCAGAAGCAGGACAACAAGAGCTGTTCCTATATTGTGATTATTACAGTCCCTATTAGGCAAAGATTTCCAAGTAAAACTCAGCTTTCCACCATTCCTCATATGCCTCCTGTCTCCACTGGAGCAGGTACAGCTGCGATAACCTCAGTTTGGGTGCACTGTCCCAACAAATAGCAGCGAAATGACAGACACTGGACACACTAGGCCTTGCAAGTCTCAGCATTCACCCCCTGCTCTACATCTCTGTCAGCCCCACATAGTCTGACCAGTGAGAATTATTCTGCATCTCCCATTTCACACACTCTTGGCTCTAATTCTCTCTCTCAGGTCACAGTCTTGCCTCTGACCAGACTCAGCTGCTCCCCAGGGTGACAAAATTACCACTTCAGCCTTACAGCAGTCATCAGCACTTCCCAGTGTTGCTCTTCTCTCCTTCTGTTTAACAGCATCTTCCTTTATATTCACTGCTAGCTGGAGTGTTTTTCACTGCTGCCTAGAGCTTCCCCTACCACCATTACACACACTTTCATAATTAAGACTTCTCTGCCTGAGTCAACCGAAAACTAACAAAAATGTCAAGTATCTCAAAACTATTGCCAGAAACAGCCACATCGCTTTCAGACAGTCTTACTTCTTGCAAGCACCCCTTGAATGCAGAAACTAAAGCAACTTTTAGGTTTCCATTTATCCTCCATACTTATTAGTGTTTGATAATGATGGTTTCTGCATAACTCAGTGAGTTGCAATCATACCTTTAAGAGGCTTTCAATGGGCCAGTCCTCTCACTATAACATTTGTGTAAAACTGACTACGTTCCGCTTTATCCCTTGCAAAAATGCACTTAGTATTTAATCTCAATGACTCCATCTTCCCTATGGTCCTTCTGCTTTGTGATGGGGATCAGCATTGCATGTATGCAAGAAACAAGGAGAGCTGCAAGAAAGACCAAAATAGAGTCCTGGCCCTGTTGGGTGGACTGATTTGCCACAGGCCTCAGGGACCTTCAGGCTCCAAGCTATGCAATTTAATGTCTTCTGTGCTTGGCGTTATTGATCCCCCTACCTTTTCACCTAGAAATTATGGCAGCTTTCCCTGTGGGTGAAAAACCAGACAGGCTCAGCTCTTAAGAAAAATCTTAAACGGCAGTTAGGAGAAGACTTCATGATTTTAGGTAAAACAATATTGATTTTTATGAGTCTAACCACAGTCTAAAAATAGCACAGCACCTATTTACCCTTACTTCATGAGTGACGTGTTGGCATTCTTTTTATCACTACACCATGAATGAAAGACACAATAAAGTTAGCTATATCCTGTAAATTACAAAACATTGTTCTCCAGTCAAACTATTTGTGTTGTTGAGGAGCTGCTGCCTACGGCTGCTTTGTATACAAGAAAGAGATCTCAGATGTTGTTAGTACTTGGAGAAGAAGCAGAAAAATGATGGCCAGCTACTTCTGGAAGACATCACTCGTTAATTACCTGTGGTTCACCTGGATCACTATTGAAGCAAACAGCTATCTGCAAACTAAGTACAGAGAACTAGGATGAATCACAATATGCCAAACACTTATTTCTTAACAGAAGTCAGCCAGCCAACAGGACTCTAAAATGGAAGGGTTTTTTCTTAAACTTCTCACTGGGAAGGATTTTATAAAATGACGGGAACTCAGTAAAGCTCGGACCTTTTTCCTCATGGCATAAGATATCCATAGAGATTTCTAAGATTGCAAGTATTTGAACCTGTAGGGAAGAAATACTGTGAGCAACAATATTGTCAGCTTCTGCCTGACCGGCTGGTCCAATATTTTGGTAGACATATTCGACTTCCTCCACATATTCCCTACCTTGTCTCATGCAATGGGAGTTTGAAAACCCAGGATGTCTAATGCTTTATTTTAACTTACATCACAACAAGAATCAATCCTTTCCATATGGACACTTGCTTCTTCAGATCTTCCTTCCAAGCAGCACAGTTCTTGTGTCCTCTCCCTACAATACACAAAAGGAAAAAAACCAAGCTAGAGGCAATGTTTCCAGCTATGTTTCCTCTTGTTCTGCGTGAATCCTTCCGGCAGGCTTTTATACGCTCTGGAAAAGGTATGCTGTTATAACTTTGCAGCTGCTATTGACTGTAGCAGTCCTGTCTGAATCTGGTCCAGTGCAGGTCACCAAGAGTCAGTGCTAGAACAAGCACTTCTTAGCTGTTATCTATCGCATCATCATATCACTTCCCAGCATAGTGTCTTATCCCTGATCATCTGGAGACAGAGATTTTTCTTAATTCGCCAGATGGAGCTCAGTAGGGCAAGTTGTCTCTGGAATACCTGAAGGACAGAACAGCTACGTGTGGCCTTCTTCCTCATTTTTATTTTTACTGAAAAGTAAAGCAATCACTGTTGGCTTTACAAGAAGATACTCAGGGTTATCCACAAAACCAGAGAACCCCAAGTAAGTAAATGCCTATAATAAAACAAAAAACAGTAACAAATGCATTGTTTTCTCTTGCTTCTAACACAAAACATCCCGCTAAGCCCCTAAAACCAATACTGAATGTATTTAATTGTGATCATGCTGAACACAAGATTACCAGAGCCAGAAAATCTCTTGGACTTGAATCAACAATTGTTTTCCATTTTGAAAACTTCACAATGAACATGGCTGGAGACTTGGCTTCCACTCCCTGAATGAAACCCAACATCAGCTCTCGGTCCCCAGAGTCCCAAAACTGAAGTGACCCAGATGCTGCAAAGGTCAGTGCAACCAAGAACCACCACTGAATTTACTATTTTTGCTATCATAATGCCCAAAGCCTTTAGCCCTGAGCCAGGGCCCCCACTGCATTAAGCAATATGCAAACAATCTTGAAGAAGTAGCCCCTGCACCAAAGACCTTACGGTACAAGTTTTAGCAGGCTCCATCAGCTCCTTAAAACAAGCAAGGGGGGCAGGAGGGGGGCCTGGTGACCCAGACGCAAGCGCATATTGGCACAATGAGCATTAGTCATGGCTTACCACCAACTAATCTCAAAACAAAATATTTTCCAGTGACAATTCTCACTTTTACCAACAAACGACATAACAGAGCTTTTTTTTTTTTTTTTTTTTTTTTTTTTAAAAAAAAAAAAAATTCTTCCTTCTCTGGGCTCTCGGTACTGAACCACCTACAGATAGAAAACCTTTCTCTTTTTTTCTAGCACCATGCCACTTTGCTGCATCTTGTGTGCTGGTGGGGAGGTGGTGGTGGGGAACAACATCAGCAAAAAACGTAAACCATTGCAGGCCAATCAATTAGATGCAGTCTGACCTTTCTTTTCACAATAAAAGGGTTTCCTTTTTTCCCCCCTAAGAGTGAGAAAATTCCAAAACATGGTTTCATAAGGAGGTGTCAAAGAGGTGCTTTATGTAAAAGCTGCATTTAAGAGGGAAAACTCACAATTCTCAAAAGCACATTGCTTTTTCCTCCTGTGTGCTTTGTTCCGAGTCTGCTGCTGTATGTGCATTCACCGGACCAGCTTTTATTAACAAGATTTGGTATTCTTCATGGTAGCTCAGAGAGAGCGAGTGATCTTCTATGCACTGTTAATTATTTTACTAAATTTGAAGGGTTCTAAGCATATATACCTATGCTTTCAAACATCCTGCTGGGTTGGAAAGGCAAGCCACTGGTGATGGCACAAGCTGCAGTTTGGCTCCAGAGGGGGGGGCTGTGAACACGCCACGAGGGCTCTCTCCCAGTGGGACCTGAGTGTGGGTGCTCAGCTTTGCTCAGCTGAGGATTACCCCGTGTTGTCGAGGCGCTATCGCTATGTGATTCAGTCCACCACGTTTGGTTTTCACCTTGGGCTGGGAACTGCTGAAGGGGGTTGCCCTTTAGCTACCGTAGGGCAGAGGTGGTTTGGGTCAGACCTATGGAATTCCTGGATCCTGAAGGAGACTTTCATGAAAAATGTAGGAGAAGCTGGACTTGCCTTGCAAAGCAGCACAACCACAACACACACACACAAGCTATATCCTGCATTAAATTAGAAAGCGCTTGCTCCATTTCTCCCTAAGCTGAGCAATGCTAGGTGAGCCAAGCAAAGTAAGTGGATTCATGTGCTCTAATAGCACATCATCCACACAGACATGAATCCTTTTTCCATTCAGAGCAAAGGCATTATCTATAAGTTAACTATGTATTCCCCCATGGTCACAGAGCAAGAAAAACATTCATTCTTTCTTTGACATGCTACTATAGTTCTCCAGGCTTCCTCAATATAGTGAGTTCAGGGTAAATTCCCCATTTGTCCTGCCCTCACAGTTCCCAGCAAATGAGTCCTAGAATGACAGAACACCATTTTATTGAACTAACTAGCTGCTTTTGGCTTTCTTCTCTTTTCTCCCGTACAACACAGGGCCTTTTTATCTTGGGGCTGTCTCCTCCTGGGCATGCTTCCAGCTAGCCTTAGCGCCTGCTGCACATGAGCACTGTCTACGCAATATCATCATTGCTTTAAAAATGTACCAAATGCAGGAAAACAGTTTCTCTCTCTCTCTCTCCCCACCCCCCACCCCCCTTTTTAATAAGAATTTTTCCATGTGGTTAGAGAAATAACATCTGGAATTACTGAAGGCTGCCAAAAGGAGAGAATGAAAACAATGAGTTGAGTCACACTTGAACCTGCCAGCTTCATATAATTTAGACCTTCTTGAGGCAGTTTGAAAAGAAAAAAAAAAAAAAAAAAAAAAAAGAAAAAGGAAAATGTTTTAGTTTACTTTTTATAATGCAAATTTTTGTTGTTTTGGGTTTTTTTGTTTGTTTTGTTGTTGTTTCTTTTTAATCTGGTGGTGTAAGTTGCAGAGTCAACCAAGACATAGCACCATGGTATGGGCATTCATCCTTGTAAAGCTCTGATATCACAGGCTTTCTGTAATTCATCTATACATATGCAACAACAGATCAAAGTTTCTCCTTCTGAGCAGCATCCCACTAAGCTAGTGAAATTTCTCCCAGGAGCAGGTATGGAGCTGCACTGGAACTTTTTATTCCCTCTGACAATGCAGTACAGAAAATTTGGAAGTTTCCTAAATGCCCCTTCATTTCTCATAACCATGAGCAGTACTGGTATGCTCTGGTAAATTTTAAAATGGCTTTATACTGTAGCAATGTAGTCTCCGTGAAAGATCAGCTCCTGTATGACTGCCCTAAGGACAATTGCCAAGGACATTACATTTCTTTGCCTAGTCTAAGAAAGGCCTTCACGTGTTTCCATGGTCTGAATTCTTCACCTCTTTTCACCTTCAGCAGTTACGCTCTGCTAGCACGCAGCTGGTACACTCACTGAAGCTGACGATTGCATTGCCAGTAGAGATAAAAAGAACAGTTACAGTGTTTAATGAAATAGGAAACCCAGGTGATAGGAATGACCAGCAACATACTCTGTAAAAAAGTCATGAGTAGGACCCAAGCCAGGCAGCCTGAGGAGTTTTCCAATGGATTTAAATGCAAACGTATGTGTGTGAGGTAGAGGAAGAAACGAGCAAAGGTAGAGGCTGCATGCTGTTTCCTGGAGCCTTGCATGTATGAGGGAGAAGACCAGTGAAGCACAGTAACCAGACAGCAGAGGAGAATTTGTGGCAACACTTTGGGGATTAAAAAAAAACCCAACCAAAACACAAAAACAAATCAGAAAACTAACAGACCACTGGAGAACAGGCTTAGCTAGAAAGAAGAATAGTCAGCCAAGAAACTTTCTCCTGCGGATGGATACACAACGTATTCAGGGATTTATAGGTATTGCTTGCAATCTGCCTGAATCCAAGACACACAACTTTATCACACATCTATCACTGTTTCTCCTCAAAGAAACCACTCAAAAGACTTAACGCTAGCTAACTGTCAGGTCAAGCAAGGTTGCACAGTTCATATCTAGGCAAAGCATGTGAAATTATTATCGGTCCCGCACAGTCTCATCCAACAGTGGAGAACAGGTGATGTAGAGTCATGCTGTACGACCACAGGAAATGCTACACTCTCCTCAGGAGGGCAACTACAGTGTAAACTCTCGTGAAAAGAGTACTTTTACTGGTATTTCAAAAAGCCCTTAGAAACAGCCATATTAGAATCTATACTATCACTGTTGTCTGATATAATCTCACTACCATCATTACCATTACTCTTGCGGGAGGAGCAGTAGACGCTCATAGTAGCTTTCGCAGCAGTGTCCTGACATGATAATTCCACCATGGCTCCATCAGCCCATTACTGGCATGGACAGAAGGCATCTACTCCCCTCCTTTCATTTCACAAAAATTGCCATTTCATCAGGCTATGACAAACCGCTTTCTGCACTGCTATCATAGCTCCTTTCCCTCAGTGCAAAGCTACTGGAAATTCTTATCGAGCTTGCCCACTCCATTGTTCCACACTATCACGTGTTATCGGAGGAGTCACTGCACATTTAGCACATGTCGGCTTTTTTCTTTTCACTAAGTCACTTGGCAACAGTTCCAGCAGCTCTCCTTGCCTCAAAGGCTTTAAACAATCCTACCAAGATGGCTGAGCAGCTAGAGATGCATTAACACAACTCCCTCACGTGGATAGACCTTTGTTCCAGGATAAGGCAGGATAAGACTCACTATGCAGTTTAAAAGCCTGCATAAATAGTAAGCTAAAATAATCCCATCTGGTTTAATACCAAAACAGGAATGTCTACAAGATGCTGCTACACTGACTTAGTTTTACTGTTTTAAATTTGCTCCTTATCTTGTACCAAGAGCTTTCCCATTTAGACAAAGTGTTAGCCTTCTAAATGGTAGTTAACCACCCACTATTTTGTACTTATTAACTTACTGTCATTTAACAGAAAATGTTTAGGCAAACCATGAGAGAGATCAGAATTCTGATCCTCATATTAAAAAGAAAAGTGCTCCAGGCATTAGATTGTGAAATATGATTTCCCAGGATATATTAAATTCTGGTTTAATGTTCTTTTTGATATCACAGAAAGTCAAACCTCATTTAATAAGAGCGCACTTCAATAGCTTTGCATACAGCATGCTTTCCCTTGATAAAGTCTCTGTGCTGCGGCAAACTTGGAATTTGATCAGAACCTCTGGAGCACCGGGTGGTGGGAGGTGGAGGAGAGCAAAACCCACACCATGAACCTCATCTCACAGAAGTTCCTTAGATAGTTTTACAGCAAACACAAACAAGAGGAATGAGCCAAAGGGCTCAGCAGAAAGCATCACAAACTTGCATTTTGCTGCAGGACGGGCAGCCTAGCTGGTACAGCAATGCCAAGCACAGCACATATCATATGTATTCTTACGTTGACTTTATTTCTGCAAGAGTCATGGCAGAATGACGGACAGAAGTATGCATTTAGGGCCATCTCTAACTGAGAGGGTACCAACGCCTGAGCTTTTTCTCATGGTAACTGTCAGTCTAACTATAGAAGAACTATTGAGAAAAACTTATGACCTAACCCTGGCTCCAATATACCTGCTGTGCCTCAGAGATTCTCACAAAGTACAGAGTTACAGAGGGAAGTTCCCCTCTGTCCTCACAGGCTTGCATAATTCTTTCATGTGTTCCTTTAGTTTTTGCATACTTCAACATGAAACAGTGGGTCAAAACACAAAAGCAGCGTTGTTTACAAGAAAACCTACCATGACTGATGTCATTAGAGGAAATCAGCAGGAGGTTGCATAGACAAGGGAAGTTCGGAATGAAATGGAAAGAGCACCCTGGCAATTTGGGCATGGACAATTTACTGCAAGATGTCACCAAGCACCCTCAATTTCTCCTCTTGCTCTGCTTGGGCACACAGTTCCACAGAAGTAGGAGATTCCTGCCATTAATAGGTGCTATCCTGAGGTCCCAACGCTGGCAGTCAGTCTTACAAACTTTTACTTCAATTCTGCCACACCTACTCCCTGTATAGGTGGCTGCTGAACATGCAGGCTGATGCAGCCATGTGTAGCATATTAAGCCCCTTCTCAGGGCTATCTTCGTCTGCTGAACATAATTTTGATGCCATAGGGACAGCCAAGCAGAGCCTGAGATAGTGAAGAGCCTTTAACCATTCTCCAAGTTGCCTCAGGTTTGAGCATCCTCTTTGGTACACACTGCCATGCTACCTGTGCATTAGCAAGACCTTGCTGGCAGAAAGCAGTAAGCTGCTGTCCTGTGAATATCTGCTATCCCTTTGCAGAAAACCTTGCTGTTTTGTTACTAAGTCTTGAAATAACGCAATGACTGTGGTTGAGTATTTTCTGTGCTGCTCCCAGACAGTACGCTTTCAGCATAAGTGAATTTTCAGGACATTCTTAACAGCAGATCATGACTTCAATCACAAAGGAAGGATTCCATCGCAGACCATATTAAAAAAACAAAACAAAAAAAAAGTGATAATGCCAGGGCATGGTTTGCCTAGAGGCTAACAATACTGACGTTACTGCGCAGCACTCTAGAAGTGGTCCATGTGTTGCTTGAGTCACAAGCAGTGACTTTAAGTAGCTAATTAGCAAGAGATGCCAGTATCTTGTAGATCAGTTTATACACTCACAGAAAACTCTGAAAGGTAATATAGATAAAAAGCAATAATAAGTGATTATTTATATTTTATTAATATCAATTGTTATTTAATGAACTTCATTATGTTTCATAACTGATTAAGACTCTTCATATTATTTCTTGCAAAATAAATTGCAAGCCTCATCTCCAATAAATTTTATCCCCTTCCTTCACCCTCACACAGAGCAGGTGCTTTGTAAATTACAATTACTTTTTATCACACAGTTCTTTTATTTGTTATAATTCATTTTGATGGATATCTTGTTGATGTGTGATTTGATACTTTTCTTTTTAAAAGGACAAAATGAGACATGCAGCATCAGAAATTTACTTACATTCAGACATTGTTCAGTTGCTCCTTCCTATGTTTCATGCTTCCCATTGCCATTCCCGAAGACCCTCTCTAATTTTGGAGGGAAAAGGAGTGGGAAAGGGAACATTTATGAATGTAATCAGATTCGCTGCTCTCTGCAAGCCTACATTTAGACTGAAAGAATACATGAGACAGTTTAAATATGTCTCCCTCTCTTCCTTTTAGCAGTCCCCACTATTGAAAAATGAATGTTTTCCAGGGAAAAACCATCATTGCCAGTTAGGGTAGGACCATAGTTCTGTCAGTTGGGCAAACTACTCTGCTTTAAGTTGTGCTGATCTAAGAAATCATAACCTACCTGAAGGGCGTTGTTTGTAGCCCTACAAAAGTGGCCCAAGTTCCCATTTACAGAAAAAGGTTCCATTAACTACAACAATCATTTCTGCATTTTAAAATCATTTTTAGTCAATATATCTGCTAAGCCTTTCAATCCATGGATAGAAGAATCAAATCTTTCAGTAGCAGTCAGCAATGTTCAGTATTTTGTAGATAAACCTTTCTTTCTGTGTGTGGACAGTTATGGCTTAGCTTTAGCATAATCCTATTATGTTCCTTCTTAGATAATAATGCAACTAAATAGATCTAAATAAATAGTAAACCTTTGCAGTTTACTTTAGCACAAATTACTGATGACATTAGCCTTTAATGCAAGCCTGTCTGTGGCAAATGAGTACGTTTAGTTGTGGCATGGCATGCTCATATATGTTAGGAGCTAAAATCATGGCTTATTTTGCAAAATATTTGAGGCCACATTGCAAAACATTCCAGAGACGCTGGTGTTTGAAGGAGATGAAATTGAGCTTTAAAACAAAAAAAAAAAGCTTTAGGGAATGCAGAGCTCAAAACCTCTTCATTTAACTTGTTCATTTGAGTAACTGTTTTACTATACTGATTCCCCAAACACAGAAACTATTAAGAAAAGTTAAAACTTAAATGTATCTTGGTGTTTGTGACTAAAGTGGAAGAGTTAAAGACGAATGATGTCCATACTTTTTCATTCTAATTGTTCTTGAGAGTATTTTCTTTTATTCACAATGATTCTTTTAGTACACCAATTCTTATTCAAAAAATAAAAATCAAGAAAAAATTAGGCCTCTCTAGTCATAAACCATTATTAGGCTTATAATGCATTTTCTCTGTTGATACATGTCCTCCTTGAGTGCATTAGTGAAGGACACCAAATTATGAGATGAACTAAATACCAATTAACTGTTTAACAAGGAGTTAAGTGAAAACATTTGAACAAAGCACAAAGCTTTTTAGTTTCATTTTTCTGCACAGTCGCTATTCAGAGAGAGTAGTAATGCAATGCAAGACAAAATAGTTTTTGAAAAATATTCCTGCTTCTACCTGACTTCACACAAGAACATTTTAAAATCATCTTGCAGGCTTTACAACCCACTGGCATTATTGCTTGTCAGGGCCTTCACACCAAACAGCAGGTGTTTTGTCATGAACTTGCATACAGATCTCATTTTGGTTACCCAGTTTTAGTAATTCTCATGTTATTCCAGAAGTTTCTTTAAACCTGCCACCCAGATGAGTTGAGCTAACTCAGCTTTCATTTTGGGGGGTGGGTGTAGTGGGCTGTGGATAGATTGTTTCTAAATAAATACATCTCTAGCCTCTGTGGTTGTGACAAAGAATTGAAAAACATGAGCAAGAGTGCACCCCCACAACCTCAAATATATGAAAAAAAAAAAAAAAAGAGAGAGAAAAATAATTGTTTTTTTCCCTGCTATTTAATTATATGGGTGGGTTTGAAATATGAGGACATAGGGAAAAGAAATATGAGAAATATGAGCAATATGAGAGAATTTTCTGTGGGTAGAACACAGCTATAAACCAGAACCCCTCAAGCCCCATGAAGTGAAGCAAACTGCAGCTTACCTCATCCTCAGCCTGATGCTGCAGCCTGGAGATACAATAGGCAGTGGCATCCTATCTCAGCCTGGCCCCGCTTCATGGCCAAGCAATCCAGCTTTTTCCATTCTTTTGCCTAAATTGTTTCCATTCTCTCCAGAGACAGCTCAGCTACAAGACACTAAAACAAAGGAGCAGGGATTATTATATTAACCCTCAGCAAATAGGCTTTTGCCTCTAAAGCCACACATGTGCTCATGTTGAACATGTAACACTGCAGCTTGAAATAGTTTCTTCTCCATCACCCAGTATGTCACCTTCACTTCCCTGGAGTACTGCATTTAAAAAAAAAAAAGCGGGGGGGGGGGGGGGGAGGGAGGAATCTCTTTGTAGAAGGTCCTTTCTTCTTTTAGACAAACAGCACACTTCTATTGCATCTAGGACAATTACGGAGCTTTTCCCAAAGTATTAAAAATAATTCAGCAGTTATGTCTTATCATGACTAGTGTTGTGTAATTATTACTGAAAGGTAACCCTGCATCACCGAGGTGACAACATACAACAATAACCGTTTGTGGATTGTCAGGTGTCCAACATGCAGTGTCAGTAGCTGCTTTCACAACAATGGAAATAAGAAGAGCTGTCATTATTCACTGAAATCAAAGCTCACAAGCACTTTAAATGTCCACCAGTTTAAGATACACGTCAGATGTTCCTGGACCCCAGCTTTCTCCTATATCCAGTGGTCAACATGGTCTTCCTGACTGACAAGAAGTTTGAAATGTTTTGTAAGACTGATGAAAAAAAGTGTCTGGGAGGGTTAAAACAGATTAGCAAGGAACTGTGAGGTGATGAATGGAGCTTGCCCCTGCAAGCCTTCCAGGTTATCTTCATCTTCATGCCCACTGGGAACTGACTCACAGGTGTTTTAGGAAGAAGCAGCTGCCTGCTTTGTGACATTTCAGCTTTTGCCTCCAGGTTGAGAAGAGTTTACAGGATAAGATACACAACAGAGAGGAGACAGTCTGCTGGAGATATCAAACTGCATTTGCTACATCCAAGGTAGAGCTCGTCTGGCAAGTGAGCATAAAGGTTTCCACATTTCAAACTCAAAAGGAGGCCGGTCCCATCCCATTGACAAAGGGCAGAGACTCTGAAAGGGGAAAAGCATTTAAAGTAAATTAACGCCATTAGTGTATTTAGAGCTGCTGAAAGCTGCTTGACATGGGCTGACATTTCTGGAGACTGACATCCTCCAGTTGCAGGGCACAAAACAGGAGGAGGCATCGCCTGGCTTCCCTCTCCGCAGGTCCCAGGGCAGAGGTGGAGGGTGGGAACGTGCATGTGCTGAAATCCTGCCCAGCATCGAGCGGGGGCTTCGTGTCACCCTGTCATGCATCATATCTCTTGCTCCTGCCTTGCTCCACACTGAGCCCTTCAGCTCTTCCTCCTGTAAGAGGCACACAAGGAAACCGCACACCAGGCGAGAACACTTATTTTCTCATTGCAATTTGAATCAATTAATTTGAATTTAAATGTAATTTAAAGCAACGGATCAAGAAATCAACACAACTTAAACCGAACTCGGAGTTGTTTGGGTTTTTAATAAATAACAGTCTGTCACCAGCAGAGTCATGGCAGCATTTATGTAAGCAGTATCACACTTTTGGATGGACTTTTGCTTTTCACAAGCATAAAACAAACAAACTCATGGCAGATCTGTTAGTTAGAAGATAAGCCCAGCAGATAGGAATCTCTGAGGCTTTATCTCACCTTGCCCCAAACTAATTAATATGGTATTATCCTGTCTTCTAAAATCACCAATGATTTATAAAGTAAGAATTGTCATTATTCGACACATGGTGAAACAGAGGTATGTGAAGGATACGGGAAAGAAAGAAAACCAGAAACTAATTTTTTGAAACAGCACTGAACTATTTATATCTGTGTCCATAGTCTATCCACTGAATCCATAAAGTCTGCTAGTTACATGGCTTTGCAGTTTTACCATAACCTTTGTCCCACGCAGATAAGTAATCTGCAAGTCAATAGCAACACAAATTTTTATGAAGCAGGAGACAAAATCTGAGCAAACTTTTTTTCTTTCCCCAACATGCAACTTCAAACTCCAAAGTCACATTAAGTCCAGAACCCACACTAACCCCCCCCCCCCCCCACCCCCAGAAGCGTGCGAACAAAGAAGAAAGAGCTGAATGAGCGGAAAAGGGGCGTTTCTTGGTTCAAAGAGTCACCGAATCTATTTACAAAGGAGGCTGAGAGGTTGGAGCAGGGCCCGCACAGAGGGCCAGAATTACCCCAGACAGAAACAGACGCTGCATCACTTTGCAGCGCGCAAACCTTGTTCTATCAGTGAAACTATAGTAACTACATGACCACTGGGGATTAGCCTGACCCCAGGTCATAAAACTTGATCGTGGTAGATTAGCGTGAGATCAGATCAGGGCTGCAGAGGCAGCCTTTCCTCCTTCTTTCAAAGAAGGATCACAAGCGAGATGCTAGCTCTGCTTCGGATCAGAAGTAAAACGCACACATGACAAAACAAATTGTGCTTACAAATATTTTGTCATATTAGATTAAATTATAGCACACAGACTAAACAGAGAAATCTGAAATGCAGGGTCTTGTGTTTGGGATATCCTTGGAGCTTTTATACAAAGAAAGAGAGAAGTTTACACTTCAGCATTGCAAAGCGCACAGTCATCTCATACCTGCTGCCTAATACAAACACAGCTCGCTGTACGACAGCGATGTATCTGTTAGTGCAAGAACACATCGGTTTAACTGCCGGATTCCTTCCCCTTGCCTGCTGATTTGGCTGTGCCGCCCTTCTGCTCGTGGCGCTTCTTGTCCTTTCCTGATAAACGACAGCTTGTCCTCTCTTCCCACAGGTCCATCTGCCCTTATTTCTACCCTGATTTCCTGTGCCTTTCCTATTTTCATCACATTTTAGCTCTGGAGACCCTATCTAATACGTAAAGCAGCCTCCCACCCTCTACCTACCTCGGTCTCCTGTGAATACCACTTCTTTTTGTGAAGCTTTCTTACGCCAACCTCCTCATCAAAAACGTTTCCACACCTTCCTACCTATTGTTACTCAGCACACCGCATTAGTCTGAGTCAAGGGGAAGCCTGTCGGGGCAGAGAGCTAGCAGAGGCAGTGACACACTGAGGGAGGCAGGCAGGGAGCAAGGGCTGCCCAGGCACCAAGCTCGGTTGGGGTGTGCAGCAAAACAGCTCCTGGAGCCTGAAAGATAGCAGGGTCAGGCAGAAAAAACTGCAGGACAACACTGACGTTTCATGTCAACTGGATGTTATTGGAGTTTGGGATTTTTTTTCCAAGCTACAAATTATAAGAAAGTTACTAGTCACCAGGCTAGTCTGATGGCTTCCCTATAGGGTTCTGTCTCTAAAAACACATACTTGGCTTTTAGAAGAAACCTCATGAATTTAAGAAAGGGATCGCACCAATGCAACATGCTTGCTGAGACAGGAGCGCCTAGAGTCATTAAACCAAGTGGTCCTTTCCAGTTCTGTGTGGCTTTGTTTCGTCCTGTTTTTCCAGGAAATAAAGGGTGAGGAGTAAAAGAGCTTGTTGGACTGGTATAATTTTCAGAAGGTAGGAGAAGAAAGCAAAGTGGTGCCTGAGCTTCAGGGCTTTTTTGGAGAAGGAAATTTCAACCTTTTCTTCTTCTTTTTTGAAATACATAATGGCTTGCCTTTCTGTTCCTACTTACCCTGCAAAACAGTATGCATCAAACTCCTGAACAAGCCCCTGTGCTTCAAGATCTCTTCTGCTCCTAGAACTGCTGAAGAATGAAAGGCAGCATAGGGGAGTTCAGTGGGGCCAACACATCCAAGGACATAAACTGAGCAGGTCACCCAGGCTGGCAGAACTGGAGGGGCAGCATTTCTGGGATGCTTTCTGCAGAGCTGCTGACTGGTCAGCATGGCTTACTATGCAAATGTGGGGGGAATAGCAACAAAAACTGATTTGCCAGAACCGCAAAATAATTAGGACAATTCTGCCCTGCAGAAATTGTGCCTAGGAGAAGTTAATTGCATCAGCAGAGGGCTGAAAGCCTGCACTAACTGTACCCAGAACAACATCACGAAGAAGAGCAGAGCTACACCAGCCACAGGTATCCAGAAAGAACTCCTCTTATTTCTGCTACCCACCATCCAGAATACTCCCCTTCCAACCTCACCTCCACTCCCTCAGTGTCTCCTCCAGGAAAGGGGGTCTTTTCTCAGCCCCTGATCAGCCCAGGCAGCGGTCCCACTCTTACTCACAGAAAAACACTTTCTGTGCTGATGGCGCAGGGAGAGACGTTCATGGGCAGCCAAGAGGTCTCTGGGACTGCAGCACTCATGCCCTAGAGAAGAAATAACCCAGAATACATGGGTTTAGTAGCTCGCTGTGAGAGGCCCTCGCAGAGTCTCAGCATCCCTTGTCAGCACCCAGCAAGGACATGTGGCTGCAACGTATACCCCTTCCTTGACAAAAAATTCCCACAGAGCATTCACATCAGAATTTGTGTCAATACCACCATTTATCTTTCTCCTGGCCCACCTCCCTGGCAGCACCTCCTTCAGTCCCCAGCATCTTCTCTGCTCCTGTGCCGCTGCCACCCTTGCTTAGTTCGGTGCGTGTTGGTGGCAGCACGGGAGATGAGGCCCTGCAAGTCAGGGCGACAACAGCACCGAGCACTTTTTCTGGTGCCTCTCATAGCTCTGCCGTCATGGCCCAAAGCACCAGTGGTGCCCAGGATGGTGCAGGCAGTTACGTTAGCAGAGGTGATTTAAAACCTCCACCTGCCAGTAGCACCCAGCACAGCCACCATTACTGGGTCTGGGTCCTAAGGACATGGCTTCAAACCCCTTCAGCATAAACCCAAAATCTGGCACTCTCCACCTTTGCCCCCCAAAAGCCTGGATGGCTTTGACTTTCATGGGGCAGGGCACCAAGCCTGGCCCTCCACACTGTACTACCCTCCCCAACACAGCCAGCATGAAATAACTTCCCTGCCTGCATTTCCCTTTCATTTTATCTGTTTCAGAATTGAGCCACGAAACAGTTCAAGAGCTAAAGTGCTGATATGCCAACCGGTATTTGAAGGGAAAAATATTTTTGTTCTTTTAGTGTCCATTAATTACCTAAAATACTGCTTACAGAGGAGCCTCACTCCTCCATAAGGAGAAGAGAGAGAGAAAAATTGAAATTATCTATATTTCAATAAGGGAGGATAGTTAAAACTCTGAGTGGAAGACAAGGGGGAAAGGCTTTTCCAGCTGCAGGGCATTGCCCCCACATCTGGCTGAGTGCAAGTGGATGCCTGGCACAGCTCAGGCGGGGTTCCTGGACCCCAGTGAAGATGCTCAGCATGGTCCAGCCCAAAACTAACCTGCTTCCACCTACAGAGCTGTGTCTGCTGTGAGTGGAAACAGGTCCTCCTCTTCCTCGGGCCTCTGCTGCTCACAGTCCCAGGCCCTAAACGCCCATGGAAGGGCATTAGACCAGCTGGACTCCCACCTCAAGGGTACCATACCCATGCATGCACCTCTGCAGATATGGTTAATACTCATCTGACCATGTAGTCTTTGGTGCCTGATAACTTAAAAAAAAACCAAACCCAAACAAGTATTTCTCTTCCTGGTGTCTGTGGTTGAGAAATGTTTGTGCCAAGTGCCATTCACCTGGTGGTTACAGCTACCTATATATTTATATTTGACTTGCACTTGACTTAATACTACGTGAACTGGTGAGAGTAAGAGGACGTTGATCTCTGCCTTACTGCTTTGCTTCACAACAAAGGTGTAGGCACAAGAGGTGGGCTCACCACAGAATATTCATGGATTGTATTTGGGCAGGAACAGTTTGTAAACATCAGAAGAAATAGAAAAAAATATTTGTGTTGCGAAACAGTAATGTGTCATTAAAAGACAGTTTACTTTTCAGACATGTACAGTGCTCCACATTGTTCCCATGCTTTTCAAAGGAAATGATTAGTGTTATTAGCACAGCAGTCCTCTTCAACAAAAGCAACTCTAGCCAAGTTAATGTTTAAGAAGGAATTAAATATTAACTCAAAGGAAAGCACAGAAGTCATAATGGTTTCAGACCATACATCAGACACACACAAAGAAATATTGCTGTTAAAGAAAAAAAAAATGGGGGAGGTGGGGGGCGCAGAGCAGGTTTGGTTCCCAAAACTAAAAATCTGAGTTCTCCTGCCTCAGGCTTCTTCAGGTTCCCCGAGATGAAGGATAGTATTGCCTCTTTGCTTTTTCACCCCAGGACAGGTAATTTTCCTCCTGCATTTGGTTTAGCAGTGACTCTTTAACAATAGAAGGTGGATCACAGTGACTTAAGCTGCTAAGGAGGGCTGCAATTTGATTCCCAGCCTGAGATTTGCAGGTAAGATAAAGTGCAAAGGTGACTAAACACCACAACAAGCAAGGTCTAGCCCCCATGGCTTTGCCTGGAAGGGAAAACGGATTATTATTATTATTATAGCAGCAAATCTACCAAGATCTGTTCCTTTTCTCCTGTTCCAGCTCCAGTACATGAAAATCCTTGCAGCTGTCTGAAGATGGTTTTTATAGTGGCAAAATGACTTGTTATATTACTCCACAACATGCATTCTGCCCTGTTTTACAATAATCCCTTATTCTCTTTCCCATCTTTGCATTCACTACAAGCTTATGAGCTGAGAACAAAGCCATGAATATTACCTGCACCACTATAAAATGCACATTTTTATACCGCATGTTGTGCTGAACTTCCAGAATAATATTCTCATTAATATGAATGTTTGGTCCTAGACTATATCTACACTGTACTTTTCATCTTCAAAGCATTTAGAGATATTAACTAATTAATCCACTCAAAGCCCTTTGGGGGAAGCAAACTATCATCATAATATTGTTCTTAACTTTTTTTCTTTTTTTTTTTTTTTACAGACAGAGAAACTGAGGCAGGGAAGTAACTTATTCAGTGCCTCAGAGGGAAGGAGTGTGAGAAAGTTGTCAGGACTTGCTCCCTCCCTGTCCTAAACCCAACTTACTACTGTAGCTCATCTGCACCTCATCACTTGTCACTGTGGCGAGCGTGCCTTCCTTCCATGCTCATGTAATTTTACAGCAACTCCTTCAGCACATGGTCTTTAATAAATTGCAAACACCAGATAAGCAGCTCTATACACAATAGGAAAGGGGGGTGGGGGGGGGGTGGGGGGGGGCGGCGTTGCTGGCAGGGAGAGAAAGAAAGAAAGAAAGAAAGAAAGAAAAATGCCAAAGTAGCTTCAGGAGGAAAGTGACAAATCACTGGGACCAACCCAGCCTCATGGGCTACTTATTTCAGCCTGAAAGAGACTTGCCAGTACTGGCCGTTACTGAGCAGTGTGTGCTCTTAATGGGCAAGTGGTATGAAAAATTCCCCTTCCCTAGGGGAGCACAGCAGTGCAAAATGAAATCTCCACTCTAGGAGTATTTATTCATGGGAATGGCTATGTATGCAGCCTGTCTCTGGAACTCAAAAGGACTACTAACACATATAAAACAGAAATTCTACACGTTCCAGTTTGAAGGATGGAGGGAAAAATTGTCCATGGTTTTTGGTTGCTCACTAAATGCCTGCCTCTGTGAAGCCCAGATGTCTTGGGAGCCTGCTCTGGAAGGCCTGTCCCTCTTTCACCAGTGGGTCCATAACACATTTTCCAAGTTCTTTTATCCCTTGTCTTGTAAGGGAAATGAACAAACCTGCATGGAACGGTTTCTCCCCTACACTTCATCATCCGGAAGCCAGTAACATATTGCATCTTGAGGATGAAGGCCTTAAAAGCTAAGCTTTTAGGAGTCAAAGGCTAAATAAATAATGATTTTCACAGGGAATCACCCATACAGAGCCTGGAAAGAGAAGTCTAAATGGACTCTACAGAGCACCAAGACACAATTATTCCTCAGATAATTGTTGCAGGCTGGAGCAATAAGCACCAAAGTCCGAGCACAACTTGACACCAAATTTTGCAGCAGGATGTTCTTATGTTTTTTCTAAGTGCTTTTTTCAGGCAAGAAGAGCTTTCCATCTGTTTTCTTTCTTTGCTGCAGCTTTGTCGAAGAGAAACTTACCAACCTAAAACGCTGATTTAGTCCCACCACTTGAACAGCTGTAGAATGACAACAACTTCTTACGACCGATTTCTCTTTGCCAGGTAAATTGCCCAAACTCAACACCAGCACAGTAGGGTCCACTGATGCAAACTGCAGAGTCTGGGACACCATGTTACCTGGAAGCGTTATTGCTGTGTCCATGACAGTCCCAATAACAACATCTAATAATTGAACTGATTTATCAAAATCCAAACAGCAATTTACAACAATGAGGCAATTTGTATGGCTTCAGGTGAAAAGGTCTCCACCAAGGCCTTTCAGAAATGCTGTACATTTCCCCCCCCCCCCCCCTTGGCTTCATTGCGTCATGTTTTACAACTACTCATCAGGTATTGGCTAACTGGGGCTATTATGATGAGAATATGATATCGCTAGCATTTTAATCCATTGCTTCACTATACCTTTCTTAAATATTTTCTGTTCTCAACAAACTGATCCAGCTGCTTTCCGGTGATGTTATCTTGCACTTTTTGCTCATTTTGATAGCTCTGGGAGATAAGTGCAACTCCTCCCATACCTCTGTCCCTTCTTACACGTCTGTCTGCATTGAGCAGCTTGTTTCACAGTTCCTTCCAGCCACTGCCCACACATTGGCCCTTATCAGGCCAAGAATCTCAAAATCATACTCAGTTGCACAATTTTTTGCCCCAAACTTTTTACATGAGGTTGCTAATATTATACTTATCAGTCTGTTTTAAAGTACTGTACACTTTGTTTGAATTACTGCTCTAAAAGACTTGTGGGGTTACTATCAGAAGTTTTAGTGACACATTTCCTTTCGGTTAATGGTAATTTTTTGCTCAAATAGGTTCACTCCTTTTCTACAGCTGGGTAGGTAACTGGATCTGCAGCTAGACTCACCAGGACAGATGTCTCCGGGTCTGTAGAGCAGTTCTGACAAGTGGCATCTGCAAGACCATACTGACTACTGCAACCCAGGTTTGAGACAGGCACGTGTAGCCGTTTCCCACTCACAAGGGAAGTGCCAGGCTGAGGCAGGAAACGGGTAGTTCTCAGCTGAGACTTTTTCAGCAGCCTTTTACAGAAAGTACAAAGTTGCCCAGGTCAGAGCAGCCATTTCCGTCATTAAAGTTCACAGGGCTTAATTTCAGAATTTCCTCAGGTGCTTACGTTTCCGATAATCATTATGTTTATGCTGCAATCTACCATCTCCACATAGACCAAAGTAGCACTATAGTGGGCAGAGACAGCCGTCAAAATAGAAACATACGAAGATTTAAAAGCAGCAGGATGCAAACAGGATTCAACATCCCTGTACCCCAAATTCACATTTCTCGCAAAAAAACACCCTTATCACCAAAATCCCTTTCCATTGTGACTCTTACCTCTCATAATCGGAATGGTGTGACATAAAAGCCACTAGATACCTTTTTTAAAGAACATCTCGAAAAGCAGCTCACTCCCATCACGTTTGATATTATTTCCAGAGAGAATCATGGGCTAAACAGCACATTTACATAAGCGATGCCTGTGCCACTGTCTATAGGTGACACAGGCAAGCATATCAGATGTGGCACGGTATATTTTTCAGACATGTTGCATGTTTGTATCCAGATCTCCAAGTGCCTGCTGAGAACCTGGGAATAAATACTTTCAGGGAGAATTGGAGGACTGGTAAAAGCTTAAATTGATCAAGATAAATACCAATTCACTGTGGGTATCTACTGTAGAACTGGCACTACAGGGTTCAGGACATTGCAACCCAGAAACTGCATCTAAATATAGTATTGCAGACAGCCACTGATGTGTCTCACTTCCATTCTGCTATGGAGTTACTTCTCTGACTGTTTCCAACAGGTTGATAAGTTTGAGGTTTTGATTTTGACACAGCTTCCACTCCTCTGCTGCTGTACCAGTCCACGGAAGCATCACCAGTAATAGACCTTATTGGTGGCACTGAATCTTCCTTTTAGCTATGATCTTAAATGCCATCTCAGCCATCTCCTTTTACTTGCTGATGCCCAGAATATGGTAAGGTAGGCATTTTCTGCATCCACTTGCCAGTACCCTCAATACCAAAGATGACTGTTTTTCATTTTTGCCACTGGTTCCTCAATCACACACTGTAGTGAGTTCCAAGGTGCTCAGCTTTGCAAAAATCACAACTTGGCTAGCTTTTCACGATGACCATATGCTGATTCCCCAGGTAGATTTTGCAACTAGCAATGCTACCTCTTTTCCCCGCTCTCAATTTCTCTATAGCTCACAGTTTCTCCTCCTCATACAGCAATTATTCTGTGGGACAAGTTCTGTAGCAGCTGAATTCTTTAATCTTTTTCCAGGTGCAGAGTGCCTAGAAGAAATCTCAGACCTTCAAAACCATTTTGATACTCTTTTCAGCAGTTTTGCTGTAGGGATACCACAATTTAGGTCTGCTCAGACTAGATTTCTGGAGTTGCTTCTGTCTTTATCATCTGAATCACTTGCCTGTCCCATTCTGTGTGCCACAATACTAGTATCGGCAACTAGCAGTGACTTTGGCATTGTCAGTACTAACTGCACCTTCATGTTGTAAAGCTCCTCTCGGCATCTTTCCTATGTTTTATATTGGCATAGTGGAATGAGGATGATCCATTACAAAGATTCTAATATTTGCAGCACTTGATGACATCTTCTCATTCTTCCCTTTGATAGTGCAATGCCTTTACTTGTAACACACCCTCTACGTGGCATACAGTTTCCTGTCTGCGTGCAGCTGCCCTGCCCTGGTGTTAGACTGAGGTTTAGAACAGTTTCACATTATTATTCTAGAGTTAGAATGATGCCTGTAGAAGACAGTGCTCCATATTTTTTTTTTTTTCTGGGGGGGGGGGGGAGGTGGTGTCTACATATGCTTACAAACTTTTCAATAGTGATATTGTCTGCCACAATCAATGCAGGTGGCACTGTACTTGGAGCATTATTTCAATACAGCGGGATTTTCTTCTCCCCAGAACTTCCTTCTCATTTGTTCATCTTTTCCTGCTTTCTTCTATGTGTTTGTTCCTGTAAAACTTGGTTTATTTTTATACTTTTCCTTTTATGTTTAGACTCTGTTTGGTGTGAGCTACCTTGCTATCTTGGAACATAGCTGTCATATTTGACAGGCTTATTTCTAACTTTCTGAGCAGCCCTGTTTGAAGTTACATCATTTCTGTCCTTACCACTAAGATAAAGTTTCAGATTTGACATTCAAACAGATCATCCATTTCTACCACTGGTGTTAACCAAGTGCTTCTCAGCAATGGCTGATGAAAACTTTTTGCACGTGATACTTCCTGCCTTTTCTGCAGTTTGAAGATGTTGCTGAAGAGCAGCTGGAATTTTACAAGGGCTTCAAGCTGCTGCTCCTGGAACCTATGGCAGCTATTGCGCACCAATGGTTCAACAGGATCTGCCCCTTTCTGTCTTTTTTGGTATCCTTGAAAAGTGTCACAGCCTTCTTGGTTTGTTCTTTTGGCATTTGGGTTCTTTGCTTGTACATATTATAAACATTCTTGGGGTTTTGATTTCATGTACTCACATGAGGCCACTTATTTCTGACACCAAGTTCGACATCTAAACATGAAGAGATAGGCAAAAAGCCAAAGCTGTCCTGCATTTATTACTTCATCTGCATGAACCGTCTTTTGTCATCAGCCTTTTCCTGAAAGCAGTGTTCTCTAAATTTCTAGACATTACCCTACATTCAGTAGTCCAAGTGCTCATGCAGTCAACAAAGCTACCCTAGCAGTTCTCTGAACACCAAAGGATGGATCCTCACACACTTCAGAGGTGGCCCGTTGGAGAAATCACTTTAATGCTGGGACTGCTAAATGTTGTTGCTAGAATTTCAAAATTTCTGCTTTGACATGTCTCTCACTGTAACAACACATATAGAAGTAACAAAGATGTGGGAGAGCAAGAGATATAACCCACAGCAGACAAACTTTAAATAAGTCCTTTCCACAGTAATGCTGGATAGGTCTTCTCTGCCTTAGGTAACTTGACCGTTTTACGTGTAAAGGCTACAGTCTTGTGAAATGTTATCTGAGTTCCTGCATGCATAGGGGCATGTGTGAGGGTCAGCTATGCATGTATATCCTGAGTCTGGTCTGGAAAGACCAATAGCATCATTAAGGAGCCATCCTCACAACCACAGTATGTATTTCTATATTCCTGTTCCAATTAATGTAACGGCAGATCTGGTTATCTGACTGGAGTAGATAAGGAAGTGAAACCATTCGAGTAGAAAAGGACCATAAACCACAAGAGAACATATTGTAAGAATTATTGATAGCAACCCAAAAACTCCAAAGAGTGTATTGCAAGAGTTGCACACATACCAGGCCATGCATGAGTTCAGTGTTACTGCTACCTGTGCTAGTAGAAGTAACAGACAAAAAGGAAGAGACACGCAAAGTTCAAAGTCTACGCTATCTGATAAGGCCTGTCAGAACGAAAACCAGGACGTACTGCCAGAACTAAATTATTTCCTCAGGACAAATCATGCATTCGGAATCAAGCAACATGGGCTGAACAGATAAAGCCCATTTGTATAACATAATAATGGATAGGCATATATTTCACCAAAACAGTAAATAAATACACTCTACAAACACAAGGCAAAACCACAGACACAGCAGACAACACAACATCCTTTCTGCTGAGACTTGAACAGCAAGACACAAAGAAAAAACCTAAAAAGCGACCGACTGATAGATATGCATATGCTTTCTGAAAACTCTACACCTCTGAATAAAGAAAGAAAAGTTAAAGCTGTCTCCCCTCTTGCAAAAAGGGATTACACTTGCTCCAACATGAAATCACCTTCAAAGAGTACCCAAGAATTTCTAAAATACCAAGGAATGGAAGCCAAAAAAACCCCCAACCAACACCAAAAAAAAAAAACCCAACAGAACCAAACACAGAAAAACATACAGTCTTCCCCAAACTAGAAAAAGAACTTTTTTCAGGTAAATGAGACTTAGTCAAAACAAACAAATTATTCAAGCAGAGAAAGAGCACGTCGTATATGTGATATGTGATGAGACAAATTTTAAGGGACTAAAATATTTGATATGCAAACAGGCTTCACTAATTGCACTGAATTTTCCTATCTTGGTGGAGACAAAAAGAGTGCTTTAATAGGCATCCCTACAAGAGGTTTTCTGAATGAACAGGGCTTGTAGGAACTTGGAGTGCCCTCATTGCAGAAAATGCCTGATAAGGACAGAAACCTTCCCATGTGAACTGTCCCCATTCAGGAGCATGGAGCAATTAGCAGGACAGTGCTACCATCCCTATGATCCAACCAAACCACTCTCGCAGGCAGTCTCCATCATTAACCAAGCCAGCCCAGCCACCAACACTGCTTTCTGCTTCAGGACGATCGCACGTGCTCCAGACGCTACTCCTGTTTTACCAGTAGAGAGATTTTATTTCCAGTAAGCAATGGTGCAGGACAGGCAGGGTTCACCCTGCTTTTTACCCTGCATCTCTCTACAAATGGCCGAGCTTAACGGTCAACACTTTCCCTACTCTGCAGCAAGACTTTAAGGAATTATTTTGTATTCAAAACATATAGATACTGCTTTTCCAAGCTACTCGCATATTGGAGCAAATAGTACAGCAGGGGAAAGAAGAAGTGTTTACAGGTATTTCTTCAAGAAAACCCTGAAAATTCATGGTGTTCAAGGTTCTTTTTTGTGAGCTTACTGCAAACATTCATAGCAATTTAGTTCCATCTTCAAGAAGGTTCACAAACATGGATAACACTGCAGCTTCTTGTGCAAACATATATCCATTAATGAAGATATGCTAAAAGACTGGCACAACTATTTGCATTGAGAGCATTTGCAGAGCTAATGTAAAAGCTTCTTGTGGTTTGGGAATTCCCAAGGCAGGTATCAAAAAATGAAGTGGAAAAAAAAAATACAGCACACTGCAAACAACCAATGGAGGTAAAGCAAATAACAAATAGTCAAACCAGGTACAAGTACCCTCCAAACTCAGCTATGCTACCCCTAACCTTTCACTGAGCAAGATGAAAAGTTGGTTGAAAAAAATGAAATAAAATTAAGGAAAAAAAAATCAAAGAATGTTTGTGTGATATTTGTAAACAGAAAGGATACATTTGCCAAACACATTTTTTCTGCAGTTAGTTTGCTGTTCTTAGCCAGATTCTTCATACTTCTGTCTGCAACAGCCTCTGTTTATTCTTTTTTGCTCAGCTCCACACTGGATTCAGGTTTGTTCCAGATAAACAGAGACAAGACTGGGCTAATGGCATGAGGTCAGTCAGTGCCAGGTGGCACCACCAATATGGCCTTCAGCGCTTCACTTTGGCATATAGATATTCTGCTTTTATTGACTGTTCACAAAATGTCACTGTAACACTATGCAACCAACAACAAAAAGGACGAAGGACAGACAGCAGAAATCATTGCAGCCAACCCAGAGCTCAGCAGACCTCCTGGGAGACCAGGAACCCTTCACCCTCCATGCTGGGGAGAAGGGGCACATGCACCGGCAGCCATCTCCCGTGCATCCACCGTGGTGGGCCAGTTCCCCTTCTGCATTGCAGCTCGTCACTCACTCTCCTTCTCCCACAGACCCGGGCACTGAGGATGATTTAATTCATGGTGTTTCTGTGTGGTTCATTCGCCACCGCCACACAGACTGCTGACTGGCACAGCGGAGGGACCAGCAAAGCCTGGAACGGGAGCAGGCAGGAGAGAAGGACTAGGAAGTGTTTTCACCCAGGTCTACCACTGAAGTCAACGCATTGTGCAACCTCATCCTGCAAGGCTGAGGCAGCTCAGGGCTCCTGAAGAAATCATGTTTTGTTGCCAAGACATGCTTCTAGTAGGGACAGGGAATTTCTATTTCCTGGAAACAAGTGAAGCTGGCTAAAACAGTTGCTTACGATGTGCTGTCTATTGTAGTTCCTCAGACAGAAGCACCCGTTTCTATTAACCCAAGTAAATTCAGGGCCACAGAGTACAGCTTGAAATCAGGGGTCTTTTATTAAAAAAAAAAAAAAAAAGGAGAAAAAAAACCCCAAGTAATAACTCTGTTTTTTATTTAGATTAAACCAAAACCCAGCCGCATTAGTTTAACCTTGGGCTTTGGTGGACTGACATGCCTGAACAGACCTTTACACTGCCAGGGCTGCAGATGCTGAGGTAACAGGAGAAGAGCAGCAGAAAGCTGTAACCTGTTGCTAAGATCAGGCAGCTTCTAAGTCCTAACCATGACCACAACAGACAGCCCATTTGAAGGAGAAGCACATACAAAGGACAGAGCAGCTGAGTTTATGCTGGATTCTTCACCAGCACTTCTAAATGCCAGGAAAAAAAGAGGGGAGGGGATGGACAGACAAAGGGGTCACAGGGAAAGCTTTGGGGAAATGTCATGTTCTTTAGCTGGCAAAAACCCACAAATATACACACCTATAGTGATTTATGGTGTTAGTCACACACGCAGATAAAAATGGGTTACAAGTACCAAGGATTTATAACAATGGTCAACAAAACCAATTTGCTCATAACCCTTAGAGACAGTTATGTCTCCTTCCCAAAGGGTCTTATAGCAAAAATATTTGCAAAAGCCAAACACAATACTAAACACAGAACCATAAAAATAGGAATACAGAGTTGGGACAGAGCTATGCATACTGGCAGAGACCGCCACCAGCCCCTGCTCTGGGAGCAAGGTAGGTACATAGAAGAAGTGTCTGTTCTTCAAAACTTCTGACTTCTGCCTACACAAGTGACAAGGTCAGACCAGAGACAGTCAAACCTGACAACAAGCTTGACAACATTGAGAGCTGGTGTTGAAACAGCACCATCAGGAACTATTTTAGCAGAAAATGCAGGTGGGAGAGGAAAGGAGTTCAGCTGAAGGAGCCCCTCACCCCATGGAAATGAAGAAACACACCCTTTGTGCTTGGGTCAACTGAACTCAAATATTCTTCTCCTACTCAACTAAAACTATGTAAATATTTAAGGCAAATGGGGCACCATTTCTCTCTCTTTCTTTTTCTTTTTTTTTTTTTAAACCCGCCCCCCCCTCAGCCCTCCAGCCATGTGTGTACACACCCCCTTGGGTTACACAAATAACAGGCAAGACTCTCCCAGATATCTGCCAGAAAAAGAAGTTAGTGCTATTTACTGTTACTCAAGCTTGGGATTTCTCATAGCTAAACAGATAACCAGCTTGCATGTTTCCCTTCACCTTTTAACTGCACTTAATTTTAGCAGGTACAAAAATGTTTACATTTAGAGGAGGGAGAAAAAAAAAAGGCAAAATTCATTAGACAAACACAAGCAGCAACATCTGTCACCAACCAGCACAGCCCATCCAGTTGGAAAGCATTAGGGACGGGACCCCAGCTGTGCCGGAGCTGGGAGTCTGTGGAATCATGCACGGTGAGTTGTACACTGGCCACCAAGGACTCCGGCGTGCCGGGTCCCCAGGGCCCGCAGCTGCGGCCGCAGCCCCCCGCTCACACATGCCCAGCACCCTAGGCATCGCCAGCACCCCTGGATGCGCGAGGAGGATGATTCACTGCTGAAGCCAAAAGCATCGCACAATTAAACAAGCCCATTTAACTCGTCATTAAAATGCATGCTTGTGAAACAGGACTTGGGGCAGAATGAGCACTAACCTGAACGCTCAGCAGCAATGTTGTGCTGGCCTGATTACTGCTGCATGCCACCTTCTTGGCCTTCATTTTGGCTCTCTGGAAGGTGCCCATGCTGCACCTATCTCCAGGTTATTAGCAAGCTCACTAAGGCAGGCACATCCCACCTGCACCGTAAACCCAAACCAGGTCTGAAAAGGCTTAAGGAAACAGCTGAAATCTTCTACCACTACTAAAATACCAACAATCTCTACACAGCTTTAGGTCACAGCTACAATGGGAAAATAGCTTTATTTTTACTAGGCTATGTTTTGTAAGTAGCAGAATTTTGAATATATATTATACCTTTTATCAAAAGGAACTAAACAATAGGTCTTCAAAAATGCATATGGAGACACTCATTGTTTTAAATATTATTTTAGATATACTGGACATTTTTAACCAGCATGCCAGCTGACATATTTTTAAAAATTCTGTTTTCATGCTCTAAACATGACCTGCAGGAGAACATGTCTTTAATATGCTTTCTGATGGTGGTTAAGCCCTGGCTGAGATCAAATCTGCATTAGACAAAAGATCATTCCAGGAACCAGGGAACTTCTGTTCTACCACCAAAGCTGTTCATTACTGCAGAGTAGGTGGGTCACTGCATTTGGATTTTGCTCTTTCTCTTGTAACAATGCTGTAGTTACAAAGGTGGCTCAACAGGTTCTTCTAACATCACAACTCATTCCTGCTACCCACCCACTTTTTCAGCAAGCTTTTCATATGCTAAGTGACAGCAAATCAGATATAATCATCCTGCCAGTGTATTCCGCATCTTCCTATACAACAGGTACCGTCATAAAATACTGTCCTTGCGAGGCGGCAGGAATGCTGGGCTCAGCAGGCTGTGCTACCTACCTGACTTTCTTTTCTGCTTTTATTTCTAACACGTGCTTTGTTTCCCTTCCAGACAGAGGTCTCTGCTTGACGACGGGCCTATGTGCATTTTTCATGCTTGTTTCTCATGCCAATTTGCGGACAGGCCAGCAGCGGCTGCTCACGCAGACACAGGTCATTTCCCTGCCTGTGGCCCACAGTCTCCACGCTGCTCGTCATCACAGCAATAAAGGCATGTGTTTATGTCTCCAGGTAGCTGCTAAACCTGTGTCTTTTAGTGAGGGCTCTGACTCATGCAGGGAAAGGGCTTACACTGCAACTTCTGCAGTAGTTCCCCAGGTTTCCCTCCCACACCTACACCAGAGATTTTCACCCTTCCTGCCAGGACAGCTCTGCAGCTCGTGAAACAACAGCTGATCTGCCACAGATCACAGCCTAGCATATGACAGCAAGCCATTAATGACAAAGGTGCAGTGTCACAGTCCTCACCCCAAGCTAAGCTGTCCTCATTTCTCCATCTAAGCCCTCCAGTGTGTGCCACTTCTTCCAGGAGTGTTTACAAAGGGTTACTACAGCTAAAACCTCCTGACTTGGAAGATATAAATATCACAGCTGCAAAACATCATACTTAGGTTCTTTTGAGTAAGGAGCCAAGATACAAATCTGTCTTGCATCGCATCACCTGGACACTTAGACTTCTGTGGGCAGAACATTGTATGTGCCGTGGAAGCGATACAGCAACGTATGAATTATCAGTCTTTGAATTCTCAAGCAGTTAGCCAAAATTGTTTCCATTAAGTGGAAAAATTGATGACAGTCTCTTCTCTCATTGATGCAATAATGTTTCTGTAAAAAAAAAATAAATCAAATCAAAGTCCTACTTTTTTTGAACAAAGGCTTGAGAGATAGTTACTTTGCCAAGCTTCAAGCCTCATACAGAAAGTACTTAACATAAAAAAAAAAAATCTTTCCTCAATTTTTTCTGTCTTTAGGGCTGTTTTAACAGGCTTCAATAGCCCTGTCTGACTGGCATTACTGTTTCTCTCTGGCTCAGTTTCCCTGAGCAAAACCCCACACAGTATTACCCCTGCACCCCACCCAAGACCTCCTTGGTTGTTCCTACCTGTATTTTAAATGAAAGGTGGTTGTTAATCATCTGGCTAGAAGCCAGCCTACAAAAACATGCCACTTTTCATCCTGCTTTCCTATTCCAGCCTCCAAGGCTCCCTACCTGCTTTGTCCTGGCTGTAAGAAGCACAGTGCTTTCTAGCAGTGCTCTGGGATGGTCACCCCCGAGTAGCCAGAAAGCACAAAGCAAGACCCAGAGAAGCATGAGGTTGAAAGTATGAGTGCCAGTAAACACAGGAGAATCAACCCTGCTAGCTCCTTTCAAGCTTTGAAGAGTCCAGACACCGAGCAGGAAAGCAAGTTTACCATCTTATGCCATGGGAAGGGGCTGTGGCCAACTGGGACCATCCTCCTTGCTTGATTTTCAAAAGGCAAACTGAGATCAAGAAAGCCACGAGGAAAGAGTAGTTCATTTTTTTCCTGCTGAAACCCAGTGACAGACTTTGCTGGCCACCACGCAGGTCTGAGCTCTCACTGAAGTATCCTGACAGTCTCGTTACATACGTCCAGTGCTGGGTACCCTGGAGATTCTGGACACCTGACCAAAATGTCTGGCTCAGCACCAGGTACTGCCATAGGTACCGTTGTACAACATTTTCTCTACTTTCTTAGTAGACTTTTCCCCTTGGGTTACTCTTGCTCAGCTATCCTCTTCCCTATAATTGACTTGCATAACCTAACTATTTTTTTCCCTTTGTTGGAAAAGCCAGCATTTCTATTTTAAAAAAAGAAATCAAACACTGCTAATTAACAAATTCATTGTGAAAAAGAGCAAAAGCTAAACAGAAATTGAAATTCCCAGCCAATCAAAATTTCAGAACAGACTGAATAATATCAAAGACAAAACTGAAGTAATTTCAAACCTTCAAAGGTAGACTGTAATGTTATGGAAATGGTTTTCAATCACTCCTTCTAAATAAGGCTTATTTGAAATTAACACCTTTTTGCAAAGAGCTGGATGAATCAGCATTTTCCATTGGAAAAACATTCCATGTGAAGATTTCCAGCTTGTTCTAAAGCTTTCATCGAGCTTGGCTTTCTTGCCTGTCTTGTACAGTGTTTACTTTAGCATTGTTACATCATATTTTGTCTCATTCTCGCAGTTCTCCTTTCTGGTTCTGCCCAGCTTGACAGGGCTAATATTTAAATAAGTCATCACCAACGCAAAAGTGAAGGGCTACTAGAAGTAGTAGACAGCAAGGCACAGGGCTCAACACATTCCCCAGTTCTGTGGGCACAAATCCCATAAGTAAAGAGGAATGGCTGCAACTGTCCTGCTTAAATCACTCACCTTCTGCTGCTAACTGAATATACAGTTTGATTGACTAAAAAATCCTTCCTCTGAATTAATTTTATATATGGGTCAAAGGAATTGACTATTACTTTTTATTTATATTACAATGAGAACCAGCTGGAATATAGTTTGATATCCTGTAGATGTTGTACAAATTAACACGTAGGTAGACTGAAGCACTATGCTTTGTTAGAAGAAAGAGAAGGGGTAAAGTAAAGCAGGAAGGGGTGAAAGAGGAGCAATGGCCATCTAGAAAAAGAAAGAGGTCTTGGGTATGATGGGCCAGTACCTTCTTCATGTAATTACGGATGTTCTTATCCATCGCATACAAATGAGCTTCTGTTTCTTTCCAGGATCCTACTGAGACTTTGAGATGTGTTGATTCCTTGTGGCAATAAAATACTCAGCTCAGTCAGCTCTGCCAAGCGCTATTAAGTCAGAAGTATCAGGCACAAGCAAGGGAGAATGGCAACCCTGGAGACCACTTTCTTCAAATGTACTGCTGCTCGGGCAGGAAAGGGAATTTCTGTGGCAGGCAGAATATAGTAATTGGCCCTATAATAATTCCACTGCAAAATTTTGGGCATAACATGTAAAATAAGCAAGTGGCAATGTGATCTCAGTCTTACAAAAATTCTGATCCATAGTTTCACAAGGTGCTTTGCAACAGCAGCTCCCTGTGCTTTACAGTCTTACTAAAACAAGCAGTGCTTCGTAATCCAGCTAAGGCTGTCATGGGGCAGTACAGGCTAGCAACATCCTCAGTCAGAGGATGCATTTCCAGTGAAATCCCGCAGCTGACCATGTTGTGCTCAATACACTCCAATACCCATATTAACAACCCAAAGAAGTAAGTACGTATAACTGCAGGTAACACTTGAAAGTGACAAAAACGTTATAAGCAGTAACAAAGGCCAACCAGTCTTCTGATCTGCTCTCTAACAGCTTCCATACTAAATTCATCTGAACAGCATCATGCTAAAGCAGTCTTACATTTAGGAACATTGTAAAGAATGGGGCTCCCTTGTGTTCACAGATCTAAAGAGACCATTATTGGCCAAGTGCAAGTCTGGAGAGGCTTGACACTGATAGATGATAGAGGATCAACATAGCACATCAAAATGGAAGTTAAATGTGGTTTACAATTTCCAGTTACCATCAGGGAATGTGAATAGTCATAGAGATTATACTGATCTGTAATTTGGCAGAAAAAGAAAGTGTCTGGAAGCTGAAACAAAAATAGTAATCAGTGCAATAAGGTCTGAACTGAAACAACAAAAAAAAAAAGTATCAGTAGAATAGCATAGCTTGGAGCAGGCTAGCACTCCAGCACCTGAGCTTCCTTACCAAGGCTGATGTCTTTATAATTGTTGAAGGCATAATCCTCCTCTTACAGAAACAGTGATGTCCCTTTGGCCCAAATAACGCAGCACTTCCCAGCAAGATGTGGTTACAGCCCATGATAACCCCAGTTATAATACTAGTGACAAATTCCCCAAGCAGAAATTCATCACAGTATCAGGGCTAGCACTCCTAGTAGTTCCCTCTCCTTTCCAGAGGCTCCTTAAGAATGTTCACTATTTAAATCTGATGTTTCAGTCAAAACAACAACAACAAAAAAACCAACCCAACAACCAGCATTTTCCAAAAGCAAGAAAGGGAAAAACCCCAGCTGATGAGTATTAAATATGGTCAGAATAGCTTTCCAAAAGTCTGTTTTGATAAAACCACAATTTCTTCCTAAAATTCAATTAATGCTAGGGAAAGCCCCACAGGAAAAAGTATTTAGAATTTAATTGAGGAAACTTAAGAAATGTCATTTAAAATCTCATTATCTGATGTTTCACGTGTCTTATTTCTATAGTATTGCCTACAATATGAGCACAGAATAGCTGAATTACCTGCGGGAGCGGGGTTGGGGGGCAGGTGTGTGTGCGCTTGTTAGAAATCCCATTATGACTTCAATGACTTCAGTTCCTCTATTATTTAAAATATCACTCCTAGTCTAAGTCAAAATATCACGTTTGGCACTGAAACACCTTAACGCTATTTTGAACATCTAACAGACAAAAATTCAGAAATCAAAACTTTTGGAAAATGATGGTGAGCGAGGAACTCTCAAAACCAGTAATTTTTATTTCAACTCCAAATCAGGAACAGATTTCAAAGTGGCATGATTCTTCACAAAACTGATACTATCAGTCTGACTGGCTCTACATGACAGGTTGGTTTGTTTGTTTTTCTTTTTAGGAAAAGCTGTCTGTTGCAGAGAAAAATAGTATCATTTCCTACTTGATTGAGCTTGAAGAAAGATTTGCTTTGGCATTTGGCAAAGGCCAGTTCATCCCCACCTAGAGTCAGGAAGATCGTTCAGATTCCACCTCCTACGAAAAAGTCATCTGCATCTGCGGTCACCCTTTTAGGTCCTATATCTGTGAATCACGAAGAGAAACAGTGCCTGGCCAAAGGACTCCTTTCTTATCTTGCACTCTGTGACCCGATCAAAGACCTTTTTGTTAAAATAATGTTGAGTGAACTGACAGACTCAGAAAATCCAGACACATCTCTTGTGTGTGCCCAGGAATGCAAAGCTGGTTACTGTCGGACCATAACCACAACCACATAAACACAACTTTCCATTTGAGGGTATGCATGTGCTCAGCTCTCCCTTTTTACCTTACTGTGCATGCTGGCAAGATGCTGGGGAGACATAATTGCAGATAAAAGCACCAGCCTCGCTATTAAAAAGGGCCTTGCTGCAATGAAAAATTGCTGATTACATGGAGGTGGGAAGTGCATGAAGACTGCTGCTGAGAGACAAGAAATCCAGTTACACGTGAGCCAGGAAGGAATAAAAAGAGAGGTCGGTCGTCCTCACAAGCGTTATTTTCATGTTCTGCACCCCAGACTTATGGAAGATCATGAAAGTAGTAGAGTTTCTTTAATCTATACTATCCTAGAGGATGGTCCTCCTAGTATATAGATTGCCACAGAAGCAGTAAGAACCTTAGACCTCTCTACATATATTGTGTCTAATTACACACAAAAAAGGAGTGGGTGACAACGAGAACATAGGATTTTTTGTAACCTTCTGGAATATTAAAACATAGACATTTTGTTAATTATGGCTATGTAAGGGGACTTTTTCTCTGTGTGTCTGCATGCACGCCTTCCCTTAAATCTCCTACAGACATGTTTATAGAAGGAAGGATAAATATTTTTCCATAGCTTCATGGAAAATTACTATGAGAAACCTTGGAGGAACACAGCTGTGGGGTCCTTCATTACCTCAGCATGAGCAGAGCCTTCTACGCACTGAAATTTCATTGTGCTTTGCTAGGTATGGGCTCCCAGTTGCACGCTCAGCCCTTCTGAAACACCACACCAAAAGGATCAGTATTTTTCAATCCAGTTAGTATTTTAGAGGGAGCCACCAAGGGGGAAGATTACTTTCTTACCCAACAGACTGCATACTGTTTCCCAAACCTATACCAAATTTTCTAACATGGGAAAAGGGGTCAGGAAGAAGCCATCTCTCAGATAAGATCCAAGCTAGTATACAAACACGCAAAGCCCTTCTACATCACCTTTTAACTGCAGAAACCTAACATCCTAGAAATTCACCTCCCTGAACTTCACACTGAGTTCAAGGCAGATATTCTTGTCTTAGACCTTGTCCCATACTGCAAAAATAACACTTTACTCCTCAGAGGTGGCTAAGTTTTTGCAACACATTTAAAAAACAGTTCGGTGCTTCTCAGTAAATCCACTAAAGGTGCCAGGGATTCTCTGCAATGAAGGGTTCTTTATAGAAATAAAAAAAAATCCTATAAACAAAACCATGCAGTAGAAACAAAAACAAAACCCCACACCCACAAACTGGGGTTTTCACTGCCTCTGATCCCTCAGATGACACTGACCAACACTGGCATGAAGTTGATGGGTGAGCTGTAGAAATAAGGAAACAGGAAAAAAAATTAGGATAAAAAAATATTTATTATTAAGGGCTTGCTGCCTACTGAACAGTTGCTAACACAGATAAAAAGCCTTCACACTAAAAAACACTCGAGCCACTGTTTCTTCATACTGTCTCTGTCAGCACATATGTCCAAACAGCTGACTGAATAATTAGGAGGATAGCGGGGTTTATAGATCAAAAAATTTTATAGTGTGAATATTTTCATTTTGTATAAATATTGGTTTAAACGGAAAACCGGAAGCTTGAATATACAAGACAGGCTAGGAGTGAATAAGTCCTTGATATCTACCTGTAGCCTTCTTTAGCATCTTTGTATGTGCCCACTGATACACCAGCCCCCCTCACTGAAATCCTGCATCTTAACTCTGAACCACATTTCCAGTTCAGTGATCTGCCAGCTCTGAGCTGTGCTATTGACGATGGGTGACCTGCTGAATTTGAGATGAATGCTAACAAATAAAGAATTATTTTTTCCACAGATTTCAGATTAACTGGAGAACTGGACAAGCTGAGGCTCCCTTTTGTGGTGTGTCTGACAAGCCTGAGGGACAGGATGCCACCCAGAGGGACCCAGACAAGCTCGAGAAGTGGGCCCATATGAACTTCAAAGTTCAACAAAGCCAAGTGCAAGGTCCTGCACATGGGCCAGAGCAACCCCTGGAACCCATACAATCTGGATGATGAAGGGATTCAGAGCAACCCTGTGGAGAAGGACCTGGGGGTACTGGTGGATGAAAAGCTGGACACAAGCTGGCAATATGCACTCGCAGCCCAGAAAGCCAACCGTATCCTGGGCTGCATCAAAAGCAGTGTGGTCAGCAGGTCCAGGGAGGTGAGCCTTGTCCTCTACTCTGTGGTGAGACCCCATCTGGAGTGCCACCTCCAGCTCTGGGGTCCTCAGTACAGGAAAGACATGGACCTGTTGAGGTGGGCCCAGAGGAAGGCCACAAAGGTGATCAGGGGGCTGGAACCCCTATCCTGTGAGGAAAGGTTGAGAAAGTTGGCATTGTTCAGCCTGGAGAAGAGAAGGCTCCAGGGAGACCTTACTGATGCCTTTCAGTACTTACAGGGGGCTTGTAAGAAAGAAAGGAACAGACTTTTTAGTAGGACCTGTACCAACAGGACAAGGTGTAATGGTTTTAGACTAAAGGAGAGGAAACTCAGACTAGATACAAGGAATTTATTTTTTTTTTTTTTTTTGCTGTGAGGGCAATGAAACACTGGAACAGATTGCCCAGAGACGTGGTAGATGCCCCATCCCTGGAAACACTCAGGGTCAGGCTGGGCAGGGCTCTGAGCAACGTGACCTAGTTGAAGATGTCACTGCTCACTGCAGAAGAGTTGGATGAGGTGACCTTTAAAAGGTCCTTTCCCACCCAAACCATTCTACAATTCTTTCTATTCCTGGGTGACTGCCTGAAATTCCTGAACTCTACCTAAGTTAAATAAGTGCAAGGTCAGAATGAAGAAGTGGGTGACACTGTATAAACTGGTTTGGTTTTCTTTTTCTTTGGTACTTTCAAGATGCTCAGTTTCAAAAGCCTCTTCTTGAAAAAGAAGTTCATAATTACTCCTTTCATTCCTTCCCTTTTTAGCTGCTTAAAAGGGAGACATGAAAAAATAATAAATCACAAATGTAAAACCACAAAAAATTATCTGTATTGTTTTTTCAATTCAATCATTAAAAGTTTTCTTTTAGAAAAGAAGTAAACATTCTTTTGCAAAAGCAAATGTTCTGGTTTTAAAAAAAGATCATCTCTGAAAAGAACAAAATTTTCACTGACCAAAATTAATTGCAAGGAAAGGAAGCAGGGCTGGCCAATTGCCCTCCCACCCCCCGCCCAAATTCTAAGATATTTGTGGAAAAAATATCTTGGCCCTAAAAGGCATAATCCATTAAGTCAACAAGGTTCTGCTGACTTTACTGGAGCTTGGACTAGATCCTACATGAGAAAAGGACAGTAATTAAGCATGCAGCTGGTCAGACATGTCTCTCCAAACATAGCCAGGTTCAGTGATTTGGGTTACCCATTCAAAAGCAATGCACTCAATACGCCAGCCCAAGCATAGCTGTATAGCAAGCTGCTGCCTTCCTGGCCTTCCCGGCCTTCCCTTCCCGCTCCACAACCTCTTGAGGTCCCTCCACCTCGCAGTTGCTCCGGACATCCCCCTGGGGACATCCCTGCACCACCCATCCTGTTCCCCAACACCTCCCATGGCACAGACACCCTGTGCTCTCGCCTGCTCCCAGCAGGAGCTGTGCAAACCTTCCTCTTCCTCCTCCTCTTCCCATCCCCATGGTAGGCAAAGTCTCTCACTGTCCTTCACACTGCAAAGGCCACGTGCTAAGGGTGCTGGAAAAGCCCCTGACACCCCTCCAAGAGAAGACATGGTCTGACCTAGGGAAAGTGGCAGAGATGCTCAAGGCTGCGGCTGTGCTGCGGTGGGGACCCCACCTGCATCCTGGTTTCCCCCTCCTGGGCAGTTCTTCTGGCTCTGCCCCAGATCAGAAGTGCAGCACACAACTGACATTTTGGAGCCAGCCAGATGAGGCCATCAGCCCTAACCACCAAGCATACACTTGCTGACACATCACCAGCAAAGGAGGCCCTCAGCTGCACTGAGCCAGCAGACGTAGCTATGAGGTTCTGCTTCCTCCTCCTCCTCCTCGCCTGCACACAGCAGCCTGCGACCACGGACCTGCCGCTGAATTTCCTCAGCTTTTGTTGCTCTAAGCCTGGGTCACAGTGCTTCATGCTATTGTTCCCTCTTTTCCCTTCCGTCATGTATAAATAGCAGGCAGCATTAAAATGATAACATTGTCAGAGAGAAGGAAAAAAAATATGTTTTCCCTAGAGCTTCCCATTTCAGGCCTGTAACTGAGAAAAGCAAATATATATTACATTACTGTGACTAGTACTGAGGGAAACAAGCTCCCATCTTCTGTTTCATCTAAGTCTTTTCATGGAAGACTGAAGATAAGCCGTTTTCTGTCTGCAGAATAGGCTCAGGCAGGTTTTTTCTATATGCAACTAGTCAGTGCACACCTTAACAGGAGGTCAAATTAATACATTAAAAGAAAAAAAAAAAAAGGGAAAGAAAAAATGCTGTTGCTACTTATCTTTGCAGCAGAGACGCTGAGTGCTGCTGAGCCTTTTTACTAATAGTGCTGTAAGGCAGAGAGATAGAAATCCCTTCCCTTTCCCTGGCAGAGCCTCGGTTAGAGAAGTTCTCCTGTCACAGGCTTTGGGTCGCCTCAAGCACTTTGATGATCTGGAGCTATAGCTACAGTAACTAAGCAAGCGTTTAAGGCCTGGACTCTGCTAACAAGCTCATTGCTGTAATTTATTACCAGCACAGTCCTATTATAGGCATCAGTGGCAGAAGCTGTTGCTTGTTTGCGGCCCCGGTGTTTTCTTTGTTAAATGACAGGGTTGCAAAAAAAAAAACCCAAACCAAACCAAATGCTGCATGTCTTCCCTTTTCTATAGGTGTTGACGTACATACACACACACACCAAACGCTCACAAACTAGTGGTTTAATGTGTTACCCATTTTCTGGTCCCCCTTCCTTCCCCATTACTGCCCTCACAGCAGAGCTGGTAAACCAAGTGTGCTTTCATGCCTGTATTGCTTCCAAGTCTGGCAGCCCAGCTTAAACCCGTCTTCTACAGACATTTGAGGCCTGCTACGTAAACCGAGCATTAAACTTTGATATGTTTATGGGGACCTCTCTGACCATTTGGCTGTTTGCTTTATTGCCCTTTGCGTACACAAAGGCAAGTCCAGCCCCTACATCTCCTTCAGTGAAACCACCAGGAACATCTGTGAGCAGATCCCCTCATTTTCCTTGTAGGACAAACAGAATTATTTCCACAAACATCTTAAAATTCAAGAAATGGCTTTTCACTGCTCTGGCCTGTGGGATCTGCAGTGGCTTAAAATTGCCTGCATTAATTTATTTATTTACTGGCAAAAGTAGTCATCTGAACTGGCAATCTTTGCCAACTGGTTTTTTGTTTTTTCTTCTCTATGGCTAAGAAGAAAGGAAAAAATGGAAAAATATACAGAAAGAAAAAGGTATTCAATAAAATAAAATATAATTAGCAAGTTTTAATTTGTGCATGGAAGTAGATTTCTTCCTGGCATTGCAGGTGTGCAGCTCAGTCTATACTCTGTGGCATTCAGAGAAGGGGAAAATGCTGAGCATGCCACAGACTTGGCTGGTTAATTAGGCTGTGGTTGCCGCAGCTGAGCTTGGTCTAACAGCTACTGTTGACTAAAGGGACAATCTTCCCTTCTCACCACTCCTACTGCCTCTTTGCACAGGCTCCCCTGCTCACCAACCTCCCACAGCCAGCTCAGCTCACTAAACCTAGAGGGGAAAAAAAAACCCCAACACTGAACCAAAAAGCCAAACCCTACACTAAACAAAAACCCCAAGCCTAGCTACCCAACAACTAGTATTTTTTCTGCTTGTCAAGTGAACTGAAACAACAGGTGCTACTCCCTGTGCACGAGGCAGGCAGGACCACAGCTGCAGGGCAGGAGGGAAGAGTGAGGACATCCCTTTCAGTGGTGAGAAGCTGCTGCATTGACACAGCTGTGTCACTGGTGAGAACCCCTCCAGCGCAATCTGCTGACACAGGCTGCCTGAGCCACTGTTGCTTGCCCAGAAGCAGTTGAGATGCACGTAGTCATCCTATTCCACCTCCAGCTTTACCAGCCTGCAATCTCCAGTGGAAAAGCAGCAAGAAACCGCTGGGACAACAACTTCTTCCATTCCCCCATGACACTGCTTTGTATACTCTTTGCCCCAGCCACGCCGAGGAATGTGTGTCAGGCTTGCTAAATCCGTCACATCAGAGAGATCCTAGGCTGCAGGCACACACTGATTTATCATTTCTGTGCAACTTACAGGTATTTGGAGGAAGTCTTCAGAGGAAAGGAGAGGGGGAGGGGAAAAAAAAACCCCACAGTTGGATCCTTGCAATATTTTTGCCACTATTTGTCAGAGGAAGAGGTTACAGTTGTGTGGTGTACCCGTTCACGGAGCCAAGAGGCAGCGCGCTTGCTGCTCCTGCAACACTCACAGCTCAGGGTGGGCTTGCCAAGGGAAGCCCTCATGTGAGGAACAGAATAAACATCTACAAGAAGCCCTGAATCAGGAACACCACCACCAGCACCTTCTTAGGGTAGAACTGCTCCTGTTTTCTATGGGGAATAAAAGTTAGCCTTGGCGCTAGCTGAAATCAAAAAGCTGTCAGCAGCATACCCATCAGCAAAGGAAAAGGATACCTAATTTTTTTTTTTTTTTTTAATATTAAAAGATAGGTATTTGGCCCCAAAGTGAATTTCAGGACCGTTGTCAAGCACCATGCCTCTGGGACCATTGCATAAACTGCATCCAGCACCGCAGTTTGTAGCTGCTGCATGCAGGCAGCTCTGGCTGATGTTGACACTCTCCATAACAAGCAAGGGCAGAGGGCAGGTGGGCATTTTCCATGTGCCATTTCACTCTATGTCAACAAAGGATGTGCTGATGAAGATACCTGACTACTACCTTTCCTTCAAAGGTTGCCCTGGACTTCATCTTTTCTGCTAATACGTAGCCAATGATACCTTCCCCAATCCATGAAATAAAGGGGTGGCTGAAGCACCACATAGAAATGGGAAGTGCAAGGTCAGAGGTTTCAGTCCTCTGTCTGCTATCCCAGAGACATACCCCAGTGCCCAGGCTGGAGCGTGTCTGAAGGGAGAGAAGAGATTTCTATGTCTTTCTTTCTGAATTAAGCCATGTGCCTCACATAAGACAACATCTACTGGGCCAGGGAAAGAGTAAGGTTGAGCCATGCTGTATGCCCTCAAGGCCAAGGTATGCGGGGAGAAGGGTTTCTGTTCCCTTTCCAAGCAATCCTGCAGCGGCATTCTCTGGGTCAGGAGGGGGACCCAAAATCTTTCCCCTTAGAAATCAGGTTAGATCAGAAACTGGGGCAAATGCTGTGGGCGTTGAGCAGTCTCATAAAGGGGCCATTGCCACTTCTCCCTCCAGCTGTATTTTAAAAGCAGCAGCCTCTGAAACGCTGCGTGCAGAGCTGCAGCACATTGCAGCAGGGCCACCCACCACAGGGGCCAGCGGTCCACACATGCACCGGGCACCTGGCTGTTCCGACCCACCGAGACCCAGGAACATCTGGGCAGAAACACACATACAGAAGAGAGCTCCTGGTGTCTGGGGAGCCAAGGCGTTTAGGCATCAGAAGAGCAGAAGTTTTCATAATTACAATTTTAGCACCCATCCAGAGTTTCCTCTAGCTCTGGCCCAGTCTCCCTAGAGCTGCCTCATCAGCAATCTTTCCCCAGGTGTCTTTTGCACGTCGAGGAAAGAGATTGTGTTCTCTCTCAGCAGAACATAACATATTCTAATATGCTAGCATCTGGCCCTGGGACAGAATCTATGGGACTCTGGTTGCTTATGGCCTAGTTTACGGTCAGCTTCCCTGAAACACTTGCATGCTTGGGTAAAACTGAGTACAACAATTAATCTTTAGTTCCAAATAATCAGAAACATTTAGTCAGAGGCAGTCTTAATGAAAGACAAAAAAGGCTTGAGGACAGTCAGCAAAACCAGTATGAATTTATGAAATATCCTGTATTTAATATTCTCCATGATGATTTAATTAAAATATGTAAAACAAGAAAGATCGTTCAGGAAAAAAAACCCAACTCTCATTTAACTGTAGCCAATACTTCAGAGCTCAGAAGCACTTTCTGGATTGTCGTTATCTGGTTAGAAAATAGTTTCCTAACTATAGCTTATTTCACATTTCACTGAAGTCCTTTGATTGCTAAATAACTTTTCTGGATTTCAGAAGGGAAAATGAGGGGTGATTGACCAAGATTAAAGTTCTGAAGCTTTTTGCTCATTGAAATCGGCCTCTCATTTTCCCAGGAGTAAGTGAACTCAGAGTTAAATTTCCAATGACCGGTCCTTCCTGCCAGCAAAAAGAAGCCGTTTGCCAGCCTGTCTTTGGAACATCAGCAACACCACCACGATCAAACATTTCGGAAGGAAATTGGCCCATCTATAAAGGATTTGGCCAGGACACAGCAAGCTCGACTTTGCAAATGGACGCGCTCCTCCTCTTTACGATAGCAGCAAGGTGTGAAGCAGATACAGAGGAGTTCACAGCTCCATGAAGCGTAATGGTTCTCACACCTACCAGATCTGATGCTAACGCTACGTGCATCTATTAGCAGATTTTTGACTGCATAGTAGTAACACGGAAGTCATAATGCTATGACAGAAGGGAAACAGTCCTTACATTTTCTGAAGATGTTTGGAATACAAGCCCTGTCATACTGTTACAGAAAAATACCGCACTGAATAATTCCACCACAGTGTGGTGAAAACTGCATTCTCTAGTGTAGTATTGGCCAAATGTCTTCTATCAGAGTAGCAATTAGGCAACTTTTATACTGGTTTAACAGTAGTATTAAGCCTGGGGCTCCCATGATACCAAAAATGTGACTTTTTGAAATAGAGTTGTTAAATTTTCCCCTAAAAGATGCAAAGAGACAGATTTTCATCTGCCACTAAGCATGTAGCTCCTGCACAAAGCCACACCAATTTATACCATGGAAGAATGTATCCCAGTGTCTTCAGGTTAGCAAGGTACACCTTTTTTCAAAAGGAATTAAATTATATCACCACAAAAGTGAGAAAACCCTCTCACAGTGTAACCAATAACTTCCCTAACAATTAAAACACTGCAAGCTTTCCCCTTTCTTCCTTTTCAAACCAAAAATATCCCTTGACGTTTTTGCTGTCACAAACATCTTCAGATCTGTTTTACTGCACTGCCATTCTGCCTTTTTACTGCCTTTTTGTTTGAAGGGATGAGCCCTGTGCTGATGGATGCCCACGATCAGATTACCATTGACTGCAGCAGAATTTAGGCCAGATCTCTCTCAGCCTAGATTACCCACTAGCCTCTTGGAAGTCTTCAGATCTTGTACCCAAAAAAAAAAATAAAAAAAAAATCACATAAATTGGAAGAAATTGCAGATGTCTTAGGTAAGTATGAAGGTAGGTTACATAGAGACTATCGATGCCCATGTATGAATTTAATTGTGATACTCAAGTCTAGCATGCATAAAAGCTTTAAAATAAGACAACAGTGATGGTAACTTCAATCCAGTATACCACGAGTTATGTTGCTTAATTTCACCATAGTCTGGCCCTCTCTTTCTGTTGAACTTCCACAAGAGCGCCTTTGGTGAAGTGGCCACTGGCTATGGCAGTTAAACTGATGGGTGCAACCACCATCTCCCATTCAGGGACAGTGTTAAAAGTAGTATTGAAGCTGCTCCATAAGATAGATAAGCAAAACTAGAGAAGTCACCACCCAAAACATAGGCCACGTGCAGGGCTGAAGTGAGTGCAGAGCTGTGTTGTGGTGTTCTCAGGGGTTTCTGGAGGGCTTGAGAGTTATTGCTTGGGGCTGCGTGCGTGTAAGAGATAAGCAGCAAAAAACACCACACGAGCACGGAAAGAAGGCAGCAAGGACACATCAGATACAGCCAGAAAGGCACTTGCCCAGGAATACGGAGATGGAAGCAATGTTTCTGCTAGAAAGTGGGCAGGAACTGTGAGAAAAGTCACTTTCCCTGAACACAGTGGGGCTCACACAGCAGGAGAAACTGGACTTCATGTACATCCTCTACAAAAATAAACAGACCTCAAAGATACTTAAGTCATCGACAGACACAACCCACAGAAGACCTAATACTAGTTAAACAGAAAGTGTGACTAATTTTTTTTTTCTTTCTTTCTTTCTTTTTTTTTTTTTTTTTTTTTTTAAATCAGGTTTGTTGCTCCAATAAACATGAACCTTGGCTGGGAAAGAGCAGAGTCCAGGCTGGCAGGGACAGTTGGGGTTAGATTGTGGTTGGCAGCCTCACAGCTATCTTTGTTCTCCAGCCTCCTGAAAAGCACTTCCAAAAGTCTACGTGGTTACATTTGTCCATCACCACAGCCACAGGTCATACTGGCATGCACAGTTCTGGGCACGAGTGCCTAATTCCTCTGTAGATCAAGTTGTTAGAAGAAACCTTCCTCGTGGAAAGACACTTGTAATGAGATTCCCTCATACAAGCCAGTACCTACAGGGAAACAGGAGCCAAGGCACCACGTTAGGACCATCACCCAGAAATGTATTTCACTAAGAGTCTTTGCTTAGGCAATGGGATAACAGTGACAGGCCAGAAAGTTGCCAGATTTAGGGCAAAGTGTCTTTTACGAGGAACTGTTGCTCCCACAAAAGGAAAGCAGTTCCTTTCAGCAGCACCCAGAATAACAATTTGGAAGTTCAGGGCACCTTCATCATCACAGGGACCCAGAGAAAGTGAGAAACCACAGGCAGGAGCCAGGCTTACCTAGAGCCTGACATGTTGTCTGGTGCACCCTTTGCCCACCTGCACCCCCGAGCTGCCTTTCAACTTCTCCTCTTCACATCTTGCTGCTTCAGCTCCCGTTTTATAAAATCGAAAGCTTAGTTGTACTATTTAGGCTCTCCATCGCAGATCACAGCCGTAGCCTGCCTTTGCTCCAAGGCACGCTCTCCCTTTCTCTGTAAAAGGGGACACTACTTGAAGCAGGAGGACAAGTTACTTCTGAGAATGAAAAGCAGTTATCCTGCTGTACTGTAATACCAACAACAAATTCCAGTAACTCCAGTCAGCCTGTGCTAGTGTTAAAGTTGGTAACAAAGCAAAGCCTGGATCAGCAGACTCTCTGAGCACATTTATTAAACATGTATTTAAGCATTCAGCTAAAACAGGGACAGAGGAGCCATAGTATCATCTAAGGAAGCTGGGTTTTTTCCCCTCTTTTTGGCCTTTGGAAAAAGCATAGTCATAGCTAGATCTCATATGTTGCACAATATTTGAAATTTTCATAGAGAATTCCAGAGTAAATTGTTAGCAGACTGTACCGCCACAAGCTTGTCAGCATTTTTTTTTCCTAAATTCGATTTAAATTTGTGTCCCATCATTTTCTTGTTTCATAATTTTTGTTCACAGACTCTGGTCATCTTGTGACCCTCTGATTTGAGAAAATTAAAAAAAAAAAAAAAAAAGAAGTTATTTCTGAAGTAAACAGGATTTTCCTCCTTCACTATTCCAGGAAACAGAAATTCTTCCCAAACCCATAATTAAGGAAAAGTCAGAAAGAGTTCAGATTTTATGAGTGAAGCAAATAAGCTGTTACACTATTAAAAACATTGTGGAATTCAGCTTACGAAGTTCTAGATCTAGATCTTTCTAGAATAGAAAACTGACTGACAGTGTTTCCTTCTCATGCAAATATATTGCACTCAAAGCACGTCAAATAGCTTTTAAGTAGATTTACGGTTCAAGGTATGGAATATAAGTGTTTAGTGCTTGACTTTGCTCTTCCATCTGCTATCTAGAATCATCTTATCTGAAGGTAGATGCCTGTCTCGACAGTTTTGGTTCTTGCCCACTCAAAGCAGAGCCATAATCTCCCCACCTTTTGGCTCTACTGACCCTTCACATTGCCATGGTTCATTTGCTTATTTTGTTTGTGGATTGATGCTCAGGCGAGGTCTTCTAAGGAAAATTTGGAGGAGGATTGAGAGCCAGCAGAGGGAGCATCACAATAGCTCCCATGTGGGATCATTTCTTGCAGAAGAATCCAGAGACTTCAGCTAGTCTCAGGACCCTATTGTGTTAAGAAATATACATGCCTACAGTAAGCACGCTTACATTGTTTTACTACATTTTCCATGCAGGCAATGGATTTTTTTGCAAAGGTCATTGGATCCAAGCCAGTCACCACTGGGAATATAAATCGTGTATTCTTCACGTTGAATCACGGGGCGGGGAGGGGGAGTGGAAGAGACAGATTGGCAACTGTCATCTTTTTCTTATTTACAAATAATACGGCTATTTTTCTTTATAACATCAATACTCCTGGCTATTCTATAATAATATGTTTTGAGATTGCTGGATGTCAAGTAGAACAGAGTACTACTGTCCTAGAAGAAATCCAAGCCCAGAAAAGTAAAACAACGTGCATGTGCCCCAACACATCAAATATATACCAGGAAGAAGAAAAATTATTTCAAGAACAAGTGCTTGATATACCCCCAAACACCTGAAAACAGCTTTTGCCCTCCAATACAACTTAGGATGCCCTAGTGAGAATTCCAGACCTCCACCACTGGGAACCTGACTTCAGCAGAGTCACCGTTTCATAACGGAGGGGACTACTTTTCCCGTCTGCCTCAGTAACAAGCTTTTTTTCAGTAGTCCCATCTATTTTTTTTGAGTTTCACCTGCCCACAGAGGTTTACAGGCACTAACTCCCATTCGATTTCCCTCCCGCTGCGGCGAGTTAACAGCTCTAACTCCAAGACCAAGTCTGCCACTGAGAGGAATTTGTCCCCAAGAAGCGTTGCCACGAAGGAGCCCAGCCTGCAACAGGACGCATAATGGCGATGCCACTGCCCATTCAACAAGCTGAAAGCCCAGCTCTTATACATCCATCAAAGTCCATTTTAATTGGGAGCCTAAAGCTATTTTACTCATCAGTAATAAAGGAGCAATTAAGTTCATAGCCAAAAATGAATTAATGAGATACTGCAAACAAGCTAATTAACTCCTTCATGGGTATTCAGATAGAAACCACACAAAAAAGCCACAGGGTGTGCTAATTACTTCAGGGGTCTGACTAAAATGAAACAAAAAATAGAAAACCACAACATTTGGAGCAAAGGCTAGAAGTCTGTCATTAAGCAGTCTTCCCTCATGTACAGTAAGCATGGGAAGCCGTATATGACACGTGACACTGCACATGGAAATGCCTGCTGTCCCCACGTACAATGGATCAAGTACAGCATCAAATTTAGTAATGCCAAAATTGGACCCATTTGCTCCATCTCCCTTGGCAGATGCTCTGGGTGGCACTCTCCTCGCTGCAAGCAGAAGAGCTTGGCAAAACAGTTGGTCTGTTTAAACACATTCCGAGGGAAAGTAGAGGTTTTGCAGGGAGAGCTGGCAAAAGCTGGCGTGAGGTATGTGCCGTCGGACCATGCCTGACCGAGGCTGGCTTATGTGGCACAGTTTGAGGAAGAACAAGAGGGTCTCTCTGTATATGTTAAGGAGGTTTAAACTGTCATCCTTGACAATTTACATTAACTGCACAATATTTCATTGCCACTAGCTTAGAGATCCGTAAAACCATTGGGCCCAATTTGCTCATCCCCATGCTTTGGTCATTTATGGCCATGCAAAGGATGGGTAAAATCCTACTGTTTGGATGGAGAGGAGTTTTACTGAGGTTTTTCAGTTTGGGTTTGTTTTTTTCTCTTCTCCGATACAAACATTACATTTCAAATTTAGAGAAGCAGAGAAACAAACCCTTTCCACAAAGTTGTGTGGTGGCAAAATACAGCTGCTTTTCAAATCTCCAAACCTGTGCTATTTTTAAGGGAAAAGCCAGAGGTTCCCAGTGCTCACAGTGGAGTCTCAGCCTGCAGAATTCAACAACCAATCCAGGAAACCCATTTCAACATCGAGTTTCAAAGAGGTTATTGTAAACAAAGAGTCAGTCCACGGAACAATATGATTCTTGATCCCCATTTAAGTAGTAGGAACACAGAAAAGCCTCAGAAGTGGAGACATCTGTATTTATGTAGACTGTTTTCCCTGCCTGTTTGTACTCCATTAAACTGCAAATGGTGAAATGGAATTTCTTTTTTGTGTAGATTAGCCCTTACGTCTTGAACCACCCCAGCTACAACACCACCACTAAAATATGAGCAGGATACTTTCTAAAAGCTGCAGAAGCATTACAGTATTTGCTTATAATTAATATCATGGTAATTAAGCCTGACCTCATGGCAGTTCACAGCAGCCACCACCAGCTTTATTGGAGTTTGTCTGAAGTTACAGAGGAATGAGATCAGAATCAGGCCCTGAGGACAGCATTTATATTTGACAGCTTGTCCGGAACCTGACCTTGTGAGTAGTTTTCTCTATTTGGATTCAGTCTGCAGCAAGACTTTTGCTTCTCATTCATATACACATACAATTTTTACTTTTTCCTGTTAAGGCAAGCTAGGGCTAGAGGCCATGGCACAAAGCCGGGCATAATAAGCAATCGGACAATGAGTTCTTATTGACAGGATTACAAAAAAAATGTTTTCTTTTTTCCTCTCTGTACATGCTTAGCTAAACAAAGGTTACCAAGCCTATAAAAGATTATGTTGCAAGAAACAGCTTGGGATTCATCTTGTCAAGATGATGGCTAAGTCTTCTATCTGCCTGTCAGCACAAGTATTACCCATAGACTGACAGAAAGCATTTTTTAATTAACCTGGTTTAGTATAACCAAAATATTTATCGCATGCAACGTGCTTTTCTGCAGTAAATATGTTAATGCTTATTGTGGCCACTAAACCAATCTAACTCCAAGTAGGTTGCACTTAGGAACAAAGATACACGATATTTAATGCTGAAATCACCTTCATTCCTAGCTCAAAGTTATTCTGCTTGCATCCACTTATTTTTCTTTCTAGTTTATTCTGGCTGATTTAAGAGGGAGGCTCATGAAGTCACCAGCACACCCAAAGCTTATATGTGTTCTGAATACCAGACTGTGACCCTACTGTTTGCACATGTGCGTTATTTGCAGGGTCCCAATGAGTAGTTTGCTGCAGTTTGCCCAGGGAAAGATAAACCAGAGCATAATCTATGCATCCCACAGGTCTTGAGATTGTTGAAATGCATATGCTGTCTTGGGGAAAAAAACCCAAGAACAAAACCCACCAAACCCCAAAACACCCCAAAACCACAGGGCTCCAAACTGACCTTCAGCTATATCAAAACACAAGTGAGACAAAATAACTGTTGACTTCTGGTTTTATTATTCTCAGTTTCTTATTCAGTGTTGCAAGAGAAAAAAAAAAAAAGTGTGTCTTCCTGGCTCATATCAAAAGAACACAGATTATTATTCATTTATTTATCAAGACAAAAGCCCATCTAATGAGAGTATCAAACTTATTACTATTTTCCTTTGAAGCAGGACAGAGGAGTAAGAAGTCTTCCCATCTGCTGAGATAAATATCCATGTGGCTTCCATCTCTGCCACTCAAGGAGATGCAGTTATAAAAATATAACATCACAGTCATACTAAATACAGCTCACTGGAAAAACTGGAAGTGGAAGAACCAGATTCAGGGACACCTGGATTTTATTCCGGTTTGGTCACTGACTTTAGCAGGATGAACTGACTGCCTCTTTGTCTGCTCCCCTCCTCCTCCCTCTGGTAAATAAATTATAGTCATAACTTATTATAAATAGCATTTATACTGCAAGAATATTACACTAACCTGCAAGCTTACTGTCAGGTCTAACTAATATTTAAAGTGCACACTGAGCAGGGAAAAGTACTATTAAGAGTTGTAAAGTGCTGCGTTTTGAGCTGTACTGATACAAAACTGAGATCGAAGCACTGCTGTATTTTACAGCCGCACTCTCCTGCTCTTATCAAAACGTGGTAACTAACTGCCAGCCTGGAGGAGTTCCTGCACCCAAGCTTATGCCACATTCCCCACACAGCATTTTCTCCTGGGCTTTGGCTCTGTACGCAGTAGATGGTGTTGACCTTGACAAAGGAAATGTTAAGGATTATTAAAAGTCTGCAAAAACACTTTCTTGGCAGCTCCTTTGGGCCAAATGTCACTTGCTTTACCTAAAAGCAGCAAAGACATTTTTCTGAAATTAGCTCCTCCTACTTCTCTAATAAATATGTGTATTTTCAGATGAGTTTGTGTTTTTCTTAAGAAAAGGAATCTAAAATCTATACAGGAGGTATAGAGTGTGCTTATCAGTTGTCAGGGAGAACAGGTCTGCTTTCCTCTTGAAGATGTAGTATGTCAATATTAACAAAACATAATTACTGGAGCAGACCTTCCCCGCATAAGGGTGAAAAAACCCCCAGACTTAAAAAATTAGTAACAGAGGCCAAAGCCCAAGAAATCTGCATTTTTCAGTGCCAAACAAAGCTTAAAAAAAAACAACCACAACCCACACACATAATTCTGGATTTTTCACTCCTATGGAAGAACTGAAGATTTTTAAACAAAACTGTTGTTCCAATGTATCAACATTAAATATCCTCTTAATTTTCACTGCTATACGTGCTGATCTTAGGCCAGGAGAATTAGGACCTGCACCTACTGGTATTTCAGTTGTTTCTGGGGGCAAGCATCTGGACAGACAGAGAACAAAACAGTTATGTGAAAACTTAGTTAAGCTGGCTTATTCAGCATTTTGTTTTCCTGCATCGTCTCACTTTATCTGTTGCAAAAAAAAAAAAAAAAATCCATTTCAGCACCATCCGAGTGCGACCTGTTACTTCTCAGGGCGCAGGACGCTGGGGTCTGACAGCTCCTCGGAGTATTTCTCACGCTGCAGCAGAGATGCCGTAAATCGATGATCCCCGCGCTCCCCCAGCCCTCTCTTGCTTAGAGCAGCCTCAGCAAGGCCAATCTTTCCTTGCCTCCCCTACAGTAAAGGTTTGTTTACATTGACTGTCTGACACTATTTAGACTGGATTACACCACTGTACAACCACATCTCAAATTGACTTACACCCCTACGCACTCCCACTCCTTCCACGGCTGGCACGCTCCTGACCATACATAGAGCTGCATCAGGCAGCCTCGCCAGCAGAAAGGTAATGCTCGAAATAAAAAAAAAGCAGACAGCTTTCAGCTGGCTGAGCAAGCTAAATCAGCTCCACACGAGGTCCTGGGGCAAGGAAGGAGTAACTGGGGAAGAGGCCATGTCAGCCCGGAGTCAGACCAGCTCAAACTGAGATGGCTCTGTATCCCTAGATTATTTTGAAAATGGGACTATGGATTCAAGTGCCATTGCCAGGAGTGGCCAGGGGCACAGACACAAGCCAGGTGCTTCCACCTAATGAATTATGCTGCTGGATCATTCACTGAGGCCTCTGCCTGTGTGCTTTTAGCCCACAGCAAGCACAGAGTAACCAGAGCCATCCTAACCTTTGGGTTCAGGCTTAACCCTGAGGTCTACATGGCATGAGTTTAACCCTTCAGCCCCTGTAACTTAACTGGAGATACCTCCCATTTGCTAATGCCATGAAAAGAGACCAGCTGACATGGTGGCCCATCACGTAACATCTCAGATTTAAGGAATACCAATTATTAAGTTTTTTTCTCAATAGGCAACTGAGACTCATTCCTTGGAGCCTCCCTAGCGGGGCCGCAGAGACACCGTACTGGTATAGCAGAAGCAAGTTGTCAGGTGAGACACATACCCAGAGACAAAGCAGTCTGGTTAATTATATTTTTTAAGCTGAATTCAAACCTTAGTAAGTATAGAAATTTACTTAGAATTATTCCCTTAAAAAAATTATTTAATTTTGAGCCATTTGACACAATTCCACATGAAAGTTTATAAAAACCTTGGTCTAAATGTTCCCAAACACAGCATTATAAGCAGGAGCTGAACTATTTTAATCATTGAAAGCAGCAGTAGAAAAAGTAACAGAGGAATAACAGGTTCCACTTGTCATTCCAGAACGAGCCTCTCTGCAGTTTAATAAACTAAACCTGAAATACTTTTTTTTTTTCAAAACCATTTTGTGATCTCACTAAAGAAACAGACAGTTGAAATTCAACATGTCACTAAAAAACCAGACATGTATTGCTCTCATGCACTATCAGAGTTACATGTGAAATTCACTTATATCCTCCAGAGAAGAAAGGAAAAAAACTTAAGATTATACAAGCTGGTACATTGCACCACCCTGTAATTTTAAAGACTTAAAAAAAAAAAAATAGATCCATCCTTGAGCTCAAGGTGTCAGAGCTGCCCTTTTCAACAGTTCCCTCACAGTGGTTTGCAGCAAGAAAAAAAATACATCTTAAACAAAACAAAAATCCATATAGCAGCCAACAGATGGAAGGAAGAAAAAGAGGGAGAAATGTGGAAAGAAAAAAACACATATCCCAGAGAGCATTACATCAGTTCTCCTCCTAGTTTTATTTAAAACACACGTGCCATCACTCACAGCTCTGTGGTTAGTGGAAAATATGACTGTAACTTCCATGGTGTGTGGGTTGTATTAAAAAAAAAAAAAAAAAAGGACCTTTCTTTGGCACAGCTGAGTTTGGCTACTGATGGGAGGAAAAAGGGTGGCATCCTTGTATAAAATCCTTGTGTTTTGGCAGGAAGGATAGTCCTGGGTGAGCCATCTAGCTGTGTTTTGTTCTTTAGCAGAAGCATACTCACCATTTCACTTCAGCATAGAGGATAATACAGAAAGAGCACAGGGTAAAGCACAACACGGTATGTTTCCACCCCTATGCAAACGCTAATTCAATCTGATTAATCAATGAAAAAGCAGCCCTTATAAAATAAGTTATTTAGGTCAACAAGTATTTCAGTTTGACTACCAAAGCAAGGATGGTAGCGTAAAACATTCATCCTGAAAGGAAAATACTACCTGGGTTTATGATTTAAAGGTAAGTCAGCAAACACCCCTCAGACTGCTATGGTACAGACAAGTTGTTCAAAATCAGAGCCAAAAAACAAAGCAGCATTCAGAACTCCAGCAAGGCTTAAGTGTTACCCATTCATCAAGGACTGGATTTTGTGTGTGCATGTGCAAGAGGAGCAAAAATAGAAATTGAAAGACATCTAGATGATTTTCTGAGTTTCTGAATAGCTCTGTGCTATCTGACACTGAGCAGTCACCACGTCAGTTGAAGTTTGACTTACAGAGAAGTTTCAGAAGGGCCCAGTTATGATTCAAGTCATTAGCCAGCTATGTTGAGAACTCAAAAATATCATCTTAATACTTCAAAAATAGGATACAGTGATATTCTTTTGTCTGTCTGGTAGGTGTTTAGGGCTTGCATTTCCAACTTCTTCTCCAAAGTAATGGCTTTTAATCAAAAGGTGAATTTTTCCAAGTTTCCAGGGGATCTTCTTAAGAAAAGCACTGGACAGTAAGAAAAAGCAGTAAACTTGGCAGCTCTGGGACTCCCAGACTCCGGCTTGGAAGCCCAGTACGCTATCACTGCCCGCGCAGGTTCCCAGGCACCCTCTGCATCAGCTCTAGGCCAGCTCCGACACATGGATAAAATCACACCCACCAACAGCAGCAGCACTTCTGGCCTCTGCTCACTGCAGGCTGAGTCACTGTGGCCCACGGAGCATCCCGCGTTTGCGTTCCCAACACCGGGACTGCATGACACACAGGACAAGGACAAGAAGCATCTGACTGATGCAGCAGGGCATGAGGGTGGACTTTTTTTCCCCAAAGGTTGCTCCCTCCTGGGGGCCCACGGCCAACATGGGGGGCTACCTAGATGCACCACTGGGGAGAATGGTGGGGCAGGTCTCAACTGGCCATCTTCCAGTAACGACCCTCCATCTCTGCAGCCGTGCTTTGTTCTTTTTCATTCTTTTTGCAGGCCACAAATTAGGTGTTGTAAGCATGCAGCAAGAGCTGCAGCCTGTGATTATCATTTTTCCTCAGTGAATGGGTAGCAATGAAGTCTAATTAAAAGAACAGCAACAGCAATGAAGAGCAAGGCATAGTGAAGCCACCCCTCAACCTCCAACCTCATAACGCTCTGCACGCTCAAAAAAACCCCCAATGGAGAGATCACACCAAAGTGACCTTGGCAAAAGGTGCCTCAAGACAAGTCAACAGTTGTGACTGTGAAAGCTAGGTGCAGGTGTTATCTTCAGTCCAAGCCAACTCCTAAATAACTCACCTAGACACCAATTGCTGGATGAGAAATCAAACCTGTACATTAAATCTGCAAACATCACGTTAAGCATCAGCAAAGCATCAGTAATAAAATGCTGCAGCTGCTTGGAAACTGCCTGTCTACACCAGAGGCCATAAAAATATTTAACTACATTAGACCTATGAGTGAAGTTGTCCTGGTGACGAACTCTGGATCTGAAAAAAAACAACAGTGGTGCAGGAAAGCCTCATTTGGTTTTTATTCTGTATAGATCTAGCATGTCAATTGATGTCACTCAACTCTATTGCCACTTCCTTTATTATTATGCAAGGACATCATATAACAACAGACAAGACACATGCATGTTTACAATTTTTTTTTAAATGTGGTTGTAAAAGCCCCTAAAAACTTACCAAAATGTAAAGACACATGAAGTACCAGATCACACACAGCTTTTAGTGTTTGTAAATAAGATCAGATTTCAAGTCAAGACGACCCATTAATTACAACTGAGCACATAATCTGAGTTTTAAAACAACTAATGAAAAATATAAAGTTCCAAGATGCAAGGAGGTTTTCCTGGTTTGGGTTTGTTTTTTGGTTGTGGTTTTTGGTTTGGTTTGTTTTTTTTTTTTTTTTTTTTTTTGTAACTTCCCCCCCCCCCCCTAAAAATAAGCCTGTTCACTTGAGGCATTCACAATCGGACACTAAACCTTTGATGAGCGTCAAGAGGGCAATTATCTCTAAAAAAGACTTTTGTATATCATGGATCCCACATTCTAAATTCAGTCTGAGAAGCAGGAGGAAAAAACGATTCAGACGTCAACAGTGAATCGGCCAAAGGTTCCTGCGTTACAGATATACCACTGTTACATTTTACATGGCATTAGGAAGCGTGGCAGTCATTTGACCTACCGAACAGCAAGCACTTTTGATGCAAAGCCTAATTGTCACTTATACTTTGTCACGCCATTTAGTTTCAATGATTTCCTGAACTCTTCAAGGAACTATGCTAATGTTCCAATTTTACTTTTGTCAGTATCAATGTGATCCTCATTAAAACGAAGCTGTGAAAATTGTTTTGATGCCACTTTCCTTGACAACATCTGCTCAGTTTCCCCTGTTGTCACCTTGACTGTGGGAAATAAGATTAAAAAAAAATCCTCACAAAAACATCACAACTACATTTTATCTATAAGAGACATTATGCAGTGGTGGGAACTGAGGTTTAAAGTCTGTTCTCCAAGAGCACAGTTTTTTAATGAGGATGAATGTTATTCCATAAAAAGCCCTACTAGCTCTAAACTAGATTTCCTCCATCTCCATGCCAGTCATAAGAATGGGAGATAATTATCAGGGTAAGAGTTTATAAATCATATCCTTATTCACCTTGCTTTAGGGACCCAGAGTACTGTACTTTATGTTGTTCTTCCCACTTTCCCCAAGCAGTTCTGGGAAACGGAAAATTGACCACACAAACTACTGCCAAATGCAGTAGAAGTTAACATGCGTGGAAGGAAATTGTTGAGGACTGGCAGCACGTCTCAGTCAGCATACCATGGACACAGCAACCTCAATGACAGAGACACAGCCCATTGGGAGGGATAACAGCTTCAGCTGCTCCGGCTAAATCCACTAGCAAACATGAGTTGAGCTCCTAAGAATGTGCAACTAGGAATAAGGTTTTAGGTATAGTTTGCTTTTCTGGTAATGACACTCACCACTACTTGTAAGCTTCTACCATCTCTTAACATTGTCTTAAGCTGGGTAAATTTAAGAACAATACTAAATTTCTCTATATCTCTCAAATGAAACCAGAAATAATTTTTTTTACAATATTTGACTAATAGAACTGAAAAAAATTAAGTCCATACAGCAGGAAAGCTTGTACAGGATCACCGCAACCTTTCCTTATTGTAACACCCATGAACTCCAAAACTTGGAGGTGGGAAGATTACGAAATTTGGTGTATGCCAAGTCCCAAGTTTCTGTATGAAGTGTCAAACAAAATTCTGTGCTAAATTGAAGGAGAAAAAAAAAAAAAATATTTACTGCTCAGCCAACAGAATTTTAAGCAAGGTTCAGTCACTCATGGATTCAATTTGAAGTCACTTTGTCTAACTGTGAAACAATATCGGCTCCAAGACGACATCCTGTTCTGCAAGTATTTGGCAGATTTACAACAAAGGGGAGCCTAAACAGTGCAGCTCTAATAAATTTGGTAGAAAGTTTGGATTAAATGGTTAAGTCACCGGGGGGGTGTGGGGGGGGTGGGGGCCACACACTGCAACTGCCTTTTGTTAAAATCTATTCGCATAAGTGTTACGGGAAAGGTTTTCTGGTTTCGAGGGTGTTCTCTAGTGCCAGGTACACCAGTGCCCAGCCTGACACATCGCCTAGTTTTTGGTTCTGCGTTTCTTTTCTAATGGACCTGGAGCTGCTGGTACTTTTCTATTCAAGTTCCAGCTTCTGTATTTTTGTTATTTGAGAATCTCAGCTTTCATTTAAGATGTAGGCAACGTGAGCATACTAATGTATTTAAGACTTCCAGATAAAACCCAGAAAATTCCAAACAGGCCAGACATCAATACCACAATGTCAAACTACTGAATTTTATAATACAGCATCACGATGTCTGAATGGATGAAATGAGCAATACCAACTACTACAGTCAGAAGTCAATCCTAGTCCCCAACCTGATGATACTGCAATGCCAAGCATTTGTGAATCACAAGCCAGCACCAGCAGAAGTTTTTTCTCCATATTTTACAACTCCCTTAATTCTTAATTTATATTGTATAAGACTAATACACTTATGGCTCCAAACTTACCGCTTTCTACACTATTTTTTGCCAAACACAATTCAATTTCTATGCAAGTTGAACAAATAGTTCTTGAATAAAACTAAAAAGGGCTCTCATAATGGCAATGCACCGTTACATCCAGGCATACGTCTTCAATCATCTCACCAGCAGCCTCCAGAGGCTGAGGGGTAACACGGGTACAGTCCAGGGAGAGGGTGACCCAGTGTGTGGGAGATGACCGAGGGCAGATTTAAGATACAGCAGCTTCTGAGCTGGGCTCACACAGCGATGCGGAACAGCCCCGAGACTCACAGCAGTACGTGTTACGAGGATACCAGTCAGGACAAGTCTTACAGGGAGCAGCACGGGGCTGCTAGTGACAGTGCTAGTGTCACGTTTACACTGTGGAAATCCACCTGATCGTAGGGCTTTTATGGTCCCAGTATGCTGTTGCATTGGTATGTGGATTACACCAGAGGAAGGTTTCCTCCTGCTGAATGTGAACAAACTATTATTACACTTAAAACCTTAGGGCTTTGCTACCTACCTATGCACAGTCCCAGGTGAAATAATTCTGCCTTGAGGTGGCCTTAAGGGTGAACGCTTTTGGAAGAACAGACTACTATTAAAATAAAAAGGGAGATGAATACATATCTACATGTCACCCGGTCACACAAACATTTCACACACTTCGCAGACAGAATGGCCTATAATTAAAGTCACTCAAGGCTCGGCATCATGAAACTCTGCCAATAAACAACTTTGTTAAATTCATATTGTTTAGGCAGAAATGCTCCATACCAGGTATCTACCTTTGGTTGATATTTCTCTTTTTAACAGAAAACTTAAACTATAACAGCTTAGCCCTTTCTGCAAATGGGATTAACAGAAAATTCATTATTTCTTTCTTCAGCCTGTCATAATTCCTATAGCTTCCTTCTTCAAATAGTCTTAGACATCTACCAGCTCTGAAGAAATGAAACCTGCCATTGCCTCTTAACTGACTTAACTTGAGCAGTTAAATCAGCTCAAGAAAACAGAACAAACTATATTCACAAAAAACAAACCAAACTACCCTGCAGTCACTTTAATATCCTGATGTCCTGGGTGAACAATTTGACACCACCATGAGCTTTGCAAAACCGCTGAGCATTCACAGTAACAACTAACATCAACAGGTAACAGGCTTTGACAATAGCCTAGGCTTACAAAACACCAACACAGCACAACTTCAGTCCGTACATTTGATCTACCCAACCAGTACAATTTATCCTTCTCTTTGCTTTCCCCACGTTAATCTCTTTTCTAAGCAGGCTACCATGGCCCCTTGTGACAGATGCATCTAATCCAGCAGCAGACATGAGGCTGAGACGCAGCAATAGCCTCACCGGGGTCAAGTTCTGTTACCAGTTATGCATTGGCATGGCCAGTTCTAGCAAACAGATAGCACAGACCTAAGGCAGCAAACCCCCTGCTGCAGGTGTTATCATCTCAGGTAAGAGAAAGAGCAGGTAGACAAGTCACCCAACTTAGAGGGGCTACAACATCCATCTATTCACTTTACCCTCTGCTTCATCTTGTCACCCATAGCAGAAGCAAAGAACAAGACCTTGCTTCCACTACACAATTGAGGCAAATTACCTGCTCTGGTACAATTCACTGCCTCCATCTACCTACACCACCTTGCCACCCAACATTTCTGCTACCATGCAGCTAGGGGAGCATATTCACCTTCTACCATTGAATAAAGATGGTAATCTGTGACCTGCAAACTGCTGGAGGCAGCTAAAATTTGGCCACATGCCACCTTCTTGCCACCTTTACTAGAGGGCAGCAAGCCATGGCAAAGGATCAGTTCAGACTGCCAGCAGCGATGCTGGTGGTGCCCTCTCTTATCTAGGCAGCAATTTTGTACCTGCCTGGGGCAGTGGAAGAACCTTGCTCTGGCCCTGTAAATATGCACTGTAACAAGGTGATATACTGTGGTGGTGACATCAATTATTTTCGCTGCTCTGAGCGGAAGCGTAAACTTTTGCCATGGCCTCTAGTGACAAGGGGATTATTTTGCTACAAAAAAAACAGCGGCAGTCAGAACTAACTGCAAAATGTAGCCATCCTACTCCCTATGAAAGGGAACATGCCACTGAAAGTGTACCTATATTGGGTATATAGAGAGGTTATAGACACAGTCCCATTAGTATCTCCCCCTGGCATTTCTAAATTCTTTCTTCTCAGTACCATCCTGCTGATTAGAAAATATTTATCGTAAGAAGCTAAGAAAGAGATAAATAGGCCCTTTGAAAACACTCTCAGGATTAATTTATCTGCACCTTTTTAAAAATTAGTAAAGCTGTGCTTTTGCCCATATTGGAAGCGCTTACATCAGGGATAGGTCAGACACTAAGTCAGTACTTGCTCCCTCCGCAATAATAATAAAAAAAATAATAAATGAACCCTGGTTGAAGGTAACAGCCCCACAGAAAGGAAAGCACCTTCTGCAAAGAGGACTATGCACACATATAGCCAGTATCGTTCACAGTCAAGACAGGAACGAGGGCTGGCCAAGAGAGCACACAGGGACAGTAAGCAACGTACCACCTACATACTTGCACCCAAGCCTTTCCTGCAGACTGGCACAGATGAGATGCAAATGCATGCACTGTTATGTACACATTATACACCACAACATCAAGGTGCCCCTGCTCAGGCAAGTTTAAAAAAAAAAAAAAAAAAAAAACACACCACAAAACTCACTATATTATTTGCCTGAAAACACTTGCCTGGCCATTGAGAGGAAGAAGGCAAGGTTTATGCTCAGCATTTCCCAGCTGCACCATACTTGCATGGGAGCCCCCCCTGTGAGGGGAACACAAAAACAGGACTTCTTGCACCATCACACTGTACGGTGCCTGCTTATGCACCACAGCAGGGGAGCCACGCTGGGGGCAAGGGGAAGGTACGGTGTTAGTCCATGTGCAGACAAGTACTCAGAATACACAGGGCAAAAGAACCACGCAAGAGTACACTTGCTTTGCAGCTTTCATTGGTGATGAGACACTTGTGATAGGAGGGACACACAATACTCCCTTATAGTCTTGCAGGAGGACATAGAGAAGGAACCCTTGGAAGGGAAAAAAAAAAAAAAAGAAAAAAAAAGAAAAAGAATCAGTATCCAGGTAAAAGTCTATTCTGCCTGACACATTCAGTATCTTTAATACAAATTGCTTTCTGGTGGAAGAGACTGATTGATGAGGAAACAAAGGGAGAAGTTTTAGGCACATAAAAAGAGATAGACACAGAAAGCCTCGCTTTCCATTTTCCTATTTACTTGAAGATTTACAGTGGGGGCCAGTGTATAAATACCATATTTTGAATGTTTTGGCTGATCTAGTTCTAATCTTCACTCCTATATGAAATGCACTTGCAAGCAAATGACGTTTGATTTCTAGAGGGAATATAGACCTCCCTAATGGTTCAATTTTCTAAACATTTCTCATCGGTTAATGCAGGCTGGAAAGGACCCCAATAAGGTTCCTTGTCTAACCCCCCTGCTCCAAACAAGCTCAGCTGTTAGGTCAGACCAAGCTGCTCAGAGTTTTATCTAGTCTAGCCTTTACAGCCTCCAAGGACAGAGAGCGCACAGCCACGCAGGGCACCTGCTCTGCTGCCCGACTGCCTTCACGGGGGAAAAGGCTTCTCCTTAAGCCCAGTCTGAACCTCTCATTTCAATTTACGCCCACTGTGGCTCACCCTCTCGCCTGCGGTGCTGTGCACAGCCTGACTCCCTCCCCCCAGGCACTGAGGGGCTGCTGTTTCATCACCCTACAAAGCCACCTCTTCTCCAGGCTGAGCAAGCCCAAATCCCTCACCCCATCCTCATAGGGCAAGTAGCAGCCTCTGCTGAAATCACTCTGGTTTCTCATACCAGGGAGCCCAAGGCAGAATGTAGTTCTTGGGTGTGCCCTAGCAAGTCCTGAATAGCAGCCAGCCCCTTGATCTACTGATGATGTGCCCGGTGATACAGCGCAGGATGCTGCTGGCCTCCTTTGCTGCCAGGGTGCCCTTCTGGCTCACATGCCCCCTCAGACCCCCAAGGCCCTTCCCACAGAGCTGCTTCCCCCAGCCCCTCCATCCCCCAGCCTGCATCCCTGCCAGGGGCTTTTCCTTCTCACAAATAGGACTTTGCATTTGTCCCTGCTGAACTCTGTAAGGTTCCGGTAGGGCCATCCCTTCAGCCTGCCCATGTCCTGCCCTCAAGTGCACTGTCTGGTCCTCCCAGTCTAGAGTCATCCACAGAGCTGATAAGAGCGTACTTTGTCACTTGCTCCAGGTCACTAATAAGAATGTTATAACAGAACCAGAGCAGACCCTTACTGTGTAGCGCTTATCACTGGCATCCTGGCAGAGTACGACCCATTAACCATGACCTTCTGAGCCTGATCATCCAGACAGTTACCCATCCAGACATCCACCCTAGCTTGGATACAACACTGCAAGACAGGGCTGTAAGCCTTGCTAGAGTTGATATTATTGACTGCTCTCCTCTCATCCACAAATCCAGCCATTTCCAAGAAATTGAGTTGATCAGTCATGATTTACCACAGGTACATCCAGACAGACTGGTCCCAGCTGCCTTCTCTGTATACCCAGAAGCTTGCCCCAAGAGCTGGAGGACCACTGCAGCCTCACCTGGATGGGAGCCCCTGCAGTGTCAGGGCAGGTGCCCTGGCCAGCGCCGGGTGCAAAGCCCAGGGGAACCGCTGATGAGCCTCACGCAGTCTTTGGCAGTATCCTGCATCCCTTCCCTGTATGCAAACATCTACGTAAACTCCTGCTTCCGAGAGCTACACCCACGCTCTGGGCCAAGCACTAGTGAAACAGGTACATGACCCTCCCTAACCAGAGGCCAGCCTTCCCCAGCAGTACCTGCACCCAGAGATACCAGACGACCTCAAAGCAGAGCTGGGCACTGCAAGACCAACAGGGAAGGGCAGCATCCCAGCCCCATGCACAGCCCTTGCCCTGCTTGCCACCCAGCCTCTCTTTGCTGCAATCTTAAGGAGCACTCGGTACCAAAAGTTTACTCAGTTCTAAAACCTTATCATCTGCTGGGGACACAGTGCTGCAACCTGCACTGGGACCCGCTTCCACCAGAGTGGAGGACATGGACCTGCAAGGGACAGCTCTGCACCACACCGCTGTCTGAGCAAGGGGGACACACTGACCCCCACAGCTATAGCAGCCACCAGCTGTTGCAGGGACAGCCTATCCCAAGTGGCATTTTGACTCTTTTCGGGGCTTTTTTGTGATCCTGGGACCATCTCAGGTGGTGCTGCAACCACCAGTCTGCCCAAACCAAGCCTAAATCTTCTGTTCCCAGTCCCACACTGCATTATGGGAGACCTGTTCCCACTATGACTATTGCCATTCTTAAGAAGTTTCTGGGTCATCACCAAGACCTCACTAAAACCAAGACCCTTAGTGGAAGGACCACCAGTTTTCTCTTTGTGGAACACCTCTCAGAGCACTGGTTGAGGACGGGGCTGCCAACATCCTGCTGTAAGGCAAGCAAACACCTGGGACTCAGGGAGAAGTCTCATCAGACATGATCCATTCAAGCAGCAGGCAGGAAGACACAGTGAAAAGGGAGAGGGGGAAACCGTTCATCACCTGGCTGTGCCAAGTTGAATAAAAACAATAAAAGGAGGGGAAAAAAAGCTTTAATTGCCCTAGAACTTTGTAAACAAGCAGTTGAATCTGGGAGTTAATGCCAACACAACAGCTGGCTCTCAGAAGGGATTTACTAATACTGCAACTTGTAATTAACGCAAGGTCATCACTAAAAATTACTAGGCCAATTTGCTGTTAAATACCTTCCTCCAGGGGATGTATCCCTGTTGAAGTATGAGCTACTGCGTTGTGTCCATGAAGACAGACAGCCCGGGCAAAAGCATTTCCCTGGGGAGACAGGGTCACCATGCAGGGTTCCCTGTGACCCCACATCTATTCATGCCCAGGTCCCACTCTCCCCTCACTGCCCTGCAGATCAAAGCAGCCTGTTCCCTTGCAGGCAACACGCTACGATACCCACAGCATCCAAGCCTGCCAGAGGTATGTGTTGAGGTTGACAGCAATGAGCCACACTTGTAGAATAAAGTTGTGCAACAGTCTTTGGGCTGGCTCCACCTGCGTACACTTACCCAGGCATCACAGCATATAAAGTGATGGAGACCATAACAGCTGTATCCCTCAAAGTTCCCTCTGCAAGGCACTTCTTGCTGGAGACCGAGGTCTTGCCAAACAATCTGGTCCATAAGTCACTGTCCTGGAAACCTTCCTCTGGGATGAAGTCTACGTAAATGGAAGTTTCAAGTAGACTGTGGAGGGAAGCATTTAATTTCTTAGGCAGCAGTTTCTCCGCTTCCTTCAAATAAACAAATTTCTGCACCTAATTTTATGCAGAGAGCTGGGATGGCATGTCTAGGTGAGTGCTACCACTTACCACACTTGCCCCTGCTCTTCTTTTGGTTGGGAGAACATGCTTCGCTGCCTACATCCTGGCTGCCTGCTTAAACCCCCCCAGCCTCACCCCTGGTTTCAATACACAGATTAAAACACCTGATTTGTCACTTATTTTCCAGAATTTAGAAGAACCCTCTCATGGAGTGAACCAGCAAAACCACTGCTTCATCTGCCCCAAGGACAGAGGCAGGTTGTGCTGGTAAGTGCCCTTTGTCTTTCACTGTCATGCTTCCGTGCTTTGCCCGGTGAGATTCCCAGCCCTCACTGCAGTGGTAGGCAGCCTTCATACGAAGGCAATTGCAGAGGCTGTCCTAGTACCAAGAGTTAGGTGGATGCTGAGATACCTGATCGCCATTCCCTTTGTGCTGCATCAGTATGGAAGCAGGATAAAAAAGCTTGCACAGGTAGTTGCTAGATGACTTCTGCTCCTGCTGGAAGACGTGGCAAGACTAGTCCACGCTGCTCCGCCTGACCAAGCAATCTGCCCGATGGCAGGGTGGCAACAGAGGGAAGGCAGGGAGAGAGACAGGGCACTGTGGAGACAACTGGAGGGGTTTCATCCCACCATTTGGGAGTAACTCCTACCTCCGCAGTCCTACCAAGACCTTCACAATAGGAATGAACACATTAACACAGCTATATAGCTAAACAAAACCAAGAGGAGAAATACCAGATGAGAGGAAATCCAGAGTCCACCTATTAGTGCCATATGCCAGCAGTAACTGGCCTAGTAACCTTCTTCTCAGCCTTGCCCCACCATCTACCAGTACAGCCACATATCAAAGTACAGGCTCATTACCTCCATACGCCCTTATGCACAACAGAACAAATAACAGATAATTTCACACAACTTAAACACCAGCTTCACTCTTATCTAACTTCTTTCCCTGCGCTTCACTTAAAGGTATTCAAAAAAGGAACAGGATTAACAGTTCAAAAGATAAAGTTTAAAGACTTTTATGGTAAAATAATTAATATATAAACTGGGGGTAGGCATGAGGAACTAGGCTACTCAAGTCCAAATCCTGCCTTGTACCTTTTCTTAGGCAATTTAGCAGACTTGCCAAGGCCTTTGACTAGGGCAGCAGTTATGTATTTTCCAGTTTTACAACATACTTCACTTCAGGGGTAAATAAGCTCCTTTTCAGTCTTCATTCAACATGCAAAACACCTCACAGTGATCTTGCTAAACAGTTCTTCATAGGGCAAGCAAATAAGTGATTCTTTTTATCCTTTCTGAAAATTTCATATTCTTGAAGCTCTTACAAGTCTGAGGAAGGTGGAACTCGTTCGTAAATAAGGTCCTGGGAAACACACATGGCCACGGCTTGGCAGGACTGCAGCCCTGAATGAGCTCTTTCATTTTCAGTGTGTTTGGTAACTTGGGTTAAAGAGCAAATAGTGGTTTTGATAGAATATTTCAAGCACAGAGCAACTAGAGTGCTACAGTTACCTTTACCTAAAAGAAACTCATAAAATAATAGTAGTTTTTCAAAGCATTCCTCTGCAATACCTCCTAAAGTAAGCAACGGTGCTTCAAAAACCACTAGGAGCAGTGGTGTAATTTAGTCTGGCTAAGCGCAAAGTTGAAAACAAGTTTTGGGGAGCACCAAGAAAGAAAAAGGTTTGCAGCAGTTAAGCAGAACAAAATTCACACAGGCAGCTGCAAGTGGAAAGGTGCATTCATAGCTGCTGTGCCCAAACCGATGCGCCTACTCATGATCTGCACCAGACCTACACAAGGCCATAGATTTATGACCTTTATATTGAGCCCCCTGTATGTTCAGAGATAAAAAGCAGCCTGATCTCATCCTGTGAGTGTGCTGACAGCAAGGCCACAGAAGGAAGCAACAGATTCAGGGCAGTTTAGGACATAACATACTCATCGCCACCTACAAGTGTCAAAGGCCCAATGAAAGATTTGCAGATGCAAACTGGTGACTCTGATCCTTCAAGGAACATCTTGGAACACTGTTTGGAGAACTGAGTCTCATTAATTTAATGATGGACAAAATAAAATCTGACCTTAAAGAACGTGGAAGTGAAGCACTCACACTCTGAGCTGCAAGCCAACCCACCTGTCCTGTAATTTAACAGAAAGAAATAGTATTTTTCGAATCTGAAAATTCTTAGCACAAGCTGCAGCAAGAAGTTGTTAAAAATATCATCATTAAGTTAGTGGCTGGTTTGCAGATTCTGTTCCTTGTAGGATCATGTTATATACTCCTCTTCAGGAAATACTGTTATCCTAGCCTCAACTGTATTTCCACCTTTTTTTTTTAAATTATGATTATTATTATTGCATAGTGTATTTCAGGTCAGCTGTTTAAACTGCCATATATCTAACTGAAGATTAAAAATGAAGGGGGATGGGGGGAGAAAAACATTGAGGTGAATGTAACTTTTCCTGGCTATCTCAGGTAGTTTTTCCCAGAATGTCAAAGCTAGAGAAGACAACTAATAAATTTACCACCAATATCCTGTCATAACTGTTTATTCTGGCCAGATAAAACCACATTTGGTGGAAAAACATTGATTTCCTTTCAGCATCGTAGTCTGGAACAGCAAAGGCTTTGTTTATAAAAAAACCAAATAGCTTTTTCTCTCCAACCTGCCCAGTTGGCTTACGTATAACAGCTCTTGCTGTAGAGGACAGAATGACCATTTACACTCCGAATTGCAGACCATCCAATTTTTACAACCAAGCTACACCCCAAAAAGCTTGACTTATGCTGGATAAACGTTATCAAGGCTTCTGTGTCCTTCTTCCTTCTAACATGAACTCAGTAGATTGACTTTTAAAAATATATTTACTGTATTTATGGGAAGATGTTTTCATGAGATAGAGCAGAAAAACATTATTTATTTTTTTCATTCAAAAGGCAATCTATATACAAGAGAGCCATTGGAGTTGGGGCAAGACCAGCTGCCAGGCATCTGGCGGGTTTGTCAGCATTGGCACACATGCTGGATATCTGGCAGTTAGCTTTTGCATCTGTTAGTTTCAGCAACAGCCATAGCTACATCAAAAGCCACAGTTACATCAAAAGCCACAAAGGCACGTCCTGGTTATTTTTCACGGTGTCTGCATTGATCTAACACATTCTAGGTTCACTGCCCAGTTTTTTTTTTATTGTTGTTGGTTTTGGGGGTTGTCCCTCCCTCCTCCACACACAAAAAACAAGTGTGAAATAAGAGGGCAAGTGCTGGGTGACAACTGAAGAGATACACCATTAATATCCACAGCTTTGTATGCATATACATCTATAGGCATATACATCTATACGTTTATCAAGGTCCTCTAGACACTAGAATGGCTTTCTCACACAGGCAGCGTGCCATACCACCTTTTCTTGCTGCATTGTCCACCAACAATATATAATCCATATTAAAAACCAAGAGGATCAATTTCTTTTAATGTAATCCCACATGTTTTAGCTTGTTGGCTTTTTAATTGATTTTGGGCAATGTTACCCTCTATTGGTGTTTAATAAACCTGTAGGCTCAGTGCTGCAGTGAACATTGCTGGCTAGCCTAGGGCCAGCCACTCATGTTTTTCCCTGAAAACTGAAGAAGGAAGCGAACGCTTCACTAAAACAGGAAGCCACACTTTAGCAAATCCAAGGTCTAGTTTCGTGGGTATCTCGAGGGCAGGATAAGGCTATATTGATCCTGAATGCACAGTCTGACCTCGTCCGCCTGCTCACCCCACATTGAGACCAGCACAACCATGAGGCCACACAGCAAACCAGAATTGGGAAGCTAATTTCAGGAGAAGCTATGTATTTGGAGTGTATTTGCTGAGCTGGTTTCATTTGGATGAGTTTCCCATGCTGGCTTCCAGGTACACCTGTGCGGGCACACACCGGGCATGTGTTTGGGGCAGGGAGAGGCTGGCGCAGCATCTGGCAGTGGGTGCAGCAGACACAGAACAGAACAACCCGATGCTGCAAGGGGGACATTTAGCCCTGTGGGCTTTTCAGAGGTGCCAGGGACCCCAGCCCTGCCAGTACCTCCCCACTAGCACTGGCCGTTAGCTTTAAGTTGTGCAGCACCCCTACTTGCATCTCAGTCCAACAGGAAAGTAGTGCAATGGCTGAAGCCACGCCAGCTGCACCTCTCGGCAACTGGTGGCTGTCCAGTTTCACCAGTGCAAATCCCAAATTCACCACTTGTCTGCTGTTTGTGCTTGGGCACTCTCAGACTGGACAGTCCTCACACTGCAAAGGGTGCCGCAGCTCGAGCGGACCAGGTGAAATCAGGTAGGCTGCAGATTAGCCAAGGCTGAGATTTACCTTCATGCCAAGGCAAAGTTTTGCACTGTTTATCTCATGCACAAGTCTTGCCTGCAGAAGAGAGGCTGCCAGGAGATCTGAGCAGAAATTGTCCCTCCATCCATACCAGGCATTTAAAATGCATGCAAATTTTACCTTCCAGTTAAAGGCTGCTTTCAGAAATACAGACCTTGTTAACAATACTGCCTCAGCATATGTCATCTGTTGAAGTGATGTTCTGGGAATTTTTAAATCTCTATCAATGTAGCCTCGCCACTTATTTTACAAGTTCTGCAGTCTTTTACATTTACCCATTACAGGCAACTATCTTTGGTATCTAAATATTTGATTATCATAATACTGCAAGGAAGTACTCATGGTCAAATGTACGCTAAGAGAAGTTTTCTTTGCTGTTGCACCAGTAGGAAAAATAACACATTTAATATTTATGTAGAACATGGAAGTCATTTGGGAGGGAAAAGCAGAAGTATACCATCCTTGGTAACACCACAGGATGAATATAGGTAGGGGGGAAAGAGCTAGGTAGTTCTTTCTCTTAAAAAGAAAAACAACAAAAAACCCACACGCACACCAAAAAGCAAACATGTACACACACAAAAAACCAACCATCCATCCACACCAAAACACAAACTCACTGCAAAGTAAGCCAAGAGATCCAGAGGAACAGTAGATATTCTATATATTTCTCACCTGCTCTGTCTTTTTTTAGCACACTTCACCCAGCTCCTTACTCAGTGATCTCTGCCACTTCACTCTTGGTGGGACACCAAGAAACCCATTTTCTACTTCTCTCCGCTGGGAATCTGAGGCCCTTCAGTCTATGGATGCCTCGCCCATTTCTCCCTCTTTACAACCACCTGCCTGAGAGTTTGGATCATGGTGATACTCTCTCCAACGGCCTCAACCTACTAACGTGCCTGAGCAAGAAGGGATGTTTTTGTCTCATCCTGGTGGTTCTGCCATACATCTTCACCACCCTCCAACTTTGGCAGCCTGGGAACTGGGGAAAAGAAGCCGAAACCTTAAGTCGGACAACAGATAGCATTCAGGGATAGCTGTTTGTACTAGCTAGAGCCTTACAGCTGCAAGGGAACAAGACTCGGGCAAGAAAATAAGGCTTTTAACACCAAACCACAGTAAGATCACGCTCAGCAGCTAGCGTTTCAAAACCTGCTCCTGCAAAATTGTGTGCACAGGCATCCACTGCAGGTGTCCCACCATGTAGCACCCAAAGCAGTGCTGCTGGTATCCCCTCAAAGACAACCACCACGTTCATTTTACGCTCAAGCCTGGGGGGGGGATTTTCTCTATTCCTAAAGACATATCTCCAAAATCCTAGGTATACCTCCACAGTCCACCAATGAAAGCTTACACAACATGAGTTTTCCAGAAACTGTGGGTTTGGTGTCATGGGCCATTGTACACAAGCGGTGGCAAACAACAAAAGTAGCTGAGAGAGAGTTCATTTACATTTTGCCACTTTTCATCTGTCTCTTCAGTGGTCTATAGTTAATCAAACCAACACCCCTTCTTTCTGTGTCACAGGCACAAGAAAGAAGTCGGACGCTGTACATCCTTCCTGCTATTCTCTTGCAAATGGAGCCACAGCAGAATTCAAAAGTAGCGCACAGAGGCAGACTGAATTATGCATTTGGCTCCTCTCAAAAGCCAAGGAACAGCTCAAATGCCAGATTTTCTTAAAAGCAAAGCATCCCATCACAAAATGACACTGACTGTCTGTACTGGGGGCAGTGGGCTTTTTCTTTTCAGAAAGAGCATCCATTCATCCGTTTTGTTTTGGGTTTTGTTTTTTTTTTTAATTAGAAAAACTGATAAACACAAAACCAATGAGGGAAAACAAATACAAAAATAATGAAGACACATTTATCTGCCAAAAGGAATTGGCAAAGAGCAGCTGTCCTTTAATGATCATCAGGCACGTGAAATTAATCCATACCTTTATTACAAATTTAAACCAACAAAATAAATTAAAACTCAAGTCAAACCAGGAACCCAGGTGGGGAAGGAATAAGCAAAGCACAGTTTACCCTCAGCCTGGCCAGTCATCTCTGCAAAAATAAATACCTTTGTCTGCTCCCACCACAATTATTATCTCATCACCATTGCTGAAGATGAGATAGGAAACCCACTGCCCCGTTCCGAACAACGGGCGCTTTACGCCACTGCAGTAAATGAATAGCTCCAATTATTCATAGGGGCTATGGATACATGTGGTGTAGAAGTTTAATTTTTAAACTTCCATGAAATGCACACGTTTAAATATAGCATAGGGAACAATAGTGCATTGATCTAGTCCTTCCCCCAAGTAAGCCTTTTCCATTAGTGGGATCCAATCTTGCATTGGCAAAATTCCCATCGAGTCCAGGGAGCTTTGCACAAGGGAATATCGCATTGTTTGGCTACTTGTCCCTCCGCTAGAGCCGCAGGCTGAGGAGCCAGCAAGGGGACAAGGCGTTAAACATGGTTGAAAGCAAAGGAGTCGCTGCTGGGATTGAGTGAAGGAAGGGAGGAATAACCTCCTCCTTGCTCCTAGTAGCCCCATCCTGCAGATGGGGATCCCCCCCCCCCAATACTGGTTTAGGGCTAGAGCTGCTTCCACAATTTGTTCTCCAGGCTGTATTTATGATCCAGCCTCCCCTCCCGCAAGCACTCATACATCTAGGATCAGTATTTTTTCCCACTGACCAATGACACATTGAACTCATGCTTAGCAAGAGTATGGGCTGTTTGAACACCATCCTGTGAAGGCTACCACATGATTTTATTACTTATCAGTTCCTTAGTTTTCAGACATTGCCAAAAGAAGCTTACCAGAGTTTTTACTCCAGATTCCACCTGTGCATAGAAATCAGCAGAACATTTAAAAATGCACAATATATACATCAATTCAGAATCAGCTGTGGTGGGGAAAGGAACAGGATTAGCTTTATTTTGTGAAAAATTCTAGCAGAGATTCATGCACCCAGATGCTTTCGTTCTTTGCAAAAAAATAGTACGGTCACTTGTTCCTGTAAAATGGCCTTTATTAAAACACAAAATGTAACAGGCACAAGGGTCAGTTCTATAGATGAGTGTTTTTAATACTTTACCAAAGAAAACACAACCAAGCAGTAGAAAACTCCTAAAGGCTTTTCTTTTTTTAATTTTCTCAAGACTTAAGAATCAAGCTCAGGAATTCATTCCATTACAAAAGCCTTGAATTTTGTTGCAGTACAAGCGGTATTTGTAACTTCCATGTCATTTTTTGCATAAGCACAGTTCAAGGCAGAGGGACATGTTTGCATATGTAGAGTGAATGAGGCAATGAGAGGTAGTAGTTAGCATCAACGAAGACTGAGACAGAATAGCATATGGTCCATGTGAATGGAAAATATCCACTCCCCACAGTGTACATTTTTTTTTTTTTCCCCCTGTAGTGGTGCCCCCAGCTCCTAATCAAAATCAGGGCATTTTATGCTCAGCACAGTAGAAGCACAAAAGAAGAAGAAAACAACAATTAGAAGCTAATCCCTGTTCTGGTGGGGTTGCAATCTTAACTGAAGTTAGAACATAATGCCATTACTTCATTTTACAGAAGCAGAGCTGAAAAACAGAGAGATTAAGTGTTTGTATTCGCCAAGACATTTCACAGTTTTGCTTTCTTCCATGCTTTGTGTAGCTTGTTTATTTAGATTGCAACTCATCAAAACAGGATTCTCTCTCATTTGTTTATACACTAACACAAAGCAGCCGTGAATAACTACAGAAGAATTGCTTTTCAGATGGTAATAGGTACAGGTGATTAATAATGGTGCAGCTCCAAGCATGTAGCTGGCAATACTGTGTTTTCTTTCCTGGATTACAGAGATTAGTACTTCAAGTGATGATCCACTGATACTTATGTAAACAACCTGCACAGAGGAGGAAGAGAAATGGTACATCTCTGCTCCTGGGAGCGGTGGGAGAACTCAACTACCTGGCATACCTTTTTTTGAGAAAATAAAGTAATAACTCAGATAAAATCCCTTCCCAGAAAGATGTGTCCACCAACCCTTGTTTCTAGACCGATTCATCGGAGATATTAGAAAAGGAAAGAGAGAGGAGAAACAGAAAGCAAGCTAATACCAAGTTGACTAGCACAGATTAGCCAAGAAGCAGAGAAGACTGCTGATACCACAACACATACTTATATTGCCATCACCAGGGGCTCTTAGCCCCTGGCTGCTACAGATATCACACATTACCTACACAAATGCCAAAATGTAGGCACTTGCTGTCAGTCAAGCTGCCCTGACAAGCTTCAGGACGTTTGCACAGGGATGGCAGACACACCATGAGAGCAGCGGAAGACCCCAGCCCTTCCAGAGCAGCAGCTGTAGACCAGCCTTGCTAGGTCCGGCTGTCCTTACCCCAAGACAGGTAAGTGGCATAAAATGTCTGCATTTAGGAAGCTGTGTTGTTTTAGCTGTGCAGCGTGTGCCAAGAGATGCAGTCTCGGGAAGCAAGTCCATGGAAAAAGAAAGAGCCAACTGCCAGGATGGTCCACCCAGCCTCAGCCCTGTCCACCCGGTGGGGTCCCGAGGATGGGGTCTGTAGCAAGCAGGGAGCACGCTGGGGCAATGCTTCTGCCAGCCTGGACCCAGCCCACAGGCCATACAGTCCCCACCACAACTGCTGCTCGCGAGCCCTGCAATGATTCAAAAGCCTTTGTCCCACTGAAAATGCACAAAGTGAAGCCTTAGAATGAGGGGGATCCCTTCTGCGAAGCTCCTGGAGTGCAAGGAAGGGGGAGCTTAATGGGGGAAGTTGTATGAAATGCAGATATTGATCAGATTTGAATGGGTATCTACTCAGGGCACAGAAACACATATTACGCTCCCTTATGTAGCTGGACTTGAAAACACTGTAGCATCATCTCTGTTAAGATTTGTGGCTCAAACTCCCAGTCTTTCCATGCAGAACACTTTCAGAGGAGTGATTTATATAAGAATTGAGATTACAGACAAAGGGAATATATTAAAGAAAGCTATTTCTTATTTATGACTGAGAGATCATTTACTTTGAAATCAGGACTCGGGGCAGACACTTCACCATGAGCACAGCCCTGAGGAATGTGAAAAGAGTTATTGATGGCTGATTTCAGCAAGACAAGCTCCCTGAGGGCAGAAGGATAATACCAAGCTGGGTGGTAGTTTTTAAGCAGCTGGACACAAATTGGGACTTGTCGGTTGTTGTTCCCAGGCGCTGCATGTCAAATTGGAATAACCTGTTGTGCTCTCTCATTTTTTTTCCATGACTGGCTGCAGAATGTAGAAGAGGCACCTGTTGACTCCTGGATTAGCTTCTCTGTGATGAACAGCCCTTATCAATCATCACTCAACAAGAGATTTCAAAATAATAGTTTCTTCTCATTTTCCCCACAGCGAGAGCCATTCAGTGCAAATGGCAACCAAGCTGCAACCTGCTTTTCTGACATCTGAGATCTCCTGAGAAAGTTTCTTTGCCAGCTGGTTTTGGAGGCTTCTTGCCATTCCAGGAACCAAGCTCAAGAGGCTTCCTAGAAGGAGCACAGCAGCCCAAGGCACACTGACATTGGAAACATCCATGGCACGCCTAGCCTCCCAGTAGCATTCGGCTGCATAGGGGGGCCAGTACTTGAGCTAGCTTTATGGTAGCTCATAACCTGTAGCAGAGAAGATGCATCTGCCCGGAAAAGCAGTGGGAAGCTCAGAACACCACTAAAGCAGTCTATGGAGAGTTCTGTGCTCCACCTTGTGTGACAGGGCATAGGCTGCCTTAGCCAACAGCTCAGTCAACTCACCATATATTCAGTGACACCTTCCATCCAGCCTTTTTGTAGCTAAAAGCTCCTTAGGACAGATGGGGAGTAGACAACACCTTGAGCTCCAGCGCTGTCGACGTGAGCTAAACTAAAGCTACCCAAAACACACTCCAGCAGTCCTGTTTCTAGTTGATCTGTGTACCCATCAGCAACGTAACCACTAAAAGGCAGCAGAAACCAAGCCAAGCAGAGGAAGATGCTAAACACATTGAGGGTCTTTTTTCTAGCAACGAAGAATGGATGTTTCCTTCCCTCTTTGCAACCCAGATCTGCTTTCAACTTGATCCTTGTCTCTTGGCAAGCACCTCCAGAACTCCTTCACTGAGAACAGGCTCACCACCTTCTCCATCTGCTTGGATCTCCCAGCTGTCTCTGTGGAGATCCAAGATGGATCAATAGACAACTGCCAAGATGATTTTCTCATGTCCACAGTTAGCAGTTTCTCACTGCTGTGTCATACATTTGGCGAGATAAACATCTTAAGAAATCTTACAGAGTAAGTTTCCACAGTAATTTGTGAAGCTGCTTTTAACAACCACCTTACAAGCAAGGGGAGCTTTTGCAGTAGACAACCCTCCTTTGCTTCAGCCCCGGGTTGTTAGAAGCAGCTTCGGCTGTACAATTTTCTCATTTGAAAACATTATTTTTGTTATTCTGGTTGCTGGCTGCTAAGCAATATTGACTGTAGACTGGCTTCAATGGGAGGCAAATCAGATTATTGCTGGTCTTCCGAGTTTAGTAAACAACTATTGTCAAGACAGCAAGAAATAGCAGAAAATGCGACGCAGGTTTTAACATTCTATCCATCCCAAAGTATATTATAGAATACATCTCCAAAAGGCCAGAAGAAAACTCTCCATTGAAAGTGAAATTTAAAAAGATCCACTCTCGACCGCAAAACACCCCTAAGAACGTGGATCCCTCATATTTACACATCTACTAAGCAGATGTTTCTCCTAAGCTGAAAACTTCTCTCTAGTGACAAATTAGGAAGCTCTGCACAATCACATAACTCCAGCTCAAAGACAGTAAAGTCGTTGTATGAGGAGCCAACATGTAGTTTGGCAGATAGTTTTTTCAGAGTCAGTTTAAGCAGCCTCCTCCCACAACCACCCTCCACTGCAACCCCTCATACGCAGGGCTGTGCACCACGTCACATAACCCCCTGCGGGCCAAAGGGGTTCATGTGGTTTACTACTTTTTTCTTCTTTTTCTTTTGTAGGGGATGGGGAAGCTGTTGCAAAAATGATGGGGGAAACTGGTATTTCTCTTAGCAGATCTTCCCCAAAGATCCCAAGAGCTCCTGTACCTCTGGACAAGTTTAGGTGGAAGAGCTGTGCCAGGGACATGTGGCTGTTGAGCAGGAGGTCTCCAGCATCGTGGGTTCCCACTCCAGGTTTGGCTTGGTCTGACATGTCACTGCCTGCTGCACCTCACCTCTACTTCCTCGAGATGCAGGCATGGCAACTTATTCCAGTATTACATACTTTAAAACTGAATTTACACTCCTTTGAAAGCAAAGCTGGAGAAACTCTTAGAGTATTCAAAGGAAAAGTTTTGCTGCAGAAACAACCCACAGACAGAAACTGCCCAGCAAGATGGAGAACATGTACTGCCAACTACTGATGGATCCCACTAATCAATCTCTTAGCATGAGCAAATACACCTATTATTTGCAGAGGTGCAATCTATACCTCCCTGACATTAGAGTAAGCCCTGTCAGACAAATGTGAGCTCAAATGAGATCAGGCTAAACAGCCCCTGTGGGTTTAGCAAATAGGAGGAGAACAGCCACTCCCTTTCTTAAGCCTCCAAAATATCACATAAAAAATATAAGCTTTAATTTAAAAAAAAAAAAAGCAAGGAAGACAAAATATTATTTGCAGCTTTAAAAAGGCCCAATCACTAAATGCAGCTTGCAGTTTAAGTACAGTTATTCTGGGTGGTCTGCAAAGCACTAAGCTTGCTGTGCAGAAAGGAGTATTTTAAGAACAAATCAGTGGGGTACCAGAGTGTTAAAAAAGACAGATTCATGTTAGAAAAACACTTTGCGAAGTCATACACAGAATGCAAATGTTGAAAAAATAAATAACAGCTTCCCGTACCTGTTTATTTTCATTTCTTATGCCAAGGTCATAATTCCTTTTTATGTATTTTGAGGATAAATATTAAGATTAATAGATTATCAACATTACGAAGGCTTAGTCTCTGGGACACGAGGTCATTGGGAAGCAGAGATCTACAGTCACTAAAACACACTGGTAACAAAAGCCAAGAACTCAACAAGTCACTTTCATTTCAGACACAAACAAAATGGTTTTGCATCCCAAATGTGCATGACACAGCTTGATCCCTGCCCTAGAGTCCCCAGAGGTTTGAAAGACTCTTGCCAAGGTTTTGCAGAGTAGACCAGCCTTACTTTCTGCATTGGCTGGCACACAAGCAGACCAATTTAGCAAAGCTGAGTGCAAAAAAATAAATTAAAAAACCCAACAACCGTTTAAAGGGAATTTTCTACATCGTTGCCAAGTGCAGTCGCTGCAGGTCTAGGTAAGGCGCTCTCTCCCAAAACTACACTACATGCCCTTTCTCTCTCTCTCAGAGTTGTGGCACAGCCCCCAGTAGCAGCAGCTGGCTCCTGCTACCTGGGAATGCTGTCCACAAGGCTCAGTCAGGTAAGACGCTGCTGGGGACGTAGGCCTTTCAGAGCTGTGCAAGTGAACATGCCAAACACAGAAGAGTGATTTCCCATGCCAAAACTGTTCCTTTTGTCTGTAGCTTTCCGAATGCTTGGCAAAGCAGGTATGCATCGGTCCATCTATGCTGAAGGGAAATAAACACAAGGAAGGGCAAGTCCGTGCAAGGTGACAAAAAAAATATATAAAAAAAATCAGGAGCCTAGAGTCAGGCAACCTGGGTTTTAGCACCACTATCCTCTGAACTAGACAGAGTATAAATTCTGAGAAAGCACAAATTCTCATCAGAAATACTGAGGCAACAAACGAAAACATAAGCTATTGTTTTCCCTAATCTCACATTAAATGACATCCGCTGCTTTTTAAAACAAGGCCCATTTCTAATGCAGCCCATCTCAGGCGATGCCCCTCATAACTACAAACCAAAGGCAACTCCGGGTGCAATTCTAACGTGGAAATACACCTTGCCTATGCTACGGCCCAATTTACATCCATGAGAGCTCAAAGCACCCTGCATACACTAATTGCCTCTGGAAGCAGTAAGGCGAGATGCAAATTGTTGGAGGTGGGGGGAACAACCAAAAAAACCCACACAACAAAGATTCTTCCTTCAGGTCACCAGAACAAAGTTCTGCACCCAACACAAGTCAAGTCATCCAGCTCAGCCCAAGACACTGACCCACAGACTGCAGATGGGATGGAAACAGAAAGCCAGGCTCCCTCTTGCAGCAGGTTCCAAGTTCCCAATAGCTGCAGAGAAGAGGCAGGTATAATGGTCTTCTGGTTCCTCCCGACATCTGTCGATCCTAATAAAAGGCTGCTCTCCCAAAACATATACCAACTGAATGACCCCTTATTAGAACTGGTATCGATAATTACATCTGTAAGTCACTCCGTAACCAAGTAAATAGTCATTGACAAACCATGCACCAATTACAATCACCGAGTGTTACGTATATAAGAGACACTAACCATCCTCAGAGGCCAGAGATGAGTCATTTTGGGTGGACTGAAGGGGAAGGAAAGAGGGGAAACAGCGTAATGTTTTCTTAAAAACTAACCTTGTTTTCCATATAGCACTTCTGACCAATAGGTCAGTATTGTAACCCCGCCGTGGATACTGGATCCTCACATCCATCTAGGAACTGCCATACAAGAGGCGCTACAATGTCACCTCATCTCAATATACACAGGAGTGATTGAATATTAACCACATCAACCACCGCAGCTTGTCCAAATACAAACACAACAAAATCTAAGCCTACACCCAGTCTTTCCATTTCCTTCAGTACAGGTCAGTGAAAAACAGAGATATAGCCTACCTGGGCTCTAATAGGAAGAAAACCTGCTGTTAAAACTGCCCTAATATAAACCGATATAGGAAGCAGCCTTCTTCTCCAGGAAGCCCCCCTGTTTGTACAGGGTAGTTTTCAGCTTCCTGTACTGATGGAGGAAAGAAGAAAGTCAGGACCAAAACCCTTGGACTGTGCTGACCCCAGCCAGAACAGCAAGACAGAAAACCAATTCCTTGAGAGCTGTACGACGCCAAGCAAAACCCAACACCCCAGGTTAAGTAATTAGGAGGTCAGGAAATTAATCATTTTGGGGCACGGCATACATAAGTTGAACTAGCCTAGGAATAAATTACCTCAAGTATGCCAGAGCTGCCACTCTAAATGACATCTAGACAGACAGATACAGTTCTATGGAGCAGAATCAGATGCCTGGTGATTCCCACATGATTAATATATATTCCCTTCTGTATGCAAATCCAGAACAGACAAGGCAGGTACACACTATAACGCTTTTCAGTTGTGGAAACTTTGCCTTGGAACTGCAGAAACTCTTCACAATTGATACAAGTTCACCTCAAACAGTGCCCCAGCAACTGCTGGAAATTCTGTCAGCAGAATAGGATAGAATACAGTCAAGTGCTGAACATCACTCGCTGTATTGGTGACAACTTTAAAGAGGGTGCATTTGTAGACCTGCCACATGTTGCATGTCACTTGTCAGCAACATACACAGCATGATAGAAGATCATCACACAGCAAAAGTAAAATGCTCTATTAGAAAAAACCCAATGATTTTACATTAATTTTTTCAGGAAACAGAGCCAAGGGCTCAGGTAAATGAAACAGCCTCCACAATTAACTGACTTGTGTAAGTATTCATAGAATGGTTTGGGTTGGAAGGGACCTTCAAGATCATCTAGTTCCAACCCCCCTGCCATGGGCAGGGACACCTTCCACTAAACCAGGTTGCTCAAAGCCCCATCCAGCCTGGCCCTGAACGCTTCAAGGTATTATTAAACAGCATCACGAGTGACCAATCAATCTATCCTCACACAAGAAATTTTACCTCCATAAGCATCTTGCGCATCATGACCAACCAAGATATTTTCCCAGACTGAAGCCAAACGGATGGCAGGATTCCCATGTTGCTATTATTAAATCCATATGTATTATAAATACACATTAAATAAATATGCACCTATATTTAAATATATAAACTATAAATAAAACACACATGCATGTGTAAATGTATACAGCCACACATACCACACACCAGCCCAGCTAACACACAGGCAACTCCTTCATTTCTACAATCTCAAGATCAATAACCAGCTTTGCACAACTTGACACAGGGCGCAGCTCGCCCACAACCAAAACCTGCTGTTCCCGTGACTGACACCAGGCTGCATGTTTTCCATGGGGGAACACGCAGACAGACAAAAGGTAAGGTTAACGCTAAAAATAACATGTTGAGGAAGTTGATAAATTTTAAATGGGAGGCCAGACCAATAACCCTACAAACTGCAGCAACTGCACTGGTTTTTAGCAATGAAATCCAAGTCTGGCATGGGAAAGTTCAGTCAATATGTGCAAAAACATACAGCAAGTAAGTATCAGTGCTCTTACACATCTCTTTGGTCAAATAAAGGGGGGGGGGGGGGGGGCGGGGAAGAAATACACTCCTGCCTTGGTCCTTCAGACATCAGAAAATCATTTTTGACTAGCTACACAAGCAGGCCTCTGCTATAGCCATTAGCCACCTAAAAATCATTAAAGCAGTTTCACTGTAATGCAGAGTGATTTATAAGGTCCTTTGGAGACCACGTATTTGGAAATACGAAGGTCACAGTTCAACGTAGCCAGTGATAGTTTAGAAATGACCACTGAAGTTGCAGAACACCCAGTTGAAGATACAATTAATCTGTTCCCATGACCATGCCTAAATCAGAGCTGGCAAGACAACAACACTAGGCAGGAGCAGAGCATACTGGCACACACAAACGAAGGGAACCAGCCAGCACGCAATGCCGTTAGGGTGTGGGACCCGAGGACACCGGCAGGCTGTGCACTTGGTTGGAAGACCACCACGTGGGACTGCTGGCAAGCCATGAGAAGCAGCAGCCGGAGACTGTACTCCCTACTGGGAGATGGGCTGCACGAGAGAGAGGGGGAGATTCACGTTTCTCCATATTGCTTTCTTCTTTGGTGCTACCAGCTTGACACAACCCCTGCAGAACAGGGGGTTTCTTCCCAGGCCCACCAGAATGTACAGCCTCCTGAGCTACCACCAGCACAGGCATGTGACGATGGCTTAGGTAGGCCTGGAATTTTCCCTGGATTGACAATCTCTGAGCACAGGTAGCGTCACAGGGATGTTACCAATAACCGGGGTGGGCGAGGACAGCAAATGCAACTAAGGAGTTTGCCTGCTCAAGGGAATTTACTACTTGAAATTACAAATCACCCTTCCCCTCCACTTCATATTCAGAAAGAGAGGTTCTTTAAATAGTCCAGTGATGCTAGAGAGATTTAGGAGCCCCAACACATGTGGAGAAAACGGTACCTCTGCCAACAGAGCAGGATCTAGCACAACCGAACACATGGAGACAGCAAGCGGCGTGCGCAGGGACAGACGGCACGGGCAGCACCCGCAGCCCGAGGCGGGCAGGGAGAGGCGAGCTGCACGGAATCAGGGGGTCCCCTTAGGCAGAAGTTGACTCCTTACCCAGCCTTTCCCATTTGCTTTGACTAGGGAGGGAGGGTGGGGGGCACAGGATGACACACAACACAAAAAAACCCAAAACCTCACAAGGATCACATTTCTCCAAGATTTCCAGAATCTTCCAGTTCCCAAATCACCACAGCCCACCCAGGCCCCTCCCATACAGGTACATGGCAAATGAGAAACTAATTTCATTTTAGAAAAGCTAACCAGATTTGGAGGGAGGGGTGGAAAAGGCTGAACTTCAAAGGTCTGGGCTCTCCCAGGGCCAGGTCCAAGTCCCCGTCAGCGCTCCCAAGGCAGTGCCAGCAGCATGCCTGGGACTCCAACACAGCTCCTAGCTCTCCCCTCAAGAGCTCACCCTTCAAAAGCAGTTTTTCCTCTTGTTTTACTGAAGCACTTATATTTATCAGGTGTCATGATATTTACCAAATAAATTAAGACTTCTCTTTCTTACTTTTCTCAGCCCTTTCCAAATACCAGCCGCATACCTTTCATGCTGAGTGAAGGCAGAGAGCCCTTCACAAGAGAACTGCAGGCTGAAGGAGAAAGCATTCCTGTAAACTCAAATCCACCACTGCAGCATGGCTTTGGCCACCCTCCATCTTACACACCAGAATTCAAACACTAGCTCAAGAAGCCAGCTATACAGGTAGCATTATGAAACAATAATGGTGGGATAAGAGAACTCCATCATCACAGGTACCAGCGTTCCCCTAAACTCCCCATTCCTCTCAATTACTACAAATAAGCACTAAAAAACCCCCCCACAATTTCCATTCCTCAAAATTCATAAAATTACTTAGAAAGAAATACCAAGAAACCACACACTTACGTACTTTGTTGAAAATCACAGCATGGCAGCACCTGGGGCTCACAGACACAGGGGTTACGGAATGGGCTTCAGGAAGAACCTGACCTTCCTTTCACCCAGAGCTCACTCGAGCTGCTGGGGCTCTGCGAGTCATTTTGAAGCACAAGCATTTCCACCTGGACTTAATTGGGCTTATCAAGAGAACTGAGAACAAACAAATTCAATGAGATTGGGTTCTGCTGGAACATTTTACTCCCTGGGAATTGTCCAAGTCATAAAATGATGGAGCATTTGCATCATAAAAGTTAACTATACTAAGCGGTTGTGGGATATTGAATGCTTTAGTGAATTATTTCTTTTATGTTGGCTGCAGTACCAGGGGAAGGGGAAGTTGCATACAACAGTATTTACAATTTCTTTTGCTTTTCTCCCTGCAGCTAAGGCAACAAGGCTGCTTACATGCTGTGGTTTCTAACTTACAAGATACTGTCCTTTGCTTGCATAATACCAGTACAATCACGAGATATTAACTTCTGCCTCTTTCTATGTCACTGTAATCCTAACTGGCTGATTTTCACACTCCTTCTTTTTCCTTTCCTACTACTAATTCTGGAGTTACAGAAAGTACATTTCCTGTAATGTCAAGGAAAATTTTCCAAGGTGCTTGGCATTTGCTTTGCCGTCTGGATAACGCTATCTGCTCAATTTCCATGAATTCCACACCACTTGAACAATTGCTCTTTCCAATCAGTTTTTGGAGTTGTAAGGGGAAAACACTCCATGTTATAAAGTGCCAGTTAACAAAAACGCAAAGAAACCCAGACAGGTCCTTGCCCCTTCATGTCTCCTGCATTAGTAGAGGACCAAGAGCTTCACCTCATTGAGGTTTTTGCTTGTTTTGTCAATACACATGCCCCTGCTTAGGTACCAAATTGCAGCCCCAGGAAACAGCTTGACACAAGGGGAGCATCACACCTGGAACCAATGATCCCCTGTTTCAGGGCAGAGGGGTAAAGACAGCCACCTGCACCTGGCAGGGTACCAGCTGTTCCAGGCTTTAAGACACTCACTGGGGACTCCTGCTGTGTATCATGGTAAAAACTATGGCCAGCTGGGCTCCTGGAGCCCCTGCTAAACAGCTGAGGCGTTTTATAACAAAATATTAAGTATGGCATTAAGATCCCTACATCAATGACTGCAGAAGCACTCTCTGCAAGGCTAAATAGTATTTCTGAATAAAACAATTAAAATCAGTGAAACCAGGAGCAGGTATGTCTCTGATATGCTAGAGTAACACTCACATGTCTCCTGCAAAGGACTGAACAGGATCGTGCCCCTTTTAGCTTTACTGTCCCAAAAGAGGTTTCCTCCAGATTAAATCCTAGCTATATTCTTGAGTCAAACTTTTCCCAGTGTCGGGTGGCGAAAGCAAGCTGGGAGCACAGACCCATCCTCCTGCCTACCACAGCTCTTCAGCAAGGGCCGTGGTCTCTGACAGGCTGTACCTCTGTGCAAGCAAGGGCTTCCTGAGCGCACACTGACACACACCTAAACACTGGGTTTTGAGGTGTAAAACATATGCAGATATTTCCATGTTCTGGAAAGTTTTGGTAACACGCATTTTGAGAAATAAATCTGTAAATCTCATCTAAACTGACCATCTTTACAATTATTAACCACGAATCCATTTTTTTAATAATTCATTATCACATTTTATTTGTTCCTATCAGCCTAACAGTGCCTATTTTATATTAAACTACAAGTGACTGCTCCTTAGATCAGAAGTTTAGTATTGTGTAATGTATATACCATCGTATACACATTATATATACCATTGTCTATGGTATTGATGTTACCTCTTTGAGAGCTGGTATTTGCCAGTGGTTTGAAAAAACGCTTTCTAAATCTCATGCCATCAGTCTTGCAACAGTAGACTGTACCCACCAGCCAGGCTGCATTTCTGTAATTACTTTAGGTGCTGAACTTTTGGGACGTAGTTCTTTTAGTCATACTAATCCAATCCACTGTTGTCCCTGGTTGTGTGTCTGCATCTACTACTAGATGGGAAAATGGAGAGAAAGTTTTATCTTCTTTGTGTCATATTCTTTGGTAGAGCTGGAGATTTCAGGTGTGTCATCGCTTCGGTTTCCTATGATTGGTCCTTTGTGAAAGTCAGAGTTGTGTTATCGGAAACACTTCACTGGCCCCACACTTTGTTCACAGTCATCAAAAAGCACCTGTTGCAAATGTGACAGCCATTAAATGACAGCCTTACATTTTGGCTTGCCTTGTATTTGTAATGGAGATAGACTCCATAAAATGAGATGCTTATTACTTGCTTTGCAATGCTCTTCCAGCAAACAGTTTAGGATTAGCCTTTGTGCTATGAATTCTAAACTCCATCTTGGATTCCATTTTAAGATGCAGGTTACCATAGGAAATATTTTGAGTAGACAGGAGAGGTCGTGACTTGGTGTTCATGTCGACACTAGCCCGGAGCTGTGTGCCACTTCCAGGGAAAACAGCTTTTCCAGGCTTCCAGGCTTCCCCTTCCCTGACATCAACTCCCCAGCCTCCCCAGCTGCACTTCCCCAAGCGCAAAACAGTCAAACTGAAGCAAAATGTCCAGGTTCAGCTCTAGAAAGCTGAACACAGTTTGCTTCATGAGCCTTTGCCTCCCCCTGTCCCCTAGACATCATTTAATACATCCTAGAATTTCAACTGCTTATGCAAAGAAAAACCCACAGAACATAACTGAGGCTGCGGTTTCACAGGCAGCTCAAGTCAATATAAAGTTGCACTGATGCTGAAAGCAGAGGTCCGAGCCTTACGTTACTCACATACTCCTGCTCTTGCTCGTGCTTTTGTTCTACAGCCACGAGGCCATGGGATGAGTCCAGATCAGAGCACTAATCTAGCAGAAAACAAATTCCTGTCTTTTTTAGAGTTAGTGTTCATTTGGGTTGGCAAATCGCTGCATTCCTCATCTAATCTGACCTTTAAAAAAGTATTTGTTAACACTGAATTCATCTCCTAAGATTTACGGCATGCTGCCTAGCCCTCTTAACATGGCAGCAGCGCTCTGCATCAAACCCTCCTCATCCATTCTGCTGTGCCACTTCTGCAACACAGCCAAATGGTGTCCCACATGAGAAACAGTTCGCCCTCATCCCAGTGCAGGTGCCCGACAGGCGCAGGCTGACCCAGGGCTCAGGGGCCCTAGAAGGGGATATCCAGGCCTCCCCTTCGACACACGTCCCTGTTTCCACCGCACTGCCCGGCAGCAGCAAGGCATCAGCCCGGTGCACAGACCCTCCCAGGGCAGGCAGCCGGAGGGGCCAGATCCCCCTTCTCCCTTCCCCATCCTCGCTCACCCATGGGAGGAGTAAACCACCACCCAATGCCATTAGCCAGATTATGGCTTCTACTAAGAAGTCCAGCTTCACACTTGACATTATTTAGGAAATTCAGAGCTGCATGTGCACCCCCCCAGCCAGCAAAGAGCCAGCTCCGAGACCACTTTGGAGCCAGAGCTACCTACCATCCACAGCCAGCAAAGCTGGAATTCTAAAGCAATTAATAATAAGGGTGAAAAATGTTCGTCCGTGGCAGAGTTAGAAGGTTCACATATATATACGTGGATACAAGAAAGCCTTAATAATCACAAAAGCCAGTTGTTAGTCGTCCTCTGCAATGAGAGAACAGTTTCACACTGCTATTCAGCTCCCTTTGCATACAGTACAGGGAATCCTTTTCCAACATTTAGGCACAGTTGAAGGCTAATCAAGATCTCATAAGTTACCAGGCCCCTTACTGTTATTGAATTTCCCTCCATTTCTTATCTTGAGTAGCTATTACGATTCCAGGTATTCAAGTGAACGTCATTCAGAAAAGATAAGGTAATAATCCATTGATATAGGACCCTCGTATTTAGATTTCAGCATGTCCAGCTCCCTGTTTATGTTATTAACCATGGCAGAAAAAAGGGGGCTTAAATTACCCTGTATTTCCTTCTCAGATGGTGGACAGAATAGAAATTGCTTAGCAGATGTCATCTATCCTTCTTCAGCAATAGAGAGGAGATTTGTCAGGGTAATTTTGCCTGCTTTCTTCAGGAATGCAAATCTGGGGGGAGTGGGGGGGTTCACCCCAAGATGCCTCCATTAACACATCTATTATACCCCTTTGAAAGGAGAGACGAAATGACTTATAGCTGCTTGACTAAGCTTTGAGATACAAAATTCTCTTTAGAGACAAGGTCCTCTAGACCTGAAGGGAGGAATCTTATTCCTCCACCCTCCTCTCCAATATTCAATGCTTAATATTAATAAAGGAATTTGACCTACAAATCAAGGTACTTCAGTACATGTGCTGCAAAAATTACACAACCTGCTAAATTTACGCCAGCTGATAACAAGTGTTTCTTTCCACATTCAGAACTTCTCAGAAGATGCAGAACTTTGCCACATAACCATTATTTGATTTCCAGCGAACCAGACAAAATAACTGTTCAGGGATACGTTCACATTAATTAAGCCCTATCTTGATGTGAGCCTTTCCTTAAATGTCATTATCTTTTCATAGAGTACAAGAAATACTCAAGGTCCATGTGAGTCATTTGTAACCACCAATACAGAAAAGCACTTTTTAAATGGGCAAACCAAGCGTTTCCCATAGAACTGTGGAGGAGACGATGTTTTTTCAAGCTGAGCAAAACCCACACAGGAGGGATGAGCCAATCTAGCAGCTTGGTGGGGAGACTGTCCTCCATCCCGTCACTCCTGCCTCCTCTCTGGGCTGCGGAGCTCCACCTCCTCCCTTGCACCCTGAAACTCATCAGGCTCCTTACTGACCCACTTCAATTCTACCCCAGCAGAAAACACCATTTTTCCTGGTCAGTAAAATGCAAAACCCCCAGGCAGATGCGGCAAGCACCAGGGTAAGCTGGGGGCGAGTGGACCGTTCGGTGGCAGCGGACCAAGCGCCCACCCAGGCCACGTGGCGCACGGCGAGCAGGGTGCCAGGGTGCTCTGCCCGACCGGTGACTTGAACCGGCTCCAGGAGCGGGTTAGAGCACCAGGGAGGAGCAAGAGTGGAGAAACTGCTCTCTTCTGGCAGAGGCAACCTGCAACATCACCTGGAGTATATCATTTTCATCCCAACCCTCCACTTACTTCTTTTGCAGATGAGCACTTACAGGTCTGGCTGTGGTCATTCAGGACATTCCTGTCCCTCTATGGGCAGGCTCCAGCCAGCTGCAGGGCTGGCAGAAGGGGCCGTGTAACTGTACTTCAGATGCAATGAAGTGGTAAGCCCTGTACCTTCCCCTTTAACCACTGAGGAACTGAGTTTAAACTGAAGAGTCAGAAAGTGAAGTTTTGGTTTCCAGAGCTAACGTGTGCCAAGGTCTGTAGGCTCAGCACACAAAACCTGAAATGTCCTACCTTATCAATGACAGAGCATCACCGCCTGGAGCTCTGTCAAGTAAGATTCACGCTCAAGGGCAGCAAGGAAAGACAGAGCACACAATTAAAAATATATAGTACAAGCTCTTTAGCTTTAATGCTATACTAGCAAAATGAAAAAATAAAAGTCTCGGTCATAAACAAAAATAAAATCATGTGCCTTCTTTGAAAATGAGGTTGTCAGATGCATCCTTTTTTAAAAAAGAAATCCAAGCTGCCCACCTAACGATGGATGGAATGAGATGGGATGGGATGGGATGGGATGGGATGGGATGGGATGGGATGAGGGCAGAAACCAGGAAGAGGGAAATAATTTCTTTTTCAAAGCAGCGGTAAGAGCTGCATTGGACATTTAAACATTAGACATTAAAAAAAATATTCTGGCAAAGGGCTCAATCCCTGCCTATGTATTTAACCACCGAGGTATTGGTTTGCTGCGTTCTGCATTCAGCAATACAGCAGAGAGAGGAGCCAGCAGCCTACCAGCTCCTCTGGTGGCCATGTGCCCTCTTCCCCAAGCGACACAGGCTGTGCTGTAATTCTACGTTCTACACTTGAACCGGGGGTAAATCTGGGGGTACAGCAAAACCAGCTCGTGCTTCAGCCACGATGCTCTAAATGAAAAGCAGCATTGCTGTGCTTGGTGGCACACTGCTGGCAGTATTTTCGGTGGTGCACAACCCATCCAGCTGTGTGCTGGGTTAATTTTTGTAGTAACTTGGGGTCAGGCAGCAAACCCCACAGCCCACAGAAAGCAAAAGCACCGGACTTACAGCACACTCACACCACCTGAGGAAGGCAAACTGAGAAACACCAAACAAATAAAAAGCCCCCGAGAAACTGAGAGGACTAGGGAGTAAAAATCAAAACTGCTGATTCAATACATTTGAACCCCCCCCCATGATCATACCCAGCCACATTAAATCAATTCCTATTTGAAGATCTATACCATTACACCTATTTCTACAAATGTCTTTGCTGCCATTTCTTTCAAATTATCAACTGAAGCAAGCACGCAAGACTCAGTCATAACCAATGATTAGTAAAACCCCCATTCTCCAGATCCTCAAAGTCATTTTAAGTACCCCAACTATGAAGAGAAATACCACATCTCTAATGGACAACAGCAGAGACCTTAAGAGTTCCTTCTCAACCCAAAGCTCTTGAAGAAAAAGTTTATTTTTATGCAGAGTTTACAGATTTATTGCAAGGTATCAGGAAATTTCTGAATGGTCTGACCAGCTTACATGGCTTCGCTGAATTTTGAAATGAAAGCAAGAGAACATTTGCTTAAATCAACAACCATAAGTCACCAGTTTAAAGGTTAACACTTGATTGTGCAGCGCAAGAAACAGACACTTATCTTCCCAGTTCAAGGACTTCTGGTTTGCTGAGCAGCAGCACATAATGCTGCAACAGACAGTTTTTGCAGCACACTTTTGCAGAGATACAACCACCACTGGGCGCAGGACGGGTGGCCTCGGAGCATCGCTGGCTCGGGGCAGGGCTCAGGGCCCGCTCTCCCCACATACTGGCATGCCACTAGCCCACTGGGAGACACTCGTGGGCCGTCACCCATGCTGCTCTGGCAGCCTTTTCAACAAAACGCTGGCGTTGGCACTGGCGCAGTTGTGTTTCACGTGGGGCAGCTGCTGTAAAGCTTCCAGAGCTCTTCTTCCAGCCAGGAGACACCAAAGCCAACCCCAAACACCCTCACCCAGATCCTGCTCAACCAACAGAAAACCGCAGGGAAGATGAAAGCCCTGCGCTGATGGAGTACAGCTGTCCTAGATAAGCAAAATATAGCAATAAATAAGGTCCTTATCTACTGTGGCAAGAAAAAGGCAGGCTCAGGGGAAACGGCGGGCAAGGGAGAGAAGTGAAAAACGTACCTAGGAAAGAAAGAAAACCTGGAACTGCGACACTCACTCCTAATTAATGCACTTTGACAATTAGTTTCAAAATCCTCAAAGTCAGTCAAGACATCAGCTTGGACACCAGCCAAACCGACAGCTACCCGCTGCTCCTGCAAAATACTGGTGGATGCCGCCTCCTTGCAGCCATGGTACCTGTACCAGGGATGCCCGGGGAAGGACCCAGCGCCGCTCGGTGCTGCTGTGCAGGCAACATTAGGAAGAAGTTTCTTCAGCAATTAGCCTGGGAATAGAAGGGAGCAATTCCGAGCTGAAACATCAGACCCACCCATTAAAAACAAAAAGAAAAAAAATAAGGGCAATTGCTGTAGCTGGGCTGTGTTGTCATATGTTGCTTATGTTTGTTTTAATTTTAAACTGAGAGTCAGTCCAGGGTTTGTTACACAAACATATGGCACTGGTATTACATTCTACCTTGTATTTATAGAAAGTACTGTGGCGGTCCAGGCAGCGCACAGATGCCATAATGTTAACAACATTTATTATTAGTATGACAAAAGACCAAAAATAAGCCAGTAGAAATTGTGATTTAAAAGTTTAAGGGACTGACTGCAAAGAGGGATTCAACTGTGAAGTTATTAACTGAAATTCCTCCAGTGGCAACGAACACACAGCCCCCAGGCCGCCAAGTATTATGTGATATAAATACACCCTCAGAAAGGTAATTTGTTTAAAACCGGAGCGCTGAAAACTGATTTAACACGTCTAATGCTAGCCCGATTAACACCAGTGTGCCCTCGGCTGGCGATGGGAGCACTGAGGCAGAAGTCCGCATTCCTGCAAGTGAAGAGGAACAAAGCTTTTGGGACAAAGGGGAAACCTTAATTGTGCCCTTTTATGACCCAAACTGTGATTTCCTCCTCACCCCAAAGGACTGGGAAGGCTAACGGCGCGCTCATGTATCCCCATAAGCGAGGCTATTGATAAATGCCATTACTAGAGTTTTCCACTCCAGCTGTTGAGCTACAAGCAGCAAAGGTTTGATCCTTCACCCCTTAAAAAAATTTTCAAACAAAAAAAAAAAACAACCAACAAACACCACCCAGGCTACAGTACAACCACTAACGCTATACTCCTGAACCTTCTGGAAGCATTTATTAGCTTTGGCCGCCGACCAGTGATTGCTGTAGGAGTGGACTAGAGCTGCAGTGCAAACTGGTTAATCTGTAGCTAGACATTATTTGTGACTGGGGCAGGGGGGGGGTGGTGGCGGTGTTCAGCAAGAAATAGTCGCTGCCTGGCAGACCGGGCTTCAAGAGTGTAAAGGGTTGTTTGGGTTGTTTGGTTGGTTTTGTTTGTTTGTTTTTTTTTCCAAAAAAATTTTATTGGGAGAACTACAAAACATTTACAGTACAAAGTTTACAGTCTCACACAATTTGTAGTGAACTGACTCCCGAAAAATATATTACAACTCAAGTTGACTTATCCTTTAGTTACATTCAAAACATACTTCTGTTAAAGTAGTCCAAAAGAGTACATAGTGCTCAATCTGTACCTATGTACAAACAAAACTAAGCTACTGCTCATTCATCCACCGTCCAGGAAAGTTTTGGAAAACTCCCGACTTTCTACATAAGGAAAAAAAGTACAAGTTTTGGAATTCAATTAAACAAGATATGTTCATGTACTGTATAAAGTTTTCAGATCCAAACACAGCCTCCATTCTTATAAAAGAGTGGCAAAAAATTTTGCTGTAGTTAAAACCCATCCCTACATTCAAATTATCTCAAGCATTAAGAAAAATACTTATTTGGTTTGAGAGATATTTAAGGCAAGCATGGACCCTCAAGAAGGCACTGTGAGACATAATACTGGGACCCCCAATTATTGCTACATACTTTTGAGACTATATCACAGTGTGATTGGTGGAGTTAGGCAACAAAAAATACTTTTTGGTTACTTTAAACAAGTCTGAATTAGATTTGCCACTGTGAAGTCTGATTGCTAAGTCAGTCTTTTTTTTTTTGTGTTGGGTTTTTTTTTTTTTGGTTTTTTTGGGGTTTTTTTGTTTTTCTCTCATTTGTTTTTCAACTCGGACGGGCTACAACCATTTACATTCTAAAAAAAAAAAAAAACAAACCAACCCATAGAAATTCCTCAAACTACTTCCACAGCATCGAGACCGATTTCTATAAAGAAACCATGCAATCTTTCAGATTTACGTAAACAAGGAAAGAAATTAATGAAATAAATATTACATACAATCTCTTAAATTAAGAATTTTACTCATTTACAATAAAATAACCAAGTGAAGTTACAAAAAGGCATATATTACTGTGAAAAGAACACACTCCACATTTCGCCGATTAATAATGGCAATCATAATTTAAACATAATAAAAGAATATATATCTATTGCTTTTCATCATACCCGATAAATACAGTATGAACAAATTACCAATGTATACTTTTCACAAGATAATAAATAAGTTAAATAGTTTCATATTGAGTTGTGTGCAGTGACTCATTCACGCAATCAACTCAAACAGCTAAAAAAAAATTAAAAAAAAATCAGCAGTTATTCTCCAACAATTACAAACTAAACTCAGTTGAGTGCTTCCAAATAAAGCAACAACAACCAAAAAAATTGTTCTAAGCCAAACATCCACTAAGTGGTGGCAATGGAACCAATATTAAAACTTTGGAATGAAGGTTTTAGCATTTGTTATAATAATAATATATAGATATATAAAAAAAGTTGTTATCAAGGCATATTCTTGGCAGGATGTTGGATTTTTCTTTTTTTTAAAAAAAGCTTATAGGTTTAGTACGTTCTGTGTTTTTATTTGAACTGGATTGAGAGACAAAGTAGTTTGTAACTTTTTTGTGTGTGTCTGAAGGTTTGGAGGAGCTGGACAGGCAGGATGCACGCTCCCCGGATTGTTTGTTGCTTTCTGGTGGTGCCTTTGCTAATGCTTTTTTTTTCTGAACACAGATGGAATGGCTGCTGCTGGTGCATATCATAACTTGTCTCCAAAGAACAACAACAAAAAAAAAACCCCAAAACGAAAATCCCCTTCTTCCAAGGTCTCTCTATAAAAATAGGTTTGTTCATGTCATTTGCCCTTTTGCAAAATGCTTTTTTTTTTGTTTTGTTCAGCTCTCGGTGTATATATAGATAGATAAGTATATATAAAAAAAAAAAAAGAAAAGGATTCACTTTCTTCGCTCGGTAACTTACTTGGTGGGCAGCCGCGGGGCCGGGCGCGGCAGCCCGCCCCCCCCCTAGTCGTCGGAGATGGAGAGGCGGCTGAAGATGGGCAGGCGGCGGCCCGAGTCCAGGCTGGGCGACTCGGAGCCGCTGAGGGAGCCGGAGCTGAGCGAGCCGCTCAGGTAGCTCTCCCGGTCGGAGAGGGAGTCCGGGGGGCTGGGCGGCGCGTCGAAGACGGGCGACTCGGAGAGGCGGCGGAGGGGCTGGAAGCTGAAGGGCGGCGAGGCGGGGGGCGGCGGGCAGCCCCCTCCGGGCGGCGGCGGCTGCTGCTGGCAGCGGTAGTAGGCGGCGGCGGCGGCGGCTGCGGCGGCGGCCGCGGCGAAGTTCTGGGTGTGCAGGGCGAGCGGGGCGATGAGGCTGCCCAGCTCCTGCCCCGAGAAGGCGAAGGCGTTGTTGGCGCAGGGCGGCGAGAGCAGCTCCTCGCAGTACGAGGCGGAGGCGGGCGGCGGCGGCGTGCGCGACCCGCCGGGGCTCTCCAGCAGGGCGGCGTCCAGGCGGCCGCCGGGCGGCGGCGGGGCGGCGCCGTGGGGGTGCGGGTGGTGGTGGTGGTGGTGGGCGGAGAAGCCGGAGAAGCTCAGGCTGTGGTGCAGCTTGGGCCGCTCCCCGCCGCCGCCGCGCGGGTGCCCGAAGCCGCCGCCGCCCAGCGGGTGGTCGCGGGGGGCGAAGGCGCGGAGGTCGCCGGTGCTGCCGGCGGGGTGCGGGGGCGGGTGGTGCGGGTGGTGGTGCGGCCCCGCGGCGGCGGCGGCGGGGGGGGCGGCCGTGCCCCCGCCGGGCGCCGGGCGGCGCTCGTCGGCGTTGTGGATGAAGTGGCAGCGCGGCCCGTAGGGGCAGAAGCCGATGGTGTGGAAGGTGCGGCAGAGCTCGGTCTTGTACTTGGGGTGGCGGGTGAGGCTGCGCAGCTCGTGGAAGCCGTGGGCGAACTGGCACTTCTCGCCGTACTTGCAGGCGCCGCTCTCCTCGAAGGGGCGGCACAGCTCCGTCTTGTAGCGCGTCGAGTTGATGGGGGCCCCGCCGCCGCCGCCGGAGCCGCCCCCCTTGCCGGCCGCCGCCTGCTGCTGCTGCTGCAGCTGCTGCATGAGGTGCTGGCTGCGCTCGCCGTTCTCGCTGAAGGAGCGGTCCCGGAACTTGTTCTCCTTGTTGAGCAAGGCCGTGGGGCTGCTGCTGCCGCCGCCTCCGCCGGAGCTCGTCTCCTTCAGGCTGCCGAACGAGGAGGAGGAGGAGGACGAGGAGGAGGTGGAGGAAGAGCTGGAGCCGGTGGGACTGGGGAACTTGGAGCCGCCGGCCAGCGCCGGCAGGTTGCTGGTGGAGTGCCGCCGCAGGAAGCCCGGTGCGAAGCTGGAGCTGGGGGGGGTCACCGGGGTCCCCACGGCCTTCTTGTCCAGCATGCTGCTGAGGTTGGTCAGGGACTTCTCCGTCTGCCGGGGCGGGGGGGGGAGGGGAGGGAAGGGGGCGGGGGAGACACGGGGAGAGAGAGAGGGTGTTGCAGGGTGACCGCCAGCCCACCGCCACGGCTCCCCGAGCGCCCGGCGCCCCCTCCGCGGCACCGCGGGGGTCGGGGCGGGGGTCCCGCCGCCCAGCTGCTCCCGACTGCGTGTCTGCTGCGGGCGGGCGGGGGCGAACCCCGCGCAGGCTTTGCTGCGTGCGCAACTTTTGAAAAGTTCCTCGCGGCAGCAGCACAACACTTGCGGGCGAGCGGCTGCGGGGCGGCTTCAGCGGGTGAACCCCGCAGCCAGCCTGCGACGCGCCTCTCCCGCAGCCTGGCGCCAGCCGCCCCGCAGCCGCTCCGCGCTGCTCGAGCACAGCCGGCCGTCAGGCGGCCCCCGCCCGCGCAGCCGCCGCACCGCTCCGCACGGCGCAGTCCGGCGGGCACCGGCCTCCCGCCCCGCCGCGTCCGTGCCCCGGCCCGAGCGGCCCCGCAGCGCCGTCGTGCAGAGCGCGGCCCCGGCCCGGCGCTGGCAGCGCAGCGCGCTCCTTCCTACCTTGCACAAGAAGTCAATGTCGTAGAAGGCAGATAAAAGCGTCGTCGACATTTCTAGATCCTGTAATGGTCGGAAATACAGGAAGGACCGAAAGATCCCGCTCTCCTCGGAGGGTTTGGAAAAGCCACGACTAGATAGGAGGGGGCCGTTTGCTTGAGATCCGAAATGGTCCCGTCTCCTTCCCGGCGGGACGGCGGGTGCCGGGCCGAGGCGGCGACAGCGGCTGCACAGCAGCGGGCGAACTGCGGGAACTCCGCGGCGCCCCGCGCCGCCCCCATATAAACGCCGCCGACCGCGGCCCGGGGGCGGTGCCCCGCTCGGCCCGCCCCGCCCCCACCGGCCGGGCCGCCCCGCCCTCCGCTGGGGCCGGGAGGCGGCGGCGCTCGGGGCGGGCGGGGGAGCGGGGCCCCGCCGTGCCGACCGCCATCAGCCCCCGGTGCACCCGCGGCGCGGGCGGGACGGAGCGGGGCGGGGGCCGCGGGGCCGGCGGCGGGAGCAGCGCGGGGCCCTGCGAAGTGCCTCCGCGCCCCTCCCCGGGCCCCGCCGCTGCTGCGGCCCCGGCCCCGGCCCGGGGAGTGCCCGCGGTGCCTCGGCGGGCGGGCGGCGGGTGCCGGGGGAGAGGCGGCAGCGCCGGGGACACCGTTTCCTCCCGCCACCGAAAAGAAACTTTTGCCACGCAATTGGTTTGGAACAAAGGTCGGGCCCGCGCTGCCCCGGTGCGACCGGCGGGACGGCGGCTGAGCGCGGGCTGCGCCGCTCCCCTGCTCGGGGGGGCGGGGGGGGGGGTCGGTCGGGTTTCCTGCTGGTCCGTGTTCGGGAGCGGCGGGCGGGGAGCCGGGGGGCGCCGCCGCTGCACCGGCCGGGCTGACACGCGGCCCGCCCCGCCACGACGCACCCCTGGCCCCGCACCCCGTCCCACGCCCGCCCCCCGCACACCCCGCCCCCGCCGCGGCCCGGCACCCGCCAAGGTCGCACCAGCCCCTCGCCGAGCCCCGCCGCGCCCCTCCCCCCCTTCCCCTTCCCGCCGCCCCGGGGCCCTCCCGCCGGGCTGCCCCCCGCCGGAGGCACGGTCCCCCGGCGGCGTGGAGCGGGCAGCCGCCCAAGGTGGGCCGGGAGCCGTCGTGCAAAACACCCCCGCCCGCCCCGCGCCGATAAGGCTGCGCAAACACGTCGTGGGAAAGGCGGCAGCGGCCCCGCGGCCCCGTCCCCTCCGCCTTCGCTGGGCTGCGGGACAAATGGGAAGGGGAAGACGGACGGACGGACGGACGGACGGACGTGTGAAGTTTTATTGCTGCTAAAGCCAGCAGAGGCGTTTGATCCTCTTCGGCTTCCGAGCCGCGCGGTCAGGCCCTGGGGATCCAAGGGTGCAAATCTGACCACGTCAGCAGGAACCCTGCACTTTGAAAACACATTTGCAAAGGAAAGCAACTTGGGGGAGGGGGGGAGATACGATTACTAGAGCGCCTCACGTCGGGTTTTCACAGTCGCCCCCGGCCGCCTTGCGGCTCACGGGTCCATTTGGTTCTCTCCTCCCCCCCGCCCCCCCCCCCCCCCCCAAGGCTGGGGGGGCGCAGCAGGGACCCGCCAGGCGCACCCCCGGCACCCGCGGGGGAACGAGCCCAGCCTGCGACGCCAGGGCTGAGCTTAGTAACAGAAACCGAAAAAACACCCGGGGAAGGCGAGAGCTGGGGGACAAAAGCCCAAACCTCGGTTCCCCCCTCTGCCGGCGCTTCCCAGCCGCAAGCGCCCCCCCGGCGGCGCCGCTTTCCGCCCGTCCCTGCGCCCCGGCGCGGCTGCGCGGGGATGTGCCACCCCCTAGTGCCCGCACCCGCCGGCCCTGCTCCTCTGGGGGGTCCCAAACCGAAATTCAGGTTCCTCCTGCCTTCCCCTGCAGCGGGAGGGCTGCAGCTCCCGTTCGAGCAGCGAGGCGCTGCCCTCCGACAGCGGGACTAACGCGGCCGCGCAGCACAGCGCGCACCGGTGCCCGCTGCCCCGTACCTTCCCCAGTGCCTCCTCCCCGGCCCGCTGAACCCCCGGCCCACTCGGATTCCCGACCCGAGCTCAAACCTCCTCCTCCCAACCGTCTCTGTGATGAAAACATCACCTTCAGAGCGGGTCCTGCCCGCTGGCGAGCACTTTTATGATGGTGACGGTGCAAGGAGCAAGGTACCACCGCCATGTGGGGGAACGCGTTGATCAGTTTGATCAAACGCATAGCAGGTAACTACGGCGGTGGAAGATTTTGCTAACCCTCTCCGGCAACTGCTGCTTATGGTTTAAAGGTTCTTGATTAAGTAGTTACAGAGTAACTCAAGTCACCAGCAGTGTGTGGTGAAACGTAGGGCTGCTGATACCATTTTTTTTATTTGCTCTCTATAAACTCGGGTGGGAGGACAGCAGTTTCAGTTGCATTTTAAAACCATGATAAGGAAGACCGAGTTTTCTAGTTACCTGGTTTACCGATTAACCAAGTCCTCAAGGTTCCGCAAAGTTACTTAAGTTTTATGGTGGTCACTGTGGATCTGCTACTATGCTGTCTGCATTCATCCAGTTGTTGATATTGTTGATAAAATCCATATATGCCTATCCATCTTAAATTTTATCCAATTAAAAAAAAAAAGCCAATGTAACTAGATAGCGTTACGCTAACCACTGACGTGAGCAAGGTCGCACAACTGCACTGTGATTTTGATACTATACAAAGTTCTGTTTGTTTTCTGCTGTAAAAGCTGTTGCTACACTGGTTCAAAAACGTTGGAGAGGTGTGGCAAAACCAGCAGCTGTTAATTAATTGTACAGGTCTTGTCTATTTTTAAGAGTGGCTTCCAGACATAATCTGGGCTGTTCTTTCCCCAGGAGTTCAGAACAGATGCAAATTATTTTATTTTTTTTTTTTAGCACAACTCACAGCGTGGCTCCTTAACTTGGGTAGTGTGCGTTCTGTGGAACATCTTTTCATCTCAGATTATTCCCACATTTCGGTTTTGCCTACCGAAGCCTCAAATTTCACTGTAAATTACTTTTATGTCAGCATCCCCGAATCCTGGAAACGTACAGAAAGTATTTAAACTGTTGTTCCTAATTTTTTTTTTTTTTCCAAAGCAGCGACCTCACCTTGCTCAGTTTTCAGATGTCCCCTAAACCTGATGCAGAAGCGTATCCGGATTCCGTTTAACCCGGGAAGCGCTGGGCGCTCGGGCACGGCAGCGCCCCCCGGCCCCTGCGCGTACGGCGGTGCTACAGCGCCACCTGCTGGCCGCGCCCCGCAACACGCCGCGGTACCGGCCGCGGGAGGCACTGCCAACGGCCTGCATCACCATCACCATCATCATCCTCCTCCTCAAGATTTACTGCTAAACTATACTGATACCCAGCTACGTGAAGGGCCTGAACGCAAACAGTGGTCTACGGGGCACGTTTTTCTCCCAAGGGGACTAAACCAACAACATACACCGACGTCCGTCGCCATTCTGGCTGTGCCCAGCCATGTGGCTGCCAAATGTAACGTCACCCCGGCTAAAGGAACCTAACATCCTTCTAAAATAAGTGTTTCTTTTCCAGGTTTCATTTTCATATGGAAATCCAATTTCAGTTGCCAGAAAAAGACATCTGCAACGCACAACAGACACTGCTGCGTTGCGGGCAGCGGCACCCCCACACCGCTCACAGCATCCCCACCGGTACGCTCCTGGGGGGCTCGCTCCTGGGGGGGCTCGCTCCACCGAGCAGGGCCTTACTTTCCAAGACTGCCTGCAGAACAAGGTGTTTGGAAGTAAAACCAAAACCTGTTTTGTTCGCAATGGAACAGCTGCTCTGTTTTGAATACAGCAGACTTTATTTCACAGCAATTTTACAAAAGTAGTTAATTTGATTTACAGGAAAATGAGAGGTGTGCAGAAGTCTAACTAATGTTGTTTCCATGCACAAAACAAGGCTACTACCAAAGTGAGAATCCTTGCCTTTCTCCAGAGGAAAATGCATTAAAATTGAAAATGTAGTCTAAAAGTTGTCATTGACAAAAAAAGCTAAGGTTTGTTTCTTTTCTTTTTGAAACACTTAAAAATAAAATGAAGAAAATACCATATTAATTTAATAATTACCATTCTACATCTTGAAAGGAGACAAAAAGAAAAATCAACTTTTTCTTGGTATAAAAATACAGGAGATAAAAATGTGGGATGAAACGTCACACAACTACAGGTGGCCTGCACCTGGATGAATGGAAAATAGTAGGTTTAGCTGCTTTACTTCCTACAGTAGCTATAATAAACCATGCTTAAGTGAATGAAATTAGCAAATGCATTTAAAAGGAACAGGCTCCTACAGCACACCTGACAAAAAAACCCCAACCAAACAACATCCCTCCGCCCCAAAACCAAAAAACACCCCAAAACCAACCAATTGACTCATATATAAAAAATACGTGTTTGTGACTAGTTTGTTGCAGGTTTACCGGTGTCATCACAGCAATCCCTTATTCCTCGAACATTGTTGGAATTAAGTCCCCCTGCCCAACCAGTAACATGTGTGCAGCTCCCTGAGGATGAACGTTTAGCAATTTACTTTTCCAGATTTTCATTTTTGCAAGTATCATCAGACCTCAGCAGGTTTAGTATTTTAAGGCAGACCGATATTCTCTCATTTTGAATAGCCAATCTTGTGAATTCTGCAGTTTTGGAAAATTCTGGAGTCAGAGGCAGTGCTCTAAGAAGGTGTCCAATCAGCTGGGCTTGGTCCAGTGCTATTCTTGACAGGCGACTCAGTTCTCCATGATTTGGTAAAGTTAGATGAGTCATTGATATAAGCTGTAAAAGGTGCTTACTAAGCTGTCTGACATGAGTCAACTTCTCTGCCCAAAAATTCACTTCCCCTTTATCAAACAGGTAATCATCTTCTTCCTTAAAAAAACAAAACCAGCAATGATTAGAAAATTACTTGAAGTCTTGTTAACAATGAGAAAATTATAAAAGATATGAAAGAAGATACAGAGAAATAATGACAACAGAGGCCATTACAAAAGTTTCTTAATGTTAAAAAAAAAAAAGGTAAAATTCATATGCATCATTTTTGAAATGTTTGATAAAATGCAGTAAAAAGGTTCCTACTTTGCCAAAGATATTTTACCTTTAAAAATCAGGCAGTTATGGTATAAGTCTTGGGAAACAGTGGAAGTAAATAGTAGTCCTAATCCTTAACATGTGCTTGCCTTCCCCTGTGAAACTGTGTTGTATTTCACAGAGACCTCTCTGTAACCAGTATGTTAATTTGCTATATACCATGGAGCTTTTTGACTGGATTAAATAAAAAAGGAAAACTCTATCAGTCAGTGAAACATCAGAAAGGCATACCTAAACCACAGGCTTAAGAAAAGATTCATAATATATTTCATGGGTCATATTGTCAACAAACTTCTCAAAAATGTAGCCACTCCTGCTCCTTCCGGTTTTACCATCCAGCATTATTTTGATTTTTACAGTCTTTTCAAGACAAAGAGAGCACAGTGTATTATACAGCATTAGGTTTTGCAGAACCAGTGTGGCAAAGTTTTTCTTTACAGCAGTGATCCTTCTGAAGACAATGACTGATGTGACCATGTGCTGTGCAGAACCAGTCATATGGAAGATAGCACAAATTTACCAAATATCTAAATGACATCTCTGGTAAAGCCAGCAGAGCACTGTTCTTTAATGCCAGATGTGCCTGGCACCCATGGCATCAGTTTAAATTCAAGGCAAGCCATCATCCGCAATGATACTGAATGCACTTAGTTACAGCCTCAAAAATGTTTCAGGCAGCAATGACTTGTTAAGTAACTCTTGATTTATTTCAGTGTTTGCTTATTGGTGTCTCTAATTTTATGCTGATATTGCCAGGAAGCAGACACCAAACTCTTATTTTTATTCTACTGTCCGTGTGATTTTTTTTTTTTTTTTTAAAGTTGTACATCAGTTAATACTGGAATAGCGAGTATCAGGCTTCTTCAGATGACATTTCCCATTCTATTCCTACCACAAGACTGCAGAAACTTAGTGATCCCAACATGAGATAACAACTGGTTGTTAAAATTACCGGGGCTGAAGTCTCTGAGTCTCTTTTCAGATCACCATCTCCCAGCAGCCACTCCAGCAGGATCGGTACACCGGCACGGACGGCTCCCCACCGCCGGAGCAGCTCACACAGCATGCCAAACGCTAAATCCAAGGACATCGGAGCATTCACTATCCTGAGTGCAAACTCTGTTGAGAGAAAGTATGTCGGACAACGTATAGCAGGACCACAAACATTTTCAAATACAATCAGCACAAAAATAATTTCTTGAAAACAGATGCTGAATTTACACAAACACATTTAGAATGATGAATTATACTGAAAATAAGTAGTTAGATGAATAATTACTTCTGTGCCACTTGCGAGCTTTTCTCAATTCCAAAATAATACATGAAGCAACTGAAAATGCTGACGCTTAATATTTTTTTCCTGCCCACGTAGCGACATTAATTTGGGTTTAGATATACAAAGATGTCTGTCAGAAATGTCTCCGGAGACAGTCCTGACACTATGACATGGTCACTATTTCTGCAAATCTGCAGTTACACCTTAGATCTGATTTAATTTTTTGCTGGAATTCAAAACCTACAGCACACTATATGTTTTTAAAGGGCTGGGATGTAAAATGAGTCATTATTTGGTGTGTAATCTCGTTATATATAGTAAGAAATATCTATATACATACACATATACACACACATATAAGAGATCAAGCATGCAAGACAGGCTCAGAGAAGATGTTGAAGGGAAAGGCAGACACCGTTTACAGTACCATCACAGAGCTGTATTTATACAGGCTTTGCTATCATGCCAGCGCCGTACACAAAAGCCATCGCCCACACCATATTCACACTTCCCTACACCTCCCCAGCGCTGTCATTCGGGCAGGTGCTGTTTTAACTGTGTGGTTCCTAGGGCTGCCCTCAGTAATGGAGTACAGAAAATGCCAGAAGCCCCATTTGCATGAGAACTCCAACAACTGCATTCACAGGCACGAGTCTCACTGCTGGTAGCATTAAGGCTTTTTTTTTTTTTTTTTTTTTTTAAGGGGATATGGGAAGAAGACCGGAGGAGGAGATCTAATAAACAAGCCCCTGTAAAATCCCTATTACTTTAAAATGGATTTTGGCAGAATTCATCCTTGTTCATAGTCACCAGCAAATTAACAGCCTGTCTTCTAAGTAGTGATATCATAAAGACACGTCATTCTAAAAGGCTTTTGCGAGCAGACAACAGCGCAGAGTCACAATTACTTGGTGAAAATCCAGACACACCTGGAAGCCAGACCTTACTTTTTGTGTTTGAGTGTATCTAAGCATTTCTCGTGAAGGAAACAACTGACATGAAAGGGGCACAGCAGTGCAGCCAAGACCTGTCCTTCACAACTCACACTCACAGAGCTGCAGCACGTGCCAGCTGCAGGTTTTCCTAGAGTTCGCTGGCACAGCAGCGTAACGCACGCTGACACACCGGGACTAAGCAAATATGCGTGCCTATGAACAGGGAAGCACGGGAAACAACTTCAGGGCAAAACAGACCGAAGGGAAGATGGGTACGTGGTATTTGACAGACCAGGCAATGTACCGAGGACACTGGGGAGGATGAATTAGTATTTGAGACCATGAGAACAAAGGACCATAATAAGGAAGGGAGTGAAGGAGAAAGAACAGATGGTCCCTTCTTTATCTTGGAGTTAGATGAGGGTAAATGGAAATCTTCTTGAACAAGCAACAGGAAGGCAGGCAGTCAATCTCTTGGGGACACTAATAATGTTACGTAGGCAGTTTGTCTCTGCTAGACGGTAAAATCAAATGTTCAAATCTGTCTTCTTGGTGTCAGGACTTACCGCTGTACCAGGACATTCCTCAGCTTTGCCCATGAGGGAGAGCTTGCAGGGGTGCAGTGCCACATCCCGACACCATGTATTTTAGGTATTGAGGGGTTTAGATACTGGTTTTGCTGACATTTCTTTCCAAGACTTCATTATTATTATTACTATTTTTGCAATATGCTTTCTCTGTTGCTGTGCCCTACTTGGTACCAGTCTGATACCCTGAAGAATAGGTACAATGGTTGACCTCTGTTTTGATTTGCTTAGGCTCAGGCAGAAAACACATTTCATTCCAGTGCCATGGGGACCTCAGAAATACTGGCAATCCTTAGAGCTGGAAAAATAGACATGAAAATGGAGTGTGGGGTTCTGAGCCTGAAACAAACATCCCAATTACAAACACTTAAAAAACGCAACATTTTAATTGTCAGTATTTATATAATGTCTCTTGCTTGTGTCACTTCATTTGTATTTGAATATTTAGCGAATTAAGTGATGCTGCGAGCTAAACCCACAACATGTTATTTCCCACTGCTGCCTTCCTGAAGTTAGCTGTTGCTTTGGAGGACTGATTATAGATACAACTGCAGATACTTAAAATACCTGCCATTTTCTGGGGCCTTTTTTCCCTCCTAAGATTTAGATTCCTTAAGTACAAATATGGTGATGCTCTCTTTGTGAATGAAAACACTGTACTACTGAGAAAAGCACCAAAACATTTATTGGGGCCTCTAATTCTGTTGTTATGTGAACATGCTGAAAACTACCAAGGGGTAGCAAAACAAGTAATGCTGAGGTACTGCTTACACTGAACTTGCTTACTAGCAGTTTTTCCAACAGTGTAACACAGAAGAAAAGGCAGTTTTGTGCTCACACAGAATGGCAATCTTGCAGGGAATCCTTGTGTCACAACAAAGGAAATGGTAAGTTGTTTTTGGTTTTGGTGTGGGTTTTTTTTTTTTTTTTCCGAAGAGAAGAGAAAAACATTACAAGAAAAACATATAAAGGAGGTCTCACACACAGGAAAAACATGAAGACCCTGGACACAGCACCGACCCAAAAGATGCTGAGCACCCTTCTGTGAACCGCAGACACCATTTAACTGATCAACCAAACTCATGCATCAGTTCTGATGTCGTGACCAGAGAAAAACAAAGCAACATCACTTTGATAATGCTGAAACTCAGGCTTCAAAAATTTGGGTAGAAGCCTGCCTGCCTTGGGTTTTGCGCTAGGGAAGCTAGTGCAGCAGCCTCCTGGTATTTCAGGTGTTGACACAGATTCAACAACAGATCAGACTCTAGCAGATGAAGGATTTTCGCTTCCACCTGCCCATCTCACCCTGTCCCATCCTGTCCCACCCCTCTACTGCAGAGCATTAGGAATGGCTCCATTGTTTCAGCAATGTTTCCTCAGCTCCTGTTACACACAGAGTGCACTGACGTTAACGTCTTTGATACCAGTTCACACAAATTTGATGCTAGAATAGTTCAAGATCAGATTTGTGGGCTACCACTGCCACAAGGACAACAAAGAGATGGACCAAGTATCAAAAAAAGGTATAGCAACTCCCTAAGCTTGGAGTGCTGAAGTAATGCAGGTAAGTAGCAGCAAGCAAAGTTACAGGCATACCCATGATTTAGTAGGTCAAAAACACTTTCAGAGGGAAAAACGTTCTATCGCTTTGATAACCCCCAGCTCTAAAAGTAACAGCAATGCATGCTGTAAGCATGTTCAGAATCCTTTAAGATACCCACAAAAGGTGTATGCCTTCTAAAAATAAAAGTACGTGTCTTCACTGACATGTGAACTGCTCCTCACATCACCATTTGCCTGCAAAACAAGGCTATTTTCAAGACGCCACATATTACACACGATGCTGTGTTCATGACTCACGCTATGACTTCAGAAAGTAGCCTGAGCAAGCTGGAAGTTCACCAGGGGCAAAAAAGGCAGGTGGCTCTCCTCTCCCTGCAGCCCCCTCAGGCCATGGGCTCCTGATGCTTACCTCTAGCCAGCTCAGGTACTCTGCTGATCACCTGGTAAATTAAAACTCAGAACAGCAGAATATGCATTTGGCACGCAACTTGGCATGTGGGTTCTTCTGCTCAGCTGGCGAGCAGAGCTGGTTACCCTGCAGTCAGAATTGGTGCAGCTGGGAGCCAGGGAAGGGAAGATCACAGGGAAGTGGAGGGAAGGGAAGAGGCCAAAGGGAGAGCAAGACCTCCTGGTTCAGCCAGCTGTTAGCTCAGGTCAGCTACAATCCAAAACTTCCCCATCACAGCCATGTAAATAAAATACTAGCAAAGATAATTCAAATGGCTGAGTTATTAATAGCCTTTCATCATGTAAACATTTAAAGTAACAATAAAAAATTTCAAATGACAGATTTCTAGAAGCTGCTCACAGCTGAGTACTGCCACAGGAACTAAACCAGCAGAAATCAAACCTGGAGCCGCAGCTGTAACCCAACACTGAAAATACAGTAATGCTCCTAGACGCTGTAGAACTGTTGTTGTACAGACTATAGAAACTGTGTTAAAATTACCAGTTTTTAAAATTCTAAACCATGTGTATGTTCTAACATGCAAAAACATCACAAGCAAGATAAGCATCTTACTAAATAAGCCACTACAGGGGCTGAAATACAAAAAATTCTCTATGCCTTAAAACAAGTAGTTACAAGCAGAAAAATTAATATTACTCCTTGAAATGAAAAACAAAAGATAAGAATCAGGTACTACATGCTTTTTTCATTTTGAGGAATTGAATTTTCATAAAGGGAAAGGAGTTAAGTACTGCAGTGTTTTCGTCTTTGTGAATCCACCCACATAAAAATCAGACCTCCCACATACACATTCATATACTCCAAAAGCTTTGATCATGCCAGATGTAAATATTTCTTCTAGTAGCCTATTACGTGTCCTCCAACTGTACAATTGTTCTCTTTTAAAGCCTCGGTGGTATTATGGGGAACTGAGAGGACATATTAAGAGCATATATACACAGATTTTAAGGACAACCATAGGCAAAACAGAAAAGCAGCACATATTCCTTGCCTAACAAAGCATTTCCTAATTGGTTTTATACTGGAAATTGTTAACTGAAGTGAATTTTAAATCAAAGAGTAATGCAATTTTTGTAACTGTACACTGTGTTTGGAAGAACCGTAAAGAGAAGTAAAACTGCAAGGAAGCTTAGTGTAACCCTGAGAGAAGTCTCACAAAGAACAGTGTACCAACACTGAGGATGTTTTCAAGGAAAACATATAGGGTAAGTTCTTCAAGTGAAATTACAGAAAGTATTTTAGGTAGAGCAGGTATACTCTAAATCAGTAAAATATTTTCTAATTTTTTGCACAAAGTGCTGCCTACCTAGCCATAAACATGATTACATCACTACCAATAAAGTACCTCGTAACACCCTGGCAAAACAAGGTAGTATTCTTGCTTCACAGACAAGAGCAGACATTTAAATAAACAAAGCTCACTGAATGATTGCTTGACAAAACCGGAGATTTATCACAGGTTTTCTGATACATCACCTTAACAAGATGATGAATATCAGCCAAGAGATCAGATTCCCATCCAAATGATGGCAGATCCAGCATCACAGTCACTAATACCTGTAATATTAGATTTGCAAGTGGAACTCTTCACCTATTGAATCACTAAGCACTTTTTGTTGCACTGAAGGTTTTCTTTTTGATCTTGAATAATAATCAAGTTTGTTCCTATTCTCTACATATGAAATATAGGAGAACAGAGTGTGGCATTGCTGCAGATATATTTGTTACTTGAAATACTGTGTTTCTGTACGCACAGGCTTCACAAAGCTTAAAGCACCTTCAAATTTAAAAAAGAAAAAATCCCACTGGCCCAGCCTTAGAGTTACATAAGCTGTCAACAAAGTGAGGTTAGAAACTGAATTTCTCATGTTGAAATAACCTTCTTATAGGTTCCACTTTGAGCTAGACAGGAATTGTGCAACTCTGCAGCAAGGTGACACACAGGTGTCTTGCCACCAGAGGAATAACGAGACAGTCAATAAGCAGTAGCGGTAGATAGAGGATAAAGGGGTGTTCGTACCCACTCAGTCTCCACAAATGATGTTACACTGCTATTGTCCTGGGCACTAAGATTAAAAGAGGACAACAGAGAAGTAAAACAAGAAAAAAAAAAAAGAAAATAAAAAAAGAAAATGCAGAAATGGTAACTTGCATCCAGATACTTGGCAGATGGCTCTTGAAAGGGTGCCTGTTCATCGCACTGTGTCAATTTTGGTTACAAACATCAAACTTTCCACTTTTTAAAATGACCATTTATGTAAAACCTAATATATAAGCAGATGCCTTTTTATAGTGTTTCATAAAATCAAAGGCGATTAGATCATTTCTATCCTCCTGAGAGATATCACTCCCTAGGTGACGTACAACTACGTCATCTGTTTTCCATTTCTCTGCCTGAGCCTTTTTTATAACTGTGCTTTTTCAGGATGACTTTAAAAAGAGGCCCTTCCTGACATCATGCAACACGATGTCAAAACACAACACTATTACAAAACAAACCAATCAAAACTAATTTCTTAATAGTTGCAGTCTCCAAGTAGAGTGGCAGTGACGCTGCTCTCAGCTTTGACTTTGATTATAAACAGATCTGAGTTAATAACATGCCTGATTATGACGGAAACATACAGCTCAGGACTGAGCAGAAAATTAAAGCTCCTGCTTGAACAAAAAAGCACACACATATTCATCATCTTTTCAAGCCCTTTTTGGGAATGTGAACAGAACGGTATTTTCAACTCAGTCACTAGCTGTTTTTTCCCCCTTTTAAAATAGATATATGTATACTTAAGTTTTTCCCATGCAAGCCGTGACTCCTGTACACGGAGGGGTTTATTACAAAACAGCCACAGCTCACAGATCTGTCAGAGGAAATGAGCATTTGCACTTTACCACTTGCATTACCACTTTTGTAGAACTTCCCCCCCACAAGCCATGTTCTAATTTAAAACAGCAAAAAAACCAATACCCCCTGCATAAACATACCGAACTCAAGCTTTTCCTTTCAAAAAGGTAAAAAAAAAAAATCACCTAATTGTTTAGAACACTACCAATGAGAATGCAAGTATGTTTTTTAACTCAAATTACATATTTATTGGAAGAATACTCGCAGTTTCAAAATCAGTATCACTAGAACTAAATATATGACTGAAGACAGTTGTTATTGGCATGTTCCAACTACAGAACTTTTTGCTTAGCAGTGATGAAGATTACTGAGTGTGAACGAGATGTATGTTCCAGCTGTGTAGGAACACAGGAGACAATCTCTACCATTTTACAATTTTAGAATAGTATCTGGAGAATGGTGGTGTAAAAGTTTGTTATTTAAGGGATAAAGGAATAAGGAAAAGGTGGGTAATCAATAGAGAAGACCGTACATAAAATTCTTCTTCTGCAGTACTTGAAAACAAATATAATTTGGGCAGAACACTTAAATATGTAAAAGCTATTTTAAAAGCCATAATATAAAGGCAGGCTTTCCCTCATTGCTATGGAGTCATGGCCACAACTACCACCGCTTGCCTAAGGAGCCTATCAAGATCTGTAAGCTGCCATCCTGTTTACTCGCAATTAAAACACCGATAAGAAAAAAAACTTCAGTGGATACTCACATGAACACTCCATTTACCATTTACCACTTTCAGACTCTAGCGCTGAGCACATACCATTATTTTCATGTGTTCTTTCTTAATTTTCAAGGGTATAACAACTCATAACCTTTACATAGCAGTGCCACTGTGTAATTAATACAGCTAAATGAAGCACTGTCAGTAAATAACAAGTAGCCAGTGTTTGATGGATGAGCTGATTCTAATTCAGTCCATTCACTTTCAACTTTAATTAGTGGCATTGTATTCTACAAAGCAAATGGTTCCTTTATCCATGTGATAATCTAATGATGTATAAGTGGGCTGAGAACAACTTGTAAGGTGTTGAAATAAATTTGGTAGTACAAAGTTAAGAAGTCACAATGATTACACATTCTTATATAATGTAATTCTTTAAAAAGGAGTAAGTAATACAAAGTTCCCACTGCAAAAGCCAATGATTGTAACAAGTACCATACACACCAATAAATCTTGCTAAAACAATTACAAGTTTCAGTGCAGTAGTCCTCTCTCCTTTTTCTTTAATTAAACCAATTAATCTGAATTACTACGTGTTTGTTGATGGAATTTTTTGAAAGACACAAATACAGGCATAAAAATGCTATGTGTTTCTACATGAGTACTGATGCAACACTAAATTTTTTAGGTACTATAACTCTTGTTCTAGATGCATGCTTGTTACAGCTGGTGACAACTGCTAAGCAAACTTCACTTTTGAATTACTGGAATTTAGAGTAATTTTAGATTATTGGAAAATTTTCTAATAAACATATAGAAATTTGAACTATTCAAGGCCACTTACGTTACAATATGTTTTGATCTTGTTCTACATTTTCTCCTCAATGTTGGTTTACATTGGTACGTCTCATCCTTCTTACAGCAGCTCGGCTCTAAAGGGTGGAACAACGCTGAGTTGCAGACTTGCAGACTGTGGCTTTTGAGCACATCTGAGTAGAGAAGGCACTTGCTAATTTACTACAAAACCTCTGATTCATGTGTATGTGTGACTTACTGAATGCAGGTATTTTTGAGCAGAATAGGAAAAAGCAACTTGGGAACCTCAGCAACTCAGTCTTCCTGTTTGTTCTGATCCTTACAATGACATAGTATGGGGAGAGACTGTTTTTAAGATGATTTATATTTGATTTCTATCTTTGTTTCATAATACTTATTAAAAAAGGGTGACATCAAATGAAGCGACTATAAAACTGTTCTTATGGAAAGTGCTATAAATCTGTTGTATAATAATTTATGTCAAAAAGGTTCATAATAAATTCTCAGCTTCTTTACTGGTCGATTATCTAAACCCATTTCCTCAGCATGTAAGAGCATATACTTACAAAGCCAGACCCCACAGAAACCGTTCACTATATGAATACTTGATGAAAAAATCCCCTTACATCTAAAGCTTCCAATACAGTCCAGATTGTCCGTTTTATTCAGATGTTGTCTAAGAGATGAAACTTGTGTCTAAAGCATGACTCACATTATTTTTGTCTTTTTGCTGACACACATGTATACAGATACACAATGCTGTACATGTATCATTAAGTTTGCAAACACACTGTAATGTTAAAAACTACCAGAACAAAACATCCACACTGCAAGTGCATCAGTAACAAGTGACCCAGAGGATGTTCACCCCTTTTTTTTTTTTTCTTTCCCTGCCAAGATCCAAAAGGCTTCCAATGCCTGTTAAAAATTGCTAAGTTGCTTTCAATGTGATGTAGCATGATCTGTTCTTTGCACTGAAAAACAGCAGCCTACTCTCAAGCTGCGGTCTACAGGCAGGCAGGTGCTGCCAGGGACCTCCTGTTCAACAGTTCAGTGATCCTAGATCACTTTGGGGCAGTTTTCCTGCAGATGCCTAACAGATAAATAAAGTACAGCCACAAGTCTTGATCCTGAATGGAACGTATCCATGTTAGAAATATTTTTCAAGAGCATTTTCAGTCCATGAGAGAACCATTTGCTCTTCACAATGGAAAGATGATGCACAAATTATTTCACTTGAGAGTGAGTCAGTTTCTGGACTTCCTTTCAGAAACGCTCTGAAATGAGATTAAGCATACATACTCCTCACTCTACTACTATGTTTTGGTCAACATAAAGGCTTGCTGATCCTCATCTCTCTAGTGTGGCTGAGGCTTTTCCAGTATCAGGACTCAACGTTTCTTCCCAAGATTATAGTCACATTCCATACTAAAGCAAGGAACACACCTGTTTTTTTCTTTCACACAGTTCTTGCCTCCTAGATGACTTCTGGATTTTGCACCTTTAGTGACCCAAGACATTTCCCTTTACGTGGGCAGGTCCACACCTCTTTGGAAATCCTCCGGCTCATTTACTTCTCTTACTAAAATACCAAAGGCTTTGGCATTCCCATAAACTAATTTTATCTAAATGTGTTAACAGCTGGGTCAAGACTTGCTAGGAAACTTCTAGCTGTCATCAGGGCATCTTCTAGCAGGGTCCAAGTGACTCGGAGGGCATGTCTCTATCCCAGACATCTGTGGGGTGGCTGCCTGCAACTTCATCTACATCTTCATCAGGCACAACACCATTTTGGAGACTTTGGCATGGTCAGGTGGATCAGTAAATCATAATACGATTTGTAAGAATTACTTTTGAGGAGAGACTGGCTGGAAGAGAAGCCAGGAGAAGAGACACAGCAGAGGCAAGAAGCAGGGTGGACTGGCCTGAAGAGGATGAAGAACCAGCATGGACAGTAGATGAACTGTTGCAGCCTTGTGGGGGATTGGTGGCTGTGCTGGAACAAGGCATGAGAACTACGTATTAAAGTTAACCTGGTATGGGATGGTGAAAGCCTTGTTGCAGCCAGCTGGTTTTGAGAGTGCTGTGACATACTTTGAGGCCTTCTTCCAAGTTAATTTATGTGAGGAGTAGGAGCTGCTTAGTCTTGCATATAATGTGACTCTTTGACTGATAAATAGTATTTAATCAGTAATCGGAGTTTGCAATAGAAAGTCTAACACAGATAAGATACACTCATCCAACAGAGATTTTACATTTGTCTTTTCCATTTCCTTCACAGTCCTTTGAGGAACTCAGAAGGAACTAAGATAGTGCTGTGAGTGCTCTCCCCAATATACTGATGTGCTGAATGCAAGTGCTCATTGCACAAGATACCACAAAAATGAACACATTTGTGTCTCAGACATTAATGCAGACATGAACCATGCAGCACCAGCAGCTTCCCGGTCACTGGGAAGAAACCACTCTTTCTATTCTCTCCGCATCTAATACGTGGCTTTGAAGTTTTCCTATTCCAAATACTCCAAAATATTCTAAATAGGCAAGGAAGACAGAATGGCTAAGCAACCTATGCCTCTCAGTTGTTCATCATGATATGAAGTGCTTTACAAATCACTTGTATTTATAACCATGTCCACAGAAAGAAGAAATGGCACTATCTGTAGCGCAGGCAGAGCTGACAGCCATGAAGATTAAATAATCTTGACTGATTTTAGATGTCTGATCTGACACATTATGACCTGTTTCACTGAGGAGTCAGCACCCTGTAATGCTTTAATATTCAAAATGCATTCCCCTCTGGCTTCAGCTGTATGTGCTCTGAACTCCTGCAAATCGTGCCTCCAAGGTACCTAGCTAGGCACTCGGCAAACTAGTGACCTCCTTTCCAAACTCTGGTTGGAGTGACTTGCTTACCTGCACAAAACAGCTCTCTGGGAGAGGCAGGGATAAATGCAAATCACAAAAGCAACACTAAATGGCTTTGGCATGTCCCTTCTTATGATCTTGGCCTTACTTCACCACTTTCAATTTTGTAACTGAGGTAGCAGTACTGTTGGAGATGATAGTTTCCTATACTGTATGTTCCTGTTCCATCATCAGAGCAAATCTGCCCTGTCTATTGAAGAACAACTGTAAAAAACCCCAAACAGTGATAGCATGGTTTATCTTTGCTTCTTAATGCAAATGCAGCACAAGCCTGAATTAAAGTTGCACTTCCTACGTTTTGGACACTTGGTCTTGCCATCTTACAAATACTCTTAGTGTGGGGAAAGGGTGGAGGGCAAAGATGGCAATGTCTATATGTAATTTTTCAAGTTCCAAAAAAGAAGAAGAACCTCTACCTCATCCAAAGTAGGTGACATTATATTGGAGCTCATGAGTCAGAGAAACAGTGGAGCCACAAGGCTGACCGCTCAGGCATCTGCTGCTTGAAACTAATGGAGCGCTAGGAAACAGTAGCAACACTGGAGATCGGAGGTGTACCCATAGCACTGCTCCAGTGTCTTCTACCTAGCCCCAGCCACCGGAGTCCACAGTATCACAATACAGGTCTAATTACCTTGACAAGTTAAGCCATGGGTTTGACACTCAGCCTCACAACTACCTCCAGTCACACTGTGTCCCAAAATGCAGGAAAGTGTTCCCTGTTTATCTGCTTTGTCCGTCCTACTTCTTTCAGACTCAGTTCATTCTCCGTCTTGCCGTGACTTTCACCAAAGGTCTTTCTGCTCCTGTATGCCCTCCTCTCACATTGGCAAGAGCAAGTCTTCTCCCCTAAACAGACTGAGCATCACCTCCCCTTCCCACATTCTCACTGGTTCAGCTTGACTCTTTCAGCAGTCAACTGAATTTTTCTGATTACTTTTTTCCCCCATCTCTAACCAGAAGTGATGGCTCGTTCCTCCCCATTTTGCTGACCACCTGCAGGTATTGAAAAACACAAGAGTTTTCATTTCAAGTGCCTAAACACAGCCTGGCCCAGAGCTACACATGGCCGCAGAGTCCTTCTGAGGCACAGTGTTCCTGGCACAGAGCATCCTCAGAGCCCTGCTGGGAATGCAGGTAAGCATTTCAGGAGCAGAGAAATTTAAGCTGCTTAGTGAACACAAAAATCTGTGGAGGTTTTAGCTTTTAGGCTCTACTAAATATATATCAAGTAAAGCGTTTTATAGTCCTATTTCTCAGCCAAATTTGTACATATTTTACCAAAAATTTCTTGCTCCAAAGCATACATGTGTAAGAGCATTTGAAGAAAAGGCCTTCAATTTTTTTCATAGCTTGAATAAAGATACCATTTCCCTCTAATTTCTTATGCAGAATCATGTCTGCTCTAATAAAGCCAAATAATTAAAGTAAAAAACCCCTAATATTCACGGTATGGAAAAATCTCAGTACCAACTAGTAAGGGTAAGTGTGAGGCAACCCTAACAACAGAACATCAACCCTCCTCAGAAAGATATACAGTTCACACCATTGATCTAATTTACAAAACAAATTATAAAGACAAGAAGGAGACAGAAAAGCAGAAGGCAGTAAGTTTACACCAGTCAATTCAAGGTCTGTTGAAAATGTGCAAGAAACAGAAGATGACGTGGGAGGGGAGGTAGAGATGAAGGGAGCACTTAGTGCACAGAAAAGAATAACAGCTCTGATGTATTTTATTCAATTGGACTGGCAAGCTACAAGAATAAGCAACATCAAAGGGATTTTTTCCCCCGTTTTTTAACAAAATAAGGAAATCAGCAGGCGTGCTTCTGTGTACGTGTTTCCCACCACAACTTCTGAACCAGCTGTACAATTTCAATCCAGTCTGACAAAAAGGATAAGGGAATTCATAATATGAAGTGTTGTTTCTACGAAACTAGCCAGCTGGGTAAAGAAAAGAGACCCTGTTGCTGTCCTGCCTAGTGAAGGGCTGAAACTTCAGGCATTAGACATGAGAAGATCCACTTACCTGCAAAACGAATCCACAAAAAAAACCAAACGACAAACCAAGCTCCCTTCATTTCACTGCTCAAGGAACCTTTTTCCATTCCTTTTTCTTTTCTTTCAAATAAAACCATTTGAAATTACAGTCAGCATTGGCATACGTCTTCATCATAGACATACGTCTTTAACATACTCTTTCTGTCTTTAAAATCTTATTTTTCCACCTGCATGCTTCAAATGAGTTTGCTTCAGAAAAGGCCATATTCTACTTCACCTTGACATGGACCGTACTAATTGAGCCTTCACCACTAACTGTGAGATTCGTAATTTGGAGAATTTACCTTTACTCTGTGACAGCCTTCCACAGTGCTGCCCAGATGATCATGCCAAAAACGAAAACACATTGCAGAAGGCAGCTGACAAGCAAGGGCTGCCTGTATTGCCTCTGGTACTTCCATGAATCTGAAATTAAACCACTGATGTGTTCTACAGACCAGCACAGAAAACAATTCAGTTCACCTCTATAAGTACTATTTCACCCTAGGAACCCTTTAACCCTAGGTTCTCCTTACAGCCCATCGTATTTGCCCTCCAAAGACTGTGCCAACCTTGCGTCAGGGGAGCATGAAGTCACTGGCTCCAAAGAATCCAGTCCTCTGTACTTTGGCATATAACCTGAGAGGCTATTTCACACCTCAGTATGACCTTGCCTAATCAAACTAATCTACGCAACACACATTGCTTTAGGAGAAGGAAACCAATGTTGGGAACATCTTTTCTGAAAGACCCTTGACTTGTTCATTAACACAGTTTATGAGATCCTAATGCTACTAGGCTTCAGCGAACATGGCACGTGCCTGTTTTCCTGACGTTTCTGAGAGGTGGTGGTAATGGGATACGGGATGCTAGTATACTATATTGCAATATGGTGATTTACTGGAATAATTTACATTTGGGGAATTTGAATTAATGAGGAAAGATCTTCTGGAAATTTAATTCTTAGTTGTGCTTCTTAATGCCTTTCAGTATGAAAGGAAAAAAATAATCTATCTACTGCTGTTTATAGCAAAAGTAGGTTGAGTTGAGCACCTACATGTAATGATCTACATTCTTGAAGTTCTAGTAGTACAATATACAAATTCTGGAATTAGGGAAGGTTGGTTTGTTTGGGTATGAACTTGAAAGTACAGCAAGGAGAAATCTACAAAGTGTAAGTGGTCTTCAACAGAAACATGAAATCAGCTTGTGTGTGTCTGCACATGAGGGAAAGTAAAAGGATAATTAACACAGTACACAAAAAACCAAATGGGTTTTATTAGTCCTGGTAACAAGATATGGTAAGTCTAACCTCCACTGTGATCAAGCCAAGTGTATAAGTTAATCAAGACCTTCACTGAAGTATTTCTGTTAACACTTTCATCTTACCAGTGGGAATTATTTATAAAACCATTTTCCACTGCTAGCACGACAAGGTGATCATTAACACAGCACAGACCATGTGAAGGAAGAAAATTAAAAACATGCGAAAGTGGCATTACACTGGTACTGTAAGCAACTGCCATAAATAATTCTGCTCCTCAAGGTGATTTCAACAGTCTTGCTCTAAATCTAACAAATCAAAAGCCCTTTATAAAAAGTCTAATTCTTAAAATTTAAATTTCTAGGCTTCCCACAGATGCTTAACTTGACTTTCTCATGCATGAGAAATCAATTTGTTCAACCAAGCCAGTTCCGAGTTCCCCTTGTAAGAGCTCATTTGGAACTGATTATAGGAAAAAAAAGACATTGAGATTTACACATTTAGGTTTTGAAGTAAGAGTCCACGGTGTCCCATAGCTGCTCCCCAACCCCCATCAACACAACAGGAATTAAAGCAACCAAATCAGTGGGAAGGCTATGACTCAGGGAATCAGTAATACAATAAAAGCACCTTTCATTCTAGGGTGCCACTTTGATTCTGGCACAGGTAAGTACTATCTTGGTCATTAAAAATGCTGAATGCTGACTTTCGTGAAAACAAGCTGGTGGTTTTGGTTAGTTTGCAAAGGTATTTATATTCCCTACCTCACTTCTACCCACACATACAGAGATGAAATTCTGTGTGCAAAAATCTGCTCGCAGAAATGCATCATCTCCTCATTCTTGGTGAAATACCTCTCAGTGCAAAATGACATTACAAATAACAATATCCTACATGGACGCCTTGAACTGGGGCAAGGGCCTTGCATGGGACAAATAACTTTGCATAGGGCTCTGCACAGGTTTTCAGTATGATTCTTGCAGATGTGATATCTTATGAGGAAATTTGCACCACAGATAATCTGTCCAGTCTCTGCTGCTGAAAGAAGAGAACTTCATTCTCCACAGCTGTTGATCAGAGTTTTCCATAAGCAAAACATTTACAGAAAATAAATATATTGTTTCCCACAGCATTTTACATGCAATTGTTAGCATACGTTTCTGTATTCTATGTATAATATTGGTATTTAAATTAGCATTTCATATATTTACCTTAAATATGAACAGTTTACAAACTAGATGCCTACAGTACTGAGACAGACTTCTAGAGTTTTGAGCATTTAGGGCTATGAGGTAATAAGGGTATGGAAATAATTCATTGAAAACTTCTAAAATTTAGCAAGCTCTCCAGCCCATCACAGGATTTCAGCAGGTATCCCATCTCAGCCTTTATAAAGAATGCTATGTGTATATGGGTGTGCCTACCCAGGGCTCTCCCAAATCTTTCAGATCAGAACTTCTAGAATATGGTTCTCAACTGCACCATACGTGAAGTTGATATTCAGGATACCGGGAAACATCAGAGATGCTGGGCCATATTCACTTGGACCTCTGCATCTTAAGCAGTAAGAGGAGGAGGAGGGCGGCTGCAGGTAACTAAAGCCTTTTTGTGCACAGTCCCCATTAGAATAGTACCCTACTTGTTCCAGCTTTCACCTGTGCTGGGTAACAAGAATGAAAAGTTACCACCAACTTCCATATCCTGATTTTCAACTGTGTCTGACCCCTGGTTGGATGCACTGAGAAAATGAGATCCCCATAAAGGGAAATTATTTTCTTTGAAATTGTAGGTAACTGTCTTTCATTCCTCCAATGTTGTTCTTTCCCTTATTCCCTTTTCCCAATTCCTAATCATTAAACATTTTTTCTTGAAGTAACAGGATTTTTTTTCCTCTTGTTGTTTGGCTATTTTATAACACAGTCTATCTTAAAAACTCGGGGGGTTTAGTAACTGTCTTCTCTATCAAATTGCTTAGGTCTGTAGCCATTGGTCTTTCAAAAAGAAATCTCCTGGGACAGCTTTACCCTCCAATAGCAGCAGCAACACAGAAGGAGCAGTATTAAAAAAATCAGAGAACTGCAGCAAGTGGTCAGCAAAACAATGCCATTTGTACCCAGACTTCATTTTTACAGATGGGTGACAAGCTACAACATTGTTATTGCAACTTTCACTTCAGTTTTTCAAACCAATAAAATTGAAGTCCATTTATTCAAATACTACATTTGAACCTTGGCCTAACAAGAGCTGAATATGGTAGCAAAATGTTATATAGATTGTAAGCCAGGTCCTGCAATCTTCACACATCATGGAACCTCTATTATGTCTCTAAATAAATCTATTAAAATTGTATTTCAGAGGTCTAGATATGATTAAAAAGCCGAACATTTTTGCTGAATCTTACCATGCCCACAATTACAAACACAGAATGCCAAATACAAAAAGCAAACAAGAAACCAAACCAACAAAAATCCACAATAACTCTTGTTGACCTACCTGTAAAAACTAGTCAATGTAGGTGGACAATACAATTTATCTTCACCTGGCGTTCCTTAACATTCTTTCACACTCTTGGGAACAGAGTACTTCTGTTCCAGAGCACTAGCTCTTCTGCACTTCCAGCTCACTCAGAGAAAGCAGAAAATAGCTCTGTTCAGAAGAACGTGATCAGTCCTTCCATTTTTTTGTTTACTCCTGGTGAGGCTGATTTTGCATAGTTGACTGGCCTGGCTTGCAAAACTATTTTTTCAGTGAAGATAATTAACATCACTACTTACTCTTTCTACAGTTAATCAGGGAACAAAAAGCAAACTAACAAAAGAAGTGCACGCAGATTATTTTTTAAAACACTAATATACCATCGATATCTCTCAGAACCGAAGTGCCATGTCTTAAAAGCAGAGCATGATCAACCATGGCGCTATTTCGCTTATATCAAAAGGACACACACTTGCTAAGCTAACAGGGACAATACTTTCACAGCATATATCAGAAAACCCAGTTTCATAAGCATAGGAAGTTTCATAAAAAACTGCAGGAGGGTGTGAATTTACTTTGGCTTCACGTAAATGGTTCTTCATTAATATTTTACTCAAACACAAAGACTCCAAGTTTATTATGTAAGCTGTGGATAGCAAACAGCCTTCCTTTACACTGGCTCTGTGACTAAAGAGAAAAGAACTGCATTAGAAAGAAAAAAAAAAGAAGGCAGTCGACATAGTGATGGGTCCCTGAGCGCAAAGGTAATTACCAAAAAGCTTTCTGAACAAAAATATTTAAGCCCATTTTCTGTCTTTTTCAGCCAACTTTTCCTCTGTTTCTAAGGGCAACAGCTAAACATTATTCAATAGTCAGCATTAAACCAGGAAACAATCATATTAAAAATGCAATCTAAGAGACTTCAATTATTTCCCAATTGGATCTTCCAAAAGTTTTCCTAACAACAGGAGGTATTTTTAGGGTATAAAACTAGAATGTCAGGTAAAAGAAATATTATTACAAAGGCCAAAAATATACCTATTAGCATAAAAATATGATGCAACGAGGCTACAGGTCAAATCTGCTCCTGAAACAGCCCTAAATTTATTCTAGCAGAGGCCAGATGAATTCATTTATGCTGCTAGACCTCAATTCTTTCATCCTTGCAACTGACCTGTAATTGTTACCTTCTTAGAACTATTATAGCAGATGTAAAAAAACCCCAAATTATAGCTTGTAGCCGCAGCAAGTATTTCATAATCTCTACCACGTGTCATTTTGCTTTCTGGAACAAACTCTTAAACATAAGGTCCCCACAGTCATCAGGTAGTCACCAACTAGCACAGCTATTAACCATTTATTTAGTTTGCCAGAATTTAAATGGTCATCGTTACACATTTTGTCTCCATGCATAAATCCTACTCTATGAGCATGCATAAGGAAGTATTTGCCATTAAAAGCCCAGAAAAGAAAAAACTATGCAGCCAGAGGTATGGTCCCTTAAGTAGAAGGCTGAAAACTCAGCATTTTAAGGAATATGTTGTCCTTTTTCTCTGTGAACCCTATTCTATTTACGATCCTACAATTACAGAGCACAGAAGCACATTATCAGCGATGTTACCTTCCACGGTTTACAGTGCTTTTCAGTAACATCTAGTACACTTCACCATGTAGAGTGTTCTAGTAATTCTCAGCAGCACACCCGCTGCCTCCCTCGCTAGGACCCGCTCCAGAGGATTCCCAGAATACATACACAGCTGTTTGACCTTTCCTCCTGTCCTCAACACACCTTATCTAATACAACCTAAGAGATGTCATCACCTTACAGTGTTTCTGAATACAAAGTTCTATACTTCCAGTTTGAATATAATACTGCAAACTGCTGCCACAACTCTGTATGTATCTCTCCAGGGGCTGCAAGAAGTATTGCTTTTAACGTAGGACATTACATAGACTCCATGCACAATCTTTTGAAAATAAATTTCATTTGTAGAAAATCACCTCGTTCTGCAACAGGAGTAGCTCTGCTTTACTGTGATTTTTTTTCTGCTTTTGACTGTATCACATCTTTATCATACTCTCTTCTGCTTCTGCCTGGATGAGTCTTGTCTACCGCTTAAAGGCCATTTGGATAAATGCCACCTCCCATATAAATCCTAACATCGAGCTCAAAAGACTCCTCTTTGATAGCAGGCTTAGAAATCCAGTTCTGTTTAGCGAGCTGTGCATCTAGTTAACAGAATGTAGTTATCAAGACGACTGTCAAAGCAGAAGAAATTCTGGAGCTGATCCCAGAAAAAAATTTCATTAACCTTCCTTCCACTTGTCCCTAATACAAGGAACACATACGTATTGTGGCTAACATGATTAGCAGTTTTTCATTAGTAACCCAGACGAGGCTGTGAGAACTTCTGGACCATTCCCAAGTACCCGAGGCATATCACAAGATCTGACTGGGAGATTTTTCTGACCAAAAGATGCCAAAATTATAAGAGACTTTCAAAGTAGCTTGAAAATCATGGATGACAAGAAGGACTTTTTATATGCTTTTCCCAATTTGCTGTTTTTTCCTAACAGGGGCAGTAGGAAGGACCTGAAATTGATTCTGTTGTGGGAACCTCTTAACTTTCTACACCATAGCAGTTGATGTCATGTATCTAGAATGAAGATGTTCAATCTTCTCTATGCAGCTTATAACCACCCACAGCACTACCAACCAAGCTCCACTTTCAGGCTGTCTAGTGGTAGAGCTCCAGACAGCAGCTTCAACACAGCTCAGAACAGACAAGTTCTGACTTTGTGCTTTTTGCAAGCCCTCCATCAACCTCTACATCGAGAAGAAATCCAAACCTCAGAATAGAGAAGAAAATGCACAAGTTTGACTTAAATCAAGACAAGGAAATCTACCACCTACAATCCTGCCACAGACTCCTGTTAATGCGTCCTCAAACCAGTTTGCATGCATGCAGTTCCCAAGTGTATGTTCAGGTAATTACCACTTATTCCTCAAAGCCAGGCAGCTGCCAGAACTGGTTTTAAGAGCCACAGCTAAAGGAGCTGGCTGGGGCCTCAGAGGTCTATTAGCCTAACCTGAACATCAGGGCAAGTCATCCAGTGCACGAGAAAGGTTGAGCCCTACACATTATTCTTTGTTCAGGATCAGAGTAACCCAACACTTGTTTTATTCACCACAGACCTCCCATTTGCCTCACTGGAAGGCTACACCAGCACAGAAGTAGAGCAAAAAGTGGTGAATCTGTCCGCGAGTTTGGCGAGAGGATGAAACCATTAGTCATATGAAAAGGAGAGTTCTGTAACATCTCTCTTCTATATGCTTCATCAAGACACAGAGACTTAAAACTTGCATACTGCACACAGCAATGGCACACAGGTTCTGACCCCCAGTTATTTTCCATCTCCAATCCCACAGCACAGACTTAGCACTTTGCAAGTAAAGAGGTATGAGGAAAGGAGGGTTAACTCCACATGCTGATGAACTAAAGCTGTAAGAAATCTATTTTGCACATTTTACCCAATGCTAAGCATGTGGAAGAAAAGCTCCATTCGCTATGGCCAAAGTTTGCACTTTAAGGAATAGTTTGAAAACACAAGCAGCTGAGGCAACAGTTAAATATCTCTCTTAACTGTTTCCCATGCACTATGTGGGATGTTCTTATCACGCAGCTCAGCACTACCAGTGACAATGGTATTTTTAGCATTTTAGGTTTGCCCAGCATTTAACGTTAGCTGTTTCACTAGCAACTGGAGCAGATTAAATCTGAGTCGCTTGTCCTGAAATACTTCATGGATCAGTTGTAAAGGCCATTTGGGGTACAAGTTTTGGGATCATGCCAGTCACCCATGATTTGCCGATAATCACCTGTGGTGCTGCTGAAGAATGCCAGACCACTGTGCTGTATTAACATCACACAGACTGTGTTATCTTTTATCTTTTGCTCAAGTGATTTAGTAGATCTTAGGGCAGATATGTATGAAAACTTCTGCGCAGCTTTAGGTTCATCGAGGTACCTAATTCTCATTTTTAGAGAACAGGAACAAGAAACATAAATCTGAGTAGGATTTATTCTCTCCTCGTCTCTTTCAAATGTCAATATAGTTAGCCCGATCTTCTCTTACCTTCTCCTTTCCTACCTCTGCTAAGGCTTATTTACACCACCCCCACCCCACCCCCATACAAATAAGCCTTCTTACACACACCTTCATGATAGACACACCTACTCTAGATTCATGAATAAGTTTATTTTGAATTTACATTCTATATTCACAATGTGTGAAAAAAATAGAGGTGCAAGAAACATGCAGCTTTGTTTTCCTTCATGCCAAGGGAGACAGCACAGGTCACTGTGAGAAAGGTTCTACTCAATCAAATGCTAAAGTCTAGAAAAGTCACCTTGAAAATGTTTTAATTCTTTAATCTAATTAAATTATATTCCCCCACACCACCCTGCAGCACATTGTAACTTCTTTCTTTACTCACATTTATACTCGCTAGTCAATAAGTAAAATAAAAGTTGCCCAAAAGCTCCCTCATGCATGTAGTCTGATATAGTAAGCCAGGGCTGAGATACTATGGGCCACTAAACCGCAGGTCAGTAGCCAGCAATGAAGACTTCCACAACAATTGTAGAACCAAGCTGCTCTTAGAACAGTGCCACCCCCTCCCCGAGACGATGTCCCTCAGAAAGGGGGAGTCAGCATCTTTAAGCCAATACTGGTGAATTAGAAAATAAGACTTTTTTTTTTTTCACTGATTATTTTTTCTGAAGCTAAAAAAGTAGAATCTATGAGGAAGGGAACAACCATCAAGAGAAGAAAAAGAGTTTTGCTTTGCCTTCTGTTCAGAAACTCCCGGCACAAGTCTCATCTACTGCCTATTTCTTAAGCAAGTGAAATGGGAACAGAAGGAAAAAAATTCATACACCTGAATTTTTGTCCAATGGATTAAATCAGCAATATGTTCAAAACTGGCTAGATCATCTATGGCCCCAATCTTATTCTCAGAATTACTCAAGAAGTAAGCAACAACACTGGACTAAGATCCTACAACACACCCAGTGATGGTGGTGCTCAGCGTGGGCCACCTACCCAGCCTGTGCTGAACTCCCCTCTGCCACAGCCACGCAGCCTCCAGCCCCTGCGCCAACTTGCTCACCTCTATGCAATACTGCTATTTCACTCTAAATGTGGCAGAAGGTTTCTGAAGGCCTGAATTATATTTGAGAAAAATATTTAGGCTGCTAAATCACTCGGGCACTTTCAAAAGATTTACTCAAATTCCCGAATCTAACTGCTCATCTAAGCTTGATTCAGCAAAATTTTAAAATTCTAATTCTAAAATTCTAGCTAAATTGGTGCTAATGCTGACAACACTAAAAATGCTCTTAAACTCATTTAAGGTTAATTTGGTAAGTCACCAACATAAAGGTTTAGCTGACTAAATGTCTTTTATTATATACAGAATTTTACAGAATGGCACTGGCTTAGCTATAATAGTAAAACCCAGTTTATTCAAACTTCTCTAATACTGACAAGCTCGTAACTTTACTTAAGGTAACACTTCTCTAGATAAAAAAAAAGACACAGAGGAAAATGACACTGAGGAATACAGTTTTTGTTCTAGCACTGAGTTACTTGAATTTTTGAGGATATTCAGAAAAGCGATCATCAGCAGAGAAAGAAAACTCCTGTTTCCCTGACTTAATGATCTTCTTTCTTGTAAGGAGTAAACCCTCTTGGATAAGAAATGCTGCTGTGAATAGGTCTAGACTTTACACAGCCATGGGTCACTAATTTAATTAGATTTCAAAGCAGCTATTCTACATTTACGCTGAACACAATACTTCCTGTACCCTCCCTCATACTAAAAGGAATAAAACAATCCCCCAGAAGTTTACACCTCAATGCATGAGGAAACAACAACAAAGTGTGTATATATAATACCTTGAGTTACAGATGGGGTTTATATTGTTCAAGATATTAGGAAAACCTTAACTACCTGCTAAGTTGGTGTTTTTAGCAAGGAAAACAAAAGGTTTTCTCCTTTCTAGTGAGACAGGATTCTGTTTGACCTGCTCTGCTCAGAAAATGACTGCCGTCAGCCAACCTCACTAACTTCCCCTCCTAATTATGAGCTTTTACACGTATTAGAAAAGTAAATCAAGCTTCTCTGTGTGAACAAAAGAAATTTAAAAAAATGGACTCTACTGGTAACAGTGGAAGTCGTTGCCTTCTACAAAAAATAGTAGGTTTTGTAGGGGTTTTCTTGGGGGGTGAAGGGCAGGGTAGAGCGAGCATAGGAGCCCTGCTGTGTATCAGTGTTGGGTCTTGTGAGCTTTTTTCCTCTCAAGCAAAAATGGGAGCTGCAGTTTTCACAGGGTTCTTGTATCACATTTGTAACCCTGCATTTCAGATTCTGCAAGGTTACTGATCTCATAATCAGAGCGATCCAAAGCTGCATGGATTAGTTACTTGAGGAAATTGGGGGGTTTGCCCTCACTAAAGGCCATGAGGGAATAACAAGAAACCAAGTTCCTACTCTGTTCCAGCAGCTCATGTAACATTTCAAAGCGTTACAAAAGAGAGGAGCTGTTACTGAAAGTGAAACTATGCTAACAGGATCATTTGCCTCCAGTTTCACCATCTATAAATGACCTGAAAGTACCTATTATTTGACACTATCATACTGCTACACATTTGCACTGTTATTCAGCAACATGTACCTGAAGGAAAAATGCCCTATAACAACTATATGAACAATCTATGCAAATAACTTTGTTTTTATTAACAACAGTCCAACTTCACCCATCTTACTCTGCTGAAGCAGAATACAAACTCAGCCTCGGTCCGGCTGTTACACACAAGCGTACACCCTTTCATACCCTGTTCCACAGGAAAACCAGATGCCAGCTTGTATCATGTATGAAGGTCAGGGGCAGCTGTCAGGCTACAATCAGGGATTCCTTTGGATCCCACCTATAAATGAAACACTTAAGGTGTTGATTCCCTAAACCCACAATACAGTTCCTCTATAGGCAGCCTTACAGGCTGTCTGCACAGCGAGAGAGAGGATTTTGTGGAGCGGATATAATGATGCCAGTGCCAAAATTTCTGGCAAGTCCAGTGTTTGGATTTTGTGAGCAGTGTTCCAGTTACAGCAGTAAAAGGTGAAACACACCATGATCTATTTCTACAGTGCAGTATTTCTAGAAATGTAAAGGCTACTAGGACATAAAAAATTTTGATGCACAAGTGAAGCTGAAATTATAATAGTCTCTTTACTCTCTCATGTTAGCTAGTGGTAATGGCAATGAAATAAAACTGAAACAACTACAGAATGCATAAAAACATCCATTCCTCTTCCTGATCTCGAGTCGTATTTTTTTCTGATCTTATGATAAAACTGCTGGATCACAGTACTTATTTGTCATCCTATAATGGACATGAAAAGTCAGTGTAAGATATCCAGCAATTTGTCATCAAATAAAATGTTTAAATAGAGCTGGTTTATAGCTTCTGATGAATTTCAGTGTATCAGCTTAGATATTTTAAAATCAGTGCAGTAATGAAAAAGCAGACTTTCATGATATGAAAACAGAAAAAAAGTAGTAGATATTTGAATATAATTTAAAAATTGTCAGGACAGAGAGCACTCGTGATGCCCAAAATGTCTAAACTCCAGACCCAAACACATTGCACACTCTCTTGTACACACTAGAAGAAAGGGGATAAATGGAAGTAACAACATTCAAAGGTAAGCTTATTTTAATCTGGTTGTAAACGAAAGCCACAGGGGCAAAATTCCTTGCCCTGCTCCCCCAAAAGCTAGACATCAAAGCACAGAAAGCGAAAGGAGTTTAGTGGGGAAAAAAGAGATCACAGGAGGGAACAATAGTAATGTAAAATGGAGGTGGAAAGAAACTAGATTCCATCTTTCCAAAATCAGAGTTTTTGCTAGTCACAGATGAAAGACACTGATGTCATTAAAAGCCATTTAAGTGAAAGAACAGGAAGGCACAGCTAAGTATAACTAAGGGGTTGACGTAAGTTTGGGGATGGGGTCCCTATCCTATTAGGAACATAGCAAATAAAAAACAATCATGATGTTATTTCCTCAATTATGGCCACTTCTACTGTACAAACTGGTAAGTTGTATGCAACAGCAAGCACCGATGTAACCTTAGTATTAATTAGTAGGACAGAGCCTTCATCCAGTTAACAGGGCAGTATCCCTTGGTACAGGGATATGGCAAGGAAGAAGGGAAAAGATACAAGAAGCCAGAGAAAAAACCCAGCATTGTATTATTTCCAAAGAAAGTACCATCTTGAGACATTTGAGGAAGCCCCCCAAAAGAGCAGCACTGGGGACCTGAAGCACACACATGCAGAGCCTCTTGATACTCAAGTGAGCTGTAGCTGGGACTAGATAAATTGCCAGAGCTGTGATGACAGTGCTGGAGTCAGAGCTGTGGGATTTAACAGGCAGATGAAAGCCATCCATAACACATCCCTCCTTTTACCTGCCCCTATCCCACAGCACTGTGCCTGAACAGTGCCAGCTCAAAAACACATCCACCACATGAGCGCATTCCTGGCTACTTCTATCTACAGTAGTGGCAAACACATATTTTTACTGCCTTTTCTGACTTTTTTTTTTTAACCACAGAGCTGCGTTATCTCCAGTCTAGCAAAATTCACATGGAGGTGGCTAACTAATTTGAACTGACTGCAGACAAATCGGTACAGGCATTACTGAGTAGCATGGACCAATAGGGACCACCAGAGAGAGGTGAATTTGGTAGCAAATTCTAGTTTGTTCACAACGTATGGAAGAATGCATCAGCAAAGACTCTCAAAGTGAAGCAAGTTAATTAATTAAGCCTACTCAAGTTTTGTGGCTATTTTAAAAATTAATAGGGTTGAGTAAATTAGGGCATGCAGACAAAAAGGCCCACATCCTCGAAAGCACATTGCGGGTATGCTGAGGATTGTCTTTGTTGATCCGGATCTAAATGGATTTCAAAGTCTAATAATGAATCAATGAGCTGAATCCTGTTTTCCAGATTCCTATCTCTCTCTGGGATCTGGCAATTATAATGACCGGGATTCAAAGAGCGTCTTCCACTGCATTATATTAGACCACAGCTCATATTAAAGAACTTCCAACATGTGAAATTATGAGATAGTTGACTCATCACAGCAAGAACCATAAAGCTGAATACTGCTGTTGTCTTTTTTACATACCTATGTTAACAATATGCAAATTACAGCATGAACAGAAAAAGCAAAATAATAAAGCATGGTGGGTGTCAAACTTCATAACCTGCTGTTACCTTCCATCGTATGTCTTTATAAGAGATGCATGGATCACTTTACAGTCAGCAAGAAGTTTGTGATGAACAGAGAAATACTTCTGTCTCCCAAATATCCAATATACTTAAAAGTAAAAAAAAGCTCACACACCTGTTCCTTTACTGCTCCATTCTTCAGACTGTGCCACTTGTATAACCTCAGCTGCAGCATCCCGTACTACCGAATCTTCATTCTGCAGCAGTAGAACCACACATTTCCACATAGCAAGGGTATCAGACAGTCCTATGTTTTTTTATGGAGAAAAATTAGAATTCTATTTCTTACATGCATTCACAGAGCTCTGTTTCCACACCTAAACGCAACAAATGCAGTGAAGCACTGAAACATGGGGCAGGAGAAATGCATTGGCAAGCCACTGGGAAGACAGCTGGCAATATGGTCAAAACATTTTCAACACGTGTGAACTTTATCTAGGGAGTTGACTCAGCTTGGTTTAAACAGTGGGCAACATACAAAAGAACAGATCTCTCTTCATCCAGGTTCAACTTTAAGTCATAGGTGTTCAGAATTTTCTACCATTTCTAGGAATGCAGAATTCCTGTTTGGCAACTGCAAAAGTTTTGCCCCTGGAGATCAACCAACACACTGTGATCATGGATTTGCTGTTGCAATCTGCCTGGAGCTGGGGCTGCCAAACCAAGGTTTGTACAGATACTGCCAGTAGTGCTGGCCACATATGCTATTCCCTGCAGAAATGGCAAACAATCCCACCTCCCAGGGACCTACCCATCATCTACTTCTCCCATATCCACCTCACCCCACCACTCACCCACATGCCCTGCCACGCTTATACCCACTATCTGTTGGAAGTAAGTCAGGTTTAATTCATGGCATAACTATCTGCACACAGGTAAGGCTAATCAGAGATAACTGCCAAGAGGGAGGTGTTCATCTGGTAAACCCCAAACAGGCAGAATCCACGTACCACCCCAGTGGCACTTCACATCTCACAAGCCATACTCCACTTGCAAACCCTTGTGCCATTTAGTGGTGGCACACTCGGGATGACTAGCTGAAGGCCCAAGGCTGTACTCATAGGTTTGCTGCAGTACTTTTCAGCTCTTAGACACCTTCATTAAAGCAATTCACTGGAAGGTCTCTTTTAGAGGCAGCCAGCTGTTAAGATATTACTTTCTGCTGATTACAGAGAACAACGGAGTCAGTGCTTCATTGCTGTGCTGGTTTTCTTCAAGCATGTTATCAACAGGTCTATCAGAGGTTGCACTACAAGGCTAGCCAGACAATTAATTGTATTTCACTGCTTGGCCAAAATTAGTTGCTTGAGGCTTTACTACACAGGCAGAAGAAGCATTCCTGTATTTCATATAATTTCCCTATGTGGGAAAACCATGGACTATAATCATTTCAGAAAGAAGTTGCTTTTTTCTAGCATGACACACACAATAATGTTATACTGGCACAGCTTTGGCAGAATTATTCCCTTCTAGACACAACGGCTAGCTTTCCCACCTAGACAAGTTTCTGCTGTACCTATGAGAGAGATGGAAGTCTTCCAATGGATTTTCCAGAGAGATTTTTTCTGAACCCTCAAACAATATGATGGAGAGATAATGGGGTCATCCAGAATGTACTGGATGGCATTTACCTTCTTCCTCTTAAGAACGTACTTAATGGAAGCTTATGGGAATAACTACAACTCCATTTCATACAACCACAATTTTCTTTAACCTCTACTTGCCACTGTATGTGGTTAAGCAAACTGATGCAGAACAAGGCATGAAAGTCAAAACTGTTTATATGTGCATAATCCCTTTAACTTTAAGGGAATGATTCTGGGTTTATATCACCACAGCTACACACCAGCTCACACCCTTGACTTGCTGAACTTCTCACTGCAATACTGACAGTTTCACAGTTGTGAAGAACCCCACATTGACAATTCTAGGTAGTATGGAGAGTTGGCTCTGCATCTTTCCTCCCTGGTGCAATTTCCAGAGCAAAGAGCTAATTCAGATGGTTTGCCCAGTGAGGCCTTGGGACTTTCATTTCTGGGCTGTTTGGGGAGGATTTGGGTTTTGTTTGTTAGTTTTTCTTTGCTTTGTTAAGATTTTATGCAGGATGCAAACTGCTGTATTTTATTTCAGACCTCCACATCTGCCCAATTGGAAAGCATGGAAACCAGCAACTGTCCTGACAAGATCAAAGAGTTTCCTCTGCTCTCCATCAGCTATGGACCAGATCCAAACCAGGGATGGATGAGAAGCACAGCATTTGGGAGTTTTTCACTCAAATACCTCTACTGTTTTCATTGGATATAAAACTGTAATGTCTGTCCTATGAAGAGCTTTAACTACGTGGTAGAACTCAAGATTCCCAGAGTTGATACTATGAACATTTAATAGTACTATGTCGACTTCATATAATAGATTTAGCATTGATAAATGTTGCCAACATCTCTTAAAAGACACATCTCAAAATAAATGGCTGACTTTTTAAAAACCACTATCTACAGTTTAAGAAATACACCATTCTTCTCATCTAAAAAAAATCTGTATCTAGTCCATATATATGGACTTAAGCTACTCAAACTAAAAACATGTGAATAACTATATTGGAATAAAATACAGAAACTAGAAGTATTTAGAGCTGCCTGTCTTTTTCAGGATGCAAAATATTTTATCGTCTATCACTACCTACTTTTGCATATCTCTTGGCCCTTTAGTCACAAAATCCCCTTATTCTCTGTACACAGAAGGCAAGGAAAAAAAATCTAAAAGAAAAAAACCCAATGTCTCCTGCACAACAGACCACAGAATTTCATTTAGCTTTTCCTCTCAGTCAGTAACGTATTGTTAAATAAGGCTGTGTGGGGTTTTGTTTGTTTGTTTTCTAAAGAGACAGTTTAATGTTAAAAAAATATTATATCTGGGAGGTACAATGTGATCCAATTATTAATTATTCTCATAGTAGAATGTGTCCCTCATTTCTAGACTGAACCCTTTAATGTCAACATTCAGCCACCACAGCTTATTTACACTCACAATGTTAAACTATAAGTATGTCCACATCACCAATAGAGTATTTTAGAAAAGTTCAAGTCAGAGAGCAATGGCAAGCCAGTAAATCAGCAATGTATAGTGGCCTGGAGACATAACAGCATCTCATGTCCCCCTTCTGCAGAGTTATTGCAAGAGGCTCTGCACATGTACTTTTTGTACGAGAGTTTAAGTAAGTCTGTTTTGTAATTAATTCCTATTAAAATTTTTACAAAATCCTGTTTGATGTAATTACATGTTTTGACTGTGGGTACATATATATGTACATGATACATTTTAAGTCATGTATTAATGGGTTTCATCTAAAAAAATCCAGAAAATTCAAACTACTCACCAAGAATGAGCTTCTCGTTGATCAGAAGGAATGACGTTATACTTCTTAGAACTTCAGCTGCTGCTAACAGCATCTCTGTCTGTTGCTCATCTCCACAAAAATAAACTACCAGCTGAACCCATTTTTTCAGGACTGCTGCTGAAATCTGAAGGAACAGAACCTGTGAGAAGTATGCTGTACAATCTGGTGTTACCACTTACCATCACATCAAACTATGGGCTGCCAAAGGGATACTACACATCAGTAATTGCAGGTTATTTTTAAAAGGCAGCAAACTCCACATGTCCATGCAAAAGTTGGCTTACTATGTCACAGATAGTTAAGATGGGAGATTTTCTTTTAGTCAGAGCAGTACTCATAGGCAATTCTCTTGTTCTGTCCCTTCACACCAGGCTCACCAATGATCACACAAGTCAAAGCATATCTTTGTGTCCTCAGTCATTCTAAACACGCAAGCCAAAGACAAATATACTGGACTATAACAAAAAGAAGCATTTATCAGAAGCATCCTACACGTAGACACATACACGTATCTGGAAAAGAGCATATGAACTGTAGTTCAGTCTTAGGTTTTTGTAATGATACAATGCTTGGTAAAGGGGTGAATGCAGCTCCATCTGTCTCTTCTGCAGACACTGGGGATGGAAATTTTTTTTAATAAGACTGCTGAGGTACCTTGGGTTCTGATAGCACATGCATGCAGAGCATGGAAGGAACCTCCATGTTAGCTGATAAACAGAAAAGCTCACTGTCCTAAACCATGAAGAATTAGAAAAAAGAACAGCCAAGAGAAATTTCCTGGTTCAAATAAAATCTTTTGGATTTTAGATGCCATCTTTTGGAAAATATTTAGTCCTCAGATGTATGCTATGAAAACTATTACTTAGTGATAATGGGACAAAGCTTCGACTGTTTCTGATGTGTAGTGACAGCTACTAGATTTTTTTGTGTGGAAAAAAGTAATGTGCATTTTATCCATAACTCAAGTAACAATTCCAAGACGTCTGTTGGGAAAGCTGGGCCATAACTGGAAAAAGTCCTAACTTCCATAAGTGACCAAGAAAGACCTGAGATCCCCTGCAAATACCACACTCAGGAGGGTGGCTGGTCAGTCAAGGTGCAGGAACCCCATGCGCGGATTTGATAACAGAAGATGCAAATTGCAGGAGGTGGCACCCAGGCACAGCCAAAAGCAAGTGTGTGCTACAGCTATAAGAAGGAAGCTCCAGAGGAAAAAACAACAAAATAACCCACCAACAAACAGACTGGGACCTCATGCACAGGTCAACAGGAAAAGCAGCACCAGCTCGACCTGGAGATGCTTGAGGTATGTGCAACTGATTTATTTTTTTCTCTCCTTTCTTTCCTTTTTTACTTATTTTTAATTAAATTACTAAATTAATTAAAGGAAGTGAAAAGCAGAACAACAAATAAGGTAAAGAAGAGAACCAATGAAAAAGTGGGTTGAGCTAAAGGGCAGAGAAGCGCAGGAGGACTCACCGAGGGATAAATGAAACCTCGGTCACACTCTGCCTCATTCTGCATGGTACGTGGCCATGTACCTGCACTGCACAAAGGGACAGCACCAGAACATGTCCTACAGATTCTGTAATGGGTTAAAAAAATACGTATCTCCCAAGATATTACAAATTACTCAAAATTTTAACAGACACACGGACAGTCTAGCAAGACAGAACTGGACTTTTACCTTATGGAAAAGAAACAATCCCTTCTACAGAGGCAAATACTGATTGCAAACCCAAATAAAGAATTTAGAAAGAAAACTGATGTACTTGCTCTTTTACAAAGCAGAAAGCACTCTCTGTACTGTTGTCTTAGATCTCCCATGACTTACATGATTAGAGAAAGCTGGTTTAGCATTACTGCAGTTAAGATTATTACAGCATTTTTCATTAATTCCTCTTTGTAAATTAATACAAAACTTCAGAACAATAACATGTTTCACATCTATTTGCGAAACCAGGTTTATATGGTTATTTCAGTGTTTAAAGCTTGAAGTCTTTGCATTTTGCCTTTTTAAATAAAAAGTTAACATCATATTTCATGTTCCCAAGTCTTGTGTGTGAATCTGTAGCTTCCTTTTTTATAATGATACAAGATTATTAGTATACAATACACATAAATTCTGCTGCATATTCTAAAAAACATAACAGCTACATAAGTAAAAAAATCTTCATTTTAAAACATGTCAAGAGAATTTAGTCTATTGTAAAATAACCATTAAGTGCTTTTTGTCTGAAAATGTAAAAAGAAGTAAAATTGTCTAGGACTAAAAGCTGCCTTAACACTGCTCTACACATGCATATGTGACATGACAGACTGACAGTTTCAAATCAAAAGAAACCTGACCCAGTAATTTGTGCTGCTATAAATCTAAATTAAATAGTCTATAAACAGGAATGGAGAACACAGAACCTTGAATTTTACAAGGGTTATTATATTTACACTAGCGTTTGAAAAACAAATTTCAAGAGGAAATTCAATGAGAAACTCCACGCAGAGAACAGGCTGGTGTGCTTAGGCAGTGATTTCAGGCTGAGACTTGGCAAGGTCACACTGTGAGGAAGGGAACTGCACCCAACCACTGCTTCAGCTTCGTGCCTCCCCCTCGGACCCGCTCCCCCGCTGGCTGCCCAGCAATCACAAACCACAACAAAGCTGCGCCGCAGTAAATGGACCGGATTCAGTACATGTGTTAATCACTGTAGGCACTTCTCTTCCTGCATTACAGTGACTGTTCTGGATGCTCTCAGAAGTTGAAATTACTTAGGTATTTAACTTGAAATGACTTTGAGAGTGATATACTGAGATGATATTCATGGCCATTTCATCGCAGAATGTGGCAGCGTATTCAGCCAGGAAGATATAATGCCAGAAAAGGTGCAATGACACAAGAAAACAGAAGCTTGGGGCTTCCATCTAAAAGAAGCAACGTTACTCAATCACCAAAACTCTGTAATTACAAACTGTTAAGCAGCTGCTTCCCTTACCTGTTGATGCTTCTGCAAAAGGTGGATAACCAACTTGGAGCCAAATTTCAGAGCTATGCTTTGAACTTCAGAGCTGAGAAAACAAGGTAAAGGACTTATAAAAAAAAAGCAGCTATTTCTGCCATCATTCCCCTTTTAGAAAAAAGAACAGCTAGGTCTTAATTTCCAATTATTACCAATGGGTATTTTGCAAGCTGAGCAGTCAGTCTTTACATTAGAGATCTTGATGTTAGTTAAGCTTTTAGTTGATACACAAATGAAATATGCTCTTCCACCTCTCGTGGTTTTTTTCCATCTACATACTTCCCATAGAAAAACATATTTGAAAATGAAACCCAAGTCAACCCAGACAGATATTACTTTAAATGATAAACAAAGGCATCTCTTCAAGCTGGTGTTAAGCTCCCGGAACATCTCTTCTGCAGCTGCTAGAAAACTTACTAGTGCAGAATATGCCAACTGCTGGCTCCTGAGCCTCCATGCTACCCAGCAGGGTCTAAGGACACAGAGCTAGGCACTGTGGCTCCTGAAGGGCTGGTCTTACCGGCAGGAATGGCAACACCTGAGCAGTAAGGTCTGCTATTTCAGCTATTTCCCTCTAACAGCACTAGTCAGTGTTACTTTAATACTAGTATCTCATTTCATTCCAGAAATAAACACTCCACATCATCATTTAAACTTGGAAAATTTAGTGCAAATCAGCAGCAAATATGCACAGCTATAAAACACTGTTCTACACTCTATACCCTAAATATTCTGCATTAGTAACTCTGGGGTGCAATGTTTATATAGCTTAAAAAAAAAAAAAAAAAAAAAAAAAGAGACTATTAGAAACAGGATGGTCTTGCCCTTAGAGACTGGACACTTCAAACCTGTTTGTCCATTCCATTACGAATGGATGGACACAGTTTCTAATTCAGTTCAAACTCCAGACTGGCTCCAAATTTTCAGCACTTTCTGCTGACTTTACAGTCTGATTAAGGAGCACAAACTGTAAGGATTAGGGTCAACCATTTCTGCCAAACCAATGAGGGAAATCAGATCTGTCATTCTTACTAGAGATCGTCTGCAGATAAACCAGGATAGGACGGATGACAGATTCACAGTGAATGACCTATGTCTGGATCATCAATTCTATATGTTAAGGTGTTTCCCAATTACCATTCAGGAAGAGCTACGCTCGCTGGCTATCATCTGACAGCCAGAGTATCTTCTTATTCAGGGACTGTATTACTGGACATTTACAGGGTGCTTGCCAGTACGACTTGTGGGCCTTTTCAGTAATTCAGATCCATGCCTAACTGCTCTGAAAAATTCTCATCAAGACCTCTCTTTACTCAAATCAGCCATACTCACTTTTCTGAAACATGGATTTTTACATCAAAACATAGTCCAAACGCAATAAATTAATGCTTCAACATTTAAAGTTTTTAACATGTAAGCATTTTAACGTGCATGATGGACCATACCTGTCGGAGGTATCTACAATGTTTAAACTCCAGGTTAAGAGCTCATTTGGATTCATTTTTATAGAGTGTTCAGTCTCAGGAAGCACATTTCTGAGGTCCATATTATAAAGAATTTCCAGCACCTGCACACACAATTCACAAACAAAGAACTTACAAACAATCTCAACATGAATGTGTACATTTGAGATCAATAAAACAGTGACTTAAACCCCAGTTCAAGAACACAAAGGTCCTCTACTGACAGTGCTCAGAAAGGAAAGAGGAAGTTCTTGCTTTTACACAAGAACATCTGTTACAGAATTATAGCACCGCTCCTATTCAGTGTGAAAAAAACCAAACCACTCATGTACTATTTGAAAAACATCATGCATGTTCAAAATATATTTTCAAAAAATAAGAATATCATTTACTGAAAACATACCAAATGTCAATTAAAAAAGCACCCTCCTACCTTGCAAAAACACTGGAGATTCTTTTCCTCCAGAGCCATTGTAAGCAGAGTACCTTCCAAATCAATGAGTAAACACATTACACCTCCTCCTCCTTCTGCGATCTGCTTGGAATTTATTTGTTTCAGCCACAGCAGTATTGCTTCCAATGCAAGCAGACGTACTTCATGAAACTCACAGTGAAGGAGATGAACTATTGACAGTGATGGTTTGACTGTTTTCTTTGCAACAGGCGAACTGCTGCTCTGGACATCAGGACCTGCAGTTACTGACAGCACTGATATTACAAGTTTGGTGATGCTCTGAAGATACTGTATCAGTCCTGGTACTGCAGATGAGTAGGGGATACCAGATACCAATTCAGAATCTGAAATAATTCCATTCATCTCCGCCCAAAATCCAAACATTTGCATGCCTGAAATGAGAATAAAACTAAGTAGTGACAAACAGATGATGTTATCATCTGCTCCAGACGATGAAGTGATTCTGAAGTTGAAAAACATCAGGTATGCAAAAGGTATCACAAGGTAAAATCAGGCATGAAATGAAAACATAGTTCTCCTCCATTTTAAAGTGATTCTGAATTATAAAACAGCTTTCCTATATATCACGTGTATTCATATTTCCATAGAACGAAATAAGGACACAAACTTTACAAAAACTATAAACTGCTCAACACACAGGATGGAAGCTTCAAACAATTTAAAAAATGCTGCACTACTTTGTAGATTGCCTGTCACCTCTTCCAATTACAGCTGTTTGATAAGTATTTCTTTTAATCAAGCTACTAATACAGTCTTGCAAATTGTAATGCTTTGCACTACCATTGTAGAAAGTGATTAACACAAATAAACTATATTGTATTAAATATATTTTGAAAAAAAAAAAAAAAAAGCAAGTGGTTTGGAAACCTCAAAAAGTACCAAAGACAATCATGCAATCATATTATCCTTGACAGAATAGCTCTAAAATCAGAGGTCAGACTGAAGAAATTGCTGTCTGTCAGACTACCCAGCTGCAATTGAAACCAGGAGAAATGTTACTATTACGCCCCTCCTACATAAATAGATCTGTCATGTGTGTATCAATCTAAAGAATTTACTGATTAAGAAATCCAGTATGCTTTTCCTATGCCTATTACCTTTGGACAGTTAACACAGCTAAGACAAAAAGAAGCTGCACTTTAATTCCTCTTACGTATCAGCACAGGAACATTTCAGCCCTTTAGAATGGTGCAACCTGCCCACATGGCACAGCAGAGCCCAAGAATCTTCTTTAGTGCTTGGCTACCTCCTGGAGTGAACAAAAAGGTCACTGCTATCTGTGATGCCAGAGGATTTCAGGCTTTAGCAAAATTGGCAATGTTAACACAAAGTGAAAGGAAAAAAAAAATAATCAATAGTCCTCACACACACACAGACATTCTCCTCACAAGCCCCCAGCTCAACCTTGTCCTCCATTGTCAGTTGGAATGAATTGTTTTATAATATGGAAACAAAGATTTTTGCCCAGTTCAGATGTTTGTATAGCTTGTACTGCAAGGAAATTAATATGCTATATCCCACAAAATTCAAATACAAGTAAGGGAAAAATCATGAAGAAGCACAGAACAGAAGAACACTGCCACTGGTGTTAAGGGATGCTGAAAGTTTAGGGAGTTTAAAATGTCAGAATGCATTAAAAGTAAATACAAAGATCAAAGGAAGCTTCCTCAGATTTCTTCAGTATCTGCAAGAAGACAATTCACTGCCGTGTAACTTTGCAATTTATAATTAAATAAGCACTAAGTACTACTAAAAGCCTGTCCAAATATTACTATTAAGTTGCTGAATTTGACATGAAACTGCAACAGAAACATGGATTCATTCTGTTGCCCATTAAGACATTCCCCCAAGCTTTCTATTTACAGTTAAACATCCTGCCCTTTCATATTCAAATTCTTCCAAAGCCACCTTAATTTGTTTGACATTTACACAGAAACTTGACATGGTTGTACACTGCCTAGCATGTAAGACAGAAGCGTGCTCTCAGTAATGCTGGAAAAGCTTCAAAGAAATTTGGTATTTTTAAAAGATTGTCAGACATATTACCTAACCATTAGTTCTGTCATTCATATTTTCACTCCAGTTTCTTTTCTGAACGGGCTTGTTGTAGTCAAAGAAACTGCAATATCACTGCAAACCTATGTAACATCATAACCCTCTAGATGACAGAGATGGCTTACATCTCGTAACATGCAAACTTGTATATTTTATTTGCTACGTTTTCTAAAACCCCTCCAAACAGACTGGCATTACATACCGGCGTCATAGCATAAACTAGCATTAATGCCTATGTCACACGACAAGTATCCAACCGCCAGAATTCCTTAAGTTCTGAACCATTTGGTTGCCTTGGAGAGGGATTAGGCCTTTGTCCCAGTTACTACACAGCCTGACTCCACAGACACCAGTTTAACAACAGAAATAATCCCAAGCAGTTGAAAGAAAAAGGTTCAAGTTCAAGCACCTCAGTTCGACAAGAGAAAGAGCTTCAGTCTGGGAGCCCTGCACCCTCTCAGATTTCCACGCACCCCCGTCAGCTGCACTGCAGCAATACGGGAGGTGACTGGCTCAGCTGTTCAAACCAAGTATATTTTTCTAAAGTATATGGCAAGAGAAGTGCGTTGCCTTCCTATCAGCATTTCTTTACGTCGGGGTATACCTATCATATGTGCAAGCAGTAACATGATAACCATCAGGATGGAAGGGTTAAAGCTCTGGGGCAAGGCAAGGGAGAGCAGTATTAGGCAAACAGAAAGAGACAGGGATAAATATTACGGGAAGAGGGGGAAGGTGTCTTCCATTTCGTTGGTGTCAACACTGCCAACTTTGCTAGAGCAACCTAACGTTGGAGAGAGTGGTGACCCCTCTGTTGACCCCAGGAGCTGGCAGCTTCAGATCCACTTCAGCAAACCTTCATTTGAATTTTGCAAGGCCACCATAACTTCACTCCGTGTCTTCATCTTTGAAGGGGAAAATTATTTTCATATAAAAAAATCATGGCAGAGCTACTCCTAGAATTACTAGTTTGCAGAGACTGCAATACAAGAGTCCTCTGCCACAGATCCTCTTTTTTCTGTATTTATCAGATACTTCTGCTGGTTTGGAAGCCTTCTGGATGACTTTTGTTTTTCCCAAGTAATTGTGAAAGACTGGACACCGTGGCTCATCTATTTTACAGAAAGTCTCTCTAAAACTGGATGTCTCAACAGCAAGGCTGTCAGCAAAACAAGACTGTCTGCATATTTGCTTAGCCTCAGCACACCATAGAGCAAATCCTTCCGCATTCATCTTGTGCTCCACATGCTCTCCGACACTCTTTTTCACACAAATATGTACAGAAGGAAAGAAAGCCCCCGTCTTATTACAATGCAGTGGAAATATTCCTGCTTTCAGCTTCATCACTAAGAAATCTTTCTTGCCTTTCATGTAAATGTTTTCTCTTCTGCTTAACTTTAAGTAAACTTTTCTTTGGCTTACATCAAAATACCTGACTAAACAAAAAACTACACTGGTTCCCAAAGTAAGTGTCTGCCTCTGTTGTTAAGATACAGTAAAGACATACTTTTATTTACAAACAAAAATCACCATACAGTTTGAATGACCAGCTGCTGTGAGAAGGAAAAACAAATTTTGGTTGACCAAACAAGCAAACTGGCGAACAGCAGTCTTGTCCAGGATGCTGACAGATGCAAAAGGCCCCCCAAGAATTAAGTGGATTAACTCCCCCCCTCCCAAGGATTGCTTCATTTGTGGGATAGGAAGAATTTTGGTTCTCTTCTAGGAAGGGATCATCTACCTGGACTTGTGCAAAGCATTTGACACTGTCCCACGTGACATCTTTGTCCCTAGACTGAAGAGACATGGATTTGACAGATGGACCACTCAGTGGATAAAGATCTGGCTGGATGGTCACATTCAAAGAGTTGCAGTCAATGGCTTGATGTCCAAGCGGAGACCAGCGATGATGGCATTCCTCAGGGGCTGGGACTGCCACCATTTAGCATCTTTGCCTGTGACATGGACACTGGGATCGAGTGCACGCTCAGCAAGTTTGCCGACACCACCAAGCTGGGTGGTGCGGTCGACACGCAGAAGGGAAGGGATGCCATCCAGGGGGGCCTCGACAGGTGTGAGAAGTGGGCCCATGCGAACCTCAAGAAGTTCAACAAGGCCAAGTGCAAGGTCCTGCATGTGGGTCATGGCAATCCCAAGCACAGATACATGCTGGGTGGAGAATTGCTTGAGAGGCAGCCCTGAGGAGAAGGACTTGGGGGTGTTGGTGGGTGAGAAGCTCAACACAACCCAACTGTGTCCTGGGCTGCATCAAAAGAAGCATGGCCAGCAGGTGGAGGGAGCCGATTCTGCCACTCTACTCCATTCCCATGAGACCCTACTAGAGTACTGCATTCAGCTCTGGGGACCCCAGCATAAGAAGGACACAGACCTGTTGGAGCAAGCCCAGAGGAGGCCATGAAGATGACCAGAGGGCTGGAGCACCTCTCCTCTGAAGACAGGCTGAGAGAGTTGGGGTGGTTCAGCCTGGAGAAGAGAAGGCTCCGGGGACACCTTACTGCAGCCTTCCAGTGCCTAAAGGGGCCTGCAGGAAAGTGGGGAGGGACTTTGTACAAGGGCATGTGGCGACAGGACAAGGGGTGATGGCTTTGAACTGGAAGAGGGCAGATTTAGGTTAGGTATTAGGAAGACATTCTTTACCCTGAGGGTGGTGAGGCACTGGCACAGGCTGCCCAGAGAAGCTGTGGATGCCCCATCCCTGGAAGCGTTCCTGGCCAGGTTGGATGGGGCTTTGAGCAACCTGGTCTGGTGGAAGGTGTCCCCAACCATACTTCCTTCTGACTTGCCTACTTTAATGTCAGTAGGCATAGGCCATTTAGATGATTCTATAAACACGTTTTAAATCTTTACCTTCCTTGAGTCAAAACAACACCACAGTCAATATACTGGCACACAAAGTTTATATAATTTCTGACATAACAAACAAAAATTGCTTTCAATTTGTTCAGATGGAATTTCTTCTGTTTCAGCTAATTAGACCAAATAATCAAAACATGCATTAACAAGCTGCCAGTCACAGTTTGGCCACAGGTCTTAGGGATTTAGGAAAAGAAAGTTAAAGTATGGCTAAAATAACCAACCTAGTTATTCCTGGTTGGTTTTGTTTTGTTTTTTATTTACTGTTTAAACATTATCAGTTTTTATGTTAGCCTGCAGAAAAACCTGAGCTAACATTCTTTGCAAAATAAGAAAAAGAAAGAAGTACAATATTGAAAAAAAAGTGGGCAAAGCCTTCAAACACCATTTAAAAGTCCTATATATTGAATCATTTGGGCAAAATGTTTAAGAGTTTCCTACTTGAAAAACCATTTGTGCTTTCATTGCAAAGCATCTAGAAGTTTGATAATGCATACCATCTCTACCAATACATTTTATAACTTCTCATTAAGAAGGACAAATATAACTAAGAGAACGGTATTTGCAATACATGTAAGTTAAAACACAGTATTTTGTCATATTTGAGGGCACAAAAAAGGACTAAACCAGCAAACAGTTGAACACAGTTGCTCATGTTTCTGATCTCAAACACACATGTGCAAAGCACAGTATTTTTTGCAATTGTTTCTTTTCGTTCATGAGCAGAATTTAAGAATCTTAACTCAGCTACATCTACAAAAAGTTTAGCTGTTTGGAAGATAGTAAGAAAATGAAAGTCTGTTGTTGCAAAACTCAAGGAAAGAATATATTAGTGACAGTAGAATGCTGGCTGCTCCATTTTGATATCAAAACAATCTAATTATGAACAGAATCAGTTATGTAAATACAGAGTAACTGTTTCCACTGATGACAACAACAGTAGAATATGGTTAATCTCCAGAACTTTTATAAATTCTTCCACCTCAAATGTAGAAAGGAAGAATGCTTAGTTAAACTTCAAGTGGCAGTTTCTCCTAAACCACAGGTTCATCCTATTTGACATCCTGTTTAAATGTTTTCTCTTTCTCAGCGAACTTGATTTTTAAGACACTATACTTGATAATAGGCCAAACCAGACAGGAGACTGACAGCAAATATGCAGGATAAAAGAACGACTTGGAAGGCTTATCTTTAGCAAATTTTTCTTTCACCTTTTCCCTGACTTCCGTTCTCATCCTATTTCACATACGTTGATGGACTCAATACAATACTTTATCAACAAGTACCTTTCTTTGAACACACCATAACATATGCTTTTATTAGTCAAGTGCATTTTAGCGAGTTGCATCCATTTTTTCCTTAACAAATTGACAAAATACTATCAAAAAAATGTTCTGAGATGTGAGCAAGAAAGAAAGTGTGACCACTTTGCTTTGTGGCATTCTTCATCTGTTACAGAGAGACAGAGCATCCCAGATCCGAGCTTTCACTGGAAGACACTGCTCTGACTCCTGTGTTACCAGCACTGCAGGGTTGCGGTAATACTCTCATCTTATCGTTTAGCTTCCACCAACTTCCAGGAGAAGATCTGAAAGCAGGAATGTCTAACGACAGGCCCTGTCAGAAGTCCACATATGCAACAAAGGAATCTTATCTACTGAAACGCTACATCACAGCATAGCCTGTCCATAGTCTGGTTTTCTCTCCCTCCAAAAGCCCATGCGAGTGCAGAGAAAAGTGCATAACCTCAGACACACACATGGATCTGTGGCACCAAAGCTTGACAGACCTCTCCTCCCAACGCCTGCTGATAAAGACTTGTGAATTACAAATTATTATAACCACAGCTAAGGTTGGACACGTTGCCACCCGGACTTGGGGCCATTTTTAACTTCCAAAAATGCCTGCAAGTGTCACCGGCTTCCTCCAGTAGGAACTTCCCCCTATTCCTACATCACCCACTCTGGTGCTGGTTTACTTCTAGAGGAGTAACTTGACTGGATTTTAGCAGGGTACGAGGGCCAGAAAATCCTGAAATTGTTCTCCCCATTAAGACTGCAAAGGCCCTGGACATCTGGTGCTTCCAAGTCTATGAAACAGTTACTGTGGAGACAATATATCAGAGATCTGCAAGAAAAAACTCACTGGATATTATTAATAATTACTGGATATTATTAAGAATTATTAATACTGACAATAGACATTAGCTCATCAAATAATTAATACCTAGATCTGGTAAAAACTTTTTTTTGCTCTCAATGAAGACAAAAATAGTATTTTTATTTATATATTTAACTTACTTTTTTTTAAAAAGGCTTGCTTCAGATTTTTTTCTGAGTTCCAACCACAATTCACAACTGAACACAAAAAATATGTAAGTTTACATAGTCTTGGCATTATGTATTGTCTCTGCACATCAGAAGACACTCAGGCGTATCAGGAGCTGGAAAAAATGCTCTAAATTTTGCCTATCGACTCAAGAGAGCTGTATTTTCCCAATGACATGAATCCGGCAACATTTCCATCCAAACCAGCAGATCAGAATAACTACAGGGAGGGTTTTTTGTTTGTTTTAAGATAAATAATCATCATTTGGCCAGCAATAAATTTTTAGCTGGACAAGATGCTTTTGGTATCCATTACTCCCTGCCTTCCTTATCCGACATTTTAAATTGTTTTGAATTTGTGAAGTAAATTCCCTAAGGGCTGTCCTGCACTTTAAGAGACAGATTTTATTAATTGAAGACAACAAATCACTTACAGAAAATAATCGTAATGTAGGAAAGGCCTAGGCAGGGTTGTACTCTGAAAATCTCTTTGTAATTGTAGCCCCTTTAGACAGGCATAATCAATTAGAAGTGGTCTGACTTTAACCAGTTGCAGGCTCATTACATTGCATTCCCATTTCTGTTGATGAAAATCAGTTTCAGCCCATGGCCTGGAACTCATACACAGCACTTCCTGGGGCCTCTTAGATAAACACATCAAGAAACAGTTTTATTTGGATTTGTCCTTCACCCTTTATTCATTGAAACAACTTTACAAATCAAGATTAAAACAGAGAAAAATTGGCTCATAACCAGAGATACACATATATGAGTAAGATATTTAATCTCAGAAAAGCATAAAGCTTCAGCTAATAATTATTCCTTACAGAACATTTAAATGCAAGACTCAAAACATTCATTTTTAACTGCTGAGTTTAGTCTTTCTCTTACTGTGTCATGGGACACTCTGGTTCTATTTAATATAAACATGTTACTCCTTCATTTCAGAAGGGCTTCTGCCTGTGATATATAAAATTGTCCCTAACGTATCTTCAAGTTTTCAAAACCGTATTTCCAGTCTAAGTTTCTACTCTCTGTAGATACTGCCTGCAATATATAATTTTAAACCTATATTGGAATGAAGCGTTTAAGCAAGACAATACTAATGAACTCTCCCTGAGCAGAGTCCACAAAAATAATTGCTTTCCTTCTACAGAAATTGTACCTTACAACACCCAGGTTTGGAACAGTCCACACGAGCTTTGAAAAATAAATGAATCCACCACAATCAGTAATCCAGCCACAGCACGGAGCAGTCCCTCATGCTCAAAGGGCTATTCACAAGTCAGGGGCATTAAAAAAAAAATAAAAAAAAAAATAAAAAAGAGCATTTCCTGGTGTGGAGAAGTCAATAAAAGCTTTTGCAAATGTGCAGCAATTGTTTAAAAAACAAAACAGAGGAAAAACCCAAAGATAACCGAAATAGGAAAGATACTGATAAAGGAAATGTAATGCCCACTAAGCAAATGAGGAGCCCTCACCTGCAATACTGGCTGCTCTTTCATAAAAGAAAATAGAAAAATAACAGTTGAAGGGCGAATAATGAGAACAGTCATAAACAGAGGAAAAATAATTCATATGAACAGAATACAGAAAGGCTAGGATGATGACTCCTACAAAGAAGATGAACAGAGATAGCGGATCATGATTAAAAAGTGTAACAATTAATATTCCAAAGAGGATCTATCTTTAAGAAAGGAGTACACAAATTAAAAAAAGGGTGATGAGGCCAAATATGGTAGATGTAACTTACCTAAAACAAACATTAAAGAGCCAGGAAAAAACTTATCCCTAGAGACATGGTATATTGGAACTGCTTTATATAGGGTGGTGCATTCCTCCCTATAAAGCATGCAGGCCTAGTCACAAACAGGGCTCAGTACCCCACAGAATGAGACCTACAGTGCAATGTCATCTGGAAATTCCCTTTATTGAATTTTGACATCTGGGACCCATGAGAGAGTAATGACTTTTCAGAGGACATGAAAGATCAGACCCATGTCCTAGAGTCCCAGATAACCCTAACTGTCTTCCTCCAGTATAGTGGAACCCACTTGTCATATATTTTCTGTATGTCTATGCTTCTGCTATAACGACTAGATTCTGCATCAACCTGTCCGAAGAAGTTAATTTCAGATACGTTCATCACCAACTCCTTTTCCTGACAACTATCACTATTTTAACTGCGTATTCACAAGAAATCACAGAAACAGCACTTAGGGAATTAAAATAGAACTACTTCTGCCAAAGGTCTAAGCAACAAAGCAAAAGGAATTGGTTTTAAAAATTAAGGACAGCCCCCAAAACAAGACTATCTGAAATAAGGAACAGTTCCAATGACTTAAACGCAGTGTTCAGATCAGTCATTAAGAGCTTTAATAAAATGAAAGAACTACTCTTTAATTGCCTTCCTGGACTGACAAGGTAATTTATTATTCACTTGATCATAAGAAATGAACAAAACAGGCCCACAAAGAAGCTAGTTACAGCTGACCAAACGTGGCCTATACACAGGCACACCTGAAAGGCTATCCCTTCCTCTATACCTTTGTTTTCCTTATTGTTTACAGTATGTTTTGTGTTGTAGCAAACACCACCCTGCATCACTAAAACCACTGACAGTTCTGACAGGTCCCTCAAAGACTTCACAGTGATAAAGAATGAATATAAAAAAAAAAGAGATTTAAAGAAGCTCTCAGAGTTGTTTCTTACAAAATGTCTAAACATGAGAAAACAGTTTCTCTGAAATGCTTTCAGGTGTCTCACGAAGGAACATCTCTGTGGCTTTCAGGAAAGGTTAAAGTAGCAATATTCAGGGGTTTGGATTTTGTTTGTATTTACAATCTTGGACCAGAAAACCATTTTGGAACACTGGAGGGGATCTTTTTTGTTATACCATTCTAGAATTAGGAATACCGCAACATCATTGCTCAAGCTTTGACATGGAGCTGTAGCTCATTCTTCCCAACAGTCCCCAGCACTGGCTCTACAGGAGGCAGAGCAAAGGGCCCTTTTACGCAAAGCAGCGAAGGGACTCCAGCATTCAGCAGATACCACGACTACAATTAATATATTATTGTTTCTCTGGATTCAAGAGAGCTCAGGAATTTCCTCACAGATATTCCATTTGATTTATAGAACAGTATATTTGACTTACCTTGCTTTTGAAACTTCCCCAAGTGAGTACTCAGCATCACAAGGACATCAAGATAGGCAGCTCTGGTCACCAAACAAGGATTTGGCCTAGAAAAATCAAATTACTGAAAATTAAAACCTTATAACATCCACACTCAGAAACAGCAGTGAAACACACGAGCTTGCTGTGTTTATTTTACTTGTGTCTATTTTACTTAATTAATGAAGATCAACTACTGATCAAATGAGACTGCGTTTACAAAATAATTAAGCCAAGTTATGTAAACTTCATTTCCCGTCCACTCTGAATAACGGTCTCCCTAGCAGAATGGCAACACCCTTCCTCCATCCATTCCACCAAATCACAGTTTATATATTTTATCGTTATTGGATGAATCAGCTTGCCATGGCAACTAGCATGCCTTTGTTTTGTTTACAGATAATATAACTAAATGCATTAACAAAATTAAGTTTTTAGGTTGTATTGTTACAGCTCATAAAAGAAAATTCCCCGTGAATGGTTACCTAATACACCTTTTTAAAGGCCACAGCACACACTGTTCTGACAAAGACCACAGAGGCATGCATGTTTTTAAGATTAGATTTTTTACTTCCAGGCAAGAATATTGGGGATTTTGTATGTACAAAGCAAATTTGTAATAAGTTACTTTCTGCTCTACCTCTTCAAGTCACTAGTGATAGGCATTTTCTTTCCAATTAGAAAAGTAAAATTTGGTTAACATCTTTATTTTTCATTATAATGTTATCACAGTATGTTTTATCCAGGAAAACTTTTCTTAAAATATAACTTAATATGTGAACAAACAGGACATCCAGTTCAAAACATAGACATTATTCTGATGAGTCCAATGTGACTTGCACCAAAACAAAAACTTTTAGAATCAAGCAGCACAAGCCTCAAGTATGACTAATTCTGTTCAGTATTTCATTTTTATTTTATCTGGCACTTTCTTTGTATGCTTATCTTGATGACCGAAACTCTTTAAAAATACTGTGAATTAAAAATGTTCCAACAAACATTTTCAACTCCGTAACATCTTTAAAATTCAACAAAAAAAACCCTTTTTTAAATAAGATATGTGATCATGACATTAAAATGAAAGGTCTGAGCTTCTTCCGTAGACATTTGGCAGCTGTATTTGCCTATGGAGAATTAGCCTTATGATCCTGTTAAGAGACAACTTTTACCAGAAATGCTGCTCTCACCCTTCAGTCAAACTAATAAGCCTAAATTACTTATGCCTTCTTTTATCACCTACAATAATAGACATCCGTGTAACATATAGCAGACTGTATGCTACCAGGACTCCTCTTTTGAAAAAGTTTCTTCGCCTTTTGCACAAACAGACTTTTTAGATACTAACTAGTGAAGGAGTCACAAATCTCTGGAGACTCCATGCTTGCCTCTTACCTCTTGCCTTAAAGCACAAGAGCTAAAAGCCTGCCTGCAGAGAAGATGCACATCAGAGTGGATACCACAAGAAGCCAAAGCAATTTTAATATGGCCTATTTTTGAAAAGCTGTATTAGGAAGGCTTAATTTTTACCCACTCTAACTAAGCAAATGTCTCTCCCGTATCTTGGGCATCCAGTTGTTGCCCAAGCTGGTCTTCACAAGTCTGTGCAAAAACACCACCAAGGAACACCGACAGGGTTAGAAGCTCAACCCACAACAAAACAGAGCCAAAGGCTTAGAAGAAAAGAAACCAAGAGGTCTTTCACATGTACTCATAAAATGGACGAAAGCAGCCTTGACAGATTTCAGTTAAGATGATGAACATAACGGGCCTACTGCACTTCAGCTCCTTTGAAAAATGGAAGACTCGCTTATTATTCAGTCATTTCACTGGAAAGAAAGTTTCCAATGTACAAATTGTGCTTTGGGAAAAACATGGCTGACGCAACCTTTACTGAAGAAGTGACAACAGCAATACTGACATGTTTTTTTATTCTGGTCCAGTTTTTAAGCATTTACCACTTCATTTTGAGTATGCACATATGCATGTTTTGATTTTGAAATGAGGCTTTTCTACGATAAAACATGCCAAACGTTTGTTCTTGGCTGACTCCATTGCTCTGGTGATGCTAGTGAATTCTCAGCCATATGTGCCAGACGGACACAACAGGAAATTCAGTTTTCCAAAACCAAGAAATTTCAGTGTTGTTCAGACTGTAGCTGAAAGCTCAGTCTTGAACACAATCAAACTGTGATTTGCATAACAGACCTGACAGCCAAGAATCGCATGCTGAACATTTCAAATGATGCACGGCACGGTATTTAAGATGACCTGTGCGTGCCGAGCTTCAACAACCAGAGTGGGAAGAGTACAAGATGTTTCTTTTTTAAGACAGATACCCAAATAAAGTGGTGTTCTCATAAACAAGCTTTGAGGAAATCTGTCTCCAACAAGAAAGTCACAGCAGTAGCAAGGGTGGGAGCTCCAGGCATCTGGAACAGCATTCTCTTTTTTGTCCAAAACCCAAAAATTAGTTCATTTCCCTTCCAACCTGGATATTAATGGAAAAAAATACATCGTGTGCTAACTCCAGATGATAAACTGTATGTGACTCTGAATAGGATAGAGCTAGAGATTGTTAGGACTCTTATATCTAAGGGTATGCCCTCACAGAAACACAAAGTCGATACTGAAACAATATTGATGCTACTACACAAATATACTAATAGCAGGCTGGTGATGTCAGTGCAGCGATCCAGACCTCAGTAACATAACGCTTGGTCTACATTAGCAACTACGTTGGTTTAACAACAGTTGGTGTAACGGTGAAGTTAAACAGCTGGTATCAAAGACCCAATGACCAACCTACTTACTGTGCCCAGATGCATTAAAACAATTTTGAGGAGTTCGTCTTGTGGCTTTTTGTTTTCCTTTGGATACAGAGTTTATAGCCAGCCTGCTCCAGATATCTCATTGCACTTGGAAGCTTATCCCACAGCTTCTAGCACTACTTCATGATGATGTACTTCGAGGCGGACTGTCCAGGGGGAAGTAAAAATCATCTCACAGACAACCACAGAGTTAAATTTCACCGACAGCCAATATTGCAAAATCTTTCAGCACATCTGACAGAAGAGAGGTCAAAGGCTGTCTCCCACAAGTAACATGTAAAAGGCAAGCATCATCACAGACTTGACCTGCCAGGCAGATGGGAAGAAGACACCTGCAACCTTCAGAAGCACAGGCAGGGATGGAAAGGATTACTGCTCAGAAAGAACATGGCCCAGAAGAAACTAATTTTAATTTATTCAAGAATGAAATAATGACAGGAGGAGCTGCTGTGTCCCTAGCAGATCATCACAAAACTCCATACAAGATAAGATGACTGAAAGAACGCAAGTCAAAAAAGTTAAAGGGACCAAAGGTTTTAGTGGGTCTACAGATACTTGTTTTAACTGCCTAAAGCTCCAGCCTAACAATATTTTTAGTATGGGGGAGGAAATGTGCCTTTTTTCATGGCTGAAGAGTAGACAAATCTGAACACACAGGTGTCAGTTTCCATACTATTAATCTTGATACATTATAGCAGATTTCTGGATTAGATCCTGAAAATGAAGTCTTCCAAACATACTCAATTTCTTATCATTAATGCTGAACAAGTAATTGGGGATGGGGTAGTCCAACTTTGTAATTTCATTCTCAATTCTGGTATGTGAATATAAAATTAGAAAAGAGTTGAAGTCACTGGCAGGAGGAAACCTTCTGTTAGCCGTTAAAAGAGTGCGGGGTTTTTTTTTAAGAGAAGAAGGTTAATGAAACTAAATAGTGCTTTTAAATTCACAGGCTCCTGTTCAAACACCTTTGAAGAGGTCCAGGTTAAGCACTTACCGCATATTATATGCCCAGAGTAACAATAAGCTATTTGTTTTCAACCAGGAACTGCCTGGTAGGTGAATCAGGAAGCATACCCTTCCGGAGATATTCCCGCTCTGCAGATGTAAATGACTGGGCAGGTTCAGAAGCTCCACATGCAATACTGCATTTTGCTCCAGCTGGCTTCAGCTACCTACAGTAGCACTGGGACCGCTTTGATTTCTGTTCTTCCTTTAACTGCCTTTAAGTACCACTGCTTGCAGCTTAGGTCTAGGTAACGTGAAACCAATCCTAGACTCCCACAGTTTGGAGCTCTGCAAATATTTTTTTTTAAAAGTTTGATTCACCTTTTATAGCTAAGTCATGCTGAATTTAAGGTAGTCATCAGTTTGCTTATTTTGGATGGCAGATCTGATGCAAACCAAACTGGCATCTATTGAAGAAATAAGCAATATGTGGTCACAGACCTCCTGCTCACACACACAGTTTCAACTCTATCAGGAACACATGGCTTAACTTCTGAAATTCAGCTTCTCTTGTATTACTGTTTATTTTAAAGAAGATCAACATTAATGAATTATGGAGCAAACCACCTCCTCTTCCAAGGGAAATAACAAGGAGCAAAGAACATGGAAAGCTCACACATTTGGCCTCGATTCTGTCAGAACACTGGGAAAAAGATTTAAATAAACTAAATATATAACCTCTTGCTCCTCTAACCACTAAGGTCTGCAGAGGCCCTTAAACATCATTTCTACTCATTACAGGACACCATTTATAACCATTCAGACTTCTATATATAAACAAGGATGCCAACCACACCTTTATGTAGAGCAAATACCAAAGAATTTTGATGCACATACTCTCATTCTCTTCTCAAACCCCCAATTTCCAATGACACAGTCAGATGACTTAAAAAGATGACAACTATTTTCTCCTAGATCATTCTTTTTCCAAAGGCGCACCATCTCACTTAGAGATGAACAACAGTAACATTAATATATTGTGCTTGTTACATAAATCAGAGATACAACTCACTGATTATGAAATCAAAGCTATTTGTGTTAATGTTTATAACACCAGGTTTTGGTTACTCTAGTCAACAGAAATTCAATATCTTCCAAAGAGGTAGTTTATTTTGCTCATATTTTTCCTCATTAGGAAACAGATGTTGCAAAACTATTAGCAGAACACGATATTTACTAGCTGTTTAACAACATAAAAATCAAAGCATATTTGCTCAAACTTGCAATAAGCACTTAACAAATTTGAAATGCAATCTGCCAATCAATGTCTACCAAATAAAACCCCACACCATCTCTCTCATGAATCAATTAGGTACAGATATCTTAGTGCCGTTAGCTATCTTAGGGATATCTAAAACAAAACTTTTGTAAAAGGTCCTAGAAAAGCTCTGTGTTTTGCAGTATCCAAACTCCTAGAAGAGAGAGTCTGAAAGACTTCAAATCTTTCATCCTGTGCTGCTTTATGAATACAAGCTTATCTTGTTTGTCAAACTGGAATATAACTTCATTAAATAACTAACAGAATTTTTTCCTAATAATACGCACCATGTACATCACAGTTTTGGTCACAGTAAAACAATACATAACTACACAGAGTGTCAGCCAACATTTTCTTCAAAGTACAGTTTTTAAATGACTGTTAGCTACTTCTAATCTACACACTCAAATTGGTCACTTTCAGCCCCAGTCTTTAAAAACTGATGATAAGAGTTGGCTCATGAATCAAGCTAATGTAGAAATCCAGTCAAAATTATACAACTTACAAAGCTGCCTACAAATCCCTGTATTTTGTCCAAAATGTTCACAGCACACTCTTACGTGTCAGGGTAAAGAAACCAGCACTGGCAAGATTGCAAGGGCAACTCTTTCAAAGGCCAATTCATAGTTGCCTTGCGAACAAGAAGAGAACCATCCTTATGACTTGCGTGACTGCTTTCATTTCAATTTCCAAAGTGATCAATTAATTAAATGAATAGCCTATTCCTTCTCAGGTCCTTAATGGAAAAGTCACTCTTACTGTAATGCTGTATGTTTCTGGAAAGGCTGAAAAAAGCCTAAAATTCCTGGAAGATCTTTTCACAGGATTAAATTTATTGGTAGTATTTTAGGAAAAGCCCCATATTAAAAGAAAAAGAAAACTGTAATTTCTAAACACCACCCCATTCTTCTGTTTAAATAACATATTATTGTCAAAAAAATCCCTCAGCAACACCTATTGAATTTTGTATTTTAGCTGGCAGAAAATAAATCAGCTTGCTGGTATTGAATTTAAACACTGAATTCTCCTACTTTCCAACCACCAATATATGTACAGGTTTTGCTTCCAACAGATGTATCAAATTGGTTTCCTACACACCATATTCCAACTAACACAGGATGCTATCGCAAAAGCCTTTGTACAAATCCTTATATTTCTGAACTTTAAAAACATTTCTTATGAGTCAACATTTTACACAAAATTGAGGCTAGAATTTGACCTCTATCTCTAGCATAAATGCAGGGAAGAATGTGGATTAAATCCAACACGTCCTAATGCCAGCTGGTGCTTGGGGACAGGATCTATGCAACCTCCTGTTCTGAGTTTCCCAGTCTGCCTTTGTCTTCCATAACCTCAGCTCTTCAGGTGGGCACACTGGCAACTAAATTTTAGGTTTACAGCGTATCTTTCCCTCCCTATCAACTTCCAGCTTACTCCTTCCTGAAGTATGGCAAATCCCTGCAAAGTAGTCTTTCTTCTGGTGGACAGATTCTTCTGATACATGACCTGTAATTGTATCAGCTAAACGATCTTCTAAATGCACCCAGAAATGCATTTTCTGTGATGTTTGAGTCTTGATACAGTTAACTCTACATAATCCTTAGGGGGCTATCCATAGGGAGTTTTATCCTTGGAGGGATGATGATGACCCAGGCCAAGCTGGCCTTGTACTGACCACATTTTACCTGCAGAGAGATCTGGAAAATGACTATTTGTCACTCATGGAGGCAACAAAGCTTATGGAAATCACACCTACACATACAACTAACAGCTGATTAAATCTCCTATTTTGGTTATTAGCTTTCAAATCCTGCAGTGTTCGAAAGACTGAGGGGTTTTTGGGGGTGTATTTGTTTTGAAGGCAGACTTCATATTTTAATCTATTTTCTCTCAGAGTGCACATCTGTAGCGCTAATCAACGTGCACAGCCTTCCTCTTCTCTTCTTAAGAAGACATTAATAATGGATTTAATTACTAAACTTTGTCCGTAGCATTTTTAACTATGTAATACAAAACCAGCACATCAGTGAACATCATACCCAACAGACCTACATTTAATGGAAAGTATTAAAAAAAAAAAAAAAAAAATGAAGCCTACACTATCAAGTAATCCTTGCTGAGTTCCTGGAAGCACAGGAACACCCGCACAGAAATACAAACATCTAGTAAGAGTGCATCTGCTTGCCTACTTGGTGCTGTTGAGATCTTCTTGGAGTAATTACCATGTGCACAGCCTTTTTGACTTGCCTATTCTATAAGACCAGCTCATCCTGCACTATAGCAGGCATTTTCTCCCAAAGTAAAGTTGCTGGCCTGGTGATTTAAGTTTTTCTAACACCACAAAAGCCAGACTATTATATTGCTATTAGCTTCCCTGGTAAAGGCAGAGAGTTTATTGCTTTAAAAAGAAGCTACACTACTTATTTTTTCATTGTGATACCACCAAGAATATCCTGAGTTTCAGCTATTAAGAAAAAGCAATTTGTGCTCCAGCTGTCCTTGGTGAATGATACTGAAAGGTTGTGTTTGGTTGGTGTTGTTTTTAGCATACCTGATTGATAAAATAATCCCGTCTGTTCACTTTTTTGTTCTCTTAATGAGAACCGCATGTGATCCCTTAGCAGCATCCTATAAAACTTAGAGGTCAAAGTAATCCCATGTGTAAATTTAATGAATTTTACACTATTAACAGCAGGGTTTTGCCTATTAAGAGGAAAGCTACTAAAACGCTTTTATTTATTTACTGGAAAGCATTTTCAGATATGAGTGAGGATTTCTGTCCAAAACTTGTAATGCTACATGGTTTGTGCCTACTCTGAATGTTGCACTGGTGGAGAGAACACATCTTAAACAACCTTATTCAATTCTTAATATTCCCTGAACATTCATATTTAAGTTAAGAGTATACCTATGAACCAGAGTCAAAGAATTTTTTATCTGTGCAAAGTGCACGTTAAACTTCAGTCTGAAGTTTAAACATTTCTACTGATACCCAAAGCAAGCGTTCCAAAACAAGCAATCACCAACTGCCTAAACAAACAATTTGTAGCTGTGTTAAGGATACTCTTATAAAACCTGATGAAAGAGTGGATTTGGAGCAGCACAGAAACCTGAAATAGCCTGCTAAAAGCACGTAAGGTTTAAATGAGTGCCTCCATTGACACGTTTATGAACAATGACATAACAGTTATGAGACTGCTCTCAAAAGGAAAACCAAACCAGGCTAAATTAGGTTCCTGGGTCAGAAAGTGTAGATTAATAAATTACCACTGTGCACCTGATGTGCAGTCACTGTTCATACTGGTACACTTTGCTCTCAACTGGAACAGGACAACAAAAATTTCCCTTGATGTTTTGTGCACGTAGGAGCGCACACGTGAATTACTGCTCCAGCCCAGCTGACAGAAGGTTAACTAGGCTTCCATCGAGCCAGACTCAGTCATTAAAACTATTTTCAATTTTTGAACACAGCTGTTTACTGCATACAGACCACTAACGAACAAAGGTAATTAACTGCACTTCTCAACGTGTAGGATTTAAAGACAGAAATGGAAAAGTTGGAAAACAGGAAGATACCAAAGGCAGACATGGCCTTGGAAGGACAAGAAGGTTCGTCTTGATGCAGCGAAGGAGGAAGAGGCAAGGGAATGACCTGAAGATAATCACCCTCTGCCAAGGACGATGACCTTACATTCTCCTTAGCTGTTGCCTTCTTGTTGTTCTGGAAGTACAAAAAGCCCCCCCCCCTCCAGCTCCAAATAATGCCGCCCTTCCAAAAATCACACAGAGGCTGCTTGAAATCCTGCAGAGTGCCATGGATATCTTGCACCTGCATCTCCATAGGCCTGTATGTGCCACTGTCTTGTCTTTAATAGCTTGCTCACTACAAATTAACGCTGTCTCTCCTAAGGGGCAATGAGAAAAATAAGGTCATATTTAGGTTACACTCTCTGAGCCACAAAGTCCTGAAACCCCAGCGACGCCATGTTCCTGCTTTCCACGCAGATGGCCTAAACACACCTCAGATGAAGCTCCTTCTAGGAAGGACCTAAGACTGGTTGTCTGCCTGTTTTCACTCACATGGCACTGCCAAAAGCAGAGGGGGGGAAAGGGGATGGATGAAACTACAAGCCTGATGGAGTGCCACGGGCATCCACATGCCAAGTTACCACACTCCGTAGCACTATGAAGTACCTGTGAGATTTCCCTCATTCAAAGCAGTTACAGATGGCACATCCTAGAGTCAGCCTGGGAAAAACCAAGCAGCAAGTATCTCAGTGGACAGCGAACCTGGTTTTGAGCACAAGCATGAAGTAACTTTTGCATTTATTTGTTGTGTGAGCTTGAACATCGTTTCCCTACATCAGGACCCTTTTTTAACTGCCCCATCCATAAAGCAGAGAGCTAAGCAGCAGCACCACAGAGCACGGGATATTTGGGTTATAAAGCTAAGTGTACACACCACAGGTGGGCCATTCCAGATGAACTAGTGACTCTTTGCAAAATGCCAAGCCAGTTGGTTTCAGACAAGGCTGTTCCACACAAGTTAGTTTCAAGAAAGCAGCCTTCTTAGAAATGAAATTTCCCAGTGCAGGCAAGCTCTCAGCTAAGAAATGGCATATGGCTAGATGTTAGTAGAATATGTTATTTGACTTCTGGCAGAACCTCAAAGTCTTTTCACCCTCCTGCAGTCTCCAGTAAGGAGGAAAAAAAATAATAATCAAACTAAAAGCACTGGAAGGCAGCATCCTACAGCAAAGCTGTGCAATGACATGATTTCACAAATTTTCCAATACCAATACTTTGCTATGCCAAAGGCTACAAATGAAACAAGACAGATATTTCCGGGACTTCTGTACAACAAATTACCAGCTCCAAGGCTGCTCTTTTAACTTTCTGTATTTACAAAGCAGAAGGCATCTAGAGTTAGCCTTGTAACTCCTTGGTATGCAGTTGAGCTAAAAACTACCCCCCCCCTTTTTTTTTTTAATTCATATGAAAGAGCTTTGAACTCTTTCAAAGGCTTAGCTTGATGTATTGATTATTTTTTTAAGCTTTCACCAGACTAATTTCAATCACTTCATTCCATCACCTCAGTTCTCCAACAAAGCAGGTTTTATGTACTTTTAAAATTTCTATTCTTCTCAAACAGCCTGCATCTCCCATATGCAAAAAATGGTGTGGGAGGAAACAATAACGTGACTAAACCACTTTAGACTAACAAGCTATTCTAAAACAAAATACAAAAACACCAAATGAAGTATAAACCTGCAAGTAAAGTGAAAAGTTTCAAAAATCACCTTGAGAAGTGATGGAAGGCAGGTCTCATTCGCCAAAACATCAAAAAAGGAAATAATACTTTTGAATACTCAAAAAGTAAGTATTTTGAAGGTGTAAAAAAATACACCAAACAAGGAAGGTGGAAGAAATTATTTTTTTCTTCTAATATTCTAATATATGCTACAAAGGAGAAAAAGCAACCCTGTCCAAGCATTTAACATGAGAAGCCTGCTTTCACAGAAAATATCAGTTGAAAATGTGAATGTTTTATGCAATTCATTTTGGAGAATGTGAGTCATTATTTTGTTCTCTAGAGTAAAGTCAGGTTGAGGGGTGGAGGAAGAAGAGATTAGTATGTTACAGGGAATGTGCAGTAACTTCTTGAGCTATTCTACACCAATACATTCTGATGAAAGAAAATTACATTCTGGCCCTGAAAAGGTAAAAGAAAAAAAAAAAGCAAACCAAAACCCAAACAAAAACCACCACCCAGTTCAAACAACAGCTGAAGAATGATCATCTTTTCTTCAAATATATATATGCATGACAACTGGGCCTCATTTTTAAGAGCTAATGTAATTTAATGCAATCCAAAATTTCCTAATTTAGGTTTTCTCAGAGAAGTTTGTTCCACAGTACAAAGCAAGTACGTAGTTGAAAGAACACCAGTAAGAACTTTACAGAACTAGCACAGAAACGTGAATGAAGACTGGTATTTGGAAACAATTCCCCATTTTCACAAATTCGCAAACACTTTCTCCTGTTATTTTAACTTTTTTTACCTGTTTAAGATTCATAATGAGTGTCTCTAGTGCCCTCTTTTCAAACAATTGCTGCACTACAGTATCCACGACATGGTAAGTTACCTCCTTATGAAAAAGGGACAAGAAGCAGATGGAGATTCATTAACTTTTCTCTCTCTGTGGTACTCAGTCTCTTTGCCTGAACAGAGAGAAGTTAAGAATGATTGTACATGGACCAAGGGTCCAGCCAGCCACCAACCCCTCTGACAGTGACCAGCAGCAGATGCACACCAAGTCGTCTAACAACAGGGCACAAAGTGCTGGTTCCCTGACCTGCTTTCCCAACATCCAGAAAACTGCACAGAGGGACTTCCGAGTTTGACATCTCCGCTGCCAAGCAACCTCCCAAAACTGGAAAAACAAGAAAAAAAGAGAAAACAACAAAACCCCCCAAACCAACTGTTCATCACAGAACAGTTGTTCACTTCCACACAGCCAAATATAAACAGCAGAACTGCACACTGAATGTGGGAGACAAACTACCACAAAATACCATCTATTTCAATATCTTTGTTTGCGTTGTTTGTTGGGGTTTTTTTGTCTATTTTGTTTTTTAATCACACCACACTGAACACATCTATCTCAAGCAGAAATCAAGAGGCAAGCAAATCTTTTCACCTTTATCATTTATTGTAGGCTTATATTTAAAGACATATTTGGAAGCAAATTAGGTTAGCAAACATTTAATGGATATTTTACTTGCTTTTTTTAGTTTAAAAAAAAAAAACAAAACCAAAAAAAAAACCCAGAAGAAAGTAAAAAGAAAACACATCTTAGCTCAATGTGCCTAAGGATGTATGGCTGTTCGGAACCAGAGAAAATTATAAAGTACATTAGAAACCTGCAAAAAGAGTTTCTGTCTGTAAAAACCCCAATACCTTAACTTAGTGTTGTGAACCTGTATGCTCATAATATAAAATTTTACTATCTTGGGAGAAAGGCATTTAAAAAACTATGCACAGCATTAACTGCCTAACTGAGAATACAAGAACATGAAAAGGAGGCTACAACAAACTGACAAAATGGAAACATGCTTCTGACAGGGTGTTAATATTAGCACAAAAAGCTATAGATCTCTTCAGGCAAATACCTATACTATGTACCAGGATTTCTTAGAGATAGCCTGAAAATATTTCCTTTCTGGAGATAATAATAATAATAAAAAAAAGTCAGCACTGATGTATTAAATAGGCCAGTTCTGAAAAAATACTTTGAAAGCATAGAATTTATTTAAAATCTGTAATCAACAGAGCCCGGCCCTTACATATCTGCTGCAAGAAAAAGAGGGTTTAATTATTTAGCACCAGTATCTTTCTACTGAATTTAGTCTCCAGTGTTTGGGGCTTTCTTTCTTTATAACAATATCAATGGATTTGGACTTAATTTAATTACATGAATTACCATCCTCATTTAAAGACTTAAGAATGCTTACACTGAGTCAAGCCAAAAGGTCCACCAAATCCACCATGGTGTCTCCAACTGGGGCAGAGAGCAGGTGCACAGGTAAGGGAAGTATAAGAACAGTGACACCTGCCAAAACCTTCAAGGTTGCTGAACAATTTTTTCGGCCAACTGTGACTTCTACATGCTCAATAACCTCACTGGGCTGTCTTTCCTCAACACTATTCAATCATGTTACAACTTCATATACGTTTAAACCCAATACTATCTTGTATCATGGAGTTCCATAGCTAAACTGAAATTACATTAAAAACTTCATTATTTTGTTTCTTTTAAATCTGCCACTGATTGGAAGGGATGCTAATTACCCATCCTCTTTTCATATGACTCATAACAGTTAATTTTTTTTATTGTGTCATCCCTCAATTGTCCCTTCTCCAGGCTAAAACAATCTCAGCCTATTTAGTCATTCCCCATCTAGAAGCTATTCTATACTTGTTTTCAGTCTCTTTACTGCTTGTCATTTCTACCACATCTTCTTTGGGATTTACACAATACTCAAATATACAACACAAATTAATGTGCAAACAAACATGTGACTTCTTTTTTTTTGTTTTGTTCTGCATTCTTTTTATGATATTTGCCCCCTCCCCTCTTTGGCTCTACCAAGAATCAGAGTGATTTTTTTTCAAACAAAAAATGTGCTTGGGCAACCACTCTTTCCCCAAGTGAAGTCCAAACTACTTTACTCATGTACATAATTTCACAATTATTTACACCAAGTTTTACCTTCATTATTATCACTCTCACACTCTCAGGAGACACTTCTGTAACTCTCAAAGATCAACTGTATCTTGATTACCCCAACTCAGTTAACACTGGCAGAAGAATTCCTCAACCCACTAGTCCCATCCTTCAAATCCTTACAATTTTGCTTTTGATGATCGCAAAGCAACATAGGTTTTATCAAACATCCACTCTAGACTGCATTGTGACCTCCCTCAACTGTGCAAACTGTACTACGGAATACTTCACCCAGTTATTTATTTACACAACGACTTGTGCTCTCTCTCCACAACTGAGACCTTTAAGGTTTTTGGTGGGAGTTTTCAAAAGCAATTGATGAGATCAAGTTAAAGAAGAGAAAAAATGTTTCTTGATTGCCTTATGTAGGTCATCTGAAGTTCCTTTACAGAAACCTAAGGAAAATATTTCCAAAATTGTCTTGGATTGTTTGTGGGCAGGTAAATACTTTTGACAGTTTCAACAATTGTCATGACATTTTGTTACTACTTTTTGTAAATGTGAAAGTCAAAGAAAATAGTAATATAAAACCCTCATATATGTAGCATATTTTTCTTAGACCAGAAGCAACAGTGATCCTCAAACAGGCTGCTTCTGTAGGCATTCTCATTCACGCTTTTTTTTTTTTTTTTTTTTAAATGACTGGACTATAAAATTAGCTGAGAAGAGCTAAGGTGACTGAAAAACATTAATACACACAGGTAAAGCATACTTATGTTTCTTCATCTTTGCTTTTTTTAGGGGAAGAAAGATCACCTTGACTAAAAAACAGTAAGCCAATAAGGTATCCAAATTTTACACGTTTCTAGAGAAATAAATCTCTCCACCTTGCCAAAATAAAAAATTATTATAAAAAATGAGTCAAGTCTTCCATACGTTAGTAACCTATGCGTGTAAACATAGATACCTTGTGGTTCACCTTACCTTTTAGCCAGCCATAGCTTGGTTCCTACACAGGTAACGATCTCACCCAGTCCCTGCTGAAAGTCCGAACTAATGAGCGGTTTTGATTCTAAGTACGACTGCAGCAAGTAAAAAACCTAAAAAAAAAATAAAAAAATAAAAATAAAAAATCAAAGAATTGAAGCTAGAGTTTCTAGCCACTACTTTTCCTTCAAGTAGCTCCAAGATGAAACAGCCACCTACAAAATGAACAATTACTGCTCAAGGAAAAATGTGTATTCATTTGGCATAACAAAAGATAGAATCCCAAAACTGCCTGCTTTGTAAAATTCACTTTTTGCAGTAATTGAACAACAAAACACAGAAAGTGCTGGAAGATGTTAACCTCCATGAAGTGAGTAGAGGACAGTCAGATGAACAGCACTCCTACTGATCCTTGCCAAATTAAGCATCCCTCCACTTTCAGCCTTCTTGCAGTGCCATCGGCCCACCAGTGCCAGCACAACTGTCTCTTAAGCACACTGGCAGCTTGGCCCACTGGATAAAGCAGGCTGGCTGCATCATACAAGCGCAACCAAGGAGGCAGGAAAGGGTCTTTAAAATCCATACACTGAGCAAAAAGCTTTTTAAAGGCAATAGGGTTATCATCTATAACTACTCTGAAATGCTGACAGAAAAGTACCTTTATTCCTGCTCCTGAGATCCTTCACTCGGGTTCCAAGCAAACACAGTGGGCAGCTGAGTTTGACAGAGGAGGGAGATGCTCACACCTTTCCCTTCCAAGGACAGAGAAGACTGAGCTCCTGCACTGGGGCTGCGCACTGACTGTGCTATCTCCCCCCGACCTTCAGAGAAAAGCCTAGCAGACGTGTCCTAGCTACCATGAAGGAAAGAATTCAAGACACCAAAATAGAAAGCGTATTAACAAAGCAAATAATTCCTGTTCTTAGAGACCTTCCTTTGCTATTTAGAAACAGATTTTCCAAGTAGTATTGACTATATAGAAAAGTATTAAGAAAAAACGGAGTTAATAAGATGTACAGTCATCTAGATTGTAAGCATGAAAAGGAAACACTGGATAACATATGAAAGCTGACACCAACTGCACAGGGGAGAGAGACCCTCCAAGCCCAGCCCCTGTAGTACCCACCCTCCCTGCGTGTGGGAGAGGGTGCCTGACACATTGACACCAGCGACAATGCCCATATCATCCCACTTAGTTTTCACATTTCTCATTCACACACAAGTGAACAGACAACACCTGGGTGAGTTAATTTCTAAATAGAAAAACACGGAGATACATAGCGCAGGACTAAAGCCTAATGGGAAAGCTCTTGATCAGGTTAAGGAGTTTTAAACATATGCACAATCTGGAAGCTGGAATAGGAGGAACATGGTGCTAAGCCTCCCCGTGTCTTTAACTTGCATTACAGCCTCCAAATTTGAAAGTCCGTTTGCCTACACAGGTAAGTTACATTGACTGACATGACAAGGTTTCCATGCAAATTGAAGAAGTACATTCCCCATTATTTGTTGAGACTACCAACGTGCAGAATTTTGGAAGCTTTAGAGGTCTTATCAGACCATTTCTGAAAATGCATACATGAGCATTTTATATGAAAACACTCTTTATGTGTGAAAGTATTAGCACTTCATACTTGCAAAGGGACAATTTTATGACTAACAGATCAAGCTGGGGCCTTCACCTCACTTTGGGAAAAGAAAAACCTTTATATCCAGATTTTTACATCTCAGATCTTGGCTTCCCACATTCCAGCTGTCACTTGCTCCCGGGGTTATATTTTTTTTTGTTTGTTTGCTTGTTTTGGAAACACAAGCAATGCCGCATAGCATTAACTTGACACAATTTCATCTGGGTTATTTTTTGTGAAATTATTCAAGTGGAAAAACAGCTGCAGCGGTTTCAAATAAGCACAGAAACATAACAGATGTCAAAAGACTATCTAATCCATACAAACACTGAGGCAGGGTCTAAACATTCTCTGATGAAACAAACGCCTGACCGTCCTAAACCTGAAAACAGCCAAGAAAGCAGATTCTAAAATACTTGTATGCAACCTCTTCTAGTGTTTCACCCTCAAAATCCAAGCTCTTGAGGTAAGGTGTTCCTCTCCACTCCCACACCCTCCCTCACCATAAACAACTGTTCTCTGGACTCCAGTCAGTCAGTCCAGATTTTTTCCTGGTGAGGTACTTATTAAACACAGAGATCCCACTGGGGCCCCTTTGACAGGAACAATGAAATAAACTCTCATCTCCTTGTGTTAGCAGGTGCTCCGTAGGCAAGAGACACCCTGGGAAGATAGTTATCATCTTGTCTTTCTTTTTTTAAAATCTTCTGAAGTCCTCTGTACTGAACACCATTTTGTTGACAGCAAACCATATTTCTAAGATGGTTTTCCCAAGCTCTCTTTGAATTTTGATCTTTTTCTACAAAGTGCAGAAATGCAAGCTTGCAAACATTTAAGAGTGTCACCACAGATCTCTACCTTGATTCCTCTTCTTTAGCCTGCTCTTGCCCATGCAGCTGCCTGCTTATTAAAACGGTTTACATAAGTATCTAGTCAAACTAACTTCTTCATGAAAACCAATGCACAAAGTTGCCACTGCCAGTAGTTTCTCTGTATCTTCTGTGACTCGCCCTTAATCTCTGTTAAGTAACGGACACTACAGAAGAAAAGCGATGAAAAAGGAAAATAACATATACCCAGAAGCTTTTCTTACTGCCTTTTATATCCTTTGTTAATTGAAAACCATCTCGTGCTTTAACCTTTCTGATTTTACTCTTCTGTGCTTGTGTTCATTTCCAGGAATGAGAAGGGATTTACCTCTAAGCAGTAATATAAAAATCTGTTTCACAATTATGAAACGACTATCATATTTTTTCCTAGAAGCTTAAATTAATCTCTTCAGCTTCGAAAACAACTTTCAGAATGCCTCCCTCCTAAATACACAGGACACCTAAGTAGTTTGATAGTTCAAGAAAAAGGTCTTCAGAGCAGGAGAACTGTGCATGCTAAGTAGGTCAAATGTGTGGATTTAAATTAGTCCAGGCAGGAAACTGAACGCTGAAAACACAATCAAAACTCCTCTGCAGTTCAGTTTCTAGAGGAAACATAACCTTTCAATGCTATTCAGATGGTAAAAATCAGAGTACATGAGCTATATTTAAGCAGTTGAATTAGAAGGTGCAACTCATGGAAGAGTTCGATTCACTTTTGAAAAATGTTGGCATTCATCAAAGGCAATGTTCCACTACTACAGTTTACCCTCTTGTGACTTTTGACCTATGCAAAATCCTGTTTTTCTCATTAATTTAGTGCAAGCCCTCTATCATTTATTCAGATCCCCTCACCAAATTTTAGAGACCTAGAAAGCTTTCCCCACAAAGAAAATATTTTTTTCAGCATAAGATTTTATAATGCCTAAACTAAATCTGAAATTGTAATTAATGTTGGCATGTTCTGTTCAAAACCTTATTTTATGTAAGCTAAAACTGGAGGCAACCAAACAAGCAATCTGTGAAAGTTAACCTCAACAGCTCTTCACTTCCATCACGTGTGACATGTCACTTTCTTTGGCTTATAGTAATACTGCAGTAGCTTCCACGATCTAAGACTACAAGCCAGGCAATGTGCTGCCTAGCAAGTTTTATGATACTGCTAGAAATAGATAATAAAATAGACACACTCGTGCACATGGCTCTCCTCAAGTCCACAATACTACTCAATTGAAGATCCTCTGCTAATTTCATCACACATAAATACAATGAGGTCACGGTGTTCCCTTTGTATGTGGGATTGGATTTTTATTACACTAAGACAATATATTAATGATTTTTTTCTTTAAAAAAAGGTAGTTTTACAAAAAAATTTGCACTGCCTATAGAGGAAGGTTTATGAAGACCCACAGGATGACATCAATTATCTTTAAATATGACATGAATAAACACCAAAGAAAGTCTGAAAGCATCTTTGCTATGTTGGGAGTCTTTTTAATAGGACTGAAGAGACAGCACCCAAGGGGGTGTGGAACCTTGCATTAAAGATGGTGACTTGCTGGATGCTCAAACGCCTTTTCTTTCCCTGAGCAGGCTGTTCAGGGGTCAGACTAATACACCAGCAGGACAGTACAAACTGCTTGTCAACCTGGGCAAGAGTTGTTAAAACAGTGCAAGCCATGGGAAGTCCAGATACTTGGATACATAGCGGGCAACAGTGTCCAGTGACTGACCATTCTGAGACCCTCTGGCCTACGAGGTTATACTTACTCTGAGCCAGCATGTCCTAACCTGCTGCATGTAAAACCACCAGCATGGGAGGACTTCTTAGTGCAGAGTAACACAGCAAAAAAAAGGTACCAAGCCAGCCCAGGTGTGACACTACAGTCTAATTAGCTAAAGCCAAGGATCTAGCATGCCAACGAATGGAAGCCGTGTTCTGCTATCTAGCCATTCCCAACTTCCAGTACCTTCCCTTTCTTCCTTGGCACCGTTGATGCTTTATCCTTATTCCCCAGCTCTAGGAGCCTCGAGAAAAGAGGAAAAAGCAGGGCAGGGAAGGGAAGAGGCAAAAAATGAAAGAGCCAGCTTGGATCCCTGCTCCTCAATCAGCACACACATCCTTCTATCCTGTTCACATCCATCCCCCACCAAACAGCATGCTTTCAGATGCAACACAGAGATTTCTGTCTCCCTGTCGTGGCATGAGAAAGTTGGGTGTTTTCTTTGTACCCAAGCAGACCTTAAGACATAACATCTGCTGTTTTCCAAGTGTTCATTTTGGATCATTGAGGGTGGGGGTGGGTGGGGGGGGAGCACGTTACTTTTTAAAAAAATTAATACTTAAACGATTAAACATCAGCTAAGTCAAAAATATAAATCATAAGAAGCACGAAGAGACATTTTTCACCCCTAGATCAACCTTGATATGATAGGAAGTTGATCATAATCTTTAGCAGCTTTCATATCAGCGCAAATTGCTGTATTAACGTTGTGAAATACACTATTAGAATAATAAAGCAATGCAACAGTGGATGAATACTTGTATAAACCACAAAATTTAGCAAGTGCCTTTAAAGTTTTTTTGATGCCAAGAGTTCTCCTGTGTATAGAGACACTGCAACTATAATACAACCTTTTAATAGCCACAAAGTTGATGTACTGTAACACACTTTGTCTAACAATGAAAATTAACATTTTGTAGCATTAGAATTGATTTTTATAGGAGGAACTAAAGTTTCTGAAATTTACAATGAACTCAACTTCAGACATGAAATAATGATTAGGGATAGTTGGCGTGGGCACGCACATGTTCATATTTAAAAGAAAACAGTTTTCAACATGTTGCTGCACTAAGTGCCTTTTTTAAACAATCAGATTTTCCAAAACCACGTTGAAGGTTGTATAATTGCACGCTTCTCAGTGAAGTAGCAAAGTTAAAGTTTTCTCCCCTTAAGCTGATCTAAAGCAATAAAAACTTCTGCATGCATGCCCTCAGCTATGTTTGGATAAAATTAAGTATACAGCACAAATATCCACATTCCTAAGTGCAAGACTGAAACAATGCTCCCAGTGTTCATTTCATTCATTGCTTATTGGGAAAAAAAAAAAAAAAAAAGGCAAACTGACATCACCCTAAACTGTACATTCTCAGCATAGATCATTTAACTCTCTAAAAAGAACACAAAGAATACAGATGTTTCACCAGCTGAAAAAAACCTACTGTGTAAATACTAAGCTTGGAAAAAAATGCCACTCACCAAGCTATGGAGGTTGAAGGAACAAGGAAAGCCAAAAAAGGGTGTTTGCAAAATAGCAGCAGTAAGGAGATTACTACACTAAGCTAAATGTGGTTTTTTCAGAATTGTTCCATCAAAAGCTTTTGCCCGAGTATTAACAGGCTAGTGAGAAAACCTCAAACATGATTTTTCTTTTTTCTCTCATTTAAAGGCAGATAAAATTATATTCTTCTTCTATGATAAATATGACTGCCAAGATATCTCTGTATTCTGAAAGTGGGGCCAAATTTTTCTTTTTTTATTTTATTACAACCATGTAGATAAAAACTGGCAAGCTGCTGTGACAGGTGAAGACATTTTTATTAGAATAATAAAAAGTTCAAAGTTACAATAATTATCTCTAGGGAAAAACAAGCCCTAAAAATCCCTTTTTTCTAAAAGATGAAAAGTGGCAGTGTGGTAATTACAACAAGACTAAAAACCTCAACTACCTTCCCCCAGTTTTCTAAGAAGATATCTGTACAAAAATAAATGGGAGAGTTCATAACTATCTGGTTAGCTTCTGATATCATCCTGGTCTATAAAAAAATTACATTTGTGGAAAACAAATGTAATACTTTATCGCCAGCAAGTACAGTATGAACACAGTTCCTGCAGCTCATGCTACTCCTGCAAACACAAGCTAGAAAAGTTGCAGGGTAATTGTTTAAAATAAGTACAGAACCACAGCGCACAGACACGCTGCACCAGACAGTGGTGGTGGCACCCCTCTCCCCCGTGTTCCCATGGCATGTGGTCCATCCTCTGCCACACTGATGTTTAGCAACTGTGTGGATAGATCAATTCTATTACAACCATCAAGGCTTTCCTTCATCTGAAGTATTTAATTACAAGGAAAAACAGAGAGAGGGTGATATCTGGGGAGGGGCAGAGTAAGTTCCCTGAATTTCTTTCCACATTTAAATGTCAATATATTGAAAAGTAATTTCAAATATTTATTAGTTCTTCTACCCCCAACCAATGTGTTTGAAAAGCCATCATTTATTATATTGTTCTTAGTTCTGGATCATTTATATATTCCAGATTATTACAGGAATCACCCTTTGTTTCTACCACCTCCTTTTTTTGAAGTCTTTAATTTGATGATTGTAATTTCACATCTAACAGATCAGATTATTATCTCTACCAAACATAAACTGTATGATTGTCATATGATTACTACATATAAATATTGCTTCCTCAAATGTGTTTTTGTAGGAATTAATAAATTCAGTCTGAAGTTGAAATATTTCCCTTTGCAAATATTTTTATGAACACTGTATAAAATTTCTTTTCTTCCTTTAAACCAACAGCTGGTTCACAATTCAAATTTTCCATAATTTCCGCTGTGTTTTGTCAGCACATTTCATCACCTAATTACACAATTTTGGTTTATTATTCATGAGAGTGTAGAGCTTTTAAATCCTTCTTCCAAATATATCCATCAAAATTCATAAAGCCAGGTTTATAAAAGAATCAAGTTGTTTTAATTAAAATGCAGGCAAGCATGTTTTGATTGAATTAAGAAGTTGTAAAATAAGGTATGAAAGCATCTAAATTTATGAACAAAAATACAATACTAGTTAACTCCATATAACTGAGCAAGAATAACACAGCTGTTTAATAATGTGAGAATTATGGATGTGTCATAACTAATGAAACGTACAAAATACTGAAAAATAGCAAAGTAGCTTTCTTCTCAGTGATAGATCTATATCACAAAGCATCCATTACTAAAAACGTGTCCTTAAAATTGAAGATAAACTGCTTTTGTCCAAAACAAGCCAACAAATGTGAAATTCACAGACCAAAGGTCTTGCAATACCATTTGCAATACCATTTTTATTAGGTTTTTCTTCCCATTTTAGTCAAGGTGAAATTGAATTCCAGCTTAAAATTTGCATATGCAACTCAAATGCTGTATTAGGCGGAAACAAAACAATGAGAAGTTTGCTGTCAGCTATCACATTCATCAATATTATTTATTTGAAAGTCCTAGCTGAATTTTCTTTTAAAATTACATGGTTTGCCTGTTTGCACAGAAACCTGATAATACCAGGGCTGACTTCATAACTATTAGGACTGTTTTACCATTAGGATTTAAGGTATTTTTTAAGATATCATTCATCTTGTAGTTAAAGGTACATGTGCTGGGCAGAGAAGCCAAACCAAAAGACTACAGACAGACTGGCTGATGAGCAAACAGAAAACCCCACTAAGTCGATGGCACTAAGAAAAGGCAAAGCTGACCGATGAGTTAAGGGTGTCTCACACATCCTCCTAACCAGCCACCTTAGCTGGCGGCACTTCCACTCTCTGGAAGTGTATCTATTATCTTCCCAGCAGAATGCCACCAAAACCTGGAAGTCTAGAGAAATGAACACACCAGACTGTGTTGGAAGCAGTTAAAAATTGTGCTCAGCCTGTATTTCTGATCAGAACAAACAACAGTAAGGGTGCAGTGAAGTCTCCTCTTCCAAGCCCATACCCTACTATCATAAAAATCCACCCACCACTGTTTTAGTCGAAGCACCTCAAAGGACATAAAGCTTTCCCCTCTTTTAAACAGCGTTTTTTTCTTTTTTTGTGTGTGTTGGGTTTTTTGGTTTTGGGTTGTTTTTTTTTTTGGGGGGGGGGGGGGGGGGCAGTAGTGAAAAAATTTGAAATTATTCTTCCCCAGACCATGTCCTCACAACAGTTCATCTGCACACATCCACATAAAGGAGACAAAATGCAAATAAAAGACCAAGGTACACACACTTATTTACTGAGGGTTATTTACAATTAGGAAGAATATTAAAGGCTACAGCTACCCCACTGACACTAAGGAGCGGACATGTAAGGGAAACATGTTTCTAGAGTGCTCAGAAGTGCTCTGCTACTTGACCCTGCAGCTTTGCTTGTTTCAGCAGAGGCGACCTTCTGTCTCAGGAATGTCTGCATGAACACACAAGCTGAGAAAATAATCAGAAGTACGCTATATTGATTTGATGCTTTTACTTCCCAGATTCACATTATAGAATAAAGTGAAGTAAAATTTGCAGCTGTAGAAAACAAATTTCTTCTCTCAGCTAATGACTTTAAACATACAGAGGTGTCTCAAACAAAAGAAAAGCATTCAGTATTTTTAAAGTCTGAGGAACAATTTTCCACATTAGATGTCCAAGTGAAGGTAGCTATAACCATGAATTAAAAAAAAACAAACACAGTGCTTTTACTGTGACTTTTTTCAAGGTCGTATTACATCTTCCTAAAGCTTTTTCCCATTTATATACTGTCAAGTCATAACCTGTTGCTGTACATGCCTGTGTGTATGAGGATCAACTTCCCCTTCGATTGCTGCGTGCTTACAAGCACACTGTGACTTTTAATGGCTCCATTTACATCTGAGGAACTAAATATTACCCATTGCACTCATGTCTGAAATCTTAAGCCAACTTCGTAAAGCCTGCTGAACTTAGTGTAAGATAGCTCTGTCTTGGATCGAAAGCTGTGATTGCTGCACCTCTCTTGAAGCGCAAATAATGTCCCTCCATTAAGGAAAATTTTTACACAATTACTGGTAACAACAGGGTCATTAGGGAGTACAGCTATACAGATACATCAAACACCATCCATGTTGGCGCCTGGACCTTGACCTCAAATGCCATACTCCTGGGCGAGAGAGTAACACTGAACTCAGAAAAATTTTCCTTTGTCAAAATTATCCCTATAAAAAGGAACATGCAACTGAAACACGCTATAAAAGCAACCTTTTGTCTGGACAAGATAGCTAATGCGTGGGCTTAACTTGTACATAAATCAAACTGAATTCCAAGTGTAAACATTAATAAGTAGTTCAGCTTTACAAAGGCAGTATATAGGACAACAGCTCAAAGGAAGGTACATGTAATGCAAACTTTTTTTTTGTTTAATTACAGTAACGTCTAGAAAATAATTCATGTAAGAGGATCCCACTGAGCTGTACCATGAGAGGGAAAAGACCATTCTCAGCCAAACAGCCCTCCTGTATTTTTAGTCTCATTGTGCTACAAGGCAGCAATAGTATTCAGCACAGGAGGATGTGGATACAGCCACTTTCCAACAAGGAAGATCACCTGAGAAAAAGAGAGGAGAGGACTGTCTTCTTGAAACAGACATCATCCTTTTACTTCTTTCCCATGAATGATGAAGAAATGAAGCTTTCACTTATGTAATGGCACACCGCTGCTTAATTTTTGTGGTCTCCCTCACCCCCAATATTCCAAAAGGATTATTACAGAAGTCTTGCAGGCAAGGAAACAGAGCAATTAAGTGATTTATTTTAAATCTACAGGGGATGCATCCCAGAGACAGACTTAGCTCAGATCCTTTAAGTTCCAGTTCACAGATAGCAGGCATGTGCATGAGAACTTATATGGGGAGAAAATCTGACTAAATTATGGTTTAGGTATACTTTTTCGAAAGCACTCTGCTCTCTAGAGAAAACAGTGAGAAGGATACATATGTGCCAGTAAGAAGTAGACTGCAACATGAAAAATACACAGAAAATACAGACAGTATTTCCCCAGAGCTCATCAGGTTTTGGCCCACTGATCTTCCTGAAGTTTTCTACTGGTGTTATATATCTTTTTGAAACTACTAAGTTCATAGAAACATAGATAACTTATGATGAAACTTCAGCTACAGCAAATACATGAATCATGCTACTGCTGAAACTCAGCAGATTTTTGCCTTATGTATATGGACAAGTTATTTATAGATTTTTACTGCCCATCAGGCTCAACATGATGTCAGCTTACAATAACAAGTTAATGTTAATGTTTTCCAGTAATTTTCACAGTGCCATTTAACTGCAAGTGCCCTAGCCAAGGTAAACTTAAGGGCAAGGAGAGAGCTAACTGCATAATCAGAGAACAACGTTAATGAATTTTGCATCTCCACTTTGAACACTTGGAATTCTATCTGCAATACATTTGTCTTTTGTTCCCAGAATTTAAGCTCACTAGCCAGCTGATTACGTCTCCCCGAAACAGCTCAAATATTCCTTCTGATTTTAATTAGCCACAAAGCTTCATCACCTTGTGGATTTCTTTTTTCCCCCCCAGACAAACAAGCATCCTATGCTATCACAGAAAGTGCCAAACTCAAAGCCATCACACATTTCTTGAACTCTAGTAAGCCCACGCACTTTGTTTTACAATCAGCAGCATCATGGCAGATGAGCACTGTCTCTGCAAAATCATCAGTTGACAAACAATGTTCCAAAGAAAAATGATGAAATTTGCTGGGGCTCTTCAGAGGCATTACAAGCTGTTCAGGAAGATCTGTTCCTTATTATTATCTTTCCCCTTCTCTCTTCCACTTACATGCAATGGGTAAGATGCATTTTTGACAACAGGGAATGTCAACAACCACAGTTTTTACAGCAGAAAGGTTTTTTTGAAAAGCAAGTTCTTCCAACACGTTTCCTTACTCAAGACCACCTTCTCCAACATTTGCACATACTTACATTTGATCTTTTTATCCCAGAGGAGTACTGCTGTCTCACTGTCTGTAAAAACAGTTCTAAGAACATTTTTTTAAAGCTGCTGTATCTTAACCCTCCACTTGCTTTGGATATTGAACTGCATAGAGGTTGCCTTCTGCACACAGCAGTGCCGATGGTAGATGATACTATGCCCACACTTGTTCAACGCTGCATCCTGCTGAACTTTGACAACTTTACAGTTCCCAGCCAGGCTTCTAACGAAAGCACACTCTCCATCCCCTTCCGTCACAAGACTTAGGTTAGCAGAGGCCTGCTATGTACATTGAGGAAATCTTACTCCTTTTTATTGAAACAGCTCAGGGAGGACCACCAGCTGATCTGTGGCAGCTGCAACACCCACCAGATGGCTAGTGATGGTCAGCTGGATGTGGGCTGCTGCACACAAGCTGTTTGCAGAGCACAAGCCTACAGAAATCCTCTGGCATTAAAGCCTCAAAACTGGCAACAAGAGCAACAACTAGGCAACGCACCCATTTCACTGCATGCCAATTTGCTCAAGGCAGTTGAAAAGCATTCTGCATCAGTGATGCCGGGAACTATCAGGATGCTTCATATCCTTTTTCTTGCAAATAAACAACAAACACAAGGTGGTCAGAGTATCTCAATGGGTTCTTCAGTGTCTTTCCCCTTCACAATCAGTACCAATGTGGTCTTGCCCGTAATCACCTCCACCCACCACTCCACAGGCAGGATCCTGTTACTTTTGTATTCTACCAGTGCCGCAATTGCAACAGCACCTACTGAAATAGTTTCTTTAGTAAACAGATTAAACACTTTCTGTTCACTACCTTTAGATAAACTAAACCAGAACCCAGGGAAACCTTGCAGTTTGAAGTCACTTCACAGTCTGAATTCAGCAGAATAGAAATGAGTGGAACCCACCACTACCCTCCCTCCTATGTTCCCATTACTCTGTTCGTAACTGCTGATAATCCATAAACGAAAAAATGCACCACACAGAATGTCTCTTCATCACATAGATCTTAAGTGTATCTCCATTATCAGTGTTGCAACCTTCTACAGCCCTAGAGGAGCCTGTGCCACACACTGTCCTAAATCCTGATCACAAAGTATCCATGATCTTGGTCATCAGCAGATTTTGCTGGGGATTGATGGTTTATGTTGAAGGATCATCACATAACACAGCATATATATTTTTTAAGCAGTAAAATTTACCATAGAAATAGAACTACAATAAAGCACATGTAACAGTATGAAGCATGGTTTCTTCAAACTCAAATGCTAAAAATACTTCCATTTAGCAAAAATGACAACAAAATGAATTAGCAAGATGATGTTGTCAGAAGTTACTGAATCCATGGAGGTAGCTTAGGAGTTTACTTAAATCCCACAGAATTCCACAAGTTACATGCACTTGGAAAAACAAGAGAACTTTATGTGAAACCAAGTTCCCTTTTTCCCTCTCCAAACACTGTTAAGCCTTTTCTGCGCACTTTATCAGTCCTGTTGGCTTTACAATATATTAAAAATTACCAACTAGCTGCAAAAGGGGCGTCCACCTATTTATTTATTTACTTAACGTTAAGGAGGATGAGTTCTCTCCTAGTAAGCTACTTACAACATTATAGTAAAAGCTTCTTTTTGAAAGGGTTAAAAGGTCAAAACAAAATACTTGAAAAAGACCCAAATCAAGCTTCTCCAGGAATTCAGTTAAGAGACTGTGAAAATAAATGCCTCCTGCTCATGACATAACACCAAAATTAGGTGGTATCATCCATGACCCAGGAACACCTCTGTAGTGTTTTATGCTTGTATAATTGCAACACTGCAATTGTTTTGAGGGTTTTCATGGCTAATCATGGTACTCTAATTCTATTCAACAAAGTTGCCTCTGTAAAACCCCAGGGATCATCCAGGTAGATAAAGCCATTATAAGCCTCATTCGTATACTGACTGAATAAAAAAAAAATAAATAAATGACTGACTCCCAACCTCTGAGCCTTTCTTCCTGTTCTATGTAGTTTTTATAAATATCACTGAAATAAAACTGAATTAAAAGATAAAACTCAGAACATAAATTCCTCTGAAAGGAAAAGGCTACTGGGAAAACATTAGCAAAACTGAACTAGTCCAAACAGTTGATGGGAAGTGTCAAAGGTTGCAGTGGTTTATCAATACCTCTCTCTCTGAAGAAATCTGTTAATATCAAATCTTATCCCACTCAGAGTAAAAAACTCAAGAAGTCACTGCAGTAAGAATTTGAGAGCTGGATATGACAGATTTAACAACCACCACAACTTAACTTAGGAAATATTTAGGATGAGATCATTTATTTGGACCATGTGATCATGGAAGTTCATAAATTAAAGTTCATATGAAATTAACTTCTTGTTCAACTGTTCAAAAGTACCACATTATACAATACTGAAAATAACTTTGTGTCATTAGAACTATTAATTCTTATGCCAGATTAGATTAAAATTACAATGCTGTATATTCAATGTATCTGTCTGAAAGGTCTTTAACTTAAAAATAATCTTTTACCTACCTAGAAGTGCACTATGGCTTTTCAGAAAAATGAAGAATAAAGAACATGAAACAACTCCCTAAGGGATACATTACTTTGCAATTCTATTTCTTTCTTTAATACCACATATCTACCACTGTTACCAACAGTTCATATTTTTTTAGGGAAAAGTATTATGCTTTTATTGCTAAAGGCAGCATGAGGTTACAAAGATAGCTTTTTTTTCCTCCCCAGTGATCACTGAGTGCCAAGATGCCATATTTTATACATTTTAAAACTAGTTAAACATAAAATGCTCATTTTGGCTTATATAACCTCTTTTTTTCACTTCTGACAGCAGAAGATGCCTGATGCTGTAATCAAATTATTACATGTCTCAGAGTACAGCCATCCAAGATAAATAACTACAGTCATAGGAGTATGACCTCATCGGTTCCTAATATCTACAGAATCTACTTTAGTTTGAGTAATTTTGAAGTAATTTCTTATAACATGATAATTCAGAAGTATAAATAATTGACTCAAAACAGCAAACAAAAGAAAGCATTTCTATTGCTGGAAGCACTTCATGCACTTCTTTCTTTTCAAGGTCACTTTTAATACAAACAACACCAGTACCACCACAGAGGTTTGAAATCCTGCCTGCTCAACAAGTGTCCTATGAGAGAGTAGTACCCCAAGGTGATTACACCACGTCCTGCCCTTTTGAAATGCTTCCGGACTATCTGCGGGCTGCAGTTTTATGCTGCAACACAAGATACACACAGCGTATGTTTCTCATTAGATGTTACATCAGGGAAATAACTATTAACAACAACTATCTGGCAACAACATGCATATGTAAAGTCTTTTACAGTGTTACTATGTCCATCTCCACATCTTCCTTAGGCTTCTTTGGAAGCGGGCAGTATTTACTAGATGGGACAACAGCAGCATCACCATGGCACACATATTTCCATGATGGTATTAATTAATTTTGTATTACCTTAATGATCTAAGAAGTATGAGGTATGTAGGATGCTTCACATAAGATACTGACATTATGATTTAAAATTTATTTTTCTTGAGTTGGTCAGGGTTCAAAAGTGACTATTCCAAAGAGCAAAGGCTCTAACTGGTATTTCTTACAGCACAAAATGATTCAATAGGTAAAAAAATTAGAATGAAAAGAAACAAGCCAAAACCACACTCAATAACTGTTCCATTTATATTTTCTTTGCAAAAAAAAGTCATCATTGGTGTGTCTATGGTTTCCTGTTTAAGTGCCAGTGGTGTCTGTTTCACAAATGAAACAAGACTGTTAGAAAATCAGAAGAATAAATGAAAGAATTCTTGCAATTTACAAATGTGAGACAAGTACATAATAGGTATTTTTGTTTGCTATAAAAGTGTTTTGTGGGTAATGAGAAGTTTTAAGTTGGCTTTTCCAACATTAAGCTATTTTTTTCCTTAAAGAATAGCAACTTAATATTATAAAGCTAAACAAATGCACGCATGTGGACTGTGGAAAGGAAGAAATGGTGCTAAGCAACTTCAACTATACTGAAGTACTGAATTCCTAAGGGATTTCTCATAGTAAAACCCGAAGTTTTCATCTCATTGTTTGGTGCATTTGCACCAAAAAAGGACACAACTGATTGCCAAGGTTTAAAGCTTTCCCAACACCCACTTCTGACACAATGACCTTTTTGCATCTATGGAAATACCTGTGTATATTTGAGGAAAAAAATCTGTAACCATTGCTTATTTTCCACAATAAAAGCTGCCCAGATTGAACTAGTACAATCTGGAGAGGTCTCCTACCAAAATCAGCTCAAGACATTCATTATAGATGTGAAGACATACCGAATCTGAAGTGTATACTTTTGAATAAAAGGAATATAGAGATACATTTGACATGCACTTCTGACAGCAAGGTAATAACCCTACTGCAATAAACAACAACATACTAAGACAGCGGCTACTCTTTAAGAGATGATGTGGTCCAAACCAGAGATAAGGAGGAGTAAGCACTTGAAACAAGAGCTGGCAGGAGGGAGCTGACAGTGAGGATGCCAGGGGAAACATGGAGAGATAACCGAGGTGCAAGCCAGTGAAGGCATGAGGGAGTACAGACTAGAAGCACCTGCTGCTTATCATGCCTTCAGAAGCCTCATTCATTCTTCACTTGCATGAAGCTGTGGGGGAGGTTTCCACACTCCCCAACACCAAGCAGACTCTGATGATCCAGAGACGGCTGGCACCTTTTATGACCTGTCAAGACCATAAATTTATAAGCATCCCCATCACCCTCTCTGCATCCCACTTGCCCTCTTCTGCAGTTAGGCCGCACCTAGGCTGTTCCCAGGATCTGACGAAAGGTTTGCAGGGTACTTCAAGTCTAAGAGCTGCCCACAGCTCCAGTGGAAGCCACATTTTTGATGATCCAACTCAGAATCCACACTATTTATTCAGGGGTTTAGCAGCAGTGCCCCAGAAATAGGAGCATGTCACACTATACCGTTGAAAACATTCTCTTTCAGTGCAGCATCACTCCCCACATACCCCCTGACCAAAAAAACAAAACACAAAACCCCACAGTTAGGCCGTTGTAGTAAGACATCACCCCTACCTCTCCAAAAAATACCCCTTCAGCACTAGATCCAAGTATAATACAGCTTCTAGTTAGTCCTGTCTCCACACAAGCTTCCTGTCCTGTATAGGTTTTTTGTATCAGTTAAATTTCTGTACAATCCTTCCTCAGCCTGGATATCCATTTCCCATTCTCTTCTGGCCCATGAATAAACAGCACAGGGACACATTTCCAGAGTATGCCATCAGTTCAGATTCAGAGTTGCTTAGAGCCCGAGTAAAAAAGCCAAACACTAAGTCAAACAGCCATGTGGAGACCATTCCTAGAAAATTGTAGCGCCATAGCAATAACTACCTTCAGAAATGCAGATATTCTAAAATAATTAAAACCCAAGAAAGAACAGTGGTAAAAAAAACACCAATGGAAGAAATGCCTACGACATATAAACAGAAAAAAAGTGAAGCAAGTAACATGTTTTAAACTCATGAACGCTCTGAAAATGATTTTAACACCTTGGAAAAGTGTCTTATTCTTGTTTTGTGTTTACTTTGTTTCATTTTCTTCGCTTTCCAGGTTTTTCCTCCTCTCCACCTTTCAATTTTTTGTTCCACTATTTGAGATACTTGCATGCTGGCCTTCAACATAGGTAAGTCTTTACTGAGTAGCTATCCACTTAAACCCACTCATTCCTTTTCATTCACTTCTCCCATCCAGCATTCTTTTAAATGCCAGTTTTTCCAGCATTCTCCTCCTTTCATGAAGGGTATTCTTCTCCTTTGTAAACAGCCTGAAAAAGCTTCCAAAGACGGCACCTTCCCACATTTCTCACTATAGCCTTAACCTCTGAAAACACAGAGCACTGTAAAAAGCCCTCACTGTTCATAAATATTTTTCATACATCCTTAAGCAGTCAGAACTTATCATGGACGGGTATTTTAAAAAGTATATCCAGGAATTGTATCCAGGATTATCTTTTTTTTGGCTCTGAAAGTTTTAAAGACATGGTTTCTAGATAAAAAGGAAGACGGAAAAGAAAATCCTATGCGGGTGGGATTTAAAACATGTTTTTGGAGATGAAAAATGAACTCTGTAGAGTACTAAATTAATCCACTCCACCACCTAGGAGAATATTGTATCTTCGGCACCCTTTACAAGTTTCAACTTTTCCCTTACCAACTGTAAAAACATCCTCTGCCTGTGACAGTGATAGGATTGCTTTCCTGACTAATCATGAGGGATAGTTAAAGATTCATAATACAAAACAGGTGCAAGAAATATGCGTAGAATTGAACATTTTAAAAATTTAGACTTCACAAGAGTTCAACTGCTGTTCTGGGAGGTCTAAATCAAGTTAACCAGCCAGTGCCTAAAACAGTTCAACTCTCTTCAGAAAGATGTAAGTAGTAAAAAGTAGAAAACTGTGCCAACAGTATTTGTTTCTAGTATCTCCATAATCTAAAAAGAAAATAATCTATCCATCGTGAAAACTGTACCTACAGGAGGATTTCTCTTTCCTTAGTTTAATCTTAACACCTAATAAAAGTTGTTGTATATAACCACATCCGTACATAGTGTTTTCAATCACTGCCCATTTATCCAAGACGTAGCTAGAGAAGCTAGCTGAACACTAGTGAAGCTTTATGGCTGTAACTGAACACCAGGCAGGGTACCTTAAAGGGCCACACACACAGCCACCTCAAAATCTCTGCTGGCAACATGGGTTGCAGGAGCTTTTATTCATTAAGGAGTGGTACCTGGTGCACCAGATTGGGGCGGCCAAAACATCTGCACAGCAACTGCTTGCCATACCCCACAGTAATAAGCTCCAAAATCTAGGGCGTGGGAGAGAAGGAAGCAGTGCATCCAGCAGGTCATCCATTCCACTTTACAGAGGGGGCAACTGGCACACCATCCCCTGTACAACCTAGAGTAGTCCTTATTATAGTTACCTCTCAATTAAAAACAGCAGTAGCCTTGTTTTCACTAATTGATGAATATTGCTTATTCTCTACCAAAAACACACTTTTTTTTTTTTAAACTTCAAAGATGTGAACACAAGGTTTACAACAATAACATCTCTGCATATCCTTAGTTGCTATAGAAAGGAATTCAATAACGATGCAGAAACTGAATAAAAAGACCTAATAGAGTTGTAAGAGCTGTCTAAATCTAAGCCCTTTTGAAAACTAGTGACACGTCTTAGGAAGTCAGAGACACAATATTTGTGAGCATTACTAATTGCAGTTAAAGCAACTTCAAAGTGATGTCCAACTATCAGATCTGCCCAGTCAATTAGCAGTACCACAAGAGGGTTGTGTGTGTTTGCTTGTTTGTTTTTTTTAAAAAAAAACAAAACCACACACCAAAAAGCAGCTAGAAGAAAACGTCTGGCAAAATCTCATCAATGACTTTCTTTCAGAGACTGCCTCCTCCCATTCTTGGAACTCAGCTGCATTTCTGTTGTATTCATAAATATAAATCTTGTTCTCAAATGCTCACTGCCTCCTTCTATCAGTGCACCCCTATGTAACAGTTAATATGAATTTACAACATGAAGAAATGAGACAACTGTTCTGTTATTGCAGCTACATATAAGTGAATGTGTTTTCAACTTGACATCAGTATTTCTTTTTTCTTTGTGCTAATCTTAAAAGCAAGGCTTATCTGGAATGCTAAAAACTGAGCTTAGAAAAGAAACAGCTGGAAGGAAGTTTCATTGGAAAACATTTAATTATAGCAGGTTTATTTCTTTGATCTGTAGATAATGTAACATTGTTTACTATATTGAGGTTTTATAAGCCAACGTTGAACTGCTACACTTCAAACTTTCCTGCCAAGACAAATAAAATGTAATTTACCATAGTCAATGTTTCTGTGCTACTGAATAAAGCCAAATAAACAATATGCTACTTCCCCATTCATTCCCTCAGACCCTGGAGATCCTTTGTCTTCAAAACAAAACAGGGGAAAAAAAATTAATCATCACTGACACCCCTGCTGGTAATTCACATTAAGAATTTTTAGGTCAAGCTAATGAGTAGTATACCTCTCTCTTCCAATCAGCCACAAAGACCAACATCCAAAAATGACCTTCAAAATATATTTGCCTAATTTGTCTCCTGTTATATTCTCACACCCTAGCCACTGGAGTCTGTGGGTTTTTACTACCTACACAGTCCTGTAATAAAGAAGATCCCATGACTGCTTGCTAGCTCTTCTTCATGCATCATTCCTCTTTGCTTTATTTTCAAATGCTCATATTTATTTAAATTGTTTTATTCCTCTGAGCAAGTGCCCAAGTAGTAAACTCATAAAACATGGGAGTGATTATAATCTCAAATACCTGAAGCTTGATCTTCCTTTGTAGCAACTTAAGGTAAAATTCTCCTCTCAAAAGAAGGAAAAAGGCATCTACAGCCATTAGGCAGGCTCCACTTTCATCTGCAACGTCTTAACACAACTCTCTCAGATAATTAACTATCTAACATATTGATGTTTTCATCATAAACTGCTTTTTTCATCAGTACAACTAAGCACTTAATTTTTATCTTCAACAAAGTCACATGCATACATTTCTGGCTCAGGAGTACGCTAAGCTAAGACAGTACACGCAGATGTTTCTCCAGCTGCTTGGTCAGCCTTACTCTTCTTCCTAGGCTTGTGCTATCAGTCCTTGCTGGAAGCAGCACACTGACTCACTGACTCATTATGGCTATTTTCAGGTTATGATCTTGTCCTGGTCTTCTTGCTGCTTTAATGAAGCCTCTAACCATCATTTAAATCAATTCTTCCACCTTTAAATCACATTCCCCAGCTGCTCTCCATTCATATTTAAAACATCAGCATATCCAAAGAGTAGATACAGATAATCTGAAGTTCTACCATCGTGCAAACCTTGCCATATTCAATAATTCAATAAACTTTACAAAGAAGAAAGGGAAACAGTAGATCACTTTCATAAAAGCCCTGTGCACATGGCAAAAAAATCTGCCATGCAACCATGCTGGATTTTTAATTGTATTATTATTTTTTAATATAAGGATCCTAGATTCTTTTATGGTAAATATTTTCAGAAAGATGAGTCTAGCTCTACAGGATCCTGCCATTCCCTGAAAAATGGTAACTGTTAATTTCTTGTCCCACTAAAGTCAGTGGGAAATTTAACCTTTAATATAATGTTAATTAATGTAAAGAGTTACGAAGCCCTCTATCTTCTATTAAGTCTAATTTTTGTCACATGCAACTGACTAAGTTGATGTGACTCAGTCTGTTCTTTAGATTTGAGAGAGATGTAACAGTGCTCCTGGTTTCAAATGCAAAAAAGAAAAAAGTTTCAAAAACTCAAAGCAACATTCCTTTGAAGCACAAGACTTCACATTCATATGCCAAACAGAACAGTTTGAATTAGTGAGCATAAAAATCCAAGCAAAAAAAACCCAACAAAAACCCAAAACACTTCTCTGAACTAGCCTACTGTTATAACATCAATTTGATGAATTGAAACTACAGAATTTTGTGGGAAAACTCAAAGTGTAGAGAAAATTTGAACATTAAGAGTAACAATTTGTAAGAGTAACTGGCTGCTGATTGAAAACACTCCAAGCAACATTAAATAAGTGTATTTCCATTTTTATCTTTCTGAAGTTCTAACCCTGCATCAAAGCATAACAAATTCTCTATTTCATCTGTCTCTTGCAATTTAGTTTGTATTCTTTTAAGAACAGGTCATGTGCACCCCCCAGATATGAGATATGGTTCTTCTCTTGTGATGCAAAACACTGCCACATGCTCAGGGGACAAATTTCAGGGTAAATCAGTAGGAATGACAAAGCAATAGCAGTAACTAGTGGGAAGACCACAGTGAGGAGAAGAGAAGCTACCACCCAGACTTCAGCTGAGAAGATGGTAGAACGGAGAGAAGTCTTCCTAGGGACCACAGCAGACCAGGCAGAATTTCTGTGACTGAGTTACAGCAGTGACCAAAACCAGTCATGACAGGAAGGATCTACCTGCAGGGACATGACGGGCCAGCAATAATTTTTTTTATTTTATTCTGTGCAGTTGTCTCATTGCTTGTACAAATTACCACCAAAAAATGTGAATGATCCTCACAAACAAAGCAGCTTCCAGCCAGAAATTACTCATCAATATTAGGTGCAGCTAGGAATTTCTGCATGCACACTTAAAGTCACGTAGCTCCCTCTCTTCATATACAAGCAGCAAACAACGAGGGAGAAGTCACTGAAACCTTCTTTCTTCTAATCTGTGCCCAAGAGATGCCAAAGGGAATGCAAAATGCTCTCCAAAAAGAAGGGATGAAGTGAACAGGACAGATAAGAGAAGCAATGTTTTTATACTGTTCTGTATCCAAGTCTCAAGCTAGACACTGTCAGTGTTTAGTTATAAATCCACGCAAGACCTCTAGGAAGTAGGTTAGCATTTCCAACACTGCAGAAGTGTCCATAACAAGGCACAGAAAAGTTAAATGAGAACAACACTTCTTTTGATAAGTTTCATTTATCTGATTACATATGTTCTAAAAATACAGAATTGTAGGCTGAACAAAGTGAGCGGTGAGGAAGATCAAACTGATAACGTACAAGATAATGACCCAGTTGATGTGCAGATTCTTTCATTTGAAAAAGAAATAAACCCTGTGACTGAAAGCTCCAGCCATACTGCTGCTATTCTACCGTACTAACAACAACTAGATTCTATAGGTTTATGCACATCACACAGCCTTGGAAATCCAGCATCAATCATGTTAACCGATTCACACAAGATAAAACCAAAAGTCCAACATCTGCTTTCCTTGGCAAACCAATCTGGAAGTTAATGCATTTGGGAGTTCCTTTTAATCATCATAAATAATCTACAACCAGATGAATTAAAGGTGCTGCTTTGTTTTCTGGGCAAACCATGCTTGGGGTCCCTGTTAAAGCACCCAAAGAGGCTCAAGTGAGGAATTGAGTCCGGGTGCAGATGCAGGGCTGTGATCTTGTTGGGATCATGGAGACAGGATAGGATAGCTGACATGTTTGGAGTGCTGCAATGGAGGGGTATAGGCTCTTTAGGAAAGACAGGTGGGGAAGACAACAAGATGGAGTTGCCCTCTATGTGAGAGAACAGCTGGAATGCATGGAGCTCTGCCTGGGATGGATGATAAGCCAGCTGGGAGCTTGTGGGTAATAACTGAAGAGCAGACCAGTATGGGTGACAACATAGTGGGTGTCTGCTATAGGCCAACAAACCAGGAAGAAGAGGATGAGGCCTTCTACAGCAGCTGCAAGCAGCCTTGTGTTTTTCAGGCCCTGGTCCTCACAGAGGACAGACTTCAACTACCCTGGTGTGTGCTGGAGGACCAACACAGCACAGCATAAGCAATCCAGAGGGTTCCTGGAGAGCACTGTTGACAAGTACTGGACAAAAGCAATAGAGGAGACAACAAAGAAAGGTGCTCTGCTGGACCTCACACTTATGAAAAAGAATGACTCATTGAGGATGAGAAGGTCAAAGGCAGCCTTGGCTGCAGCGACAACGAGACAGCAGAGCTCAGGATCCTGAGAGGAGGGAGCAGGGCAAAAAGCAAGATCACAACCCTGGACTTCACGAGAGCAGATTTTGGCTGTTTCCTGGATCTGTCTGGTAGAGTCCTGTAGGATAAGGCACTGGAGGGAGTGGGGTCTAAGAAAGCTGGTTGATATTCAATGACCACTTTCTCCAAGCTCAAGAGCAGTCCACCCCAACAAGCTACCAGTTCAGCAAATGTGCCAGGAGGTCTGTATGGATGAACAAGGAGCTCATGGCAAAACTCAAACACAGAAAGGGAGTATACAGAAGGTAGAAGCAGGGATAAGTAAGCTGGGAGGAAAAGAGAGAAAGAGTGTCCAAGCATGCAGAGATGCATTCAAGGAAGCAAGAGCCCACCTGGAGATTAATCTGGCCAAGGTAAGGCTGAGGTACTGAATGTTGTCTTCATCTCAGTCTTTACTAGTAAGGCCCATGGTCAGGAACAACCCAGGACCAAACTTTCTTTCCCTAGTATACCCAGAAAGTTACCTTCTTGGACTTTGTTCAGTATAAAGAATAAGTTCCTTATCAATTGCAAAAAATCAAGAGTTTCACAAACATAAAGGCTTCCCTAGTCATAAATTTGGATACACTTCCAGAAGTGTCTACATAAAGCTCTGGACAAGCTCTTCCCTTCATCTGATCAACTAAAAGTGCTAGATCTTAAAACAAAAGAAGCCATAAAGATTTCATCATTCAAGAAGGCCTGTAGAAAATTTCCACATTTTCTTGTGGGCTACAAACTTGACTCCCTCCCCCCTGCCATCCTCATGCCAGTTTGGATTATGGAGCAAGTAGAAACTGCAGTCATAAAGCAAGCACTAAGTCACAGAAAAGACTTTTGTCTTATTCAAGTCAATGCATTTACTTATGATGCAGAACTACTCCTTGAAGAGTATCATCAGTTCTGTACAAGTACAGAACAGCAGTATTCCTGACAATTCCAGACAATTCCTGAAAAGAATTCTTATGTAAAACATGTAAACCGGAAGATTATTTTATCTTCATGCACATTCAGATCCCTATGTAAATTGAGCCACAGTTACCACACTCGTAAGGAAAAGCCATGTTTCACGTAATGCAAAGGTCTAAAGTTAAACACAGCACGTTTGTAACCACTGTCAAAAAACACTCCTTGTCAATCTCAGCGTTTGGAAAACCAGGCCATGTTTGGACAAACACTCCATGCTGAACTCTTTCTGAAAGATCTTTCTATAAATTAACATTTGGCTTGCAACAGATGAAATGATTACATAACTCTGAAACATAACTGAAATATACCGTCAAGATTCCTGCATTTGGCACTGCCACATAAGCTTTAAAGTCTTGAGTAATTCCAACTTTCCTGTTCAAGGCTTGACAACATATGAACACTGAAATAAAAATTCAGGCAATGAATTCAGCCAGCAACTGACTAATGCGATTCAACAAAAGAAACAGATTTATTAAATCCATTTTCATAAGCTACTGGTCTTTTATTGCTGGCAAAATCTAAACTTTATTGAGTTTTGTATGAAAGAGGAAGTTAAATTCTCTACTGTGTCATAGAAGTGCAGTGCAAACAGTTTCAAAAACTGCCAGATCACTGTCTCTTCAGGTAAGCCTTCAGAGAGACAGTGCTTTAACAAACAGTCCCATAACATAATTTTCTGCAGTTTAATAAGCTCTAGCAGCAGCTTTGCAAGTCCCATATTACCTTGATAAAAAGGAAACTGAAACCATGTGTCCAACAACCCCTGAAAGTCACAGTACTTTGCTCTTAGTACTATTTACAGGAGGTACATGCTAACTTTGTGTTGAACTACCTGGCATTAGTGGTTTAGAGGTACAACATCAAACACCACCGCCTCCCCTCTTGCACATCTTTATCAACCCACAGTTTCTTCTGAATGTTTTGTTATTTTTAACTAGCAACAGATAGCTCAGTTTCAGTCATACACTAAATCTGATTAAGTGCTAAATGAAGACTTTGCATAACTGATTCAGATGTCCTTTTTTTTTTTTTTTTTTTTAAAGAATGTCATTCCCTGAACAGAACTTGTCTCTCCCTGCTACAGTACCAATTGCAGTAGTAGTTCCTAGTAGCTGACCAAAACTGATCAAAAATTACATTAAAGCCCTGAGAATATCTCCTGCCTTACAGGTATGGAAAAGAAAACTCCCTACACCTATGCATAAGATTGTCTTAACATGAACGAATTAAAGACAAAGAATTCAGAACAACCCACCATTACTTTTTCCAGATCACTAAAAAGAAGGCAGTAGCGTTATAACACTACAGCCAGTCCCTATTCTCACAACCAGGTTTATAACAACTTTGGACCAAGAAAGTACTTAATTCTCTTTGTTGGAACAACCCTCTCTTTCTAACATTTCAGGAGGTTCAGGAGTTTTGTGACACACTGGCAATCTCCACCTTCCCATGCAGATGCAACAGCTCACAGGTCTAAGACAGGTGCACCAGCTGCTTTTCAGAGCAGATCATCCCACACCCCATGAAAACCTTCACTGTAATGATGAACAACCAAATCCAGATTCACTTGGCTGAAACCCTTTACAGGTAAAGTGGACGGTTACGGCTCTAGAGGGACTTCACTCATTTCCCTGTCCCAGGTCTCCTGCAAGGTCATGATTTTAAAGGGAAATAATATGCTGGAAAAGATACACTAACAAACCCAAACAAACCCATACAAACCCCACCACACAGTTTACAGTGGCAATGTGTACCTAGATAGCTTGCCAACTACGGCAAACTAACAGAGCTGATCACGTACAATATGGCTTTGTTGAAAGGTTGCTCATGAAAAACAGGCAATAAAAATGGGTAACTTATTACCATGATAGCTTAAAAATCAAACACAGTGAACCGACTGCCATAAACCAAAGGAACGATATATGGGGAATGAAGAAATTTCTGATTCCAAACCGACAGCAAGCCGTTCTCCAGAGTGTTTTCAGAATACAGTATAAAGCTTATCACAACTTGTACAGCAAACTGACAGGAAGCTGCTGGTATAGCAGGAAAAGTAAATGAAGCAATATATAAATATGTAGGTAAGTAGCAAGTCTCAGTATCTGCAATACTATTGGTGCTTGGAGTTCAGCTTTGTCTCACATTTGCTCTGTGATTTTGGGCTACTCACATAGATCTCTCTGTAGATAAGTTTACATAAATATATTTGCTCTCAAAGCATTTCAGTCTCCAGAGATGAAGCATTATATGAAAGCTAAATGTTGGTATTTACAGCCTACAGCTGTTTAATGATGGTTGAAATGTGAATTCCACATTTATCATCTGATAGAATTAATTCAAAAGCAGTCCTCATACATGTTTTGACAATGTGTGAACGTTCAGCACAACTCACTGCATGTTATCTGGCTGTGAAGTATGACCAAAAAAGTCCAACAAAACCTAAAACAAACAAAACGACAAACCACCCCCAAGAACTTACTTGCAGAAGTGTTCCATGAATAGTATTCTGTCGTAGGCAAGGACTGGTAGACTCTGGAAGCCCCTCCAACAAGGACAGCACTGTATGTGGTACTTCATTTACCATAATAAATGGAACAAGGGCCCGACCTGACATCTCACGTAAACGGTACACAGGAGAGTGCCCACACCTAGAAAAAGAAGAAATACCTATTTTTTGTTACCCAGCTGCAATCCACTGCTGTAGCTGAAACAAAACAAAGGATAATGCAATGAAAAATAGAACACATTTCTTAGAAATCAAATAGACAGTTCTTCTTCTCAGTAGCAAGAGTATTTGCCTAGAAACATAAGTCATACTAGAGCCATGCTGGAGGCTTCAGAAACGCATACAGTTTAAAAAAAAAAAAAGACCTAAGAAAACAAAAAGATGCAGTTATTCCGTGAAGCAAGTAAGTATATGGTCTCATTCCATCTTACTTGATGTTTCTCTTACATTTGAATATGATTGCTGTAGAGTAAGTATTCTGAGTTTCACTTAACTGAAATATTGAAATATGTCCTTAATCAGATGTTTCCATAGAACACAACATGGTGTCTACTGGAATTTTAGGCCATAACTCCCACTGTATTTTAAAACATATTTAAAGGCAGGAAATAAGACACATTGGAAAATATTTTTCTATTATTTATAATTAGTATCTCAAAAATAAATATTTTCTGTTTATTAAAAATTAACTGACAAGACTCAAGACTGCATATAAAACGGGCCAAAAAGAACCTTTTTTCTTTTAATATTATTATAGTTTTAACTGGCTGTAGATTTATGAATATACATAGAATTAACTGTTCAGCTATATTAACACATTAACCAGCTATATACTACTTGAGTAGCACGTATACTGAGTTGCAGTGAATAAAAAATTTTTTTTTTGGTTCTTGGGTTAGGCTAAGCCTTTCAAAGCCAGGAATTCTTGCATGTGTTAATTTCTGGAAGGCAGGTACAACTCAGCCACCCGCAGTCCCAGACAACTGAGAAAGCTACCCCAGGGTTTAGAAATGAATGGCCAAATGACTTGGATGATGTCAAATGCAGTATGGCAGAAGATACGCTCTGATACCTGATTGTGATGACCCAGAGAGATGGCCTTCCCTCCTCCTACCCTCTCATCCTTTTCCTGAATCGCTTCTTACATATTTTCAGCTTACAAAATCACATGTAGTTGAGATTCTCCCCTGCCAAAATGGGTGAACCACTTTTGAGTTCTCCCAAACAAGCCCTGCAGCACCATGCGTATGTATTTAAAAAATGAAGTGAAATTAAAAGGCATTCTAAGGTTTCAAATATCTCTAGCAAATTTAAATCAATCTCAAAATAGTAGTTTACTTTAGCTCACATCAAAGAAAAACAGAAAGTAATTTCCACCTTGAACCAGCAACTGAATTAATCGGGTTTTGAACACAAGACAGTAAATAGACTTAATTGAAATAGCATAAGAGTTCTGACATTTTAGTCATGTTAGGCCACGGTATGCCTGAAATACACAGACCTTGTTTAGAGAAAGTAGAGAGCTATGCTGCCCTTGAATGACAGGCTTTTGTGGGAATTCTCATCCTTGCAGTATGGCAAAATGTTCTATCCTCCACCTCCCCATGTCTACCCTTGTAGGGAATGATTTTTTGAAGAATCATCTTTGCATTTCCTTTTCAAAGATTGGCTTGTCCTTCACAACAGAATGCAAAAGCAGAGCAGTCACAACTGGAGGCTCTTCCATACGGAAAAGTTTTAATTCTGTATTGATAGGGTGCAAAAAGTCACCTTAGCTCTTAATAAAAAACTAGCATGTTTTTTTTTTTAAACAAAACATTTTTTTAAAATGTTTTTAAACAAAACAAAACAAACAAAAACATTTCAATTCTACTGCACAGTAAACAAACCTGGGAAGCGATTTGTTTGCAACGTTTTCTTTATTTCTGCTAAACCATATTTTCTTAACCAAGAGATTCTCACATGTAGATGTCCTTTCCAAACACAAGCAACACTGATACTGTAATGAATGCCTAGTTTTTAATTAGCTATAACTGTATATTCAGGAATGTTCTTTATTTTGTTCATGACCTTTTACAAATTCCAAGGAATCTGACATCCTTAACAGGAAGCGTGGAAAAATGGGTAAAATGCCAGGGTTTCCTCTAACTTGTGCAAGGGTACTTTCCATCACTACATGCTTCAGAGGGGGTTTTCTCCTCAAGCACAATGCAATGAGTTAGAGTGGAATTTTGTGGGGGATTTCCTAGTAACAAAAAAAGGAGTTGAGAACAACTATTAGATAACCTGACTTTAAACTTGGCTGTCCTACAAAAAATGACAGTAAAGACTTGTAACACATGCACATATCTATACGGAGATACAGGATTTTACATATCAAACTTTGTTCCACGCTGTTACCTTATCAAATTTATTATGGAAATAGAAATGACAGTTCTACAATTAAAAAGAAGAAAATAATTTCATGTAATGGGCAAAATTGTCTCAGCTGCCAAAAGTCTGGGTCCTCAACAAAGACTGCCACCTCAGCATTTATACTGAATGTGTAAGGCAAAACTGCAATTCTCAAAACTACAGGTGACTCTGATCTTCACCTCTCCTCATGCCCCAAATTTTTTGTTCTCTGTAAGAACCTCAGAAGCCAAGGGCTTCAAGAAGCCTAACTGGGACCCTCAGATTCAGTTCTGTGTTGCACTTTGAGGATCTTAAATCAGGAGGCAATAACTTTGTCCTCCTCCTCCTGCTGAGCAAACACACAGGTGTGCCCAGTGCCTGAGGAACTTGCCCAGGACACAGGGGACCCAGTTCTGCAACTTTCTGTGCCTAAGGGAAATGCACACCCACAGCTACTACTTGCCCAGAGGGCAACCTAGCCACCAACCTGCCACTGTACATTAGTGCTAACTTCGCATACTACGGATTGCTACACAGGGTGCAGTGTAGTCACAGCAACTGACATCTTGGTGGAAATCCCCGTAAGAGCACTCCTGCAAAGTCACTACTAAGGAACAAAAGCATCACAAAGCTGAAGAACAATAAAGCATTTGCTTTATAGGAAAACATATGGGAACATAAGGAAGGTATTTCACACGGGCAAATAGCTTCCCAAATCTGAGAGGGGTTAACATTCCTACTGTTTCTTCTTCTTCTTTTTTTTTTTTTTAAATAGTTTTATTTTTTTAAATCTAATACTCAAAGAAAATTGGCAAGAAACTGGCTGATAACATTTCAAAAACACTCCATTCACATACCCGTGCAAGGTATCATGCCAAGTCACCACTAGTGACCTATCCCTGAACTTCTGCATACCCTGAAGGCACTTATATGTGCATCTCTCATGTTTTGAAGGCATTTGGCTTCATTCCTGAATCATGCAAAGAGTTTGCCAGAAGAATGTCAAAATATACAATACTTTTTCCATAACCTGTAACAGCACCCTAAATTAAGAACAGGCAGTTTTGATTTTTCCTGGATCCCACTTAGATATAGTCTCTTACCTGTTAATAAAACTAAACAGAATCAATTCTCAAAAAGTGAAAGGAGTGAATGCAGATACAACTGAGTAACAAAACCCAACAATCTAACCTAATGTAGCAATTTTCTGTTTATTGTTATACCAGCCTCTAAGATCAGCTACACACCTTAACACTGAGTCTACCACCTGTGTTCTTAAATATTCATTTTATCTAGGATTTAGCAATAACTACGTGAATCAATCTCTTAAGCTGTATCAAGACAAACCGTTACACAATTACGGTAATCACTGTAACTCAGTTTGTACCTGCAGCAAAACCCAGCAGCTTAAAGAAAGAAATATTTTAAGTCTGTTAAACTATTCCGGTTGCTCCTCTTGCAGCAGCTTAACACACTACCATCCCCGAGATCAGTGGTGGCAGTTGCCTTGCCAGGACATTGCAGAAAGGAACAGGACCTCCAACCTTGGCCCCTTCACCATCCAGACTCTGAGCTTCACCTGCCAACAACATGACTAAAATCCGTTGCAGGCTGCCTCTTCTCATCATCTCTGCAGGCAAGTACAAGCAAAGGAGTCTGGCATCTGTTAGGGCATATGTGTGTGCAAACCTGTATTTAAAACTGTTTCATTGTCTTTGATTTGAAAAATACTTGGGGGGGGGGTGGGGGGGAAGTGTTTTCAGTATGCGACACTTTCTTTACATGCACATCATGTACAGACTTTAAAAACTAAGAAATATCAAAAATGTCATTATGTAAAAACATCCAGTATGCTAACTGGATTTTATTGTATCTCAAGGTAGCAACAAGCAACGAAACGTTCAAAATCCTCATGTGATACATTCCTATTAAATCCTGAGGGCTGTTAACAACTATTGAAGCTGTACTCCACGCTGAACTCAGTACTGTTTATCTAGGTGCACGAGGTACTGGATGTAAACATGTTTACTTCAAACAGGCCATGATCAAGAACAAAAAGTCAATAAATCTGAGAAGGTTTCACTTTGTTTAACTGTGGATTCAATGCATTTCCACTCCTCCGCTCCGGCTTTAACACTTAGATCCTGAACAATCTTCCTAACTGACAAGATTTATGACCAACTCTTATAAAGCACAAAGATTCCATACTCCTCTGCACACATCAAAGTATCTAATTTATTACTCTGGCTACAAACAACAGAACACTAGCTGTAAATAAATATATCTTAAACTTTTTTGGGGGAAGAAAATCCCCCAAAACCAAAAAACTGCAGGTGTTTCCTATGTGCTTATTTTTCTTCCTTTCTTATTACTCCCCCTCAACAGACCTTCTGTTACCCAACTCAACAAACCAAGTAAGGATTACCTTTTATATGAAGGTTACAGAAACAAATGAATAGATCTAATTTGAACATAATCACATCTGTACCTGAAAATATGTCCATTATATTAAGTAATACCTACAGTTGTTAGAAGGATTAACAAGGAGAAAATATCTCCAAGTTTACTTGATGTTGTCACAGTGATCTCTGCATCACTAATTATGTCACTGCTTATTAACAGTACTTTATGCAGTCCTACAGATAGTATCGCAGCATCACCATTTTGTTGTCAGCTGAAATACATTCACATCCATTGCCTCCACAAAGTGTTGGAAGAGGGAACAGCAGCCATGAAAACAGAACTGAAACAATGGGAGAACAGCCTGAACAACAAGGAATGGAATTTCTGCAGAAGGAGCCTCTAATCTTGTAAGTCAAATCAAGTATCCCACCACCATCACAAAAAGAGTTTGGGAGAAGAGGGCAGCATGAGGCATGAAAGGCAGACTGGCAGTTCAAACAAACCAACTCTGCCTGCTAGTTAAAGCATTTTAACAGCCTCTAGGTTTTTAAAAGATAAAACTGATTAAAAAAATTGAATAAATAAAATTCAAATAGATAGTATCCTTTAAACCCTGGAGCTAATTATTCCACCAGGTCCTAACATATGCACTGGAAAGAAAAAATTGTAATAAAGCTTCTGCCTGATTCTATGTAGACACAGTAAGCTGTATGAGAAACAGGTTTCCTCTTTCTTGCACCATGCAGCTATACAGTTATTTTATCAGCTCTAAAGCAAGAATTAAAACCATGACATTACATTAGGGGAAAACATGGATGGGGATCACAAAGACAAGTATTTAGCAACCGATTCAGTTCCTATTAGAAAGAGTTTGGTTATTAAGATTCAAGAGCATTGTGCTGTCTGTATTAAGTGAAATAACTCAAAAAAATACACTTTTTTTAGACAACAATTCCTCATGATTACATACTGGTTCACTTTCTTCCCTTCAGGTTCTCTCCTTAAAGACTAATTTTAGCAACTTTCAAATTCAATATTACAAGTTTCCAAGCAAACAGAGGTCCAAAAATAGCATTTTAAAAATACTCATTCTTCCACACAATTAACATAAATTGGACTCCTATACTGGGGACAAATCACCAGGATAGTACTTATTCATTAATGCAAGAGTAAGGTTTTCTAGAATCTGAACAATAATTTGCTATACATGTACCTATTTTTTTCATTCATTTATTGATTTCCTTGGTTTGTATTTACTTCTAAAGAAACACAACTCTCTCCCATTTTGTTAGAGTTCTGTGTCCCTTAGCAATTAAAGTATCCAGAGAATTTAGTTTTTAAAATTTATTCCACTGTGGATACCTGTATTGTAATTGACCTGAACACAATTTTTTGTTCTTTAATCTGAAATTAAGAACCAAAAAGAACCCAGAACAATCTGCGTTTTGATATAGCATCTCAATATTTACCTGAGAAGCAGAAAAACATTACAAAAGTATCAACAGTTTGCCGGAGGTTTTAGATCTACAATCAACACATGAATGTCTGAATGTATCCAGGGACAGAAACAGATCAAGTTTAATTTTAGGTTATTTATGCAGTACTAAACCTCTACATTCTTATCTATTTTCTTTAAAGTGAAGTTAATGGTTGCCCAAACATAATGTATATAGAGGCTAGAAGTTAAGTATTTTATTCTTCCAACTTGGGCAATTAAGATAAAACTTTATGTTTTTGTAAGGGCAATGTTTTCCACACAAGCACTCTAATGAATCAAGAGTAGCTGTAAATACTGCAGGAACTATGCAGGCAAAGTACACAGCCTTTTATTTGTGAAAGCTGTCCACAGGCTATGCCAGGAGCTGTTTCTCCATATGTTTCCAAGGGCTTTCTAGGAAGAAACTACAGACACTTCTCTCTTCTAGTCACCAAGACCTAGGTTATTGTAAGAAGTGGCCAACTGATACCAAGCAGAACCAACAACAGAAACTTGAATTGCTCTGGTTCAGCCAGCCAACAAACTAAGATCTCTGAGGTATAAGCCTATGAAAACTGGTTTGATTTTTTTCAACTATTAAGTTTACTTATGTATAAACTATAGACCAACTGAAATATGTTATCTTCAAATGGAGATTTGCTATAGAACATGCTGACACAATTTAAAATAACATCTCTTTTCTTGCATTATTATCATCAAGAAATCTTAAACATTATCTCCAGGTAGCTAACCTCTACATTTACTTAACTATTTGTTTAGAGCTCCTTCCATTAGTTTTTCATGCACAGCATTCTAGAGAAAATACAATTGCTCTTAACTCAAGGTCATGTAAAAGAAAAATATTAATTCACAACCATATTTCAACTTTGTTATTTGTGAATTGTTATTATGATGTTTCACAACTACAGAATAACTAAAACAAACACATACCACTTACTACCAAAACAGGAAAAAAGACAACAAAAACGTAGACAAATTATCTTCTGTCTTTGCAACTGTATCATTATTTTTAACTCTGTGAAAGGGAAGCTGAATGTATAAATCAAATCTCAGCACACCATGATAATTTGGAAAGCTTCAGGTAACTGTAAACAGGAATGTAACAAGAGCAATTTTCAAAACTTACTATCAGACCCATGAAAACAACCAAAGGATCTTGGTTTTCAAAGACGCTTTTCTTCCAGCCATACCACCAAAAGCAGCTAGCCCACTGCCAGAAAGCTCTCCCGATATTGACTCCTCTTAGGCTGGTTTTCGTTAAAAATACTGGCTTTTCAAAATATCATTGTACTTGGTTTTCCTTGACACACCTACCATCCTCTGCACAGTTAATGCATTATTTGTCTCCATTTTCATGTTCCTTCCCGCAAATACATTTGCAGAACAAGCTAAATGTTAATATTTGGCTACTTATCCTGACCAGCAAAGTACTTACTGACTGGGTAATTTTAAGTATGTAAATTAATAATACAACAACTTTGCCAATCATGTGTTGACAGTTGAGCAACCCATACATTTTACTGAATCATATTTCAAAAGAGAAGTAGTATACACCAAATTTCAACTTAGGATCCCAGCCATCGGCCCTCTTCTTCAGGAATCTGCAACACTGGAGAAAGACAGTTCCTCTCAGTGGTCATGAACACTTCTCTGCTAGACATCACTTTCTACTTCCCATGAATCTGACAGGTCCCTACAGTTTGTGAATATTTCCTAAATTGCTTCAGATGATAATCTGCCAATGAAAAATAAACAGATGAACACAGTGAAATCTGGAATATATAAGGAAGCAGTAATATATAAAGGAATATATACATAAGGAATCAATGATGAGTATCTAGTGGTTGTAATATTCCCCATCAGCATCACTTGAGCATGAAAGGAACAACTGCCCACAGTTTAAGAGAAAAGGCTGAGGAATACAGCAAAGAACATAAAAAATGTACAATGATTTTTTTACTTGATCAGAAGGTCTTGAACAGCCTACTGCCAATCAAGCACATTGTAGTACTAGAGAGGACTGCAATTTGAACTTAATCAAAACTGAGAAAGCGACACACTGTTTACCATTTCTTATTTAAATATGCTAAAAAAAAGCCTAAAGCCTTCTTATTAATAAATACTTACAGTGACCCATAAATACTTTTACAGATCAGTGCTATTCACTATGCAATCACGATTGCACAGAAAATAGACTAAGTAGAAATGGAAGAGTTCCAAGCCAGTTCCAGCTAACAAGAGGAGTTATGCTCAAAGGGTAAATGCATTCCTCTCCCTCCCCTCTCCCCCAGCCATGCAAAACTTCCATCTTAGATGTCAAACAAGAGATTAACACTGCAAAATACAGAAAGAATCTAAAAACAATGTATGTTTTAGAGGTGTACATTGCTCTTTTTTCCAATGCCTATGCCAGTTCATGTACTTTGAGAACCTTGCCTATAATCAAAAGGCTATCTGTCTTCATCTTGCAATGACTGGTCAGCCCCACAAGCTTCCCCAGCAAGGACAGGGAATTCCAATGGGTCAGAGCCTGCTCCTAGTAGTATCACAGGGATTCCAAATAATAAGTTATTGCAGACAGTTATAATACTAAGAAGTTATACTGATCAGACACTAGATTAAGGAAGAAAAAAAAACCAGAAACCAAAGACTGAGAAGATATGCATATGATACAGAAAGCCAGAAATGCTTTTATAAACAACTGTAATCAAGAGCAACCATTTTAATACAACAATGCTGCAATAAACATACATAGTTCTTTTAATCTAATATGAAAAGGCATTCCCACAAGATGTCTTTGCTTATCAGATCCCTGATAAGACTCCAAGTCTTACAGAAATGACAGTTGAAAATGGGCAAGTGTTAATATTAATTCTCCTGCTGGTACAATAAAGGAAATAGAGGAGAAAGGCAGATGAAGCACAGTGAGCACAACTGTTCAGCTATCTTGCTTGGCCACTTACCAAAGGATAGCAGTGTTTAGCCTACAGAAAGTCAGATGGCTGCTTTCAAGTCAGATACATGATAATATACTAGACCTACATATGCAATTGTACATGTGTGAAACAAAACAAAAATCAGGGAAATTGAATTCAAACAACTTACAAACAGCAATTTTAATGAGGTATACATGACTGACTTCAATCAAGCTCTTCCAAAACAAACTGAAGAGATCTTTTATCAGAAGTACCTCACTCCCCCATCTTGTGCTCTTTATTCAGTGTAAGGTTTTAAACTTATTTCAAAGTCTCACAGACACTCTTGGTTTTACATTTGAATTTTGTTTCTTTATTACTCCATCTTAGCCCAGACCCAATTCCTGTGAAGCCTACACAAGCTTTGTCACAGGGATACAATGGAACTGAACTGGGCACATGACAGATACAACTTAACATAATTAAACACAACACAGAGCAATAAACTAATAGGTACAGGTTAACAAAGAATATTCTTTTCAAAACAGCAACCCACATGCAAGTAACATTATTAATCAGTGAATATTTAAATTCACACCACCTTCTAAAATATTAATACTACTATACTTGGGTCCTTTTCCTTAAAACATTTCTTTAAAAAGCAAGCTCTCTCAGATTTGTAAGATAATAAGACAAATCTGTGACTCCTAGAGAGCCCCAGAATTCACGGTCAAGTGCTCCGCTTCCTAAGAAGCTAAAATAAACCTGGATCAATCTCAATTATTTAATACACATTTTTCACACTGCCTAAAACACAGAACTCTGTGATTTGCAACGTTAGTATACACAGGTTACAATAGTAAGATCATAATTTTATGTATGCCTCTCTATGTAAGTGGGTTTATTGTTCAAAAGCAAAAGATGTGAACTATGGCAATAATATTGCCCCCCTTATCTGAAGTAAACTGAGCAATGAAGACTGAAAGGAATATGCAAGGAATTTGTAAACGTAAGTAGAAAATAATGGGGAGAGAAAAAAAACAGGCAAGGCTGCATCAGAACGACATTTTGCATCTTAGTAGGAAAGCATCAAAGAACAAGATATAAATCAGTCAATGGCAAAACACAGCACAATAACATAAATATATTAAATGTATCAGGCAATTGAAAACCGTATTTGGGTGATACAGTACTATGCAACATCATGAGGTTGCTTCATTACAAGGGAAAGATCATTGAGCTGTTAAAAACTTGTCCTTTGTACTAGGCTCAGGCAGAGTGCAACTGAAGGCCTATTTTTAAATTTCCAACAAACATTTTTAAAAGATGGACTGTGATCCACTTGGGCCAATAAAAACTGCAGAACAAAATTAATTGTAAGAAATCAAAACTTAAGTTCCTACTTCTATTAGAAATCTGTATTTCAGGTAACAGCATTTTTAAAATAGCTTTCTAAGCTTGTTGGTATCTGACAAAAGCTCTGAATAGCATTTCGTACAGAACAATTTATGGAATAATCTCAGTGTTATTAACTAAACCTCTTGGACTTCAATAAAGGAGTCTGATCTCACATTTCACTCTTAAATTTTAAGAAAAATCTTCTGTAACCTGCACATTATCTGGTTCACTCTTAAATTTTAAGAAAAATCTTCTGTAACCTGCACATTATCTGGTTCACTCTTAAATTTTAAGAAAAATCTTCTGTAACCTGCACATTATCTGGATTGATTTTAAAAAGATTTAACTGTAAGTCAACAAAACTTAAGTGTATTTATCCACTCAATAAAACCAAGAGTACTGCATTACACGCATGGGCTAAAGACTCAGGTGGAATTGTGGCCCCTAGGATTTTTCTTTGCTCCCGCCACCCCCCCTCCCCGCAACTTCAAAAGAAATTGGGGCCAACAGTCCGCATCACTTCTTGCGGAGGGCAGACTCACAGCTGTAAATCTCCACTAAAAAACATAATAAGTGAGACTCACTTAATGCATCCAGAAACAGTACACCAAATCCCTAGGGTAACAGATTTTTAGAGTTGAAGACTTTTGGCCTAACCCCTTCAAAAAGCCCAAGAAAATAGAGTTTACTGAAGGAACGCCATCTTGGCCCCACAGCAGGCAACCAGCATGGCTGGACGCAGGCTCTGCAAGCACTGCACAAGGACATGCTTCACAGGAACCCCTTGGGACACTGCATTGGTACTTGTGAGGGGCTCCCATGCAGCAGGTGGGCACCACCAGCACCACAGCAGTGCACAGGGGGCACTCCTGACAGCTCCCACCATGTTAGCCAAGTCATCTTTTAAGAAATTTACAGAGCTGACTTTGCCAACAGCCTATATAGGGGGTTTCAAAGAGTCTGTTCTGACAAGCAAGCTGTGAATGTTGTAGCTTCAGCCCCCGCCCCCCCCCCCCCCAAAAAAAAAAGGGCAAACAGAAGAAAAAGTGTACCAATAAGAGAAATCATACCATCTTCAGCTGTTTCCTCTGCCTTTCCAAGGCATGGGATAATTAGACCAATGTAAATCCACATTCCCTCCAGCAGATGCATCCAGCCCACTTAAGTAACAGATTTATTTGAGCTTTCCTATCATAGCCACTATGGCAGCAACTGAGCTGCCAGTTTGCTCACAGCTGACATGGACTTCCCCTCTTCTTCTCCAAGCGCTTTTAGGAATGACTTACAGTAACTGAGCAGCTGACAACACTCCATCCTACAGAAAATTTTTCCTCGCCACACACAATTATTTTCCTTGCATCTTTGTGTCCGTCATTAACTAACAGTCACAGTAATTATCCTTGTATATTAACTCCAAGCCCACTTGAATGCAAAACCAAAACAGCACTATACCAGTTCGGGGTGGTGGATGGAGGGGGGCAGGAGGGGGAAAAGAACAGCTGTAAAGGACTAGTGCTTCCCACTGCCACCTACCCCAATCCCAGACTAAAAACAGCATCAGGGGATTTTGTATTTTAGCTCCTCCATTTTACATAAAGATGCAAGTTATAAAATTCTACACAAGAAAACAGCATCTATTTCATAGCTGTGTTAATTTTATGGAAAGATGTTCACATTTCTATTTAAATTGTTCTCAGACTGAATTTCTTCAATGACTTGCAACACAACCTACCTAGAAGCAATGCTGTTTTGAAATCTGTCTATCTGACAAAATTTTGAAGTGGAAATTGCACTGGGAATTAAAAACAGTTTTGTCAAGTGGAAAACAAGGCACATACACCCAAAGATTTTACAAAATTTTACATTGTTTATCCTTTTAAGACTAATTTTTTAAAAGCTTCACAAAGGATTAAACACTCACACTCCTAAATAGGGCTAGACTTCAATTATTGAAAAGTATCCAAGTCAATACAGCGATACCCATTTTACTCCTTCAGAGCATTCAGCACAGAACATTTAACACTAAACAAACACTCTGTCAATGCCATGGTACAAGAGGACATAAGGTAACTCAAATTTAGATCAGTCTAAAGAGATTACAGGTCTTTGGAAGGGGGAGGCGAAAGGGAGGTTATGTTTTTGTTTCATACTTAAAACATTACCTCCCGATTACCTCCCTTGTTAATCGAAAACATTCTGTACATTCCTTCATCTCAGAAAGTAACCATTAAAGCAGACCTATCTAGCTATTAAAAAAAAAAAGATGAGGTAATAAGTTGTGAATCAAAGTGTTCCCTTCCAAATAAAACATCTGCAAAAGGAAAGGGGAAAAAATAACTTTTAACAGAACTGCAGATAGGTAATCAAATGCCCTAGTTCAACAGGGAGTAACGAGTATGCATGCATACAGAGATTGAGATTTGTCCTTGTAGCATTTAATCCTACTCATATTGTGCAATTCGTCTCAGCACGGTCAGAGCAACCACAGCAATACTCCCACTAGATGGAAAATTCCACTCAGACGTAAGTGAAACTCTTCAGAAGCCCAATTTGAATTCTTCCTGCTAAACCCAGTTTTGTTCACAGAACTGCTCATTTGCTTGCAAACACAGAAAGTACTCTGTCCAGAGCCACAAATGAATGCCTCTTCATTGCGCGCCGAGCCTCGGAAAGAGCCTGAAGATCCGTTACGGGTTATATTCACCCCTCCTCTCTCCCTACCACATAAGCAGTATCTTTCCTTGACAGTGACACAAATATAAAAATCTCACAGTAAAAATATGGCAATTAAATGTTGTAATTGCACTGGGCTACACGTAATTATATTTATATGTAGAAATTATGTAATGCAATACTATATTGAGCAATTCAAAGGGACAGTCAATATATACAATTTAATGTCCTGATGCATAAGGCCTTCAGCAGCAGGCTTCCTCTTTGATTCCAAGTGGTTACTTCACAACAATCTTCATTGCTACCTTCTAAAGAACAACTAAACTAATAGGAAAGATTTTTAATTTCGTTTATCTACTCCTGTAGAACAGAAAATAGGAAGGGAAACAGAAGGGAAAACAGCAGCATATTTATCTTACCCAGGTAATCACCCATATGTATTTCAACTAATGCAGTCAAGAGTGAACTGAAAACAATCGTGGTATTCACAGAACAAGGGTGTTAAGAGCTGTTCACAGAAACAGAGCCAGAAACAGCACACTGAGCTATATTATAAACTCACACATTTCCCCCTGCAGAATCCTTGGTATTGTCCCCTGGCAACCATAAAAAATGCTAATGCTTTGCTAAGTAACCTGACAGAAAACGCATGTCTACACACCCAGATAAAATTTTCTGTCTGAAATACGCAAGAATTTTACTGTAGTCTTAAACCTGTATTCACAACACTTACTGCTAAATTCAATGGAAAGGAAATGCAGAAAGCATCATCTTTATCTGCCACACCACTCTCTTTAGGAGCATAGTTAAAGGAAGGTAGATGCAATGATATAGGTCTCTTAAATGCTTCAGGGTCTTCTTTTACAGATTTTTATTGGGTTTTTCTCCCCACATCTTCTGAATGGATTTAAATGACCTCAAGAGAATAAGCTAATTAAGTGTGAAGAGTTATTTTGCGGGTATATGCACCTTGCCAAAAGCAGCAGTCATAATATAAAGACAAAACTCAAAAGCTGTAATCAGAAGCTTATCAAAAGTTAATCTATTACAGATATCAGAAAATATGCTGAAACATTATATTAAAAAAAATAATATAAATAAGAAAGCATTCTCTGGTGTATTGGCATAAAAACAGAGCTAATCAATGATGTAACTAACAAATCCAGTTTTAAACATTTCCCCTAAATGCATTTAATATTCAAACACAGAAGAAAACCAATAATTTTTAATTGTTAAACACATTGCATTTAAAACCTTTTTTTAACTACAAGGGGTTTTCCTCTTAAGAAAAAATGGTAGGTTGTTATTTATTCTTGAAAATTCAAAAACTTTTTAAGAAGCAAGAGTTACATCACACTTGCTGTGAAGAATAAGCAGAGCTATTATTATTTTTTAACATAAACAGTAGTTTAAAATAAAAATTGGAAGATCTTAGGATAACAACTTTATCTTGTTTCACTACTAAAGGAGCAACATTAAGTACAGAACTTTCTCCTCCTATTGCTCTGAAGCTTTCACACGGACAGCAAGATTCCTCTCAAATACAGATTATGCTTATTTCTCTTCACTTGCCACAGCCCTGTTCCTTTTTCTACCCATCTCACACCAGGGGCATAGAGAATAGCAGTAATATCTGCTGAATATCTTGATGTAACCACCATAAGTGAAATTTACACTGTATAAAAACTTAAAGATATGGATATATCCTTTGAGATGACTTTTCATCTAGCTATATATACATGGATCGAAATGGATATATAACACACACACATCTACAAATCTATGTATTAGTCATTACATTTATGTAATGTTACAAACAATCACTCCGCAGGACTGAAAAACCCATCAGATGTTTGCATAGCAAATTGCATTGCCAAAGTCAGTCAAGGTCATCAGTTTTCCTTTACTCTCCCTCTCTGTGGCCACAGCCATGCTGTACAGCGTTTACAGATGGAAGGTTTAAAAACAAGTCATACAATGGCTTGGATGAGCTGAAAAGCTGTCTCACCCCTCAAAACAAGCATTAATAATAATTTAATAATAATTAACACTGAAGAGAGCTTAAAAGGGCATTTTAGAAAAAAGTTCAAAGATGTAAGAAAGAGCGCACATCACATAAAAACCACCACAAAATCACCTTACCTTATAATAAATGGGACAAATGGTGCCATGCTGAGTGCTGAGTAAGTACCATCCATTGGAGATGGATAAAGCCTTCCGAGGATTAAAAGCAAAAGGAACAGGCTTGGATGGATTTTCAGCTCTTCAGCTTCACTAAATAAAAAAATGGTAAGAAGCATTTGGTGAAAAAAGCATCCTCCTCCATGCTAGTCTTGAGACCTTTCCACACACAATACCTTCTGTGTTTCTGGTTCAAGGAGGTACACTAGGCTGATCATTACAAGAATGTGCAAACCCTGCTGGGATCAAACATGGCATCCAGTTCTCCTACAGCACCACTGGGGACCCCTGTATGAAGGCACGTAAGGCTGTGCCGCCTTTGCTTTCCTACATTAACCCAGGCCTCCTTTATTCCTAATACAGTGACCTGTCTTCGCTTTTAAGTAATATTAAAAACCATCATAGATAACGTCACTCTAGAAACTCAGAAACTGAGAAAGCTGAATTAGAAAAAGATGGTTTTAAAAAAGTGTCTTTTTTTTAGTCTGGAAGGGAATGAGTATTTATTAAATAGCAGGCTTTATTAAAGAATAGTTCTTGTCATTGACACCAAGTGGCTACTAGTCATACTGTAAAAACAATCAGAAATCCAAGTCAAAATCAACACTTCTTGATTTAGTTAATGATTAATGGTAACATACAAGCCTTAATATGCATGGAAAAAAGCATTCAAGGCCAGTATCTCAGGCAGCAGCTTTCCATCTTTTTCAGTTAAAAGAATTCCCAAAATTTTCCAGTGACGACACTGGCACCTTTCAAAATGTCAAGTAAAGCAGACTGCTGTGCGGAATATATACACCCTCTTTTCTCAGAGCAGCAACTGCAAAACATGCAACAACTGGTGAAACTTCTGCTCCCAAGTATCCACCTCAGGCCCGTTGCCCATAAATCAGCTGCTGAACTTCCGCTGTTTATACCACAGCATTTTAAGAAGAAACAAAGCCAGCACTGGTTTACTTTACAAGTTCATGAACCTGGGGGTAACAGCATCAGTGTCATCCCAAACGATATCATCTGCATTGATCAAATTGGAGTTCTAAGCCACCATTTGTGGAGTCCTTAAGAAGAGCTCAAGGACCTTCCTCAGAGTCAGTGTTCATTTAGGGTTATATTAGGCCTACGACCCCGTTATCACTTTAAAATGTTAGGAAGTCTCATTGTTAAACATGAGACAGTCAAACACCCGGTTTCTGTCTTTCCCTGAAAAAATACACATTCTTTAACATATGATCCTAGGAATGTGGCAACTACTAATTACTCAACAGTAGTTCATGCTCCACAGACTTACTGTAATGTGCAAAAGTTATAGGAAAAATAACTCAGCAGCAGACACTAGTAGAACTGTATTGTTTCAAGAAGCACTGATGAAAAGAACAGCATTAGGGTGTATGTGACAAGTCAGTTTAACCTTTTCACTGCACTTTATATTTCTAAGCTTTCTCTTACCTGTTCAAAGTATTGGTTACAGCCTCCAACTGCTTGAGAAGGAAAGGATAAAGACTTGGAAACCAAGAGAAAAACTCCCTTCCTGTCATTCTGCAGAAGGGAACGAAGAAGAGTTACAATTCACATTCTACAGTAATTAGTTGCACTCAAATTACCAGTTTACTTGTTGGATATCTGATGCTACAGTGATGTCAGAGAGCTGGAAAAACCATCACACATGATGCATTCCTTTTAAAGAAGGCACAATGTTTTCATCAAAAAAGATGATACAGAGTCATTTACACAAGTAACTCTGTACGTGTGCATACTAACACTTTGTCAGCTAAACTGGTCAGGCCTTTTTGGGGAAAAAGGATTGTAGCCCTTTAATCACACACACAAAAGAGATACAGCAGCTTAAATTCTGGCACCATTTTAACAACATTCTGCTTTAACAAGGGAAGACTACACTTGCTTTAGTATGGCTTGTACTAAATAGCTAATAAAGTATATTTAATAGGCATGTACTAACAGATGTTCATATTTTACAGACACTGCAAAGCATCTCAGAATAGTAATTCACAGACCTGTAAAACAGAGTGACGGAAGCATTTGACCTTCTGTTAGCCCTCTACACAGTGCTGCCTCCAGCACATGGCAGTGGTGGCACTTCCAGGCCATGTTTTCAATTGTGTAGATGGAGCAACCACATTCAAAACAGAGCAATCTACCAATACCTACTGAACTCATCCCTAGCCAGAGTTAATAAGGCAGCATAGTTCAAACCACAAGAGAAAATCAATCCAAGCTAAAAAGAGGTAAGTAGAAATCTTCTGTATTTGTTTGTTTTATAATCTTCTGATCAGATAAAGGATGGCTTCCTGGTTTATAGGAAACCATTTAGCATTGTCTAATCAAGAACCACTTAAATGTTACAGTGGAGAGGTTCTAATTAGACATACGTGGTATGCAGATAAAACAGACTTCCTTCAAAAAAAAAAAAAAAACAAACCCAAACAAAAAAACAGGCTACCCATTTAGAAGAAGAAAGCCAACTGAACAATTTGCTTGCCACATGATCAACCAAGATAAATAAGTACATATTAGCATGACTCCAATGCAGAGCTTCCAACAAGCAGACAGATCCAGGTCTAGAAACATAACAATGAGACTGCAAGTTTGAAAGCATGTAAAAATAAGCATACAAAACCCCCAAATCATGCAAGAGTAAATCAGCACATGGGAAGCATCAGCAGAGCTTCTTCCAGCACTCAGCTAACATAACATGCTTTAGCCACAGGCCACAGAATAAACACAGCAAAACCAGATTGCTAGATGGAAACAAATGTTCCAAGAGGTAGGGCAAGCTTCCCTTAGGCACATAAGAACAGTACAGTGAACTGCTGTAACTAAGGGCATGACCAAGGACTTTGCAGTAGCTGTTCTATCTGCAAAAAAAATTTCAGTTAAAAAAAGCATTCAAACTGTGAGTGAATATAAATTGAAGCACAAACGAGGATGGTTTAAAAACATCAGTGCTGATAACCACTGGTTATTTAAGCAGAAAACACCCATGTAATTTCTTTTAACAGCTTCTTCAAAACAACTTCAATTTTTTTTCCACATACATTATACAGCAAACTGAAGATGCAAAGCCAGAGACAGCACAAAACGTAAGCTCTAAGTGTATCAAATGAAATAGCCTGTCTTGCTGTTGAGTTTTCATACATAAACATCAAGAACTCTATATTAAAAAAAAAAAATCAATGAAAAATGCTGTGACACCGTCACCTCTCGTGCCACACTGTGCATCAAGCAAAAGCAGAATTGAGGTTAAGTATCCTATGGAATGGACGGCCATTGGTTAGAGGCTTGAGAGGACCATATGCAACTAGCGTTTCACACAAGTATTTTTAAGACGCCCATTTTTAATGTATTAAAAATTCAGTGGCCAAGTTTGAATCGGTATTAAATAATGGAAATTAACATCCTTACAATGCCTAGAAATTCTTTGAAATTAGTGTGGTTTTAGGAATCTTTTTGATAGGGAAACAAAATGCTAACTACCAAAGTGGGTAACTTACACAATCTCCCACTTGGTTTACTGCTCCATAAGCTACATGAGGTGAAAGAGCAGTCTAATCAAAACCATTAATCAGCAGTACCTGCAGAAAAGATGTCCAAAGGCACTTTCAGGGAAGAAAAAAGAAAGAAAAGAAAAAAAAAAAAAAAAAAGGTGACACAACGGTCTGAGCTGACTGGTTGTCAAGGGATGATTTTCTTCCAGTTCAGAGAGGAAACAAGAAACAGTACAAATTAGCACAAGTGCTGCAAAATGAAAAGGTGTTCTCAAAAACACAGAGCACAGACTTAACTGTGAATCCGCTACCTGGGGATGTCAAGGCAGGGAGATGTGCAACTGCAGAACGAGCAGAAAGCAAAACAGCCAGATTGAGTACAACAGAGGTATTTAGTTATTTTGTTTTTGATTACTGACCATGCTTGTTGCTCCTGGAAACATGTATGTACTATTAGGCACACACAAGTATTTGTGTACAGGAACTGTGACTGGAACACCAAAAAAATGCAATGGTTCTGCTTTTCAAAAATGTTCATGACACTAAGCCACATATTTTCTATGAATTTCATCAAAAACTACACTGCTTTGAAAAATAGATTTTAAGATTTGGCTAATGCATGTTAGTGATAGAAACACACTTACACACGTGCACACACACACAAATGTGAGTTAGGCTTTGTAAGTAATAAACTATCCATATCTTTAAAAGAAGATAAGTCCTTAACATACCTATAAAGGAACAGATCAACTAAGTGTGAGCTAAAACAATCAAAAAAATACTGCTGACACTTTCGTGGAACAAACTTCTCCCTGCTTTTCTAAAACATCTGACATGGAATTACAGGTTTAAATTAAAAATATAAATAACTGTCTTCTCATTAGTCACTGACACATTCAAACAGAGGCTTTTCACTATGTAGCTACCATAATTAAATCCTTAAAACCAACATTTTTCAGATCACAGGATTTTACATCTACTCACCCTAAAACAAGTTTATAAGAGAAGTAACTGGGAAGAGCCTTAAGACACCAGTATTTTTCCCCACATCCTGCTGAAATTATTTTTATATTGTTTCAGAGCTCATCGTTGACAGTACATTCAAGCACAGGCTCTATAACAGTATTTTCTTTTTTCCTGTTAGTAACCCAAAGTAGGAGAATTTCACAATCCAGAATTTCAAATGGGATTACTGAGACCTAAACAATGGACTAGTGGAAGGTTATTTACTGAAATAGGGAGCATGGTAATGAAATACAAAAGTTATCAGTGGGCTTGTGATGCTTACAATAAAATCCCTCTCCCCAATGTAAAATGACATTTAAGTATATCATTTAAATGATGTTTGATATCAAAAAGTTGAGAGATAAACCAACAGAAGTACTTACATCCTCCTAAATTAACTTGTAAAAATAGTTTGCAAAACTGTATACACACAGAATGCTGTGGTACATAAAAAGGAAGACACAATATTTACAACTCACTCTACAGTTTAACAATGTTCATGCGTTGTCATAGGTAAGTAACTCTGCAGAAAAGCCAGACTAAATTTGAGTACAACCCATTCCCAAAAGGTTCCATTTTGATGGCTAGAGACTGCAGTCATGTTTAGCATTTTTCAGAAGACAGACTGACAAAGAGTGTTTACATAGAAGGGGAGACACACGTGAGTTTCTTTCCCATTTTAACTCAGGTTTCCTACCTGAAGAGATGTTCCATTAACAAAAAACAGACATACAGAGGTATGTATGTACCATGCTATACAGAATCAAGCTACACCCAGCACTCCTAACTATTCTCTGCATGACCTTGAATCAAACAAACTCTTTCCTATTTTTGTCTGCCCCAGACAGGGGGAAGAAGGTTGGGATGACAGCAAGAAAGATACTTCACAGAATAAAGAGTTCATATAAATAGACAAGAAGTTATTCTGAAGGCATGTGATGCTACAAAGGATAGAATTTAATTCTTAGCAGTAAGCATTTGGAAGACAACAGTGAATCACAGCTAAGTTACCAAAAAAAAAAAAAATCAGCAACTGTAGTAGTAAAACTTAATTTTTTAAAAAAAAGAGACATAACAAAAGAGGACTGTAAATCTATAAAACTAAGGGAAGCAAACTGCAAATCTCTATAAAATTTAAGGAAATGTCTAATTTAATTTATTTTAAGCATGAACAGCAATCTAGTTTGTAATGCTTCTTTCAGAAAAAAGCAAAAACCAGTTTTACTTTCCTCTGAAATTACCTAAATCTGCCTAAATAACCTAAATAACCGCCCTTATTATACTCTTGATTGTCAGTAGTTCTACCATTCATTTAGCACTGCTTTTTGGCTTTATCACTTTTCTGAGTAGAACTTGGGGTTGAAGACATTCAGTATCATCAAACTTCTAAAACCAAATTCATAAATGCCACTGAAATCTGTGACACCTCTGGTCACGATACATTATGCTTGTCTGAGTAGCAACTTGATGCTACATAATGCAAGGGTAAGTATCTATGTTTAAACAGCTAGCATCTTTATAAATAACTATTCCACCTTTATGCATAATGAGTGTGAATTATTCAACTTCATTTAAAGAAATACATTTAAGAATAAAACTATGGATGTTACAGTGTTCTTTTTTTAAGCTGTGTTGTGCACTTAAGAGAATATTGTAGATTAAAACCATGCTGTGACACTAGGGCGTATGTATCATTTTACTGCAACATGTGTCAAAGATTACCTGTTTCTGTTCTTTCATTTATTTTTCAGAACTGAAGGCTTTATAACCTTGTATGCTGCTTTTAGTAACTGACAAGTTAAAGAACATTTGCAGTAAACATGCTCATATTTGAGTATAGCATAGGTGGGATATAGAAACAATGAATCTGAGGGCACTAAGGGTATCTAGTGCTTTTTTTGAACATAAATACTGCTAACAGATCATCTGACAAATAAATGGTCAGACTGGTGACAGGAGAAATAAGAATACTATTTTAAAAATGGAAAAACAGATTTGGAATGTGAAAAAAAACCAATATAGACTGATGTATTTTGAAAGACCAAGACCAAGAATGTAGTTTTTCATGAAGCCCTCTTCATTTAAAACATTTAAAAACCAGGACTGAATTTGGCAAGACTGTCACTCAAAATGACAGACATATAAAGATAATCCACATTTTACATATTTGTTTCTTTTGCCTTCATTAAACTATGAAAAAACCCCACCGTGCAGCTCAACTAACCTAACTTGACTAGGTTTTAACTGCCCATTTTGACATTCATATTCTTTCCCCAGCCCTTATCACCTGTTAAGTGGTTAGATTCTGTCTCAAAACATATGAAATTTATTTCCCTATTAACAAAGATAAACTTCAGAAGCATAAACTTAAAATAAGTAGAAAATATTTTTTTCAACTATACGAAAAAGACCAAGGAAAAAAAATGTATGACATGCTTTTATACTGAGGTTATGATAAAGACCAAAACTAATTCAGAAATGCTTTAAGAATTAAATGATTTCTTTTTTTCCCTTAAACAGCACTAAAGATTATGAGTCAACTGCATTTCATGCAGGACGGCTAACAACAATAAAGGTACAAAATCCAGAAATTTTACTAACTAAAGGGGAATCAAAACTCAAAAGAATTTAACACATTCAACTCAAAGGATAATTTCTTATCTTGGATTTTCGAACATAGCAAGACAGCATAATATACAACTAGGGAAACAAATATTTAACAATTTAAATTATACAAAAGTGCTGGTAGGGAGAACAATTCAGAAAACTACAGACCTTTATTCTGGCCTCAAGAATATATAGAAACTTAGGGAAAAAAAAAAACTTGTAAAAGACAACAGTTACAGATAAAGGTGTAAGATAAAATGGAACGAAGTGCAATGTGCAAAACTATTAGAAACTACATCATGCCAACCTAACCCCTACCTCATCCAAGAATGGTAAAGGTATTTCTAGACAAAGGAAATAACATTCAAGAGATCTGTTTGACTAGAACTTATCTCAACAAACAAAATGTTTGAAATCTACACTTTTTTTACTCAAAATTTACTTCAAAGTAAAAAGCAGGGCAGCGGCTCTGAGGAAAAAGCTCAGAGCAGAGATAAACCCCATGGGCTTCCTGTGAAACACAGAAAACAGCAGGAAGCAGACAACATCCCGCATGGTAGTCTGAGGAAACACCTACACGAGGTCCACAGCGAAACTACAGTTTCAGTTAAACAGACGAAACCCTACTGTAATCTCTATGAGCGACAGTAAAATACTTGATACACTGCAACGAGGGTATGCTATTACATAAAATGGGTAAGCTAGAGAAGGAACAGGACTTCACAAAGACCCAGAAAGAACACGTCAAGTCAGTTATTGGTGGACCGAATCTATTGTTGGGACCAATATTATTATTAGTTTAATTGAAGACCACAGTAAAAGAAGTTATGAGTGTGACAATGAAAATCCATCTATGAAACAAAAGTTACAAGATGCTGTCTGTAGGGAGGGAAGATTCAAACACTATGGAACAAAACTGGGTATCTTGAAGACCCGAATACTAGAAGAAAATCAAATTAATAGCAGATAAAAAAACTGCATATATGAGGACTAATGAAAAAATGTGTTACAGCTTAGAAGGTCTCCAGCTGGAAACTGCAAAAGGATCCAAGCATATGAGTTGGTACTTTGGATCCCTCATCAAGAGGACAAAGTGCAGATGTGGTTCTGTCACACATCAGCCCTGATACAGTCAGTACGGACAAGGAAGTACTAAAGCCACCCTCCAACAATCAAGACAGACATAAACTGGAATAACTCACAGCTAGCTCCCAGTTAAAAGAGACACTTAAAAAAAGCTGCTCGTATGACTAAGGGAATAGAAAGCAAATTTGCTGAGAGGAGATTTAAAACCTCAACTTGTTTCGTCTGGCAAAATTAACACAGAGGGGACATATGACTGGCATCCACAACTACCTCAAGGGAAGAATCTGGAGGGAAAATAATTATTTAAAATAAAGGACAATGCTGGCATAAGAACAAATGAGCATTAAATGGCCATAAACAAATACACATTGCAAGTTCAGTTTCTAATGATCAAAGCAGCAAGATTCTTGAGAAGTTTTACTTGAGAAGGTGGCATTCAGGGAGTCTTCCTGCAGAAATAATGGGGAAAAGCAAACTTTTTAAGATGCAAAGTCGTCAGTTTATAACAGGAACAGAATAGCAAGCTTGTTTATGAAAAGAACTGAGTCAATGCACCAGCAGGACCACTACTACCATGTGCTCCCGTGATTCTGTGACAGGCTGATCTGCATGGAAAATCCAACCCTTTCTTCAACACATGCAGTTCAACTGGTGCTTAACTGTTGCTGATAAGAATTATATAAAGATTAGCGACCTGTAATTTTCAAATCTCACCCCTGACATCAACCAGACTAAGACTATGTGCTAGCAGATTCCAAAATGCATGCTAGATTAGTATGAAAAACTTTCTAGAACTCCCTTTCTGAAGTTCCAGGCACTCAGTGATCACCCTTAAGAACTTGCCTGTATTTTTAAACAAAACTGAAGTCTGCAGTGTGTTTCTGAAAGGGTGAACAGGTGGCTCACACCTTCTTAAAAAAAAAAAAAAAACCTCCAAAAAAATTGCAGTTTTCACTTGACTTGAAGTTAGAGGAGGAGAACCTTAAATTTATCCTAAAGTGACCCCATTATGGTCAGGTCAAGGAGGTAATCTGCAAATTCCAAGGCAAGCACCATAACCGGCATTTGGGAAGAGAGTGTACATGCTACTTGAAAGGCTCCAAACTTGCCAGGTTTCAGTTTCACATCCATAAAGAAGTAATTGACAGCAAAACCAACATAAAGGAACTTGTCCCTAAATGCACAAAGAATCCAAAAATGGCGAACATTCCAATAGACGAAACTCAAACAGATTTTTGACGATTGATAAAACAATTCTCACAGTTCTAAAACTATTCTTGGAATCTGCTCGTTCTTATTTTTTAGGGAAAGCAGTTAAGCTACATTTCTATTAAGGCAAACAACTTTAAAATGGACTAGAAAAATGCTGTACTCAAACAGGTTCAGCTTCACTCGGCTTTCAAAGCTGGGAAGCTGAGAGAGTACAACTTGGATAAAGGAAGCATTTGGGCTGGACCACCAGGCCCAAAGGGTATCAGTGGTGCCGCATTTGGTTGTTGGCTGGTAACCAGTGGAATCCTCCACATCCCCTGACATCCCTCAACATTTTTATCAACTTGGTTGACGAGATAGAAAGCAACCTCTGCAGATCTGCAGGCATCACTGAATTAGGGGGAGTAGCTGAAACACCAGACAGCAGAAGTTCAGTCCAGACAAACCTTGAGAAACTTGAGTCTTGGGCCAACAGAAACCTCATGCTGTTCAACAAAGAGAATGCAAAAGTTTGCACCTGGGCTGAATAACCCTGAGCATCAGTACAGGCTGAAAGCCATCTGGCTCAGTCACAGCCCCATGGGATAGGACCTGGGGGTTGCAGTGGATGCCAAGCTCTGTTTGGGCCAACGGCACATCCTCACTGTAAACCAGGCAAACGACATACAGGACTATGTCCATTAGGATAAATGCGGCAGCAGATCAAGGGAAGTTCCTAGCCTCCTCTACCTCGCACAGTGAATCCTCAATCCAGTTTTGGGTTACCAGGTTCAGAAGAGGTTAGAAGAACCAGGAGAGGGTCCAGCAAACCGCTGCTCAGATGGACATGGCCTAGAGTACATGCACTGCGAGAACAAACTGAAGGAGCCAGGTTTGTTGTGTTTGACAAAGAGGAGGTCCAGGGAAGATCCAACTGCAGCCTACAACGACTTGAAGGAATCAAAGATTAGAGAGCTAAACTTCTTGTAGTAGTTGCAGATGGTACAAATCATAGCTTGGGAGTTTTAAATTGGCCAATAGGAAAAAAGGGAATGAAGCACTGAAACATGTTACTCAGAGGCTCCATCTTTGGAGGATTTTAACTCATCCAAAGTCACTGCTGACCTGATCGAGTGTTGCTAACGATCATGCTTTGAAAAAGAATCAAGGAAACAGGATCAAGAAATCCTTTTACAGTTTCTATGATTCCATTTAGCTACCTCCCACTCCATCACCATGGTTCTAACCTTGTCTTCTTAACAGATCAGTGGTTTTCTGGTCTTCCTGTATTTGTTTGCCATTACTACCTACTGCAATTACACTAAGCAATAGCTGCTACTAAGAACAACAAAATTCTTGAGATTTACCTGGTTTTTGATCATGAAATAAAAATAACTGCTTACATATATTTTTTAAAAATTCAGAAATAGTATATATTTATAAAAGCTCTTGATTAGCAGTCCCTCTGGACGTCAACCAGAGAATCATCTCCATTCTGACTAAGAGATAGAGACAACAGCAACAGAAAAGGTTTTTTAGAAATGTAAATATATATAAATTTTAAGAGTTTGCTTCAGATAATTTTGTTTTAAAGAACATACCTAAAAAATTCCTGAATCCTGTCCCAGCACTCACGATAAGCTCCTTTCAAACATTTCACATGCAGAAGAGAATTTTGGTGCTCCCACAAAAGAAAAAGAAATGGCCATGTAATTTTGGGGCGAGGCTTGAAAAACCACAATGAAACCTGGAAAAAACAATTAGAAAACAACTGGTGCAATACATCAGCTAATGAGCCCAAGAGCAAGGGTATAAAAGATGATTGCATACTTGTTTTTCTAACATGATACAGGACACCTCTTCAGTGACAAGGGACAACTTTTCTATAACCACATCAAGTTAGTTACAAAAAACAATTCAGATTTCTTTTTTACCCCAAATGAAATGCAAAGCACTATGAAGGGGAAAGAAGAATCATTATAAAGTGGTGGGATCTGCACCTTCAATAAAGAGGTGGTGACTCTGCATCTTCAATAAATCTAACATTTGTTTTGTTAAGAATTAGAAAATACTTAAATCCTAGAACAGTAAGCAAAATAGTTTAAGTTCACTGACTTGAAAAAACATTCTTTTATGCTACACAGCCCTAAAACAAATACTTAAAAGGAACTAAGAATATGCCACTCTATCTTGGTTATCATTTTCTTTCGGATAGAAGTGCTAGAATAAACATTCTTACTAGTTTACATTGCTGTGTTTTTATGAGGTTAATAACTGAACTGTCAATCAAGGCCTGTATAAATACAGTAGTTAAATACCTTCTGCTTTAGAAGCACTTTTATTTACAAGAAAGCTAGCCAAGATTTCCAAAGGACTGCATGGTCTGGTTTGCTTTGATCTCTTTTAAGTACAAGTCTCTTTATACCTCTTGTTTTGCTATTTATTATACCCTTTGTATAATCAGGTACGGAAAGAGCACCTGTGTAGAACAAATACTTCAGGAAAAGTGTGACTTAGAGGAAAAATTATGCAACACACAGTTCACTAAAATAACTTGTGAAGTCCTCTTCCAAGAGTACTTTTGTTGCTATACTAGCAAGAAAAGTAAGTGTACAAGGGGCTCAGAATAAAAACAGGGGAATATCACTTAAACCCAACATCACAGATACAACCTGATAGCTGTATCAACACATTAATCAACACTCAACTTCTATATACATGCACAAACATGTTAGTATATATGCATGTATATAAAAGTATATATAAAACAAGTATTTTTAACTTTTTTAGAAAGTTAACTGTGTATATGCATGAGTGTGCATATGCGCATACACATGCATGTATACACACACATATAAAGAGATATGTATGTATCTCTAGAGAGCCACCAAGAACTCTGTTTAACCACTACCTATATAACTAGTATCTGTAATCTCTTGCCACAAAAAAAAAAAAAAAAAAAAAATCTTGCCCCAAACAACCCACATACTTTCTGTCTGGAATCACTCTGTGAAAAGTAACTGCTTTTTTACTTAGTATGGTGAAGCTAATGAATAAGGGATGTGTACATTATGCATGGAATTGCATGCCAGAAAAAAATTACATCAAAAAAACCCCAGAAAAATTACATCAATTCATTTTAATGAAAACTTTTATAACTACAACAGCAACTAAATTATCTGCTCATATGGTTAGGTTTACAGTAATTTTTGTTTTATTGAACGTATTTCACTCACTCAATAGAAACAAACATTAACATTATGCCCCTAATTTATTTAAAACAAAGGAATGGACTGAAGTCACCTCAGGCCAGCACATACAATGTTAGGATGTTTCACTTTGGGTCAACTTTCATTCAGGTCAGTTTACCACGTTCATCTTCCTATTTTCTAGCTTTGACTTAAGACAGCAGGTTATGAAGATCCTCCCTGTCCAGGAGAGCACAGATACACATTTGCACACAAGGGCTTCAAATATGTGTTTAGGCCCCAGAGATTTAACTGGGATTTCTGTGAGTTAATATTTTTCTGACTCTGTACATACAAGATAGAATCTTGAAGTAAAAATGGTGCTGTAGATTTTTTAGCAGAAATCATATAGACATAAAGCATCCTCAACCTCAAGAACAGTCCACATTTTCTGCTACAGAGGATTTTAGATAGTTTTACATTACACATGTAAAACAAACAGAATAACTAAAGTAGTTAACACAGAGGGAAACTTGTTTTCAATTTGTCTGTTTGTCAAGGAGCTTGTTTTCAATTTGTCTGTTTCTGCACAAAGCTTTCATAAATTTTACCTTCAATTTACAAGTTAATAGAACCTTATCATCATTATTCCTATTATAAAGGCACTTAGAAGCAGGAAGCCTGTTCAAAATTATGTTTAAACAAGCATACTGTTATTGAACTATTAATCAGTAAAAGCCGTAACAGTTAACTGAGTCAGCCTGAACTTTTGCATGTTTTCTTGAGACAGTTCTGAGATTAAGTCTTCTAAATCTGTCAAAGTTAAAAAAAAAAAAAAAAAAAAAAGAGCCAGAGCACTAAAAACAAGAAGTTGAGCAAAATACATGTGGCCCATTTTTGGCAGATAGAACGAGGAGGAATTTCTTTTTAACAAAAACAACCCCCTCACAAGACAATGCACTGCACTAAAAGCTTAATAACTACTTTGCAAGCATTCACTGGAACTAAGGTGGCACAGAAGAAGCTGGAGAAAAAGGACCAGAGGCATTCAAACGGCTCAGTCACCGCGTGAAACCTCACTGTCACTGACCCAGTATTTCAGCTGAAAAGCTGCAACATACCAAGGTTGCCAGAGAAAATCCACTAGGGAATCACCAATAAGAACCAGAATAAAGCGATCCCAATCTTTCCCTCCACAGCATGCGGTCCAAGAGGTACAAAGCTCAGAGGACAGTTTTGTGAATCAAGCCATACTTGCATTTCCCTGCTGGAGCAACACATGAGGCTCAGCACTCTGCTGCCTCACCATGCCCTTCTTGAGGACCCATTGCTGCAGTCAGCATCCTCTCACGTGCAGCTATACCTCAGGTGGCACACAGGACTTCTGCCAGCGGTGTGCCTCCAAATCAGCACGGAGTGTTCATAGGCTACAGTCAATCCGAGTATCACCTCTAGTGAAACCCTCCTAAGGGCTATCCAATTTTATGACACTGATGTGCCATTACAGCTTGACCATATTAGTGCCACCAAAGTTTCTTTCAGCTTATCCCAAAACAGTACTGGCCACTCCTCTGCAGGCAATGCAGACCCATCTCATAAGTCCTACCAGAGTCCAATATGATGCACTGCAAATGTCTAAAACAGTTGCTGTTAAGACTGACAAAAACATCATTGATGTAAGACAGATTTTTCAGCTGTTAAGAAATATCGGAAGTGTGAACCTGCCAGATGTGGAACATTCAACAGGAATTGTGTGCTTACAAAGTATTTTATGTACTTAAACCTACACCTCTAGAGTGGCTTAGTGAAAAGGAAGATATTTCAGATTCATTTAATTTAAGGTTAATATTATGAGAAGAGAGGTTTGCATTAGAACATTCAATTTGTTTTCCTCTAACCCATTGTAGTGTAAAACACAATTTTTTACCAAAAAACTTAGTATTTATACAAAACCTTAATGTTAAGAAAAACTACATACCAATTTAGGAGAAACAAAATCCAACTTAGTGTTACTGAAAGTTGAATATGAACTTTTTCATTTGGTTTTACTCAGTGACTTTGAAGTGTGCAAGCGACCACTTACTGAGAAGTGCTGAACAATCAACCTGCAATAGAACAAAGCAAGCAAAGGGTCGCTTGCAAGTTGACTGTCTCACAGCCACTAGTGCACCATCAAAACCTGTTCATATCTACATAGTTTTCATCTTAATATAAGTTTCTCCTTTTCAAGTGCTTGACATTGTTGATAGTCATCAACATTTACTGACAGCTACCAATGAAAATAAAAACTTCAAGTAGTACCATCTAGCTCACAATTAAAGTTTCTTTCTTTCCAAATATGTTTAACCAACACTAAGAACATGGCAGCGTTCATATTCAATTTTCTAGCAGCATGAATATTTACTCCACAGAAAATGTGTGTTAAGTTGACAGCTAAGTATTTTCTGCATATGCATTTTCCCTTCACTAGTGTAAATAGGAGCTTCCACCCTCCCTAAATGCAAATATACATACACACCAGTTACTTCATGTAAAAATCACCAGGTTACACTGTACCATTTCAGTCTTGCTTAAGAAACTGCTTGTTAATAACGAGTTGAAGCTTTTCCTTCCTGGAACCTCCTCCACCAAGTGAGAAGCCAAGGGAATTCTCCCCACTCTCTATTCTTTCATTTAACCCCAGCCTGTACCTGAGGCCAATGGTTGTTCTTTCTGAGGACTTTGCAACATTTATATTCCAACTAAAAAAACCTCCATTTTCAGAGAAGTCAGGGCAATCCTTTTTTATTATTCTAAAGACTAAAGCCTGTTCCAAGTCAAATGGCAAACTGCCTCAAAGGCAATTTCTGATCATGCTCATCCTTTAAAAAAAAAAAAAAAAAAAAAAAAAAAAAAGATAAAAGCCAGAAATGCCAGGTATTTGATGAGAAGAGTCTTGCCCAGTAACAAGCAATAGCAGCTTTAATTAGCATTGGACTACAGACCAGAAAGGTCTCTGATATATATGCACATGTGTGTGTACAGCACTGGACTAGACCACTGGTCCAGCCTCCAGTATTATATATACACATATACATAGCCCATATATAGACAAGATATATATATAGATATTTGTGTGTGTGTGTAAGAATGTAGGTGAAAGTGTCACTATTGCCACTGTAACTCATTTGGGCAGAAGAGAATTTCTCTATGATGAGAAATGTAATTACATTTCAAAATTAATTTCAGTTAACTTTATATGTAAGTTATTTTGACTTTCATATACAGATCTGCATTAACTATCACAATATATATTCCATTTTATTTTTAGAATCTCTTTACCTCAAGACATCCTAATTTTTTCACGTGATGAATACTGGAGCCTACAATCAACTAGAGCAAACATTTACTTTAGATGATTTGCAATCTGTAGCAACACTAACAGGAAAAAAATATCCATGAAAAAACCAGAATTATTAAGCATACGCCAGACCCCAGCTTCTTCAAAAGTGCATGGAATCAGCAAATCTACATTGTAAACGGACTGCACAAGAGGATGGGAAACGGCTATGTAATGAAAACATGAGAGACCATTTAATCAAAACACAAGAGACTAAACTCGTTGCCCTACAGAACTCACTGCATTCAAAGCCCTGCTTCGATTAATTTACTTTAAACCAAGCGTAGTACTCGGGTCTGCAGCATGCCCCTGAGTGGTGCTCCCAGAGCAGCCCGAGGGAGGCTGTGCCTGGTGGCCAGGGCCATGGCAGCCCCCTCCAGAGCCACTGCTCGGGCTGAGGGCAGCCCCCAGCGCAGCCCCACACCCACAGCACAGGAGTGGGCACGGAACGGCAGCGGGACTGGGGCACAGGCCGCAGCCGCCAGCACGGTAGCTAGGCAAACTGGGATACAGACCCCGCATCCACCCAGTGTGAAGTGACTGGCTAAACTAACGTAAATACCACCTGTGCTGTGAAGGGCTTGCAGAAGGGGCAATTATTTGCTCTAAAACACGTGGTGATGTATCTTTGCAGAGCACGCTTTCTGTCACCAGATTTAAATGGAGTAACTGCAAAGACTCTTTTCCAACCCTTCCTCATTACTTTGTATTTATGCGGCTAGAATTTCATTACAAGTCTTTTAGATCTGAAATCATCGTAACATTTAAGATTATAGTCCCAAATCAAGTATATAAAAACTAAACTAACCCTCCCCTACAGGTAAGAGTTAACAGGACCATTTTAAAAACCCGTTATCTGGATTTCAAAGTATCATTTAGCCAAACACACCCACACATATATATACAAAAGCACACACAGCAGCATTGGAAGTTTTGATACAGAAAGAGAGAACCCAGAGAAAATGTTTTTGTTTCTAGCTTTCTTTTCACTAGAAAGAGAAAGCTCAACCTGTATAGTTACATGGACCACTGTAAACAATCTGCACACAACTTCTATCTATTCTACTTGCAAGAGCTGCACAGAGTTGTTATTCTTCAAGTATTAATTTTCCAATTCATTATTTCCTTGTCCATGCTATAAATTAAAGACACATCCATATTTAACGAAAACAGAACATGACTGCATCTTCTGAAAAGCATGATGTACAAGTAGTCCCTTCAAGTTTCCAGTGAACCCTTAAGAGCAAAGTTTGGCATGAGCCCAGAGTTCTGCTCAAGAAATCCTCCTCCTTCACAGCCCCAGTTCCCCACTCCCCAGTTGTACCAATCCGGCTTTGACGTAAACACTCTGCAGATGACCCACTGCAGAGCCCCAATGACAACTGAACCAACACAACTGAGCAGCAGGAACCATGGTACATAGCTGGTAGTTTCTTCAACCCTCAAACTGCAGACCAAGTTTTCAGAGAATGGACCTTCTCTAGCATAATATAGTATTGCCTCAGACAGAGTTTTGGCTGACCTTTCAAATGCCCTTTCAATGATCACAAAGCCCAGTTCAACATGCCTTCTTGCCTCTGCTCTCCAGCAGGGATGCCCACTGCAGATGTAATTTAAAATGTCTGTCAGCAGAGTTAGGCATCCCCCCACTGTCTTTGTCACTGAGGAGGCCCTTTCACACAGTTGTTCTACTGGAAACACCCAAAATGACACAGGAATGTTTGGAGGTAAAAAAATAACAAACAAAAAAAAGAACCTAAGAACCACAGAAATCAAAACAAAACCCAAACCCATCATTCTTTTACATATGCCTGGGGAAAAAAAAAAACAAAAACAAAACAAAAAAACCAAACAAATTAAATGCAGTTACTGATCAGACATAGGTTATAGTTCATTCAGTCGTTCAGTCCAATGCTTCACAACTGATCCAAGACCATCAAATAATAGACCCCTGCTGTGTTGTCACTATGCAAACATCCTAGCTGCATAGAAATTATAATGTACAAAATTAACATAAATAGGGAATGTAACATAACATCAGCAGATTAAAAGCAGTAAGAGGCACGATAGACCTATAACTTTTGTATAAAAGATGATATATGTGATTTTTTAGTGCCAATAGGAGAAAAAAAAAAGGGAAAAGTTACACTAAGTAAGTTAAAGAAACATGGCAGTGGAGTTAAGTTGCCAGTACTGTTTCAACAAAGCTTTCTTCTGGAAGTCTACACAAACTCTCCACCACCCCAATTGTACCAATTTCACAGGAGCTCTTCTTGAGAAAACAACCAGAAAATCCATCGTTTTTTAGACAGATGCTGAGAACATCTGATGTTTTAGACAGATGCTGAGATCTGAGAACAACAAAGTAATGCTCCCTGGCACAGAAAAGAGATTTAAACCCCTAATCTAAAATCAGGCAAACTGGAAACCTATGCAAGGTCCTAACGGTGGCATCAGAAAGCTGGTGTCTTTCTCTGCCCACAAACAGACTGCCCCTTAATGCAAACAGGCCATCCTGCAGGCAACAGAACAAGCAGCTCAAAAAGAGATGACTTTCACACAAGTTCATATAGACGCAAGTTGCTAGAATGCTAGTGCTTTTGCAGTAAACCGACAGATTTAAAATCGGTGGGGGAGGAGAACAAATTATTCTTAATATACGAATTCTGTTCTGGCAAAACACTACACAAAACAAGTTTAGCGCTCCCAAAGAGAAGTGCCCAAGCACAGCTGCTCTCCACCGGTGTGGCTGCAGGGAGCTGTGCAGCAACGGTGACACCTCGTGGTGCCAAACCACTGCAACACAGCCCTCTTCCCAAACACAACCTACCTTAAACTCACCGGCTGGGTTCGGAAGAAGAAGCTTTACAAAAAAACAGCCAACAACCTCTGCATCATTCTTCTAAACCTGCATCTTCTGTAGAGACACTTTCAAGTCACAAACCTGAAAAATCTCTGCTTCTGTTTTCATATCTCCTGTCCCTCCTTGACCAGTCTTTAGTAGTTTTTCCCATTCCCCATTTCATGGTATTGACTACTACATGGGGGCAACAATAAGACTGATGTATACATACAATGTTTAACACAAAACTGTTAAATAAATAAAGGAAGAAAAAGAAGCCAGCCCTGCCTTAACCTCTTTTAGTCAAAATGACTACAAAGAAAAAAAGTCAACGGTGCCAGTTACATAAAAATTAACATAGTTTTTAATGAATTCAATTTAACCATATAAAAGTTTACTTTCCTTCATTCTGGTATCTCCCATCCCCAACAGACGCTCAGATGCACTACTTTCTATACCTTCACAAACAGAAATCTCAGATTACACATATCTCATCACACTGTACGTATTTGAGAAGTCAGTTTGCCTTCCCACTGTAGAAGTTCATGTCAAAGTTTTTCCCTAGGATGGATACAAGCTTAAAAAAAGCTGAGGTATATCTCTCTTCCAGTAAGCAAACAATATCAACATTTAAAAACCCAACTATAAATGCTGCTACAAAACCGAAGTAAGAAGTCAAGAAATAAGAAACCTTTTTATTGCCCTGCTTGGCTGAAACCCAGTGGTATGGGAATGAAATCCATGTTTGGGTGAGAAGTGATTTGGGTTTATGACAAAGCAGGGATAATTTCATGCAGTAGGGGAAATGACATTTCAAATCTGTTTTGGGGGAAGAGTAATGTTCTAAAGGTAATTTCTCTCCAATTTCCCACCTGTATTTCTTCCTCACATTCATACATGCATAATAACTAATTTTTTCAAGTGACACCTGAAATTAATTGTTTCTAACAGCTAAAATGGCACCTACTGTCTATAAGATGAAAGACTAGTATCATCCAAGGACATTTAGCTTCTCGCAACGTGCATGAAAGTTTTATTAGCTACACAGATCAACAGTAAGGAACCACTGTATAATGAGTAAAAGAGAGTGGAATTTTTGAAGGTAAATTGTAACAATTGCCTCCTTTCAGAAACTGCATACCTTGTCCATGATCTGAAAATCCATTAGGAATTTCTGAAATGGTTACCATAATATCCATAGTGTGACCACTCTACGGCCCTGCAGGCTCACCCAGGAGTATTTTTTAATGAGTTTATTCTGTGTTCAAGATTATTTCCACATCCCTACTAGAGCAGCAACCTCAGCTACAGAGCACAGGGCATAGACATCCTTCATTCGCTGCAGAAGGAAGGGGCTGAAGGCCAACAAAAACATTGGGGTGCTTATGTGCTAACTGGAGGGCCTAGAGAAACAGGAATGCTCAGGACTGGAGAGTTTTAAGAGTCCGAGAATAGGTTTTAGATTAATAAGGCCAAACAGTAGAAGATTTGGAGCAGGACTAGAGTTCAAAGGCAGAACCCCTTGGAAGAGAAGCAGCTTCACAAGCTGCAATTTTTGGACCTTGGAGGAAAGAGACACATAAGAAGAAGAGGGTGTTCTAGAGTAGGAAGGCTAGAGGGAAAAATCTCCAATTAGTAGGGGTGAGTTTACCTCCAGGCATGCTCTAGAGGTAAGGGAACACACGTGACCATTGCTCCTCTTCTCCTTCACTGCCTGCTCTCTGCTGTCAAGAGCAACAGGGCTAGTTTGTGACCACGAGAGAGACTGGGCATTTGGAAGAGCCACTGGTACCAAAACCTCTCAGCAACACTCCCCTTCTGTGAAATCGCACATGAGTAAAATTTACTCTCAGTGCTTAACAGCAGATATTTTTGGCCACTTATTTCTTGGCAGCACAATTTAAGCAAGGCTACGTGTTTTTGTAACATTATGATTCAATATATCCATAAAAAAAGCAACATTTTCAAATTGTTGTTGGCTAAGGTCATGTTTTGCAAACTTACAGTTGATACCAAGTGATGCTTACCTATTTTTTTTTGAATTTTCATCTTTCCCTCTTTTAACCCCAAAAATTCTTGTAATCAGAGCACTAAAAAGAAGTGTAGATGAATTTCTTACCTAAAGGAAAAAGAAAAGAACATGAACTATGTTTTAAAAACTCCTTTAAATGTACTAATGTTTCTTTAAATACAGCCACTAATGTACAGTCAAAAAGAAAAACAGCTGAGTGAAGGACAGAGCATGCCTACTGTTCAGAGGTCAGCACGTGGAAGCAATTAATTCAGAGCATTTTTCCTCTTAAAATGGTACTAATAGAAAGCTCAGAGGTTTTGGAGATGTCCATCTTTAATATAAGGGGATACATCCAGATTTCTAGTAGTTCAAAGCATTCACCCTTATGCATGGCAGATGATGAAATGTTCTACCTTAATGTACCATATGGAATGTCATTTTTTACTGAAAAGCAAAGTAACAGTGAGAATGACTGTAAATGCACTCCTTACTAGCTAGCTGCACTGACTCAAAATTTAACAGCTAGATATATTGTTATCATGAGGTAAGCTTTGCCCTACTTTTTGTCAGCACTTCACATTACAGAAAAAAACCAAAAAATGTGACCAAAACTATGACTTTTTTGCAAGTCTACATTATTCTTTGCTGTACACTGAAATACTGCACTACATAACATTCCAGAAACCGCACTGTCATTTATAAACATGACCAAAGCTTCACTGAACAGCACTACTCTATATCCTGTTAAATTAGAGAAGCAAAATTAAGAATTAACTTACTGCCCAGACAGGTGACATAAAACCTAGAACTGCTGCTTGTATTCCATCAGCAACATAAGGCATGATGTTTTCACCTAAACGTGTATCCCTAAACAGTGCCCGAAGGATATTTAAAGCATGAACCTATGGGGGTAGAAGAAAAATAGATATTCATTGGAAAATATCTTGAATTTAAAGTATGTTAATTACGGCAGTGAACATGCAAAACAAAAACAATCCATACGCACATTTATAGGACTTCATTTCCATAATAAATACAAGAAGACTGCTATTAAAAAATACATTAAAACGGTGCTGCAGTGAACATTGTTAAAAATAATTAGTTTCAAAATATATTCTTCCAACAACTACAGTCCAAGCATTGCAAGTAAAGGCCAACATTCTTTCTTCCTTAGCTTATCATGGCTGTAAAAATAACTTTCGAAGTTTAGAATCATCTTTTCCAACATTCTTGACGTGCTGTAGATACTGTGAGAAAAAATAAACTACAACTCACAGGAGGACAATATTAAGCTAAAACTGACAGCCAGGCTTGCTTCACCATATGGAACATTTTCTGATATTTCTCTACCCTCTGTAAAGGAAGGTGGTAATCTATGTAGCTTCATAGACTTTGACAAAGCTACATAAATTCATATCGACAGAAGATCTGGCAGATCCATTAGAACATCATTCTATGTATTGTCAACAAATTACGGCTTGCACTTAAAACCAGAAATACTAAGTATTTGATAACATTTTGAAGATAAAGATCTAAATGATAATATGATCTTTAAAATAAACATTAAAAAAAGAAAAAACATAATAAAATTAAGATAAATATTTTAAATATTTTTTATGCATTCTGAATGTATATATTTACATTTTAGAAGTTACTAAGGTTGCATAAAATCACTTTTCATCTAATATTTTACTGCATACAGTATGATTTATGAAACTCATTTATTTACTCTAAATGTAAACAAATGCTTGCTTGTTAATTTCCTTGTAAAAAGGAAATTACTCATCTATGTTTAGAAATGTACCAATCAGTAAACCGATCACATAAATTCAAAATGAATGTGACTGCATTCGATGTACTAGAAAAAAAAACATGAAATTATGTCCAATCCATTTTCCACTATTTTATGCACTTGCAAATTCCAGTGAACTTCGTAACCTCTGCACCCCTAGCTATAGATAATAAACCCAAAATATCTTTATTAAAAACACACACAAATTTCCTTAACTGTCTGAAGTAACACAAACATTTTTTTGACATTTGCCTTCTGATGAGAAGCTGTATTTTACCTGTGGAATTACACTTGATTCATTCAAAGGTGCAGCCAAAGGTATCAGCTCTTTCATTGTCATTTTCAGCAAATCTGTTTTGCTCTTCTTGGGTTCTGAAGCTAACAAAGCCTACAGACAGTCAAAAAAAAAATATCAGCTGTTCTTAGCCATTTTTCTTTACTACCAGTTCTGCTCCACATTCCTGTATTTATCATATTATAGCCTAGCTTCTGATCATATACAAGGACTAAAGAAAGATTTGCAAAAAGTAAGTTTCAGTTCTAATTCTTAGTTTTGTTCAAAGCCTCTTAGCATGCCATGTTTCAGTATGAAAACTTTACTAATGCACTACCCATCTGCCTAAGAAAAATCTGCTTGCATGTAACCGCTAGTAATTTATCACACCCAAAAAAATCATAGTATTTATTACAGTGAAAGTATCTGCCATGTAATAGTTACTTACATTTTCTAGTATGGATTTTTTTTTTAGTTTAATAACATACATATTAGATTACACAGGCTGACCAAAGAATGAATCCTGGTTTGCGAAACAGGATAAAAAAGGCAGCACATTTTTAAAAGGAGGGAAGAGAGACATCCATCTCCAAATAGTAGTTCAATGCGTAGGACATCCAGCTGAGATGAAAACACTCCTTTAAAATTCAGGACTGGAGTTAAAACAGTCTTTCTCCATCTAGTAGCTCTTGTTGAATTTGTCCAACTTAGTACAAATGGACAATCATAAATCACTTATTTCTAATAAAAAATTATTATGCATTTGTGTTTTGGGTCCCAGAGTCTGTTCAGCATCAGTTCAAATGATATTTAATAGTACTTTACATCATACAAGAACAATCAAATGGATCAACTGCAAGCCAAATGAAGTATAGATATTAGGCAGAAACCCAGAAGTAGTCATCGTCAGTTTATCATTATCTCCAACAATGGGAGAAACAGAAGGATGGGGAAAAAAGTATTAGTGAAGTATGAAATAAAAGAGAATGAACTGGAGACTAAAATTTCATACCCTAAAAATGTTAAAGCCGTAATATTTTCCCACCATTTCCTCATCCACTAATAGGAGCTGCACCTTTGTACTATTAGATAATATTTTTTTTAAATAGGTCATATAAAATGTTCGTAACCTAAAAAGTACACATTATCATTAAAACAGATGTGTTTTACTAAAACAAGAATAAATGTCACAGGAAGTAGATAGCAAAGAGACCACACTGAGCCTCAATTTCATGCATTAATAAAATAACCTTGTTACAGTACTGTTAGGCTATGCATTACAACTTGTATATTTATTATTTAAATGCAACATGCTATTTAAGGCTTAATCCATTTTATTGAGGGCTACGGGCACATTCAGTAGTTGAACCCTATCACCTCTTTTTACAATAAAGTTACAATTTGAAAATAGATTCTTTCAGGATAAGCCAAATGTTCATTTCAAACCTTCTCATTGATGTACTAGAGTAACTTCGTACTCTTCCAGAGCTGTCAAAATAGAAGCATCTGACTTTTTTATCCAAACAGCTATGGCACAGCACAAGCTTTGCCATGTGGACTCAGTAATGTAGGCCAACTGCAGACTACGCACGTTTTCTGCAAAGGGGTACCCTTGGGTCCACGTAGTCCTTACATTAGACAGTGTAAATTTTACGTGAACAATTGATTCAAACATGTTTGTTTTTTCACATTCTCAGGATTAATGCTAGCTAATGCCCAGGGGATTCAAACTCTGTGGTGTGAATGGGGAAACCAGAAGACATGAAATCACCAAATTCATTTTGCAGACAACTTACAGACATAAAATGGAAAGATCTTTTAACTGCTGAAATTGAAAAAGAAAAATGTCTTTAAAACCAATGCCCTACTTCTGATCTCTGCTGCCTAGCACACACATACCTAGCAAAGCCAGGAGCAGGCTGTGACTGACATAAGAGAGGTCAGACAGAAGCAGGCTGCCTCAACCTTCTCAGGGCAAACTCGGAGTGAAAAACAAGCAAGATGAATTATTCTGGCAGGAGGAACTTGCTCCCAGCAGTCCCTCAGATTCTTGGAATGTGCTTGAAACTAACTTCAGCAAGCGGAGAAAGTTACAAATCATGTAGTTAATCTTGGACTCCTATCTTAGAAAACTGGTTGAAAATTAAAACAATGCAGATTAACTTAGGAGAAAGCAATCACGGCCACTTTAAGGAGGAAAGGAACGGAAACAGGTGAAGTGTAATCTGCAGGACCAACTCTGCAATGACTGAACCCACAAGAATCAGATGAGCTGCATACTACTGCAAGGCACTCAGCAGGAGGTGGTGCTTTGAGCAGAGACAAAACACTGCCCACAAGCTGATCAGCCATCAGTTCTGAACTTGGCAGAAGCTAGAGGGTGGAATGTGTGGAGCTGATGATAACATGGGGAGCGGGAAGACTGCAGGAGCATGGCCCCACACTCACGGATATGTCTTCAGTAACCTACTCATTCATCACACTCAAGACTGTCAGTCCACGCCAGTCAGCGTGACCGTTACTTGATTCCGCCTTATTACTGTTGAGTGGACTACCCAAATTCTTTGTGGTATTTTCTGGGCCACCATTTTACAATTCTACGATGGTCTGTTCAGATTTTACCACCCTCCCACTTCACATGGAAGCAGCACAGTTATACAGTTAACAGAGTCTCACTTAATCTGTGAATTAAATTATGGATTTGCTAGGATTATTACAGTGGTCACACAGAGCCTAAGATCAGTCTTTTTAAGCACTATTTAAATCTACCTCAAGCATCAACAGAACTGCAGTGCTAAACAGCATCAAACACGGTTTAATTACATGCGGCTTCTTGGCTGCACAAAGGCAATCAAGGCCTGTATAAAAAAAAGTAACACTTTCACTAAAAGGGGTTGACATAAGAAAAACAAATATGTAAGTGTATTCACCAGAAAGGACACGAAAAAAATAAAATTAAAGCGATTGTAATTACATTAGTTGGTACCTGTATGTAGAATGGAATTCCTGCACTACGTCTGGTTGCACATAGCGTAGATGAAGGATCACAAGATTTGATTTCTTCTAACACATAGCTTAGCCACTGCTCCGGCATCTTGCGCAGACTCTCGCTGTCACATCTACATGAAACAAATACATAAGAAAACACGAAACAAATACATAAAAAACTAGGACAGTCTCAAAGAAGGTCATTTAGTGACCCTGCAGAAATACTTCTTATTATATGTGAACATCTCCAAGCATATAAAGATTTTGCTAAGAAACAGGACAGAAATTAGAAAAGGAATTGCATGTTTTTCCAATATTGGCACAAATTGTATTAACCCTAATTATTAAATGCCACTAGGAAAAGATATCTCACTGAACAGAAACCAGGATTCTGTGCTTCAGCACTGCAACTGTTCATTTCTGCCAGGAACTTTGTTCTGGAGAAGAAAACAAAGACATACACACATCAGTTACTGTGTAGGAAGTGACAGTCACAAATTTACATCTTTGTTGTCACACACAGTAGCTGATGCTTGATCCTTACATTAGCTAACATATACAATTAAGTTTATAACCATACAAAAACCAAAACTGAAGCCCCTCACAGTAAATGCCTATTATATAAATACCCCTGCAAACCTCAGAGCAGCAGAAGGAATGACATACAAGACATACTGCTCTTTCCAAAATACTGTTAGTCAAACTTCTGGTAAGGCTCCTAAATTGCTCTCCTATCACCAAACACTCCCCCCTCTGCAGGTAAAAATCTCAGCATTGCCTGAAAGCAAAGGACTTCCAAGGACAAGGAGAACTGAATTCTACTTCAGCTGCTGGTGCTGATCAGTTCAATGCAATTCATACTCAGGGTGCAAGACCAGTCCATTAGTCTTATGTCAATGTTCCAAAAGGATCATTTATTGTTACAAAAATTTCTATTAATGGGACACTGTTTCTAAAACCTGTCATACTGGTTTGACATGTGATTCAGAGTAGAAAAAAAGAATTAATCACTGTGGGCAATAAAATTGCAATTAGCTCAATCATGCAGGACTTGTCTTACCTAAAAATATAAACTATAATTAAATCCATTATTAAGTAGTGACACCTTACAGTAAGACTACAATCAAGTTTTCTACGTAAGTGACTCAAAGAATTTAAAAGAAAAGCTAAAAGGCAGGAGGTACTGATGTGAAAACCAAAATCTAATGGAAGATCTAAATCTACTCTCTCCTTCTTTACCTTCCTCTTATTAAAGCAAGAATTTAGGTAGGCTAAAAATGTGATACTCAACAACAAATGAAGTTTTAATCTGTAGTGAAACCCTCCTTACCCTCTTTTACAAAATAAACAGAAAATCAGTAAGAGAACACAGGTCACAGGAAGTGCAAGACAGGTCTGCAGAAGACACAGCACACTTCTCACTCTTCAGTAATTCCCCTACAATTTCTACCACAGGTTTCCTACACAGCTGCCAGGCCTTCTACCCATTTTTTAAGGGCAGCATCTCTTCAACACAGTGGCCAGCACACAAACCATCCATCCAGAATGCAAGAAAAACATGGCTTCGCAAAGGGTATGTCACCTCACACCACAGCATAAAAGAAAGGCACTTCCTGGCCCATGCCTGTGATGGAAGCAATCAAAACAACCTGCAAACTAACAGTGAGTTCTCTTTTCTTTGACTTTCTCTTTCTGTTGCTGATAATTAGCTTCCCCTGCTTACTTTCAGGACATGTTCCTTCGCTCACTTGTGGGTACACAAGGAGGATGCAATTTTAGGGTTGAGACCACGCAAAACTTCTCATGGATCTCCTCCATGGGTCCCTGCAGCTAAACTCCACTTTGCAGTTCTCTTCATCCAATGCATCAACGCATACTGCAAAAGCTACTACTTCCAATCGTGTCTGCGGCTGGTCTTAACCGCCCTAGCTAAGCAGAATTTAAATGTCTTAGTTTAGTCATGCAAAGAACAATGCTCATCTCTCTTCAGTATGTTATCTTAGGATTGAACCAGACATCCCATGAGGTGTTCACATCTGCTGTGATGCAGAAGAACACAAAAGTAAAGCATTAAGGAAAAATCTAAAAGTTGCTACACAGCATACTGAATATTTTATTCTTAAGTACACTGAGGGTTTTTTTCCCCTTTCAGTAGTAATACAGAAATGTACTGAAACCCAGTAAACCTCAGACTCCCTTAAAACTGTATTGCTTTGATCTCGCCACAAGTAATTCTACCTAGTTCAGTCACCCACCAAAGCACTTTTTTTTTAAAAAAAAAAAAAAAAAAAAAAAGGTGAAGGAGTTATTGCATTAAAGTTAGAAACCCTAGAGGCTATTGACTTTGCAATGGAGATGACTACTCCCTTAAATCTGGCAGCTCCATCTCCTTATGGTCTGGCAAGAAGAATATTGTCTTAAGAAACAGGTGGCCCTACATTTTAAGAATAATGAAGCTTTACAATGTAAAAAATGGTGGTCTGAAGCTCAAATGTCATTTTTGAGAATGAAATAGTAATTATTTTCACCAGATCAAACAAATAGTATTGATAATTAAAATGTAAACATAGCAACTTGATACACAAATTACATAAGATGAAGTACAGTAAATGTTATTCCACAAACTTCTGTCTGTCCATCTGCCAGTTACAATTTCATACATGCCCAGAACCCTTTCTGTGGTCAGTATCAACGACTACAAAAAGCCTAGCAATCCAAAGTTAAAGCTAAACCCCTCACCCTAACTCATATGGCTGGATTTGCTCCTGTCCAAAATTAATGGTGTGTTAAGAACGAAAGACTGATCTTGGGGCTTTGGCCTTCCTGGATATCAGTGGTTTGTGGCATCAATTTCACATGACCAGAAGCATTTTTTCACATGAGTATATCCAGAATTCAGTGTTTCCAATTGCTGTAATCAGTCCCTATCTGGGGAAAAAGGGGTTTTCTTTCACCATCTCCCCTCTCTCAATAGACCTGTAGTACTACTACTCCTTTTCACGTAAGTAATGTGATTCCTATTCTTTATAAAGTTAAGTCTCCATACTGCCCCAGCACTTCTCAGACAAATAAGGAGACAAGAATCTATAGCCTCAGAAACACACTACTATTCAAGGCACAAGTCAAGCTAGAAAACGTCTGCTTTTAAGTACAACTCCTCTGAAACCATTAAGTCCTTTCACTTGCAGCCTTCGTTTCACAGCATCTGCTCTAAATGAAGCAACATTTTCCATATTTTATAGGTGCATTGAGAAAGGTGCTATTTTGAGGTTTCCTTAGCAGTAAAGCAGAGCAGAACAAACTTTGGGTGGCCTCAACATTTCAGAGAGACAACAGTATTACCCCTATCTCTCTCTTTCACCAGGCAGGAAAAGAAATGAGGGGAAATATGAACAGTTAAAATTATCAACATGTCTTCACACTGAGCAGTGCCTTAACATTGTATCTTTTATTTCATTATATAGTGTACTTCCCCACCTTACAAGCACCACAATACATAAAAACAGGTTTTTCCCGCTAATTTATTTCTCTCCATTTTAGACTTTCGTTCACATCTGTGATTAAACTTTTGCTGAAAAGTTAGTGACAATTCTAGCACATTTCACTAGAAAGTCCATTAACGATGTTTACGTTTTACAAGTCTTCCTAACAGACCACAGAGGCCTGAGAAGGCAAAGCATTACAGTCACTTCAGAGCAACAAAATGAGTCAGGAGCAGCATTTACTGCAAAGGGTCCTGCCAAGAATCCCGGTTCCCCAACAGAAGAAAGATCAGACACTGACTAGGTACAGATGAATGATTTCCACTGGTACTGGATTAAACATCTATAAAATCAAAGCAGGGTTTTTCTTTACCATTAGTTTTCCAGAAAACTGTAATGGATATGGTCCTAACATGTTGCATATACATAAAATTGTGTTCACCAAGTTTAATTTAAGCTCCAAATTCAACATTTAAAAGTGCTCAAAATACATTCTTCCTAAATAACAACATTGCACTGCATGACATAACTCTTCCCAAACCTTCCCCTTGCGTTCTGCAACTCTGAGGCAAAGCACTAGTGCCATAACTATGCAACACCATGATTCTGAGATTTCTGGAAATGTTTATGTTCTCCACTTGGTCTCTCAGAAAAGCTCCACTAAATAAAAGTGAAACAGGCAAACGACCATTTGGAACAAAGAAATTGTTTGGGTATTTGTAAGGATTACAGGATACTCAAGTTTAAGACCAATGCTGCCCAGAGGCTTCCAGGTACTTTCTCTAAACCAGCACATTATCAGACCAAAGGGGCATTTGTAATTTCTCAGGGCCTATGAAAAGAAAATATTTTTTTAAAAAAAACATTACTTAGTTCATTGATATGAACATCTCTTGTAACTAACTGTATGGTTATGCCTGCAGCTGCAGACAATATTAAGCAGGCACAACAAAGTGAGCATTACACCCCCAGAAGGAGTATGAACAGGGAAAAGGAAGAATGGTAACTTGCCTACTTAATAGCACACTCAGCAATTTATATCCAAATGTCAAGACAGAGATCAAATTTCACCAGGTTCATAAGAAATCTCCATGGAAGAAAGATTTTTCTTTCACCACTAACTCAGACAGTTCTGAATACCATTGCTCTGTCTCGAAAGAAGCCTACCCTTGGTTCTTATAAAGACTGGTATTTAAGAGCTGTACAGCTAAAAGCGAGATCAGATGGTAAATATTCCAGCATATAGTTTATAGGCAAACATTTTCTTAAAAAGAGAAGGATGTTCAACTGGAGTCATTCATAAAAGCATGGGAAAGGGATTTGGCACAGCCTTGGTGACAGATTTTTTTACTGGGTCTTAGAGAAAGATTGCGTTAAAGTGGCAAGGATGCTTTTGTAGGTCTTGAGTTCAATTCTGTTCAAAGTATTGTCTTATTATTATACATATACATTATTATAAGCTGCCCCAGATACAGCTGTAATAATATATTATTATTACAGCTGGTAATCTCCTCTGGTATTTGTGGAGGCAGCAGTAAGTTAACATAGATTCTGGTACACATATTTCAAGACTGTCTGTGAGACTAGCAGTTATGGAGAGTGCTAGGCCAGTTTGGATTTACCTGCAGAACGGAGCCCTTCAGCTGCAGCCAGATAAATGGAAAAACTCCGGGACACTCAGACCTGCAGCATGACTGCATTTGCTGAGAGACTCAACTGGCCCATTTTGCATAAGAGTCCCAAGACACTCCTCTTACCCCAGGAGTACCAGACCAAAAGAGTCACTGGGTATTCTGTTATCAGTCTCCTTCCTCCTTCATTTTAAATACAAATATTAGCATTGAGACCCGTACCTCCTGGCAAATACCTTCCTTCACTGAAACAAATCTATTTCCACAGAGCTGCTCTCTTGTTCTTGTAAACTGGTTTTTTGCAAAGGAATACTTGCAACACCTTCACTTTAAATATGCATCATCAAAAAACTGTTTTGGAGAACTGTTAATTCAGAAGAGGAAAATTACTTATACTCAAGTGCACTTTTTTTCTCTCTAAATGATACATACATACTTCCTAATTTTTTTAGTAACTTCCAGAAAAGCAGAGTTCTCTTAAGCTTGGCTCTTCGTTTGTAAAATGAATATAAAGATGCTCTTAAGTAGGTTGTGCTCCATTAAATACAATAGCAGAAAAAGGGAGAGGGAACAAACATACGAGGAACTTCTCTGAAGTCTGGGTAGATTTTTTTGCCTCAGCTTTTAAAAGAAATTTAAAAACTGAAAATCAAAGAAAAACAGCTTGTCTGCCATGTAGAAGGTCCGCTATAAGCTGACAGAATGTTTTATATGTTTTCCAGTATTTCACGCTTTTTAGTTTGCCTTTCCTACGAAGTTTTTTCTAGATAGTCCTACATATTGACTGAGATCAGATTAGTGGGGCTGTAACTGTTTGGATCACCTCCATTCTCCTCTCAAAAAGGTGGATGGAAATAAAAGATCTTTTGACTTTTTTTGGGGGGGGGTGGTGGTTTTGTTTTTTAAACAGTATTACTCTGCTGGCCAGACTCTTCAATCTGATGGGAGGAATAAACCTTTTGAAACTGAAGTAGATCATACAACTCAACCATGGAATTTTTAAATTTTTTTTTTACATCAACACATTTATCTTCACACCCAAAGTACTCAGGGATATTATCCTTCAATATTTAGCAATTGTTTCTATACATTCTATACATTCTATACTGTTAACAGCTTATTTTATTTTGAATACTGTATTAATTTAATGAACATTCAAAGAAATGCTGCTGACATTAAAATATACTAGCTATTGGCACAACATTTTTTAACTTGTCACTGTTTGTCTCAAAAGAGCACCAGTGCCTTAACTTGTTAATACTTCGTTATTTGCCTTTGAAAAAAACCCAGTTTCACATACAAAACTAAGTTTAGATAACAATACAGAAAGTCTGAAGTTATGATGTCAGAGATCTGCAAGAGAAGCACTAAAAAGAATGAAGGATTTTGCTGCTGGAGTAGGGGTTACTTTTTTTTTTAATTAAAACCCCCCAGTATTACAAGTGCAACATCAAATTCAGGAGACTAAATGAAAGTGCACACTGTGCTAAAGCATCTATAAATAGCAGCCATAAGTATGCAGCAGACAGCAGAATAATGTTTTGTACTTGACTTGGAAAAAATCAAAAGTATAAAATGACTGCTCTGTAATCCATTCAAATTAGATCACTAACTGAAGTGACAGTATAACCACTTCTCTAGAAAGTTGCCTAGATAAGTGAGATCACTTCAACTCCTATCCATGATAGTATGTTTCCAGTCATTAATCTTGGCAAGCTTTTTCTCACTCACTGCAGGAGCTGCTCTGCCGATACAGCACTGGAAACAGAAAAGATCTAGCCCAGCAGGGAACTTAAAAAGCCAGCATAAAGGGTGCCACTGGGCGATCATCTGATAAATCACCTTAAAACGTCCTGAACCAAGTTTTCATAATACAGAAAAAGAACACAACATTTACACAAATGTATATAACTTATATAGACAAGCAAAAAGATAAGCAAGAACAGTACCACACATCAGCGTCTTTTTCCTTTTAAAGTAAATAATCAAGTGTAAAGTAAGGTCATGCAAGCTCCCAACAAACTACTCAAGGCAATTTAAAATGCCTCAGATTGCCAGCACATAAAAGGAAATAACGTACCTTCTACAGATACATCACCAACAGAATCGTGGCTTTATAGCTTAGCATCTCACTGGCATACAGAATGAAGGTTGTAATGTGCCGAGTACCAATTTCTGTAGCAGTGCTGGTACCTACCCCACCAACATCCCATACCAGAGACCAGCCCCTCAGGTCTGCTAGGAAAATTGTCTGAGGGGACACTCAGTAAACCTGGTTAGCAGCTGGTCTGTACTTAGAGCAACAAAAGTGTTTCCATCACCAGATTTATTTTTACTTTAAGAAAACGCAGCATCGCTACCGCCACCACCACAAACAAAACTAACCCCTCTTCCTTCCTCCACAACCCCCAAAATAAACAAGAAACAGAGCAGTGCCTCAGACAGGCCCACACGGAGCAAAAGGGGAACACTGGTTACTTAACCTGGCATTGGTGTGAAAATACATGTACTTCAAATTGAAAATTGGACTGGTCTTTCAAGAAACCATATTAAAAAAAAAAACAGCAAAAGCCACAAAGTCAGTAGATGTTTTGATTTGCCTTATTAAAACCTGGGTAAGATATAATTACTATATATCACAAAGAAAGATTAACAACACTTTAAATAGGTAACTAAGCATGTAATGGAAATTCTAATGCTCTGGCCCAGACCTCAGGATAATTCTGCTCATTTAATTCTTCTAGGAAAGTATAAACTTATAAGAGGAAAGAAAAAAAAAATCAAAAAGATTGCATATCACATCTTGTGATGCACTGCCAGGTAGTCTTCCAAATGTCAGAATACACAACTCTGTGACAAGTAATGAAAGTTTCCAGGAAAACATCCTGGCTGAAACAAAAAGTCTGGCATTCATTCTCATGAAACGCCAGAGAACAGGGGGGTGGAGGGAAGAATTCTACACTCTTACTTTGCCCAAGCACTTTTAAGAGCTGTTCAGTAAACTAATACACCAGAAATGGAGAAAAATACAGCAAACATTAAATGTCTGTATTGTCTTTTGATGCCCAAGCACCATCTCTAACCATAAAGTGTTACAGTCCAACGCACAGATGTCATGTAACTAATGTCATAATCATGCCTACACCAAACTAGAAATAAAATCCACAGGAAATCAAGGATCTGCTTGTACAGCCAGTTTCAGGATCAGTGCCACAGTTTGGTAAAAGTATATTAAAAACACAGTAAGTTGCCCATTTTCTCTACCTGGAAAGCATTTCCGTAAGTTGCACAAAGCCAGCGTATGCCAATTCAAATGCACCCCTGTGCCTTGATTGTAGCAGATGGTGTTTAAAGTAATCCCCAATATTTTTAACCTAAAAAAAAAAAAAAAGAGAAAAAGAAAAAAGCTATTTGAAATTATATGTAGACAATTAATTTATATATGCAAGATACTTCTGCTACTAAAAGCAGCAATCCTACTCCTGGCTGGAAAGGCCACTGGCAAAAGCAAAAAGCAACTAGAAGTACTATCTTTAAAAAAGCCCCGAACACATTTACCTTAAGGATAACAAATAATACACTCTACTTTTTGAACTAAAAGGATAGGGCTATGTTTTTTCTTAAAAAGAAAAAAAAAATAATAAAAGGACATAAAAATTAGCTATTTGTCTAAGAGGAACACACATTTTAAGAGAAGAAAGGGACAACTCTGATTTTCAGAGGAAACAAACTTAATCCTTCCTGTTTGCCTTCACTCTTACCTAAAAACCCAAGGAAAGTATCTACTAAATCATATCAGCAGAAACAAAAACCTACAGAATTATTTGAGAAAGATTAAAAAAAAAAAAATAATCAAACTTCAAAAAATGTCCCATAGAAAAACAAACCTACTTTAGCTATTTTAAGACTCTAGGTTTCTGCATAACTGCCTTTGATTACTAGAAACAAATATAAATATGAATACATTTTTTTAAAAAGTTGTATTTATGTAGTGCTGAAAGCTACACTTGTCTCAAAAAGTTAAATGCTATGATTTTTTTAATATATATTAAATATATATATATATATAAAACTTTCACTAATAGTTACTTTCTAGACTTCAACCAGGATACTAAGTTTTTAAAGTGTTTGGAAGTTTAGAATTCCACACAATATCATTCTACAGAAAGATACATTATTTTTTTTCTCTAATTCACATCAACTTTCAAGGTCTACATCAAACTTCCAATATAGTTTGCTTAAAACACATAGCACATAGTTAGTTCATGCAAAATGTTCTTCAGGACTATTTCCTAACAGTTCTTCAGCAAAATGTTCTTCAAAGCTTTCATATAAAACCAAGGATAAAATCATGTCAAGCTGCTTATAGAATTCTGCTTATTCTGTTATTTATAAAATAAATAATAGTAATAGGCTGACAAGTAATTAAGATGTCAGAGAAGTTAATGTTGCATCTAACTATATGGTTTTCAACCCTACCATTAAGTAATTCATATTACCCAAGCAATGAGATTGCAGTAATTGAAAAGAAAAGGAGACAGTCTACCACTTACTTCCTGCAGCTAAAACCCACCTAATGTGAAACAAACAGTAACTGGAGATATTTGAGCTAAAACAGTTATTTCTCTGCGTGGGTTTTTAAGATACCTACACTGTTTCAGGTTTTTTAGCCCAAAAGCAGGAGTAAGTGTCCTTTTTTCAGCATGAACTGACCCACAGACAGACCAGCTCTCCAGGTGTGTAAACAAAACCAAACCAAGAAAACCATACACATGCAAATCAAATTACTGTCTTGTTCCACCACCACCCTTCTGTTTTTAGAATCATTCATATGGAGATTTTTTTGGGGGGGTCACTTAACTTTCAACTTTACTATTTATATTTCTGAGTTTTTTGCAACAGCCACGTTGACTAGAACCTTACTTCAAACTGAACTGTGATATATCCATTTCCACTCATAAGCTACAGTTTGAAGAAAAAGCACTGCCATAACTCAGTTCTCGTAAATGACATAGGTCTGATCCTGAGGCAAGTGGATAAGCATGGATTCTTATCTAACAGCATCACGCCACCCATGTCCATCCAGCTTCCCTGTGTCATAAAAAACAGCGCTTCATATATCAGGATGGAGGATAAGTCAAGGAATTCACATTTTCTACAACATCACAAAGATCCACAGCAACCGTAAAAAAAGGCGATCCAACTAACTTTGCTTGCACAGGAAAGAACACTGTTGCTCAAGCTAAAATATTCAAATATGGAGTAGGGAGCAAATATCTTGAATACATTTGATAATCTTGGTCAAAAACCTAGAGTACAACAGGTTAGTCTTAGTAATGCAACACCCAACAATTTATAGGGCCATGCTTGCTGCCAACATCAAGAATCTCAGTATTCAATACACAAAAATCTGTACAAAAGGTTCTGAAAGTGCTCTGAGAAAGTGTTGGTACATTTATGCCTCCGTATCTCATTTTCCTGGCAATAAGATGCCACCAAAGTAGGGTCCCACATTCTAGAGAGTATTGTTCCAAACCATAAGGAGAAGATGGCTTTAAACCCACAAAGGACTGCAAAAGCACCTGTTAGAAACAACTAATAGCCAGTGAACTATTGCCAACGTTACTGAACTCCAGAGGAGATAGGCTGATTACATTAAGAACCAGGGAAAGGTGTTTTTTTGGTGGGTTTGGGGGTTTTCTTTGTTTTACATTCTTCCTTGAATAGAACAAAGTCCAAAGCAGCAAGGGGAGCCACACTTTTGCACTGATGGCACAGATAAGCAACAAGTACTGAGCGCTGTCAGGACTTTAAAGTCTTCTGCGTACTTCAAAGCTCCACCACAAGGGCTCAGATCAGCTCTCTCCAAGTGTCCAGTTAACGCAAGCAGAACCCCTGGCATCAGGACAGTACCAAGTCTTCTACTGCCTGTTTCTTTTCACTTTAGTACACAGTTCTGGCAAGCTAATCTCCCAAAATTGTCTTCAGACTTCACAGGTGAGACAAAAAGGAGTTTGAGGAAGAGTTACAAGTTACTCCAGGCTTGGAGTACTGTCTTACGATTTGCAGGTCATATGACAAAATTGAAACAATCTTCATTAGGTATCATGTTGTTGATTACATGGTGGTTACTAGGACATGACACTGATTGTATTGATTGTCTTAACAGGCAAAGCTCTTGGCCTGCCACCTCTGGACTTTAAGGGTCAGATGGAGAACGAAAGATAGAATATATATTTGAATATTCTTCCAGATATACTAGGCACTTCCTATGTGTATTTTTAAAGGCAAAGCAGTCATTGCAAACGGCTTAGGCTTTGAAGACTGACAATTCAAATACAGTATTCTAAGGCTCCTCAATACATGCATCTCTAAAGCAAGGAGATGAAGATGTGTATAATGGCATTTGAATGCCATGGAGACCCAATCTCTTACTCAAAAAACAAGGAAAGTGCAAATCTGATATTGTCCCAACTTCCTAGTAACAAAAAAAGCTTCAAACCAAAACAAAAATCAAACAAGACATGCCTCTCTGTAAACTTCTCCTATATAGGTACATATCACAACAGACAGCATTTAGAGCTACAAAAAGAAATGAGAATTAGTGCCACAAGAAGCTGGCTACCACCACACTGCCTACCAAGAAGCACAGTTCTCTTGTGTCATTTCTTACTGTGGACAGAAAGACACTGTCTTTTCGTTTGGATGCTCAACTAAAAAGGGGGGCAAAAAAATAATCAAAAGACTATGCACAAATTCAACACTCAGTATCATTCTTTTGTGTGAATGAATTGCAATATTAACACTGATCCAGTAAGGTACAATTTAACAGTTACTGACCTAGACACCAATCAGGTACCAAACAAGGAAGGCTTTGCAACAGGATGACAGAATGGCCAAATGGTGCTACCAGATTTTTCTCAACTATTACATAGCCCTGACTTGAGGCAGTATGATCAAGGTTTCTCTCAAGTTTTCTCCCTCTGTATTCTTAAATCTTTTTTAATACTTACAGAATAAAAGAAAAAAACCGACAACTTTAAGGGAAAGCTCTACACGCGTAAGATAGCAAAATCCAATTCTCTTATTCAACAACACTGAAAAATGTTTAATAAAAGCCTGAAGCCACAGCAGTTCTGGTATTGATGCTTTAGTTCATTTATGATCAAATCCCCCGCAGCCTCTTTCTCTGTTTTGTTTTTTTTTAACAACAGATTAAGTCAGTTACAAAAAATGCAGAGAAAATGCCCACGCTTTTTCCTATTAATATTTGTTACACATTCAGTCAAATTGGATTTCCTTGTGTAGTCCCCCGCAATCCTGAGGAAAATTAGGATTTCAAACTGATTTCTTATCAATTAGCATCCTTCATATTAGAATGCAGACATTCTGTTTTACAGGAAGACATCAGAAGTATGAAGAACTTAATGAGACATCTATAGGAAAAGAAGGTATGTTGCTTAACAACATAGTGTTTCTGAAAGGGCAGCTACTAATGTCTGCTTTCTAAATAAAGACAGAGATGCTACAGCTCGAGCTGACTCATTCTAAAATACCAATTCATTTTTCACTCGGAGCAGATTAAGGAACATAATGTTGGAAACACGTATCTGTTCTCTCATCTACCCTCCAGATCTCTGCAACAATACAAGCACAGCTGTTAACCAGATGAAAATGTGAAGGCTAGAGACAATGCAATAATAAAGATATTAACATTATTTCCATCGTACCACAACATTAGATAACATAAGAACTAAGATCTGCAGTACATTATACTATGATTTATTTTAAGATGGAAAGTTCTAACACCTTAGGAAAAACCAAATCAGTATTTTCTGTTGGAAAGAGATTAAAAAGTAGTATGTCTTGCATACTTCAACATTCCACGTAGAGATTGGTTGTGTTGAAGCCATATGGAAATGAAAAGGTCATCAATTAAGAACAGAAATTTAATAAACACAAAATATTTCCCAAATAAATGCCTGCGGTAATCTAATTTATTGTAAACACTGCATTCAACATCCTACAGGAGACCCAGATGGCTTATTAACATTTCTGATCTCTTAAGTCAAAAAAATTGGAGGAAAAAGCAAGTCACATTACATACAAATTATTCATAATTCAGCCTCCTGCGGAGGACAAGAGTACAACTAGTCAGCATGTTTGTTCGACTTTCAGAATTATTGATCATGAAGTTCAGTTAATGAAGAGTTTCAAGCCAAATTCCAACATCTCAAGTTCAAAATGGAACAAACCACACTTAGAGGAAGTCAGTACAGAGGATTTTTAGCAACTCTGTTAACGCCTAATATATACCAAGAGACACACAGGGCAAGGGAGGACGGCAGGCAGGCATTGGTACCCCTAAACACAGCATATATCTTATAAATAACCAAATACAATTAGAATTAAGATTCCTTGAGTTTGTTAGCTATGTAATAATTTCTGTTACTACTACAGTTATGCCTTCCAAATACCACTTTATCAAAAAGTAGACTGTTAACCAAGTATTAAAAAAAAAAAAGAAAACTGTAAGAACATGGCAATAAATAAAACCACACCAAACTTTTCCCATACATAAAGTACATTTAAGAAAAAAGTTTTCTGAAAATTGCCTTTCCCCTGCCCACCACCCCAAAATAAAGCAAAGGTTTTATAATAAAAATTACATCCCTACCTGTTCTACAGTAATCAACCCATCTGAAGGTTCAGAAGTAGCCTGTGAAGGCAGAAGTTTACACAGTGTCCCTAAGAGCAGAGATACTTCCTTCATGCTTCTCCAGCAACATACAAGAACCATTTGAGCTGTGACGTCACACGTTTGCCTTTCTTCACCTTAAAAATAAAAATCAACAAATGTAATAGTATCACTCAAGGTTCTCAGATGTAGACTTGTAATTTAAACTTCATTTAGCTTGATCTTCTTACAAAACACAATTAACTACGAAAAAAATGTCTAGACTAGCTAACCCAAAAGATAATTTGGTTTTGCTGACCCTAATTGCTTCCACTCCTGAACATTCCACTTGGGAAAGGCACCAATATACCACTTCACAAGGAAACTGCTATTTTTAAAGAGTAGAAGAGGTCTTCTGGTCACAGTTGCTATTCACCTGCACACTGAACTACACAAACACAAAACTATACAAACTTTAGAGCCAGGCTCCAACAAACTCCACGTCAATCACCAACCCAGCCTCACTGGAGGTGACAGGAGCCCGCACAGGAAGAGGCCTGGCAACGGCCTCCCGTGTCTAACGCAACAGCCCCACCTGGCGGCCACGGGGCCACCAGAACAGAGCGGCAGCCCCGCCCTCATGAAACAAACCCTCCGGCCCAACCAGAACGATTTTAAACACAGGAAAAAAGCCAGGTAAGGAAAAAAAGTTCAAATATTTAAGACTTGAAAAGCTTGGAAAAAACAATTAAATTTAAAGATTTACAGATACTCTATTAATTTCTTCTGACATACACTAAATACACTGACGTTTACAATTTCTTTATCACTGTAAGGCTCGATTTCATAGCTGTTATTCATTGAAGTAGACAAATACTAACATTTTACTACTGGAATCTTTCAAACAGAAGCTTCTGCTTATGTAATTTCATGCAACAAGTTTTACTGCATTAACGTATTCCCCCCACTAGCCTTGTGTACACTGGAGAGGGAAATCACACCAACACCTTTCAACAAGAAATCAAAAGCACTGCGCGACAGAAAAGGTGTTAAAGATTACCTGGCCAGGGCAGTTAAGGCAATAGAGGCTAGGCCAGTATCAAAACAACTCATTTTCACTTGTGCTCTAAGAGAGATTAACCACAATCTTCCAGAAACACAGTGAATAGTCTTTAAAACCATGCCCATGAATGAGCTTCTGACAGATTTATTGAAGAAATGAAACATTATACAATGCAACTAAGTTCCAATTTTGATCACCCGCTTAAAATGCCTGCTGTATAAAGAATATCTTGATTTAATTAGTAATACAGCATTGGATTTACCTCTTATTTCTGTGGAAATACTTTCCATTGGCCTGCAGTCAGCCAGCTTTTCAGACTGTACTTTGCAGTGTTCTTTCAAAATTTTTGCTTGCATAAAATAATCATTCGTGTCCTGTGGTTGTATCTCATGCAGAATCATCTGCAGGCGACCTGCACTTTCTACACATTAAACAAGAGGAATATTTAGGATAATTTTGTTTTTCACTTCCAGCTCTTTATACAAATGTAATTCCTTTTGGGTATCTAAATACAAAAGAAAGCTATTAGCACTAAAAAAAATAAATATGAAACTATGGTGATTACAAGGATTAAGGAAGAAAGAAAACTGGACTTAGCAGTCATCTGTTTTGAAAGACATGCAACATAATCTGCAATTTTATTTTATTTTTAGTGCAGAAGTTAAGACAACCTCTATCAGAAGTTAAGAGTGGCTTAAGATTATGACACAGAATGAGAAATTGAAAGGGAGGGGCGCTAGCTCTAGTTCTGAATTGCTGTAAGACAAACAGAACTTCAGAAGGTTCAGATTTTAACAGAATTCTTTTGGGGTTTTGTTTGTTTACCTGAATCACTATCCATTGGAATAAGACCCTCTGGTGATGAGCTCTGCACTACTGGTGATACTACAGCAGAAAGTCTGTATGACATCAGAATGAGCCTGGCCACCATTTCCTTCCATTCAGCTACCAACGCCAAGTTACTTTAAAAAAAAACCCAAAACCAAACAACAAAATCACAAACAAAAAGCAATACAACGTGAATTAAAAATAACTTTACATTTAAAAGAAAGAACTGACATTACAAACAATTCCTCAACACTATTTATGAAAACTATAAAAAGGGTACAGTTTTAGAAGTCCTAAGACTTTTTATACTCATATATATATATATGAGTTTAATACACACAAAGGAAGTATCCAACAGCTGGCTAAACAGTGCAACAGCCAGTAAGAGTTCTGAGACACACAGATACTGGATTTCATTACAAATGCTACAGTGTATTTTTGTGCTCTCCTGAGTAGCTTTTCCACTGTGCTTAAATACAGAGTTACAACTTACTATTCAGCACTATGTTTTACTTACTTAAAAGGCAATTGCTGCAAAGCTCCAGTTATACAGTGCACTCTGCCATACATTGGGAATGATGCTGCTGCTTGAAGCAGAGACTTCCTAGCTCGGAATATTTCTTCTTCAACATTTGCCAACAAAAGCTTGATCACTAAAATTTTTAAAAATACAGATTTACATTACATATACGTATACTGTATCTTCTAGGAAACAAGTCTGTGTTAAAGAAACAGGAATAAAGGCTGTTTACACAACAACTCAATAGAAAATACACAGTAATTTCGTTGCACTCTTTACACTTCTGTCATTTAAATAAAAGTTATTGATTTTGTGTTACGTAAACTCCAGCAATACTTGGTATAGCCAATTTAGTCTGTCCAAATCGAAACAGTAGATGTGAAAAGCACAGCCCAGATCCTACGCTCAGGGACAATTCCACAGCTCATCAAGTCAAAAGTAGTCACCTGCCATATACTGAAAGTCAAACCTCACCCTTAGAGCCAGGTTAATACAACCAACAGTTCAGCACAATATTAAAGATAGGAAGTTTACTGTTAAGTATTTGAATCTTACATTAGCCACTAAAGAACCTGCTATTTTTCAAAGATACATGTGCCTATTTTTTTTATGTTTATACAACGTGGCATCTCAAGGTCAGAATCAGAATGAATTGCAGACTCAGGTAATGAACTACAGATAACCAACAACAGGAAATGATCTGTAACAATGAGACATGAGGTTACCCATGCATTTGCTTCATTTAGGGCAACCACTACTATGCCTCAAAATCATGATTTCACTGCATATGAAGAGTATTAATAGGCACCTGTAGAGAAGACAATAATGGCACAAAAAAGTATACAATAGTGAGTCTACTAAAAATTACATCCAATGCTTTATTACAAATAATGAATTTAAATATTTTAGTTTTATTGCAAGTTACAAAAGGTGGAGGAAGTCTGTTTAACAAATTTGCCAAATCTGCCATCTCTAAAGCCTCTCACCTTTCAATCCAGAGGCACTAAACCAAAGAAAAATATTCCACATGTGAACAAAGCCTAATTACCGCAGAAACATTTGTGTAGGACTGCAAACCACTCAGAAAAATGGTTCCAAGTGAACAGAGCTCCAAGGGGCAGCACTGCAAACATCAAGTACTGGAACACGACACATACCAACTATGGCTGCCTTCACTCTGGGTGAGCAAGCTCTTAAGAGGAAGCAGAGGTACCCTTCCTGCACCTTATGTGCACAGTTTTATCAGGCTAGCTACCAGGCACTCAATGTTACTTTTCCTCTGATCAAAATAATAATAAAACCCATGTTCTAAGAACATTAAGATAGCCTCAACATCAACAGAAGGCACCTGGCTTCTTAACAGCAAAACAAACTGTACTTAAAATCCTATCAGAAATAAGCATGTCTTACTCATTATACCTCCTACCACAAGCCTTAAGGAAAAGCAGTAAAGTTTCAAACAAATATAAAAAACATGGGGGTTCATTTCCCCAAAAGCTTACCTGCTAGAGTGTTCACCTCCACTGTACTTACTGATGTGTTTTCATCCATCTCGGCATTATGCTCAACCCATTGTTCTAAACAAATATGCTGTAGTCCTTTATGATGTACTAAGAAGTTCAACAGATATGAGGCAGTGACACAGTCGTATGGCTTCGTACTTGTGCTAAGATCCACTGCTGCTTGGAACAGGAGACCTAGATTTTCAGAATCCTGAAAAAATCCAGTATTGCTTATTTTACTGAGCTTCCATATTGATTTAATTACGCTACTTAGCACCCTGGAATCTGCTGCTTTTCAGTAAGTTTGCTGCTACCTATTTAAGAAACACTTTGTACACTGATCACCTTACACTCAAAACATGCATATGGGTGTATCTAGCAAAGATACAATTACATACTGAGGATGGGGATAGTCATTAATAAAGCAGCATTCAAACACACCACACTTCACAGGAGGATGGGTTTTGGTGGTTTGCTTTGGTTTGGTTTTTTTTGGGGGGGTGGGGGGGGGGGGGGTGTCCCCCCCAAAAAATACTGTGTTTTATCTGCTAACAGATATCACAGAGAAGCACGGTTTATCAGGAAGCAGTATTTGTCCACCAGTAGTTATTAATTTATAATTAGTTTTTTATGAAGTCATAAACAGAAAAATCAGTATCAAGTCAAAGGGCAAAAACTGGCAGACATCAAAAAAGACAATTCGATAATGAAATCTAAGTCCAATCAGAAAAGAAAAGAAACACAGAGCTGAACTGCTTAAAATACAAAAGTAACCAAGTCAAAATGCCTCAATCATTTACAAATGGAAGTCACAGCTAAGCAAGGAGCTTGCAGTAATTAATTATCTGATAGTTCACAGCTATACCCAATGAACTTCCCAAACTCATTCGTCCATTAGTGAAACAAGCCTCCTTAGGTAAGGGCAGAAGCTGTGTAAAAATATATAGAAGATGCTACTGATTAACCCTACTGCAGGCAACTTGGAATGACTTCTAATTTTCAGGAATTACACTTTATACCTAACCCAAATATGGAACATTCATCTTTCATGAAATTACTCTCTTTAAACCATTTTTAATTACATACCTGTAATTTAAATGCAACATCACGTAGTTTCATCAAAAGCTTGAATGCCAGAGCTTTTACTTCCTCAAAAGTACTGGCAAAACACTGGATCAAAGTTTGGACACGAGTAGAATCAATCTCCTGATCCAAGTGAAAAATTCGTACCTGGCCTGTTCAAAAAAATCAATGTCTTACACATTTTTTTCTGTAACTCTCTCCACAATGTGCACTGTATTCACATTTTCCTTAGCTATACTAAAAAAAGCATTAAAATAAAATTTTAGCTAAAGCATTATGATAATACAGTTTACTTCTCTTATAGGTCTTAAAATGCCATGTTTACTGTTGAAAAAAACCACAGTTACCATATAAAAAAAAGTTACTCTCAGTAACACAGAAAGCAACTTGTCGCCAAAACCAGAATCCCAGTTATTCACATTAAATTTAGCATTGAAAATAACCTTTACTTTAGCTTTAATTATTTTCCTGGAAGTATGTAATTTTAGAAAATATTTCCCCTCAAAGAAGGTTTATAAATTCAGTGTTTTGGGATTTGGTTTTTGGGGTTCGGTTTTTGGGGTTCATTCTTTCACAGGAATAATCCTCTAAAATGGAAGCCATGACAATTTTTTGCTTTTAATTTTGATTCAAAGGAGTCATGACTTCATGCAACTGACTTGTGCTGTAATGAAGCCAGAAATTTTAACATGTAAACAAGCACACCACATTCCAGCACAGAACACAACATCAGCTAAATCTCCTTTACAGAAGTTATGTCAGGCTTCTGAAATCCTAAAGCTGCTATTACAAACAACTCTCAATACAACTTTATTTTGTTTAAAAAAAGGCAGTAACATACTACAAACTCAAAACAACAACATTAATGTGTTCATGATTTATCAAGATTTTTGAGAAAATGTCTACCGAGACGACACTTTTTTCTTCCCTCTTAAAAATCAACTTTTATCTTAACTGTATAATTTCTCTAAAAAAAAAAAAAATAGTTACAATTTAAGACTGAAAACACTTACATCAGCCATGTGATACAGAGACAAGATTTTGCAAGACCATCAATACTCCAGGGCTCTAACTCATACTTCAGGAATTGGAGTTGCCATAACATTGTGAAGAAAATTTAAAATAACCACAGCACATCATCATAAACTGTCTAAGTTGTTCCTTATTTAGTATAATAATATTACAAGGATATGCAAGCCTTTTCAGTCAGGAGTTTTTATGGTCTCAATGTTTTAAATTACATGTTACCAAGATGTCCGCACAGGAAAAGGGGGCAAAGTTATCAAACATATTGAATCCTGTCCAAAAGGGTTTTTTTACAATAACAAAAATTAATCGAAACACCTTGCTAAAAAAAAAAGACTATGCAAGAAAATCCCAATTTATGGAAGATATTCAACAGGTCACAAATATTTGCGTTTACTTCAATATTCCATTTTCCAATAAAGCTTACTATCCTTCTTTAGGTAAAATGAAAGCGATAAAAGAAATGCCACAGAAATTAAGGACCATAAAAACCATTTTACTTTGGCTTGACTAGCTGGCATAAAAGAAACTTCTTCAATACCTCCCATTCCAACAGCCTTATAGGCTTCTCACCTTCTGGAACAGAAAATATTTCTGCTACTGATCCTAAAATAGTTAGTGAAGAAAATCTGGTTGGGTGTGATGAACCAGGAAACAGTGCCTCAAAAAGTCTGTCACACACAGATGACATGAATTCCTGAAAAATCACAAGAAAAGAAGTTTAAGACAGTTCACTTGCTGCCCTACAAACAAAAGTAATTGAATTCAGGACATCCTGCTTTACATGTTACCCCAAAAATTATGATCTTACAGTTAATTCTGGAAGAATGGAAGGCCTACATTTATAGTACTGACAAATTTCTTGTTTCTTGGAGTACTGTGAAGGTTGGACAATCTTTTTTTCTTAAAAAAAACCAAAAAACAACTTTCCCTTCTCCACTCCCACAAAAAGATGGCCCTTGTATCAAAACCTTGAAAATTAGTTGAACAAGAAAAGCAGAACTCAAGACAAGAAACAGTTTAACACAAAGAAACTGATTACATGAGGCTTCAAATAGGAAAAAGGACAAAGATAAAAAAGCCTTCATACTGAAGTCTTCGTGCTGAAGCTGTCATTCATTCTCTCACTGATCATTCTGGAGAGCTAGACAAAGGCTGAAGCTCAACAGATATCTATTTCAAGCCCAAGTAATGCACATCATTTAAAATTTGCTAGTAAACTGCCAGCAGCTGACAGCACATTTACCTGAAAATTTTTGTTTGGATTGGGGGTACATCTCCAGTCATCCCCACTTACTGCTCTTTCAGTCCACATCACGAAGCAATCCCTCAGAAAATAACCTTTTTTGCTTTCAGAAAAAACTAACCCTAAAGATATCCTCTAAATATTAATGGGCACACAGTTCATGATCTAACAGCACATTTACCAGTCAAAATCAACTTGTGTAAGTGCATACAGAGTGAACAAGGTCCTCAGCACTTTTTCGCTTTACAGGTTTCTTCCTCCTGCACTGCACTATTTCCTAACAGACACAGCCTAACTCCCCCAGAAGTGCTCAAGAACAATGACCTTTCAGAAATGTTATCCACCTCTTACATCTGTATCTCTAGCAGTCTAACTTACTTTGTACTGCTGCAAAATCCCCAAAGGATGCCTTTTAGTTGAGTTTTCAAGTAATTCTTCCTTGGTTTTATTTTGCTCCAATTTATAAAGCACCTGGGAACTTTCCTGTATCCTACAAAATAACTTTTAAAACAAAAGCAAAACATAGGTAAGGCAAGTATCACTGACAGTTAAATAAGGGAAAGGGGGATTTTCAGCTTATTTTCCAGATCATATTGCTTGTAATTTTTAAGAAGTATGCATAGTCTAACACAGAACAGATCCTTCTCTCTCCACTCCAAAGCCAAGTTTTGTTTGCTCCCCATCTCTCTTGTGACCAGCTTTTTTCCTCCTTCCTCTGTAGGTCCCAACACCTTCTTCCATCTTTCTCAAATTCATGCTCACTCTTCTTCTCCCACCTCCCCATTTTCTGTGGAATATACATTCCTCTGTAAAAGAAGCTTCAGTATCTCTTACAAGGGAGTTTGACTCGGCTCAGGAGTGCTTCCCCCACCCCTTTTATGACCTACTAGTATTATTTTCCTTTTTTATTACTCCCTCTAACACAATTTTCCCATCTCATATTCCTCAGTCTGCACCAGGCAAGAATGGAAAGAGATGGACTTCTCTTGTTTCCACCAAGTCTATTCTCTCATTTTTCTCCCATGTCAAATGAACTATTTTCTCTTTCACACTGCTTTCTTTTGCCATTAACATCTTCCAAAAACATTCTTTATACATACATGGTTTCCTCATTTCATCCATATCCTTTTACCGTGACCTACATGTGACTTCAGCAACTTCCACACTCAGTCCCTGCAGACTGTAACAGCAGAGCCACATGTCTTGCTGTTCCCTTAATCTTCCTCTACCTTGCCTTCCAAGTCAGGTTGCTGAGGCTGATCAAGTGACTGAATTTGCCTGAGGGCTGGCAAGTCAACATAACTACACTCAGCCTACAACAATGGCACCACAATGTTCATTGCTTACTCTATGGCACGCTGCTTTGCTCTTGGTAAAGTATGCAAACGCTGACAGGATAAGTAACGCTCACTATCATTCATGATCAAGTTACTGTGCCTATCGCTTAAATTTTTGTTTAAGCCATCCTTGCTTGCAATGACTTATCACCATTCAGTTAATAATACATATGACATAGTCCTGGTCTTAGAGCTTCTACTCTTTCAGATGAGCAACTTAAAAAAAAAAATCTACTGTGTTATTAAATTCTATAGAACTAACATAATAGGTACATAACACATTATTTATAGCTTGAAATTACCTTCCTCAGTAAAGAGCATATCTGTTGCCTTACTGAAGGAGACTGGCTGTTCAAGTTGTACATCATGAAAAACTGAATTAGTTGCATTTCTTCCATAGACACAATTTCCGTGCTACGATGGGTTTCACAAAGTAAACCTAAAGCATCAATGCAAACCTGAAAGATATTTAGATGTTAACCATAAGAGTTACAAGCACCTATGACGACATTTTTGTTTTAAAACAATGTGACAGTATTTAGGATCTAAGCAATTCTTCTAATTTAAAGACACAAAAAAAAGTTGTCCTTTTACCTGATTGTGCTGATGAACTAGACCCTGTTTTATACATTCAGTGGATATAAGACCATTGCTCATGATATTCGAAAGTTCCAGGTGTCCGTGAGCCCTGGCTGTTCTTAGGCATGCCATTAATGCTCCAAGAGCTCCTCTAGCACTGCAAGAGCCTGACAAAAATGAAAGCCAGTAATAATTACAGGTTGATTAACACAATGTACTAATTGCAATGCTTGTTAGAAACCCTCAATACTTCCAACACATGTCCCCTATCCCTTTTATTTTTTTTACCCTATAAACACCAAAAGACAGTGTCTGTCATAGATTAAACGAACTCTAAATCACTTGGTTCCCAAAATGCTTTGTCTTGGTCATACAGAAACCCTGTGAGGTCTGACAAGGCCTTATTTCAGAATTAGACTAAGTTATATCAAAAACTACAAAAGAGTTACTTTCAATAACAGTAACAATTCAGAATTCACATTTCTGAGATATATTTTTTTAAAAAAATCATAATTACGTATATAAGATTTATTTTCTTACCTAGATTAGCATCTGCAGAAGCCTGAAGAATTCTAATCATGTAGCCCAGACTGTCAGGGTTACATTTGAGCAGTTTTGGTAAATAGTAATCTATAATATAAGTAGTTTGGTCATGGTTCCCTTCACACAGTATTACTAGAAGAGGAGAAACCCAGATGTCATGCCACTGGTCAATCCAGGTGCTTTCTTGAAAACTCAAAGTAAAATGGGCTTTGTGATTTGTAAACATGGTTTCCAACAGATCACTAGCATAGGGTGCAAGAGACTGATCACTCATCACATCCAAGATTTGTACTGGAATTGTTCTGTCCAATTGTAGTATATTTTCAGTGCCCACACACTCTACTAGACAGCCAAGACAACCGTATTTCCCTTTTACGTGCCATTCCAAGCTTAGCAAACGCTTTACCAGCCTTGCAAAGAATGGGTCTGATTTTTCATTGGATCCAGTAATGGTGGTTCGGTGTATCTGAAGAAGATTCTTGAATATCAGTTTGGTTTGGTGTCTAACAGCATCCAGAGGGTGTTCCCAGTGTGTATAAATGTATTCCAGCAGCTTCCCAATTAAGTCAGAGTTCCCATTAAGTTTGATTTTTAGATTTGGGGAACCTGAAATGAGGGCGGCCAGTGCTGAATTAGTCCAAATAGCAAGGATTCTAGACAAAGATGCTGCCATACTGGATTCTTTTAACCTTTAAAATAAAAAACCAAACAAAAAAGTTTGTTATTTGTATTTGCCAATGTTTTCAAAAAATATTTCTTTTAGTTTCAAAATAATTACTCATCACATTACTTTAACTCGCACTAAAACAGGTAAAAGGAACTAACACAAAAAGGAGGTGATGAATTGGATGTTGTGACGTGTATGCTTTGTTACCTGACAAGCTGTTAAGTGGTCACCACTAAAACCCCTAAATATGGATAAAAGAAACCTGACAATCCACTCCACTTACTATTTTAAAAACAAAAATTAAAATTAATATCCACATGCTAATATTTGAGCTGCATTATGTTATTGCATGCTTCTTGAAAATATAAGGAAAACCTTTTCATTGGCATATAAAAACACAAAAACTGAGTACCTTAATTGCAAAAACAAAATCACAAAACTGACCTCCAAGGCAGGAACAAAGGTTGAACTGAATACACATTTTTATCTCCTATCCAATAGCACTGGTGGTCCATTAGACGCAAGCAGTCAATGCTTGCAAAAGAAAAATAAATTTTAAACTCATCTTACTTCAAGCATTCCACTCATTGGCACACTTTGTTTTCTTCTGTACTTTTAAAAGTATAGGAAGTGATATCCTGAAACTAAGCTTTATCTGTCTATATAACAACTGATTCTGCCACACCTTACCATCAAGTAGTTGGTAAACTAAACCCACTTACATTGGAAAAACAAGATTTCATTTTAGCATACAAGAGAAAATTGTAACTTAGAACTATCTATGCAACATCAAGACGTATTTTCAAACTTACAGAGTTATTCTGAATATATTAAAAAGATGACACAATCTGTGGCAGAAACTGGTATCATTACACAGAAAACTTCAGAGATATTCCACCAGGACCGTATGAGCCATGCAAAAATACAAGTGAAAAAATCAGCCCCCGCGCCCAAACATGAAACAATATAAATTGAAACACAGGCTTACTCTGAACTCAAAGACAACAAGACTGATGCAATATCTAGTAACAGTTTCTCTCCATTTTCACCCATGCTGCCATTCTTCCACTCCAGCATAGCCAGTGCACCATGGCAGAGAAAGAGAAGGACTGAGTCGGGGAGTTCTTCCATACACAGAGTCCCACAGTTACTCACAAACCACGCTGGCACGTCCGTGTGTTTCACTGACCCAAGGAGCAAATCACTGACCTGCAACAGCAAAATAACACCCATTAGAAGTATCTTAGCACAGGAGAAAAGCAATTTTGTGCATAACTGAGAATCTTAGAAGATATGATGAGACTTCTTGTACACTGTTTTTCTCAAATTCAAAACCCTAACCTTATTACGTCACATGGCAAGGACAGAATAAAGGATTTACACTCCAGCAAAAGACTGATACAAAGTTTGGCAAGCCCTGCTATCCACATCAGCAAAGCCCCTGAACAACACTGGTAGCACTGATTAACGACACTATGAAATTTCAGTCTTTAGCGAAGAAATACACTTACCAAGGAAGGCAATCCTTCAACTGGCTCATACATAGCTTTAGTAAAGAGAATAACAGCCAGTCCTGAGGTAGTCTGAACAGTTTGCAGGAGAGTTGCTACACGGCAAAAAAAGATATTTTACATTAGAGTGCAGCAAACATCGAGTGCTACAGCTGTGTACCAAAATTATAAAGACGGTATTAAATTCTTCTAGACCGTCTGGACTTGTATAATCACAAATCTGTAGTGTCCATCTGAATAGCAAGTATTAATGAATTTGTACTCTAGTGTAATAGGAATCTATTAATACCTTTAAACACACAGAAAATATAAACTGTCCAGTAAGACAAGGAGGACTGTGGCAGAACTTACTGACGTTTATATAAAATTCTACTGTACAAAAAAATCTGTAAACACTAGTAAACTATTAGTTATAGTGCACCAATAAATGGTTCTGACAGCATAATTCATAGAGATACAAAATTTTTGGTAGGCACAGACATTCAGTCAGTCTCAAAAGTATTTCTGTTAGTTCTAAATTATTAGTAATATTACCTTGATTTTTTTGTAGTAGGACAAGTTAAACTGTACACTCCAAAATTACTATCTATAGATTACAGCTCGCTGAAAGACCTACTACTGCTCCCAGTCCCATTAATCTTAGCAGTTCAATTTTCATTCAAGCTAAATCAAGTTTTTATAAGTACAGGCTTTGTTTACTACAAAACCAACAAGACTGGTTTAATAAAAATATTTAGGTTTGAATGTTACTAAACTTACCATCCATTAGGAAGTCTGTGGAGCTTTTCAGTAAGCTACACATGCTTTGCCAAACAAAAGACTCATGGTGTTTCCAAAGACTGCCCTGGATATTTTCTTGTAATTTCTGTACAAGCATCATTGAAACTTTAATGGCTACCAGTAAATCATGCATCAACTGAGTCTGAACAATACAATTTCCATGATTCTTTCTGTGGAAGGAAAAAAAAAAAAAAAGGTCACGCACACAAAAAGGAAATGAAAACCATTCTTCCCATCCCCAGAAAACTACACTCTGCCAACTTCAGATAGAATTAATGGTAAAAACTGGTTTACTGAGTTAACCAGATACACAACTACAGGAAAACAAGAAGTAGATTCAAGGGCAGTGTTTTAAAATGAAGTTAACAAACATAATGACAATTCTACTACAGTTTCTGCAGGTTCCTGTGATAAACTTTCACTCATTTGATCCTGTCTGAGCAGAGCTGAACTTCTCCAGCAGCTTTCCAAAAAGAACAATTGAACACAGTGCTGCTCCTTTGTCATTTTTCAAGGAGTTCCTGCACATGCAAAGTATGTTTCTATGATTTAACTTTCTTATAACATGAAGACAGACAACATGCAAACTTTTAATGTACAAAACACTCCATTAAGCACCCTTATCCTCTGGGTATACAATGAAAGACCACAGTGAAAAGGCTTCACTTTATGCAATGCTTGAAAATATCAAGATATTAAATGATGATTGCTGTGACAGACTAAAAGGAATATCAATACTGAATTAAACACTCACACAAAGTGGTAGAGTATTACTCTACCTGAATTTTAATAAGTGTACCTATTACTTACAGGGTTCAGTCACGATTCAGATACCAAAACCACAACTCAAATGCCTCCCTTAAGAGTAGTAGCTCTAACACAGCATCAGTGCCTTAAATGTCACGACTTTTAATTTTCTTCCTTTTCTCTCTTATTTTATATCATTGTATTGCCACAAAAAAAAAAAAACAAAAACCCAAACAGAAAACTCATCAGCCGCTTTTTTAAAAAGCGGGTATTATTGTAAAATGACATTCCCCTCTTTCGTCAATGTATGGCTACCAAATATTCCAAACCATACCAGACTATCTTGCAAGAGTGAAATAAAAACAGATAAAAAAAGAGCTTATATTGAGTTCACTTGCCTGTTTTCTTCCTGTATGTCAAGCAGTGACTTCACCAGAAACTGAAGAACTAGTGAAAACAATTATGGTAAGAATTTATTTAAAAGAGAAATAAAACAGGAAAAGTTCCAGCAAAGCAATCATACATACACCTCACACCCAGACACAACGAACAGCTATCAATGTAGTGGTGTTTCTTCTACCTCATAAACAAATTAAGCTGACATTTCAGTGCAAACCCAAAGAAGTAACGCTAAAGCAAAATCTCCAGCTGGCTTGCAACAACCTGGTACAAAACAAGAGTTTCCAACCCAGTTGGCCTAATCCTAATCCATTTTCTTCAATGAAAAGCTGAAATTATCAAGAGCTAAAGGCAAAGCAGCAATAACAGGTCCACAGGAAGCTGTGAACATTATCTGCATGCTGAGGGCACAGGATATCAAGTTATGCCATATTACCAGCAGATCAGACTACTGCGAAATTATTGGCAAACAAAATTTTTGGCGCAGCAGGCCTGGGCTTGCTATAGTCAAGACTGGCTGTTAACAGCTCACTGTTACCACATTCAACTCCATAACGAGGCGCAAGACAGAGAATACTTCACTTAAAGTGGCATCAACTCCCCCAGCCCTTTATGAATCATTCACTGGTACTTTTCAGGTTTATATCTAGGACTGCTCAATAAAGCAAGACTGACCCCTGCAAACTGTTGGTACAAATCAAGGGAAAGCCTTTGACAAAGCACCACCATGTGAGGTTAGCTATCAAAAACCAACAGGAGGAAATCAGAACTGATAGATCTTTATGCCTACCTCATGCTACTTCTTCACACACAACCCTCCCCCCAATAACCTACAGTGAAACTTATTTTAGTACAAATATAGCTTTACCTTCTTCAAACAGGTTCTTAATACTTGCTCTACCTAAAAGAAAGAAAATACATTTTAACTACTGAATACTAGCCAATATATTCCATTTTACATAGATAAAGTGTAAGCATTACTACTAGGTGCAGTACCAAGATGCAAACCAATGCTGAGCAAGATAAAACAGAAAACAATATATTCAATATCATACCTAAGCTGAAGTCCTCCATACAGGAAGCAAGGTTGTCCAGTACTTTTCTGTACAGATATATGTCTGTGGTTTTCAGTTCTTCCCTAAGGCAGCATACAAAGCTTTGTACAGCTAATGTCATAAACTGTTCAGGAAGACCGTTTAGCAAACTGCAACAGTACGAAACAGCATAATCAGTTAGCTCATGCTGAGGAGTTAAATATCCACTTGACCAAAGTCAATGTCACCTAAAACTCCAATAATAGATAGATGTTTCCTCCTGCATGAAAACGTAATTCTGTTTTAAAATAAACACACATGTTCCAATTTTGCAGCTACAAAACGTGTCAAAGGGGTATAAAACTCCGGCATGTGACCAAATACAGTACAGAAACCCTGCACCTCTCAGCGGCAAAAAATGTTTTCAGACATAGAAATGAAACAAGCTAAGCACTGGCTCTTAAAAACGGTAAGTCTGTAATAAATATACTGAAGAAATACAGTAATTTTACAACAAAAAATTTAATTGCCATAAAAACAGGCACATGAAACCACAGTTTAGTTACGATTCCTCTGAACAACCTTCTCTTGACACTGTCAAAGTTGAGATATTTCTTTTAAAATATCTACTCTAATATGGTATTTTAAAATTCGAAGTGCTAATTACACACTATGTTGTCTTTCCAGTAATGAAAGTAGTACTTCACTTTGCAGTTATTTATCCAATGATATAAGAAAGGAAAACAGTACATATTCACATATTAGTACCACAGATTTTCAGTAATTAAACTACAGCAATTTGTAGTGCATGATAAATTACTGACTCCTAGGTAAGGAGAGCATTTTTACAAAAATAAAGGTTTACTATTCAATTTTTTACCTTGCTAACACTTTTTTCAAGGGATTCTTTATACTCAGTGAAAAATACGTCTCTCCCAAAATATCCAAACAAGTTTTAACCATGGGATCACATGCAGAGTTTGGATCCATCTTCTTCATCAATGGCATAATCTATAAACAGAACATATGATCAACAAAACCCCAGGATATACCCTGATCATTAACAGAGGCAGAATTTCCTGTTATCCAAGTATATGGTGCAAAACTGCCCCCTCTTTACCATACCCTGTTGAGCTTCAGGTATTGAACAAGGTTCCAAGAACACCTCTAATACCAAAGATACATACATACAAAATAGGAAACTTGGTATCACTTGCCTTCCACCATTTTCAGTAACTGTAGCCCTTGATAATTTACATACTAGAACTACATTTCTACCTCATGCACATACAGCAGTAACAACTGCTTTTCACCGGTTCCCAGGAATGTTAAAAATATTACAAAGTTTATTTCAGAATTGTTGTTTCCCATTACCAATGCACATGACACACTATCAGTTACCAAGAACCACACCAATAATGGTGAAGTCTTACTTGTTTAATACACTGGATCTGCTGGATGCCATTGCTCAACTGTGCGCAGTGCAGAAGCAGAGATGCCAGGTTTTGCTCTTCAGCCTTTGAAAACCCTACATTTAGAAAAAAAGTCTCTATTTAGAAAGGAACTACAGTAAGCATTATAAACACCACATAATTTATAGTAAGAAATCACTGCTTAATTCTTGGGCTTTTTTCCTGTTCCAGTAAACCTACTGGCGCTACATTCTCTTAAGCCACAACACTTTAACACCAATTTTTTTTCTAACAAAAAGAAAAGATAAATACAAGTTTCACTGTAACATACAGTAGGCCTCATCTGGTTTGAAGACCAGTTTCACAAAATCACAGTATGGTTGAAGTTGGAAGGAACCTCCAGAGGTTACCTGGTCCAACCACACCGTTCAAAGCCGGGTCTCCTGGAGCAGGCTGCCCGGGACAACGGCCAGATGGCTTCTGAATACCTCCACGGATAACGACTCCCCAGACTCCCTGGGAAACCTGTGCCTGTGCTCAGTCACCCTCACATTAAAGAAGTGTTTCCTGATGCTCAGAGGGAACCTCCTGTGTTTCAGTTTGCGCTCATGCTTGCTGTCCCATCACTGTTCAACACAGGAAAAAGCCTTTTTTATGCTCTCCCTTCAGATATATTTTACACATCGGAACACACCAGGACCCTCATGAGCCTTCTCTTCTGCAGGCTGAAGAGTCCCAGCTCTCTCAGTCTTTCTGCACAGGAGGGATGTTCCAGGCCCTTCATTATCTTAGTGTCCCTTCACTGGACTGTCTCTAGTATGTCCATACCTCTCTTGTACTGAGGAGCCTGGAAACAGATGCAGCACTCCAAGTGTCACCACTGCGAAAAGGCAAGGAGCACCTCATAGCAACTTCAGAGTACAAATCTTGATTTACTTGGGTTTGGGTTTGTTTTTATTTGAAGAAAAGATCAATGGAAGATTCTCTCATCAAAGAAACAAAAAAAACACACCACAAAATAAAACAGCATTTGAACAGTATCTTTAAATCAAGTTAACTACAGAAAATACAAAGGCTGGGAAAATACTCTCAAGATGACCTCCAGAGATCCCTTCCAACCTCAACCATTCTGTGATTCTTTGAAATTTGGTGTTATCCTACATATTAAAGCTCGTACTTCAGGCAGCACTGAATTACAGGCCTGCAAGTGGGATGACAAGTAGGCCGTTCTACCAACTTCACACCAATGATAAAAAAAGCAAAGAGCTTTCCAACCAAAGAAAGAGTGTTCTAGAGGATTCTTTTTAACTTTGCCAAGGTAAGAAGTCATTGTCATTAAAAAATAAAAACAAACCTAAAAAAAGCAAACATACCTAAAATTTACAAAACAAAACTGACCAAGTAAAACATAACAATAAACAAACCCCACCAAAACAAATCAATTTCAGTTTTGAAACTGAAGTTTTCAATACTCAAACGCATTCTACTACTAGGAAAAAAAATTCCGCGTAAACTCAGGAAAAAACACCTCACTTACTCTGAAGTTTTTCAAGCTTCTGATGATCAAGAAGGAATGCATCTACCTGAACTTCTTTCTTCTTCTTTAAAACCATTTTAACTGATAGATACCTGCTAAAAAAAAACCTACAAACATTTTTTAAAATTACAGGTCACATTATTTTAAAAGTGTAATTACAAACACTTCCTGTGATAATGGTCTTTTCACTTCCTGACGCAATTTTTATTGTATTATCTGTGCAAATTATTTTTCCAAGATCTATTACAACTATTTCAAGCATTTTGTCCAAAATTCATACAGACTTTATGCAACAAAAGTAATAGAAAACAGGATTTGCTGAATGAATGACAAACTGTCTCACCAGTGTTTTTACTGCACTCGTTATGTAGTCTGTGGCATGCCCCTGGATCACAGTTCAAAAATATCATGCAGAAGTAGGGGAATAACACCACAAAACTTCTGTTGCTCCGTTTTACTGTTTCACTGGCTTACAAGCTTGTTACCACTGAACAGCTGAGGATGGAAAGGACCTCTGGGGAGCACCTGGTCCTACCCCCTGCTCAAGCAGGGCCACCTGGGGCCATTACCCAGCACCATGTTCAGGTGGCTTTCAAATGTTTCTAAGGATGGAGACTCCCCAGCCTTACTGGACAACCTGTGCCGGTGCTCCAGCAGCCTCACACCACATCTGGATGCTTCCTGATGCCCTGAGGGACCCTTCTGTGTTTCAGTCCGTGCCCACGGCCTGGCACTGGGCACCACTGAAAAGCACCTCGCTCCATCTTTGTACCCTCCCTCCACGCATTTATATACATTGAAAAGATCCCCCGACCTATTATCTAGTGCCAGCTGATAGCGGTCAGGAAAGCGTAACTCCTTTTATTTTCTTTCAGGATCAGGTAGCCGGCACGGCAACAGCGGGCACACCGGCGGGGCTGGGGGCACACCGGCGGGGCTGGGGGCACACCGGCGGGGCGGCGGCGGCCACCCCCCGGGCAACCGGCGCCACAGCCCCGGAGCCCGCCATAACGCCTCACAGGAAGGCGCCGCCGCGCCCCGCCGCCGTGCGATCGCCACACGCTCTCCCCGACCGACCGAAACGGCCCCAGCAGCCCCGCGCCCCACAGCGGCTCCCAGCGCGCTGCCGGGCCAGGCCGCACCGGCCGAGAGCCCAGCAGAGCCGGCGGTGGGCCGTAACCGGGCCCGGCTCGCAGCGGTACCCGCCACGGGAAGCGACAGCGCCGCGGAGCCGCCGCCATGGAAGCGGCGGAGCGCCGTAGCAAAGGGGAAAGGAGCCGCAGGAAAAACCCCGACCTGAGGGGAGACTCACCCGCCGGCGCCGCTTCCCTTCCCGGTACCGCCGCCCCGCCCGCCGCCAACCAGGACGCGAGGGCCGCCCCCGGCCCGCCCCGGGCAGGTGCTCCCCCCCCCCGGGGCCCGCCAGGGCTCCTGCAGCGCCACGGCCGTGGCGCTGCAGGAGCCCTGGCGGGCCCCGGGGGGGGGAGCACCTGCCTGGGACCCCGCCGTAGGTGGCGGGGCTGCTTTGTAAAAGACTTTCCTCATTTTAAACGTAGTCTCGGGGAAATGCACTGCGGGAAAATTTGTCCTCTTCCTACAGGTTCCCCAGCTTCAGGGGAACCGTTTTCAGGGTTCCAGCTCTATGTATTCCAGCTCGTTTTCTGTAACATTAGGGATTATCTTCCCAGCAACTTTCTGCTTTCCAAAAGAGCTTTACTCTCCACGAGTTTTAACAAGTAGAGGAAGCATCCATGCCAGGGAGCTGTCAGGTAACACCAGAAGAATCCACGCTTCGTAGTGCAATGCATAGCGAAGAGGCATCTTGAGAAATGAAATGCCAACATGCAAGACCCACACGCTTCAATTGCTCTGTTCCCCAAGAGCACCAAGTTTATGGTATTCACAATAACTTATTTAGAAGTAGCTCGCATAATACCTCTGAGCAGCTCACCAGGCATGGGCTCTTCAAGGCTTAACCACCTTGGAAAGGTAAGCCATTCTGTTTTCGTAATTTCTGTTCTGCTCATAAGGAGCACAGATGCTTGAAATACTGGTGTCATGGCTATGTTGTGCCCTGCCATGAGCCGGAGATCCTGCAGGGACCAAAAAAGCGACCACAGTGTTAGAAATTGCTACGGAGAGAATTAAAAAACTAGAAAACATCCCTATGGCACTGTATAAATACACCTACACCTTGAGCGCTGCGTGCAGTGTTCATCCCTACCCAAAAAGAAGGTAGTAGCACTGCCAGAGGTGTAAGGTAGGGTAAGAAGGATGGCCAAAGGTAGATGGGGGCTTCCCTCTATGAAACCATTAAGAGGTAACTTCAGTCTCAAAGAAACTACTGAAATGGAATATGACAGAAACTTCTAAAATCATTTTTCACTGTCTCTACAAAACTTAAGGGGCATCAAATGAAACAAACAGATGGCACGTCCGAAACTAAATAAATTATTTACACCACAGAGCTCATAATCCTAGGACATTTACATTTGTTCAAAAGCAGCTGGACTAACTCATGGAAGAAAAAAACAGACCCCCCCCCCAAAAAAAAAAAAAAAACAAACCAAAAAAACAAAACACCCACCAAAACCAAAACCAAAATCAGACAAAGCTTCAAAACACAAAACTTCTGTCTCACAAAGTCCCTGAACCTCAAGGCAACTGGAAACTGGGACGATATTGTGGGGTATTCTGGACATTTAACTTCCTGGGAACTGGCTGAGGTTGACAGTCGAGTGACTGGATACCAGGCTCGATGGTCCCCTGCTCTGGCCAAGTACAGTGACTTTTACTGCAATGTTTCTGCAGTTCATCAGAAGGTGGTGTTTGGTTTGGTTTTTTTTTCTAAGCACTGGATTTATGTTCACAAACTTTACAGTTTTGACAAATCAACATCCACCAGTGGAAAAGCCCTCTCAAAGGAAATATTCTAATCCACACTGTTGGGAGCTGTAAATTCTAGTCTTCTTGAGTAATGCCTATAGCCAGAAAGTAGAATATTTTACATTTTAAGTTTCTTTCACTGGGAGACGGTATCATTTGAAAACTCTCAGAAATTGATTATTTAGAGCAATATATAATTTTACCACTCCGTGGCGCCAAACAATTAAAAAGAGGTTGTGCTCTTACAGGGAAGCCATGGACCTACTCATAGGCTGTATTCCTCTTACACAGAAAAAGCCTTCATTAGTAACTGAATTAACCACAGGTTGTTCCATTCAAAGGTACTGAAGCACAAATACTACAGGCTATTTAGATAAGATGCCGTTTTTCCATCACTGAAAGACAAGCCATAGCCTTGAAAGAGCAACATTTTAAGATATGTCATGGTAACAGCATGAATTGAACAGGAATGATCTTTCTTCCTTCCCCTTCTCCACTTAAATAAAACCTTTAAAGCTGTTTTTTTGTCAAGAAAAATCAATATACTTTTTAATTAATTTGAACAGCCCCTGAAGATGATCTATGTACATCACAGTTTTGTAATTGCAACTTGTATAATCAATATCAGGGGAACTTTTTCTCTATTGCAAGTCTCAAATATATACATTATCCTTCCAAAGAATCCACATAGAAATGAATGTACAGGAGACATTGTATAATCTAAGATTTTGGAATCACAAGATGTTTTCTGGAATATATTTTCCAGTTGTAGACACACATACTGGTCTGAAATGCCTAAACTTAAATGGTTGCAATGCTTATCTTTGTGAAAGAGGACCAGAAAAATCTCTGTTTGTCATGATGGGGGTAAGGTTGTGTCCCAGCATGTCAGAATCATGTTCTACATTCTCAGGAAAGTCTCATAAACCCCAAATTTTACATTCGAGTTGCAGGCTTGATAACCACTTGATAATCTCTGAAATGGTGGGGGTTTTTTATTATTAGCTTCCACACTCTGGAGTAGATGTTTTGCAATACAGTGTTCATAATATTCAAAATGAATGAGGTTACTGTTTAATAAGATAACCAGAAACTTAGCACTTACTTTCTTGCATCACAGTCAATTACGGACAGTAAAAGCCACACAACACACACACCTTCAGCCACATCTAGAGGCTAGTATTTAGAGCCCACATTAGAGAGGCAAGTATTTAATGGTATTTTGGCTTTGGTTTACTTCTGTAGTGAGCCAGCTAACAGATGATCGTTCCAAGATCCAAATACCTGGTCTTGCAGGTTGCTCCTGCAGCATACTATGTACCAGTTCTTTGCATTCTTCTGCACACATTTGCAAGACTCCACTTCAGATTTATTACTGCTTGTACGTAACTTCCATCAGCGACAAGGGAAAGGAGAAACTCTCTTCCTGAGACCACAATTATGTGTACAATAGTTTTCTATCTTTGCCTGGAAGATGTATGGCTTTCCCCCTTACATGCTAATTATAAAACAAGGTTGTATTTTGTTCTGTGTGTCCCAGTTGTTCTACTGGTAATTTTATTCCCTTCAGTACCTGAACACAGATTCTAGGTACCTCTACATACTTTACAGATAAGGACAATTGAAAGAAAATCCTGAATATCCCTACTTCTTCCAGAATATTTTCTCATGCCTCTTTATGTATGAGTATTGAGACCTCTGTGGCTGCAAAGCATTTTTATTACCTGAGGCCAGAGAAAATGTCAATCCACAGAATAAACTGTAAGAAAGAGTCATTTAGTGACCAGGCTTTGCTCTCCCTTCTGCTGTCTGAGCGTGCCATTCATGTCACCTTTGTTTTTCCTTGCCTCACTGAGCTCTGAACTCAAATGCTCTCCACGCTCCTGGTGTATCTAAAGAGAACATGTCGCTATTTGAGGAAATGATATGGCCAAAGTTTTCATTAAACATCAATGATAGATTATTTTGTACAGTGTTTGCTAGGAACCCAATGACAATTTTTAGTCTTTGGCTAAATCTTTTAATCTAAACCCCCCTTTTTTTCAGTTAATTTGTTTTTAGTGTAGGTTGAAGACGCTAGACAGAAGGTATCAGGTAGAAAACAATTCACATCTTGCTATACCAGCAAGCATGTTTTTAGTATGTTTTTCAGTAATGAGTGCTTAAAAAATACATGAGGCACTTAGAAAAGTACCAACAAATGAAGCAGTTTCAGCAAATTGTTTGGATACTTTAAGGTCACTGCAAGGGAGTGGAAAATTGGAGGCTGTACCAAACTGAACAGGAAAAAATGAAATTGTGTGTATAACCAGATGGGGAATACTTGAGCTTTTAAGACTGCTCTTTTTTTTTTTTCTTCAGACCAAAAAATTGCACTTTCACTGAGTCACCAATGATTGTGAAAGAGCATTTTACACAACACAACGCTGCACATCTACATTAGAAATAAACACCAGAAGGGTAAAGCAGGGTTTGTTTGTGCACCAGAAGAACCTGCAAAACATTTTGCCTCCCTAAACCATAATCCCAATGAAATACAAACCCTAAATCTCAGTCCCAATCAACATGTGGATGAGGAAGATCCCTGTACATGGCAGACAAGCAACACAGCAATCACTTTTTCCAAATTATTTTTAATGCTTCAGGCACTCAAGTCTTCCAGAGGAGACTGTGGCAGCTGGTTGCCCGAGACGTACTGCAGCTCCTGCCAGCCGGTGGGGACACGAAGACCCCGCTGCCAGCATGACGCATCCGCACGTGCACCTGCCGCTCTACTGCGGTGCAAAGCGTGCCTCACCTGTTGGACACGGCAGCTCTGCAAGGCCCATTCATCCCATAATATCCCCACCATTGCCCCGGTGACTGCACAGTTCCAACCCTCCGGTTTACACTTGGCAAATGACCTTCCACAGAAGGTGGAATGTGAATTACTGTAAACTCCATGTTGGAGCTGACGGACTTCAGGGCAGGTGGATGCTGGTTCCTAACACAGTCTCCCCTTCAGGAATTCGCGCAAGGTCAGAGTAAAAAACCCCAATTCACAGGGACTAGAAGCAGCGGGACGGGGCAGGGGCGCTGGCTGCCCGGCCCATCTGCCGGGGGCGGCGTGCGGCCCGCTGCCTGCAGCGCCCTCCCGGCTGCTCCCGCCGCCCATCCCCGCACCGACCAGGCCGCGCCGCGCCCCGGGGGGGCAGCCCGGCGGCTCCGGCCAGCGCCCCCTCCGCGCTCCGACGGGCGCTCCCTGCCCGCCGCGCCGTCGGGGCCGCAGCGCCCGGGCGAGGCCGTCTGGGTTAGAAGCGGCGCGGCAGAGGCCCCCCGAGCGCGCCCCCCGCCCCAACACCCGGGCCAGGCCGGGCGTCCCGGCACGGGCCCCCCGGCGCCGACCGGCCCCCGCCGCGGCCGCCGCCGAGCCGCGCAGGCCCCGCCCGGACGCCCCGCCGGGGGCGGCCCCCCGCTCCTCAGTGGCCGTGGCGGCCGTCGCTCAGGCGCCCGCGCCGCTCGCCGCGGGGATGGTGGGGCGGGCGCCGAGGGGCGCGGGCGGGCGCGGGCAGCTGCGGCCCCGCAGCGCCCACAGCCCGGACGGCGCCCGGCGCGGCGAGCCACGGCCGCCAGGTTTGACCTCCCTTTCGTTGCCCCCTTCCCTCCCTTCGCGAGCGGGGCCGCGCCGGGCGGGCGGCAGCGCCCGGGCCGGCCCCCGGCTGCTCCCCGGCGGGGCGGCCCCGGGGGTGCCGCCGCGGGGTGTCGCGCCCCGGCGGCGGGGCGGGGCGGGCGCGGCGGGACAGCCGGCGCGGGCTCCCGGGGGGCTCCGTCGGGCGGTGCCAGGCGGCGCCGGCACGGTGGAGGGTGACGTTGTGTCAGGTCACGGCGGTGGCGTTGAGGGCAGCGCTCCGCGGGTGCGCCGAGCCGTGTCCCCGCGGCACGAGGCTGAGGAGCTTGAGGTCCCGTTCGGTCCCGTAGGGTCCGGGCTCCTCTCCTCGTGCTGGCGGTGCCACTGCTGTATCCCTGCCGTCCCCCGGAAAAGAAGAGCGAGAAGAACACAACCGCCAAGCAACCACGCAGAATTAAGATACTTTTTTACATATCCGTGCCGTCAGCTTTTGGAATTTCACTTAAAAATTCAACGTCCGCCCCTAGTGCGATGCCACACTGCAGCCTTTGAAGTTGCGGTCGCCAGGACAAGGATGTAAAATGGTCTTGTGTGCTTTAACGCTTTGCTCCAGGCGTGTGACAGCGCCCTGTGGTGCGAAGCAGCTGGGCCACGGCCCTGCGGAGCCCGGAGCCCGGCAGGCAGCGGCTGGGTCATGGGCTGGGAGGGGGCAGCCTGGCCCCTGGAACCAGGGGGTCTGCACCCAGTGCTGCCGTGGGGGACCCCGGGCTGATGTGTTGGGAAGCAACACCCTCATTGCAGCTAGGAAGCAGCAGAAAAACCATTCATAAATCAGATTTTGAAGGAGGTTTTCAATAGCTTAGGCTACAGTTTGTCTGAGCGCAGAATTATGCAAAATGAGTCAAGTGGAAAATAAAGTTACCAGTGTTCCAGCATAAGGAAGGGCCCTGGCGGGCGACAAACCTGAGAATGACTTCCTTGATTCCTAAACAGGTCCACATTGTGTCTCATCATTTCCCTTCTCCAGTCCAACCTTTATGGCTCCAAAAATATTTGCAAGTGCCGAGTTTGGGCAAAAAGGGTGGGAGAAAGGGGCCTGAAATTAAAGAGGTATGGTCCAAATGCATTTGGGCTGGTGAACATTTTAGGATGGTGTAGAGAGCCCACCATGTACTGTGCAGACCCACTCCTATGGAAACAGAAGGACTGATCAAGCTTTCTCCAGCAGAGAAAGGACATACGGAACATATGGACAGAGTGTGAAGTGTTTAGTTAAACACAGCGTTTTGTTAAAAACAGAAGAAAACACTGACAATGTGATAAGGAATATGTAAATTTTTTAACATGCTTCAAAAAGCTAGAACATTGTTCCCTCCTTCCCCCTGAAATGTATTTTGATAATTTCCAAGCAGACAGCAAAGAAAAGGAAATTGTATCAATCCCTTTGGGGAGAATATGACATTCTGACTTCTTGAAGCCTATGAAGAGATTTATAAACTTAAAAAATGAAAAAGATGAATTTAATCTTTCCAGACTTGTCAGACTTGTCTCAATTAATTTTTGATGACATAATTAGAACTTACCGCTTTAATGTGCGCTTTTTTAGTTTACTTTTCAAAAGATTTAATTTGTAAAGACTGAGGGAAAACGGAGGGCTTTGCAGTGGGAATTGGAGCAGGAAGAAGGGGCGGACTCTGCGTAGGTTTGAGTGCTGATTCAGAGGACTCTATAAGCCAAGAGAGATGAACTCATTTTTTTCCTCCCTTGGGGAATCAAACAAGAAACAGGAAGTCATTGATTCAAAATAAGATCATTCACTCCGCAATTGTAAACAGTGTATTATGTGCCTGTAAATATTTCCAGAACCCATTGGCTTGTTGGAAAATATGAAGTAAATTATTATAATCTCTAACAAACAAACCACAATAAAAAGAGTTATTTTCGAACTTTTTATCTGTAATGTTTATGCAGTGGAATATTAATTAGCTTGGACATTGAGAAACTACTTGTCTGGAGGCATTATTCAGTGCCAGAAATCCCATCTACTCAAATGTTTTGTCTGTTGAAAGATGGAACATTTTTAACTCCACCCTGTAATATTGTGCCCTACCAAAAAGCGAAAATTCTTTCACTACTTGATCTGTTTGTGTTTTCACTACCACAAACACTGAAAGATCCTACTGTTAACCAGATGTTAGCTGAGTTCATCTCTGTCTTATGTAGCTGTGATTAGTCAAAAGGAAAACATTATTAAAAATCCTAAATAGACAGTCTAATAGGAAATTGCCATTCCTCGTTACTTAGGAGAGCAGAATCCAGGCTGTCTGTCCAGATTAATCTGGATGGAACTTCTGCTTCCTCTGCAAAGTAGGAGAAGCTGCTGCTTGGAAGTGCCACCTTCCCTCCTTGATCGTGGGGACTCTGCACACGGAGAGAGGAGCGAGGATTAGGGACAGGACATCGGTGAGCAACCTGGTTCTCTGACAGCCGGGGGAGTTTTCTGCCAAGCTTAAAAGACAGGAGAAGTGGTAAAGAAGTGGTAAAAGACACCACTCACCTACGAGTGTTCCAGTTGAAATGCTTGTGTGCTTAAAGTTTAGAATTCGGCTATTGTAGGCTCGGCTCAGGAAACTGTTTTAATCATGTGCTTAAATCCTGGCAATTCCATGGGGATTCCTGAGTAGGGGATTCCTGAATAGGGATGGTTGTAACCTCAGGCTTAACAGCTTGAATGATAGCCTGCTAGGACCAAGAGGAAGAGGGAATCAAGAATGGAGCAGTTTCTTTCAGACGAGTGCTTGTGGTGAAAAACTGACAAACCTTAGTCAGTTCTTTCCTTGTTTTCCTTCTAACGTAAGATACGGAATGGAGGAGACAAGGAAATTAGGATATGTGAAAGGAAAGAAAGTTTTGAGACAGAGTTTTGTACCTGTTTGGCTATGATGAACTTCAGAATAATCTGAGACACGGGAAATTTAGAAGATAACTGGAAAATATTAATGTATCGGAAAAGTTAAGCACTTTTTGGAATCCTGCTCGTGACTTTGATCTATCTTGTGATGCTTTGCCTTTTCCTTTTTTCTTCCTGGTGCCAGGAACAGTGGAAAAGATAAATCCATAGGTTCTTTGCCACCAGCTGAGGAGTTCCCCCCTCTTTGGGGAAGGAGGGAAACTGGGGCTGCCTCCTCTGACTTTGGGAGGAAGGGGAGTGCTGGAACAAAGGCTTCTGGAGAACTGGAGTAGTCATGGGGAGAGGGACTCTCAAAGACATTGCTTATTAATCCATGCTGCGTCAGGACTTGCGGTAGAGAGTTCTATATTACGCACAATTGTCCAGTGCCAGCCTCTTTCATTATACTGAAAAGAGTGGCTACTTGCCTGCCCTTGTCAGTGTCCCGTTCTCCATGACATAGGTGACAAACATGCAGCAGATCCCTTTGGCTGGTATTTTTTTGGTTTCTGTGATCTTCCAGCTGCCTTTCACTGAATGGTGTTTTGACGTTTGTCTGTTATTTCAGAGATAAATTGAATACTCTGAGGGTATTCAAGCTTTATTTCCCAAGCCCAACATAGGTGTTCAGAGCTCTGCAAAGGCCAGGACCTTGGCTCTCAAGGGAACTTCCTGGCCTGAATGGTTACATTCAGCATCCACTTACTCTTTATTAAGCTGTCTACAAATAGTTGGAATATAACAAAGCCCAGTCCTTCTGCTTACACACAGATGATTTTCTTGGCTTCTCAGACTCAAACCATGATGAGCCAGCTCTCATCCTGAATAATTTTTCCAGCAGTGCTTGTCCAAAAGGGCACTGAGATTAGTTTCAATGAGCCGTTACATGTAGATAAAAGCACAGATTTGAACCTGAAACATGCATGGACCAGGATGTCCTGAGATCTGCCACAGCTAATGTAAAGGGGTTGTTTTTCACATGGGGTATCCATTAGGGACCATTTGCTCACCTGCCTTTGCATTTGGAACCATAAACTCCCCCTTGCATCTCATTAAAGATATTAAATTGTGAAGGCAATTTGATTAAGCATAAGGATTTTAGAACACTTTTTAAAGACTCATCTGCCAAACATTAAGCTTACATAAAACCAAATGTGCTACTCACAAATAGTTACACCTATAGAAGGCATTTTCTTCGCAAAAGCTCAGTTCTTCACAAGCGTCTTCTATGTAAGCAAGGATATATACAGAAACTGAAGATTAAAATGCGTGATGTATCTCTGCTTATCAAGGAAAACATATTGCAGCTCCAAAGTGATTGAAGAAATTAAATTATGATAAACCTAAATATTATCAACACAGATTTCAGAAATCTCCCAGTTATGATAGGGGCCTTGATAGACTGATACACTTTTACTAAGTTTTATGAAGCTGTACATGTACAAAATTGGGGAGCATTGTTGACATTTGTCTAAAATAAGTTAGCATGTATATTAAAAAACTCGGGCATTAAATACAGACTCACTTTGACATGGGGATTTTCCCCTTTCTTTTTCCAGCATAAATATGGCTGAACTTTCAGAGCCAGAGGATACTGTAAACTGGAAGGAAAGATGTTTAACTCTGGAGTCACAGTTAATGAAGTTTCGTCTCCAGGCAAGCAAGATCAGAGAATTGTTAGCAGAAAAGGTAGGTCTCGTGGTATTAATTTTAATGCCATCTAAATTATTTTATTTGATGATGGGGCCTGATCACGTCATGTTTTGAGATTACAAGTACTGGGATTTTTTCAGGAGGGGGGAAAAAAAGAATTTTAAAACAAAATATGTGGAAAACAGGTATGTTTTAATGCTGTGAAAGAAATTCACACATTAGATTGCCAGCAAGAAATGTTCATTTTCAAATAAGAACACACTGGCAGCTCTCCTGCAGAGAAAAATATATATCCAGTAATCACTTTTACAACATTGAGGTTAATATTTAACACATTTTCCTAAGTATTTAAGATCTGATTTAAGACACAGAAATCATTGGGGAGAAAATCCAGAAGTATTATTTTCCCCAGTATTCCTTACCAAATCATGTAATTTACCAGACTTGCTTTTCCTGTAATAAGACATCTCCAACTATGGCTCATCATCTGAGTCTAGGGAAGTTGAAAAGTATTATATAATTTAATTTGAAGAATATTGTTTAAATATATACTTTATTTTGCAATAGAGAAACATTTGCCTTGGCATGTTCAAATATGTGAATCCCAACAGTCACTCGTAATTGAGCCCATATCTGAAATACCAGAAAAACACCATTGTATTTACCTGGTAACTTTTTGAGAGAGTAAGGCAATTAAAAGAGTGCAAGTGACAAAACATTTTAGAGAATCACTGGAACTATGTCATCATTAATATTCACCTCAATGAATTTCTAGTTAAAATGTTATTTTGTCAAAATGTCTCTATTCTTCTTAGAGCTAAATTTTCCATCAGTTGCTCCCCCTCAAAAAAACAAAATCATATCATTTTGTAGCATGTTAGAGTGGCAATACTTTTATTTTAGACATTTATATTGATGCTTCTCTTTTGTCAATTTATCCATTCTCCTTTTGGAAACATAAATACATCTAACATCCACATTTAACCCTCTCCCAGTCGTTCCCATTTTATTGTATTTTGGTGGGAACAAGAACTAGTTATTAAAGTTGGAAGAAGCACATATCTATGCATTTGTGAAGAACCATGGGTGATGTACAAAGTTATGTGCCCTGGTCCTTTTCTAATAATGCTTAATACTTTGTTTTCTTTGACAGCCAAATTAACATCAAGTTATGTTTTCTTGGCAATATCTATCTTAATTCCAGGATCTTACTCAAAGTCCTTTAGATTTCTATGTTACGTGTCATTTGTTATTTTTAGTGAGTGGTCACTAGATCTTGTAAGGACCTTCTTGTAGATCTTGTGAGAAGGCTTCTGTTATCCTGGATAACAAAGTACCATCAAAAACCTTTGTTGCTTCACTGCCCAGCGCCTGTTACCAAAAGGCTGCATTGAACAGCATGCACCCTGAACAAATCTCTGCAGATCTCCACTGGTAGCTGCCAGTCACTGTGTAGTCAATAACCTACTATTTTATTGAGCCAATTTTTTAATTCATGCAGGGACACTCCCTTTTACCCTGTGGCTGATTGTTTCTTTAAACATTAAAATTTCCACAATCCAAATAACTATATAAAACAGATCCCCTCTGTCTGCAGCCTTGGTGATCCCTTCAAAGATCTTCAGTAGCTTTGTGAGCCAACACCCTTCTTTATAAAGGCCACTTTGACTCTTCCCTTGTCTGTCATACTATCCACATGCCTCCTAGTTCTGCGCTTACGGTTCCCACTAATTTCCTTACTACAGACATCGGTCTTACAGATCAATAATTGGTTCAACTATATCATCTGGTTCTTGACTGAATATCAGTTGCCAATGTGTTACTATTCATTTTATCCATTTGTGCCCTTATCTCTTCTACGAAGGTGCAAAGTGTTGATTTGAGATGGAAAAAGAAATGAAATAAAGAAATCTAGTGTTTTCTGGATTAGGCTTTTTTCATTATTGGCATTTTTTACTAAAGTGAACATGAAAATTTACAACAATATAAATCCATTGTTTAATAATACTGAGTTCTGCTGGAATTGTGTCTTTACATTTAGTACTCCAAATAGCTCTTCTTTGACATGACTAAAAATATTGCTGTTAGAAAGCAGTACACTTGAAAACTCTTAATTGTTTACACAATCCTGCAATTCTTCTGTATGGCAAACTCTCAGTGAACAGGTATTGCAGATTATTGGGTTTTGAAAGAGCAACCAGCTGTACAAATGTCATCCTTTGACACGTCATTTAACATTTAAAGAAAAGTAGAACAACTTGTGTCCTTCATTCCAGTTAGCAAGGCCCACAGATGAGTTAATAAATCATTATGATCAGTCTTGGAGGAGAATATCCATCAGAGGGTACAATACTGTCTGCTGTAACACTCAACAGATTATTGGATGCTTACACAGTCGGAGCTGTTAGATGTCATGTATTTCTTGTCTCTTTACCCCATTTGGATCACTACATGGATGGAAGTCAAGTGGCTGAACACGGGACATGACTTTTGTAGGGACTTTCCAGCAGCTGTTACAACCATGCTTTATGCAGCTGCTGCTGATTATAGTTTTGGCAACCAAAAAGTTAAGATTCATGAACAGCACTTCGCGAAACTGAGTTTAAAAGAAAAAAAAGAATTTAGAAGCTTGAATTCTTTCTGTGTGACTTTTCACTTTGTTCCTTTACAGTTTGTATTTACAGGCTCTTAAGTGCTAGAAATAGCCTCTTAAATTAATAGAAATGTATGCATAATTGTATAATTTCAGAAATTGACATTTAAAAAAAAAACAAGAGGGATAAAATCACAAATCTTTAGCACTGTGCCTGAAACAAAGCAATCAAAGGAAAATTATTCTTCCTTATCTGTGGGAAACATGACTCCAAAATAAATTAAAAAATCTTAAGAACATGTCATATTATGTCCTCTTCTTTTAATTTGCCTTAGCTTTCTCAGAAACTTTAGAAAAAGAGAAGTCTTTACAGGAGGTAAATGTGGGCAAATATTTTATATTGAAGACCACAGGCTCAACAAGTGTTCAGCTGGGATAATTTGATGTATTACTCTACAGAGCAGAGCATTAGCAGACAATGAAAAATAATCTTTCTCCTCACTTTGTCACTTTTGACTTTTTAATATGAACCTTTCATTCATAAACTGGAATATAGTTAGGACAGGTATCAAAGACTGGTCAGAGCTCAACAAAGTTAGACCATATGCATGTGCAAATTTATCAGTCTTGCACAGGTCAAACCCTATAATTTTAAAAATGGGCACTAACGTTTTAGCTGTATTTATTTCTATGTTGGTTTCATTTGTAAAAATCCAGTGGTTATTTTTCACATATTTGTAAAATTTTAATGATACAAACAGTTCTCAGTTTTTGTAAAAGGAAAGATGCACTCGTACTAGTTTGAAATTAAACTGCATGGGATTGTTACTCAAAAATATGTTTGAGAAATAGTAAAGTGAATAATGAAGACCTAATTGGTCTGTACTTGGTGGGCATCCTGATACTAATGATGAGAGGAGAATACAGCTGATGGCAGCTGTTATAGGTGCTTTCTAGATTGGTCACCTGTTATAGAATTCTCACTCTTACTTTAATTAGCACAGGCCTTATTTGTGGTTTTGTTCACAATCATCTCTGTGTTGTGAAATGTGTGCTAAAACATTGAACAATAGCACTGGAGAGTGTTCTACTTCAAAATAGCAACAGAAATCACAGTACTATGGCATGACAGATGTAGAACCCCCATGGGTGTTGAACTGTGTAATTGTTGTAGAAAACAGAGTGATACTGTGACAAAGCAGGTGGTCTCTACAGGAAAGTTAGAGAAATAACTTGGTGGTAATTCTCCATCCTTCCTCCTCTGTGTATTTGAGAGGTATCTCTTCAAGACAGTGAATTAGGAAAAGGAGTTTATAACCTATCACACTATGTGTATGACTTCTCAGAAAAAGCCATTGGGTTTTTCCCCTTACATTTGTTCTATAACTTAGTCTAAAACGAGATTTTAATAAGGTTTTGCTTGAATCTACCCTTTTTCAATATTTGTGTCTGTGTCCTATGTGCTTCTGTCAATATATTTGGGCAGTGGATTGATTGAAATACTTTTCTTATACACTGGAAGTCAAGTAACTTTGCAAAGTGATTTCATTTACTGTTGTCCCTGTAAATAAATGAATGATCCACATGGGAAGTCGTCAGTATATTCTTCTAATGGAAGTGTTCTAGTTAAGAAAAACAAGCTATTTACTGGGTTTTTTTAAGTATAGCAAGTAGTCCTCCTTGAACCTCAGTGGTTGAGGAGTTTGAGAAATTTGCATTGGAAGTGTGTTTCAGTTGTATGACTACCAGAATTTAAAGTTTTTAGTGAACCTGGGGAGAAGAAGAGAGAGGAGCAAAGGTACATACGATGTTTTAAAAAAACTAATCCATTCACTGTTTATTTTTTTATTTGTTTTCATTTTGCCAAGTAAAAAGTCTATATTTATAAATCCAACATGCAAAGAAAGAGACCTTGTTGGAGTTTCAAGCAGAAGCTGCTGCTGTAAGTGGGAGAGGTCTTTACAGGAATTTAAGGAATGATGTAGAAAGTATCCCTAGTCTGCCAAATTTAGGATGGCTGTGGAACTGAGTTTGAAGTAGAAGCCTTTAAATGCAGCTTGAGTCTTATGTATGTGAAGGGTTTACTAAAAAAATCTTTGCTGAATGAAAGATTACAGTATCCCACTGCGAGTTTGGCTCCTAGCTAAAATGTCATAGGAAAAGCTGGTGACCCTCATTCTTTTTGTAGTACATTTTTCACCTAAAATATGTGTGCAACATCAGGTATAAAGTAGAGGAACTACATAGCTGTATTAAATTTCCACTTGGGCAGCCTCCACTGAGTTCCTTTTCCATCAGACCCCATAAGGACTGAATATGGCACTATCCCAACTGTTGCATTATGGGCTGTGCAGGAATACTCAGCATTCACAAGAACATCTCCAAGTTTGTTTCCTGCAGTGTTGATGGTCATTATTTTATGCTTTGAGTGATTTTTAACAAATATAAGTGATTAAGAGGGAGGATTATTTTCATGTATGTATTGATTTGTTTGCTTTTAACCTTCCATTTGAATATTCTCTGTACACATGCTCAGCTGGCAACCGAGTGTGTAAATGACAAATGCAATAATATTTATGCTTTCTGTACGGATTATGAATGTTGAATGATAACTGATTTTTTGACCAAATACTATTTCCAATATATTCCAAAGCATAACACATTCCTGACTTTGTCTGACAAACCAATAGTTAAATCCATGTCCCACTGTATTTTTATTAATTTTGCAGTCATATTTATGGTATGTCATTTGACATTTCAGAATGAAGCAGATGCAGTGTGTTTTGTTGTCTGTGGCATGAAAATCTCAAGATTAATGTTTTTGGAGGAAAAGTCCATAATACATTTGACTTGTGCAGTGATTGCCAATATAAAAAATGTGACAAAGCACAATGAGTATTTCCATTTGCATTCAAAAGATTATGAAGGATAAAGTAAAAGGAAGAAAAGTACCATAGTACTAAAATTATTCAAATGAAGGTTATTTTTCAGTATTTCAGTTGCTTTTAAAAAATCTCTTATAATGGAAAATAATTCAGGTGCAATTAGGAAGATACAAATATGAGAAAGCAAGAAAAGTTAAAAGTTTATATGGTTAGAGTGTTAGGTTTGTTTACACCTTTTTAATACCTATACCTTTTTTCCTGTAGCTGCATTTTTATTGCTTGTCTGTTACCAAGTATATGCCATGCCTTTTTGTAACAGTGGTGGTGGGTGGGGGGGTTGTTTCATTGTTTTTGTATATTTTAAATCGACATTCTTTCTAAATAGGCTGAAGATGGGGGGCGGAGTGGGAAAAAGAGAACTCAGGAAGCAATAAATTAGCTATTCTTGTAGAGGCCAGGCTGGGTAGTGGCAGGAAGAGCACAGCCCTTGCGGTGAGGCCGGAGGATGAGTATCTTCCCTCTGGTGGTACAGAGAAGAGGGCATCAGCTCTGTTCCAGCCCACCTGAGATGGGGAAGTTGATGGAGGCTGTGGAAGCTGTGATAGTGGGCAGCCACCTGTGCACATCCTTAGCCGATCTAATATTTGCTTAGCATTTCACTTGTAGGAGCTACAAGATGTTTTTTCTCCATTTTTCGTGGAGGGAACTCTTTTTGCTCTTAGAAATTACGCATTTTAATTTTCATTCCCTCAGAGAGTATTTTTCAGGCTTTAAATATTTGTTGTCATGTCCTCAAACTCCATTATGCTGCCTTACATATATTTCTGGAATCTCTTGCTCCCTTACCATCTGTGTTTCCTAGGTGTCCTGTACCCTTTTAATTTCATGAGTAAATTCAGTTTCAGTCAAGTTTTCAATTTTTTAAGCTTTGGCAGTGCCTTTGATTCTTAAGCCAGCACCTCTCAGGCAGTGGCAGGGAAAAAAGGCTTCCTATTCCAGATGTTCATGTTGTGATTCTAATCAGAATTCACAATTCAGCGAGACAGAAGTAGCAGAATTTCCCCAATCACAGTACAATGATAAAAACAAAACAAAGCAGGCAGCTGCCTTTTAATACAGATGAGCAACCAATACATTCCACTTTTAATTTCAAGCACTGTGTGAGACTTCTTTTTCCTTACCTGCCAAAGTGCTTTGGTACATTCTTTCATCTTGCTAACAGTATTTTCACTTTTTTTCAAGATTTTGAATGTTATTATCATGCCTGTTTGTGCTGGAGTGGCGGTCTACCTAATTTGTATTTGATTGTATCTGTGCAATTTAACAATCAAGACAAGATCTGAGTTGGAAAAGACGACAGCCAGAAAGAGGGAATGGTCCTAATATTTTACCAGGTTCAAGAAAGTCCTATGACTGATGTTGGGAAAAGCACAGATATTCAGCTAACATTACATGCTGCTCATTTGTCCTTCAGTACGCTTCCTCTCTAAATCCCACTGCTGAATTTAGCTTTTTAAAATCTGTATATTTACTGGCAGTTGTCCTAGGCTACTAATTCTGGAAGAGTTCCCTCCCTGGGCTTTTCTGCTCTATATTTTTAATTTATATAGTTTCCAGAAGAAATCACTAATTTTACTACAATGAGCTCAGCTGAAATGTGAAAGATTGTTTTTTCATTTGGACTCTCACTCATTTAATGAGCACTAGGAAAACCTTTTGAGCTAAATAGTTATTCTTAATATGTTGTTTAAATATTGAAAAGACCTTGAAAGAAGTAAAAAAACTCAGCGGTAAGACTGGTTTCATGTCATGGAGACTGATAAAAATGTTGAGCCTCGTCGTTTTTACTTTACTGTGCGGGTCATGAGACACTGGGTGCCCCATCCCTGGAAGTGTTCCTGGCCAGGTTGGATGGGGGTTTGAGCAACCTGGGCTAGTGGAAGGTTCCCTGGCCATGGCAGGGGGAGTGGAACTAGGTGATGTATAAGGTCCCTTCCAACCCAAACCATTCTATGATTCTGTGATTTTGGAAACTGATCAAATGGAGACTCATATTTTTTGTTGGTTTCATTTTGTTCCAAGGAAAGGCTTTTGTGCTAAACATAGTTCATGTGAATGAGCAGAAGTACTAAAAAGGACAGTTAAGAGAGACTTGCAATTAAGAAGTTCCTTTTACCTAACTAGGAGAGCAGGGCCTGAAGTTGCTGTAGGTAGAAGCAGACAGGATTGTGATTCTGCACATCAAGACTGCAGAACTACTAGCCATCTTCAGAAGAAGCAGGAGTGTATATACATGTGCATGTGTGTGTGTGTGTATACCTACATACATAGGTATATAAAGTTGGCATCAAAGGCCCAAATTGCTTTCACACTTCATATTTCTGACCACAGTTGAGGTAGAGAAAAGAGAGAATCCCTGTGGTGAAGTCTGACTAGAGAAAGAGGTGAAATAGGAGGAGTTGGTTAGATGGCACATTTGCAGAGGAATAGTTGACACTGCTTTGTTCATGAGAATTGTAGCCCTTTACCTTTTGATTGGTGTTGAAAATGGAGAAGACAGGAGAAGGAAAAAATGGGAGTGCACTGAAAAGTGGCAGCTTGCGGGCTGCCATGTTGTGAGCACTAAGCTAATTTTTGCAGTAGTCATAACCTAGGTGGGCATTCAGGTGGGATTTGAAGGAAAAATAAGGCTGTAGCTGTTGGGGTTTAAGCCAGATAACAAATTCTTTCATCTAAAGATTTTTCTTTTAATATAGGAAATAATAACAAACAGTAAAATTCAATATACTCTGAACCAGTAAAATAGTGAAGAAAATTCACCATGCTTGATCTGTGAGTAGCCAAAGGAACACTTGAGCCCCATTAAGACGTAGCCTTTAGCATTAGCCCTTTTGGGGAGATCTGTGACAAAAGGAAGACTGGGTTCAGAAAGCAGTTCTTCATTTTGATGACTAAATCCACACCACTGAGAAATATTTTTACAGGTTTCATCCTGCTCTAGTGAAAAGCTTTTGTGCCAAAGAATTCAATTTCATTTCTTATTGAAGGCGTATTTAATTTTATAAATACAGGTAGGTCTGAAGTATCACTTCTACATTTATGAGATGAGATGGATTTCTATTAATTAGTTTAAATGCAAAGCTGCTCTATAAAAGATAAGTCTTTCTAATTATTGTGTTGCCTATGGGATAAAAATTCGTCCAGTAAAGAGCAAAGTATATCTTAGGCAAGGCATGTGCTAATTCCTTCTTTACAAATTATCTTCTTTATTATTCTTCCTGTAAAATATTATTATCTTGATTTTACATCTCTGTTCTTTAGGTGTTATGTCTATGTGGCTTAAATGGTGAGGTCATATTTTAAAGTTTGTTGTAGCTTATAAAGATTTAGCACTGTCCCTATGGAAGATAGATAATACAGAAAAGAGAAATCAGTTTCAAGACAGAAGGAATAATGCTTGAAAATAAGGATGGAACATACCCAGTCAGCTTTTTAATAAATGAGTTACAGAAGTAGGAGGAATATTACTGTTTTTTCCTAAGCTAAACCACCAGAAGAGAGACCTTTTTTGTAAAGAGTAAGTCATGCTTCTAAAACAGTTTTACCATTGCCTTTAACTAACAAATGCATGTAAGGCTTTATACATGTATAGATTGGGCATAGCCTATTTTAAAACATGAAAACTGGTGGTCGTCAAAGCCACTGACAAACAGATGACTTGCTTTTAAGCAGTACAGGCTTGTTTTAAGAAAATGCAAGTATTTGTTTAAATATTTGGGTTTAAATATAGGAATATAGAACCCAAAGGGAAATCGGGGTCACATGCAGTGCTCTGGAATAGCTGGCAGGCATATTCTTCAAACCATTTATTAACTTATCAGGCACCACATAAAAAGTCAGATCTTTTGCCTTTCTAGCTTCTATTAGGAGGGAGTTCCAAAATCTTTTTCAGTCAATGTGGAAAATGAGAGTCTTCTAATTTCCAGGCTACATTTATTAATCACCTGTTCATATCTGCTTGCACCTTTGAAAGAGAGTTGTAGGTGTGTGTATCCCTCACTTGCTTCTCCTATTTGTTTATTTATAGAAGCAACCATGTATGCATGTTTCTCTGGTTTTGGCAAGTCCCATGTGGTGTGAGGACTGATAGTTCACTAAATCTAAAAATGGACAGATTTACTACTTTTCTTTTTATGTGGAACATTATTTTTCAACTGCAGATGGTTTAGGCCTTTTTTCAGATGAGGAAGAATTGAAAAATTGAAATGCAAGGAAGAAAGCAGACTCTAAACATATCATCCTCAAGTCACTGGAAGTTCTGCACTTAATCAATAGACAGACTGTATTTCTGCTTGAGAAACATCAGGTTTTAACTCATTGTTCGTTTTTGAAAACTCAGACCTATTATCAGCATGCTCTGAAAGGCTTACAGAGAAGTGGTGCTTTTTATTCATTAATGGTTATATTTTTTCCTGTATTGATTTCAAAATTATTTCCAAAGTCTACATGATACAACTGTGTTGTTTATAATATTAAAAATGAAAAGACTTCATTTGAAGTCTTCATTAAAGAGACACAAGAGAAGTATAATGTACTGATTATAATGTAAATTTTAAGTGGGAATAGGACAAGTTACTATGTTGAAAACTGACTTGGCTAAAAAATTAGGGGTTTGTTCTTAGAAATAACATACATTTTCAGATCTCAAAAAGGAAAGGATTCCAACATATTTTTTTGAAATTAAAATATTTCCTTTAACATTAATAACTATTAACTATTTCAAATACCAGGAAAATTATCAATTTGTTGCATTAATTTCTTTCTAACGCACATTACAGGAACTATGATCTGTGTGTATATGTGTATGTGAATGAAAGAATATACATATACATACGTGCATAGAAAAGGAGTATTTTTGAAATCTATGAGTGATGACTTTTGAGTTCATACCTTTTGACGTTTTCCTGCAATACATGTTTTAATGACATGAAAATTTCTTTACTTGCACAAAAATGTATTGTGAACATTGCTAAATACAGTCAAGATTAACTTCTAGGTGACCTTCGAAGAAGAATCACTTTATTATTTGCTTTTGTATTGCAAAAAATTTCCAGTGACTGTGTGTTGTGCTTCAGTGTCGACCTCCAAGGCAGTACACGTCTTTGTTTTTATTGCTGCCATGTTTCTTCAAAGCATTCAGTATTTATTCACATGTGGCATTTCTCTGTTCATTGTTTGAACAAAAATAGCTCAGTTTGATGAGTGTCATATGTAGAGTGGTTATTTCCTTACTAAGTTTAAAACCGAATCTGTTTCTAACAATAGATGCCATTTTCCATAAATGAGATAATTGATGCAGTGTGCACAAACACATTTTCTGAAAATTGTAAGAGGATTTGTACACTTAAAAACAGAAGAAGAAAGTGCAGCTGAAAGTAGCAGTCTGTTCTTTGGTACTGGTGTTGATATTGTTCTTTAGTTAGTATGCATGTATTTTTTTGTCCATGGGTCTAAAACATTTATTCTTTGTATTTAAGACTGTAAAATCAAAACCAGTATTGATTATGACAGGATAATTCTGAATCCTTAATGAATTTTGGAAAGAGCCTGCACTAGTCAGATGTGTGTGGCAAGAGTATTTCTTACAAGAGGGCTGTTGAAATGGGATGTTATTTCAAGTTATCTCATTCAGGACATGATAGAAAATTAAGCTTAAATATACGTCACATGCCAGCTGTTATCAGTGACATGCTGGCCCTTCATGTTTCTCCTGGGAAGCCAACTTTATGTCTGTTGATACTTTACAGACACTAATTCATTCAAGGAGTGTCTAAGCCTAACAGCTGATATACACCATTTAATTCCAGTAATACTGGCAATTTGCATAGATGTATATAGAAAGAAGCTGGTGGGACGGAGGTCTAATTCAACAGAATTTTCTGTTTTTCAAATAACTTTTCTGTATAAAGTCGGAGTTGGTCATCAGTATTCAAGTTGCAGTCATAGGTAAGAATCATAGAGTCATAGAATCACTTAGGTTGGAAAAGACCTTTAAGACCATCAAGTCCAACTGTTAACCCAGGACTCCCAAGTCCACCACTAAGCCATGTACCTAAGTGCCACATCTATGCCCTTTTTAAACACTTCCAGGGGTGCTTAATCCAACCACATCCCTGGGCAGCCTGTTCCAATGCTTGACAACCCTTTCAGTGTAGAAATTTTTCCTAATATCCCCTCTAAACCTCCCCTGGCATAACTTGAGGCCGTTTTCTCTTGTCCTGTTGCTTGTTATCTGGGAAAAGAGACCGACCCCCACCCATCTACAGCCTCCTTTCAGGGAGCTGTAGAGAGCGATAAGGTCCCCCCTGCACCTCTTTCTTCTCCAGCCTAAACAGCCCCAGTTCCCTCAGCTGCTCCTCACAAGACTTGTTCTCCAGCCCCTTCCCCAGCCCCTGCCCGGCTCTGGACACGCTCCAGCCCCTCCTTGTCTGTCTTGCAGTGAGGGGCCCAAAA